>NC_065592.1:14872591-15480431 GCF_024542745.1 Macaca thibetana thibetana
ATGTAAATAAGGGTCTTGATACAGAAGGAAGAAGTAATGAGCAGTCTGATTGTAATTACTGACAAAGTGATTTCTCTGTGTCCCATTTTTTTTCCTCCTTAAGTTGTCTGTGACACCCTCAGACCACAATGACATCTATGGTTTAAAACCATTAAATCACTGTAGCACTCAATATTTCATTTAAAATCTGGTAAGTCTGCTATCTTTAAACCTGGAAATACAGGCTTTGTTAATTCCTGAAAGACATGCATTGCCTATATTTTTTTAAAAAGAAAAAAAAAAAGGCAAAAGCAGGGGTTTTTCAGAGTTCATATTATTTATTCATCTGCTTTTGTTTAATGTTTAGCTAGTTTAAATACTAAAACATCAACATTGGTAGGATCCTGACTTGAAAAGAATCCTGTATTTTTGAAAAATTTTAATAACGGCTTACTTAAGAAATTTTCTTAAATTCTATCTCCCTTAACTATAATACGAAGTAGTGTAAAATTTCTTTTTAGGGTTAAGATTATTAAATTACAGATGTAAGTTTTGAGTTACTTTGGATTTGTGTAGCTTAGACTGGATTCTTTTCAGTCTCTTATGCTATAACTTTAGGTAATGTGGCTCTTAATAAAAGCCAATTGGAAAATTTTGTTAAAGGACTGAAGCACAATAATAATGTATTTCTTTCATTTCTAGAAATTGGTTTCTCAAATATATCAACATGTCAATCAGACATTAAAAGTAAGAAAAAAAATGAATAGCTTTCCCTGCTGAAAATAGTCTTGTAGTTAATTAAGTGGGTTTATAATTATTCTATTATGTTTACTGTGTTCATTCATAGTTATGGAAATAATTGGTAAAACTTTACTTATTGTGATTTGTTTAGTTTTAATGAATACTAATTGAATTAAGGGAGAAAAGAATAGTTAAATTAACATGTTAGCAAATTATAGTCACCACTCTCATCAAAATCCCATCTTTGGTCTCAAAACATTATATGATTTTTTTCAGATGAAAAAACATGAGCCTTTAGTAATTGTAATATTTAGTATGAAGTGGTTTGAAATTAAGAGATAATAACCTATCAGAGAGATTTCCTTAAATAGTCTTGTAATGTGTCAAGTGTGATAGGTATTACCCATACCGTTTTAAAATGTATTAGTTATAACATGATTACTCTTTATACTAAAACATGTAGAATTAATAATTTGTCCTCACAATTGTACTTTCATAGCCTGTTTTTTCTAAGAGTGGCAATTAGAGTTGAAGGTGCTAAAAGTTGCTTCTCCAGGGTGCTCATCCACACTTTGATGGGATACGGTGAGCCTCTTAGAGCTCTTTAAAGAGTGGTCCAGGCACAGTTATCCATCCCTGTATATGTAGATTGCTGTTTAGAGTTGCAGGTAATTTTTCTTTCCACTGGCACTGAAACAGAGTGTTATAATGAAACCAACAATCTTTATGCATTTATAGAAACTATAACAATTTTATGGAAATCTTTATATAGAAACTAACAGTGTTTCTTGTACAAGCTCTATAAGCAATGCAGAAACATGGCACATTGGGAAAAATTAAAAGGTGCCCTTTCTCTTAAGGTTTTATATTGCCTATGTGATTTCAAAATTTCACTATAGGCAGTTAAACAAATTATAAAAACATATACCAACTATATACTAAAAAGGAACAAAAATATGTTGCATAACTCAGGCTAATTGTGATGGAAATTGGCATTTCTGAGTTGCATGTAATTGCTTAAATATGGAGTTTTCATCTGTTCATGCTTGAGGTATGCTCCCTGCAAAGCATTTCTTAAGCTTACAGTTATTCACAGTATAACCAATGTAAATCAATTGGAAGATTCTGATTAGAGAGACAGTAGAGATAATATTTAAAGAAGACTTGCAACTTATGTGTTGAAAATTGCCTTATTCTTTTCGTGAGAGCTCCTGGATATGAAAACTTTCGTTTACTTTCTTCAAAATTTTGATACGCCAGAGACAAAACATTTTCATTGTAAAACGTATTCATGCCCTAATTCATTGAAAGGATACAATTTCATAAGAAAATTATAGATATAATCTAGTTCCTAAATTTTTTGTCACTATGAAAAGAAGCTACATTATACCAACATTGTATAATATGACACACATGTATAATATTTACAGGAAGTATAAAACAAATTATAAATTTTGATTTTTTTTGCATCATCATTAGGCAGAGAAACATAAGCAGCAGTGTGGTGTATAAAATGTGATGTTGATTCCACAAAGGTTCTGCCAGTCTTTCGACAGTGACTCGTTTAAACCATAGGTCTTCACATTGGAATTAAGATTTTGGGTTTGTGGTCCTTGGGGCCCTGTATTCACCAAGCTCACAAAGAATGGAATTGAACTTGGATGTATCCCATTTCTCTTGGAAACTTTGGAGCTTTCTTGTTTATTTTTTTATTCTTTTCCAAAGTGGGTGTTGTCATGCTTCCAGCTTGCTTGCAGGTTCTCTTCAAACTAGATCCAGTTTAACCACTTTAAATGGTGAGGTCACCTTTGATCTTGGAAACTTTTTATGACACTATATACCATGGAACAGAATTTGTAAATTCATTTAACTCTCATCCAAAGGACTTATATAAGGGTCAAATGGATCACATTTTAAAATGGTTCTACAATCTGGTCTTAAAAAGAGCAACTTATGGTTACAAGGGACTATATTTTCTGATTCTTTCCCCATCATATCTGTTTTTGGCAGCAGAAACAGTCTAGGAGACTAGGTCTGATTTTGTATATTAATTGAGAGATTGATGAGTGTACTATCTGCAGACTTTGAGCCAGACAACGTAGCAGGTAAAGAGGAGGAGAGAAGTAGATTCCATCTCTCCCTTGAAGGAGCTCACTGCCTAGTAGGCTATGGAGTAATGCGTGTCTTGGATGTTCTGTGGAATAACGGCATGGCCACAACGCTTGAAAGTGGGAATGTCTCTGAAAACTAGAACCACTGGGTGGTGGTGCTGCCATGATCACATTCCTGCAGTTTCTTGTTCTCTGTCACATGAAGCCATAGAAGTTAGTAGACTTAAATGGTATAGAGAAGCAAGTGGAAAGTCTTGGAGCTGCCCTTAAAGGTTATCTTTTAGGCTTGTTTTAGATGTGCACATTTCTTTTTTCTTTCTTTTTCTTTTTTGTTTTTTCAAGACAGTCTTGCTCTGTTGCCTAGGCTGGAGTGCAATGGCACAATCTTGGCTCACTGCAACCTCCACCTCCTAGGTTCAAGCAATTCTTATGTCTCAGCCTCCTAAGTAGCTGGAATTACAAGTGTGTGCCAACACACCTGGCTAATTTTTATATTTTTAGTAGAGATGGGGTTTCATCATGTTGGCCAGGCTGGTCTCCATCTCCTGACCTCAGATGATCCTCACACCTTGGCCTCCTGAAGTGCTAAGATTTCAGGTGTAAGCCACAATGCCTGGCCAGATGTGTGCTTTTCTAAGAGTCACTGTTGATTCATGGGTTTTTCAACCTCTTGCCCAAAAAGCTCACTTTCCATATTTCTTAGTAACTTGGCAGTCTGGAAATGTAGGTGGAAATGTAATTTTCCCATCCACAGTTATAAACTCTCAATCCCTTTAGACCCTTCAGCCTAAGAGCTGATTGTTAGCATGATAGCCACAGCGTGCTCTGCTGAAGCAGGTTTCTTGAAGTGGATATCAGTATTCGTGAATGCCACCAAATGTAGCTATTCTGAAGGACTGCATTACAGATTTCTAAGGTTCATTGATAGATTGCAGATGTAGAAATACATCCCAGCTTAAATATCTGCTTCTTTGTATGTGTTTAAAAGTGTCCCATTGTTGACAATTGGCTAGTTTAAATGTTTTCTAAGTATAGGTTCATAGATGGGTAAAAAAAAAAATAGTCTATCACAGGTTGCCTCTTATTTTTCCCCATGTTGTTACTAGTAAAATATATCACCTTGGACAAATGTCAAGGTGCTTTTGTAAAGTGTTTGCTGAAGAAAAAACACTTTTTGTTTAGTTTTGTGTTTTAGAGCTGGGGTCTTGTCTCAGTCTGTTGCCCAGGCTGGAGTGCAGTGGTGTGATCATAGCTCACTGTATCCTCAAACATCTGGACTGGTCTCAGGCAATTCTCCTGCCTCAGCCTCCCGAGTAACTGGGACTTCAGGGTGTGTACCACCATGCTGCCTAATTAAAATTTTTTTTTTTTTTAGAGACAGGGGTCTTAACTATGTTGCCCAGGCTGATCTTGAACTCCTGGCCTTAAGCAATCCTCTTCCCTCTGCCTTCCAAAGTGCTGGGATTATGGGTGTGAACTACCATGCTCAGCCTCAGAAAAACTACTTTGTATATAAGAGATACTATTCTGTAATATCCATATGCTGAGTTTTTCTCCATTTCCAGAGAAGGGTGAATTTAAGAATGAGATGGGGTTGAACTGACATCTTAATGAAAATATATTTCAACCTTAAACATTTAGCCAAACTCAATTGAAAAATTGAGACATTTTCTGACTTCAGGCTCTTCTTTTAAGTTGAAGATTTCTTCCCAATTTGGTCACTCCCCAGCTGTTACAGTTATGTAGAAGGAACTCATTAAAAAGACAAATTCTTTTTGAGCCATTCTTTCTGAAAGCACGCCAAGCTATACAGCTATGTTGTACTACTACTTATTTGAATCTGACTCCAGGAAATGGTAATTATGCAATCCTTACTTACACATTCTTACGAGAATGTTCTCTTGGGTTTATTCTGGATCCCAAAAAGCCCCACTAAATTTTGTCTGTGAGTACTATTGGATGGTCTTGTTTCTAGTAAGTTATGCTATGATTATAACTAAATGGACCATGTCTGCTTTTGAGAGCTACAGTCTCTGTTTTCTCTTAGCCTCATAGAATCAGTCCTGGTTGCTCCTTGGATGCACCTACAAGTCCTGTTCATTATTCTTCCTAAACTGCCCTCTAGTCTGTCCTATTCATCTGTTTCCCTCTGCATTCACACTCAAAGCTTCTCTCACATGGACTCTTCCTAACGGTCTATAACCCAGTGACCCTACAATCACCACCCTCTCTAACATGGCTGGAGATGACTTTCTAAAACCTAAATCAAATCACATAATTTCTCTTTAGTCAAAACTGTTGATGGTTCCCTGGTGCCTTAAAGATCAACTCCAAATCTCTTAACTTGGATTTAAGGCTGGTCACAGTCTGACTTTGACCCAGCCTCTAGTCTTACTTCCTAACTCCTCCTCTTACAGCCCAGATATAGGATACCTCCTCATTTCCCAGCTTGCTTGGCTTTTCCTGTCCTGTATATTTTTTGTCCAAACTGGCTTTTGGTTGGAATATTTTTATCCTTGTTGTCCTGCAACTCCTACCGCAGTATACTTCTGTTTATACACCTTGTATCACCTTCTCTGTGAAACTTGCCCTGATGGAATTAGTCACTTCAGCCTCAGCTCTTAGGCAGCAATTGGAGCAGCCACTCCTACATTGTCTTGCTTGTATGTCTGTGTCTTTGCGAATCTGTGAACACTTCAAATGTAGAAATGGCTATGGCCAATGTTAGGGACCCTTTGAGCAGCTAGGACAGATTGGAGACTCAGTGAACAACATGAGGTATGTGATACACAGATGTAATTGCTAAATAGTTAAGATTCCAGAAAGGAGAGTGCAGAGGAATGATTGTGGTGATTAAGAGCTTGGACTTAGGAGCAAGACTGCTAGGGTCTGAATGCTGGCTCTGCCATTTACACTTGGGGACTTGATTTCCTCATCTAGAAAGTAGAGATAGTCATAGTAACTACTCTGTAGGATAGCTGGGAGGGTGTCATGATTTAAAATGTGTGAAGTGCTTAGAATGACACCTGACACCAAATCATAACCAATAATTATGTCGTCTCTCCTATTACTGGGCATAGATTTAAGTAAGGCAGCAAAGTAACGCGGTTTTGGTGCTTTTGTCAGGTGTTAGGGTTGTGTATGGTAACCGTTGCCTCTAGAATTTCAGACTGATGATCCCAGGAGGGATTCTGGAAATGCCTCCCTTTCTAAACCCACTGTTTCAGAACAAAATTTAGAGAAGTCACAAAGGTAAAAGCAAATATTTTGTCAAGTAAGGAAGAAGAGATTTAATCAGAAACAATTCCTGAATATTTATGTTCTAAAATGTACTGAAAATATAAAAACTCTTTAAATGGTGATGAAGGGGTTTCAGATAATTACTTTTTATGTATTTTATTCCAGTTGTGAAATCTGTATGTTGAGATTCCCATGTTCAAAACTTCAGAAATTTAGTAATGGGACCACTGTCCTTGTAAATGAGCCCTTTTGATTGTATGTAGTATTTTGTATTACTGCGGTAGCTTTCATTTTTTAAATACTCATATACAGTACAGTAAAGATTCCTCTGATTATTATAATTTTCAACTGTATAACTTCGGTAAGTTTCAGATTTCAAATGTGGTAGAACATGAAGCCCAGACCGTGGGTCTTAATGTGTGTGTGTGTGTGTGTGTGTGTGTGTGTGTGTGTGTGTGTGTGTGTGTGTAGCAGATGGGGGTTGGTAGGTAGAAATGAAAAGGTGTTTGTAAAATGAGAATCTCTTAAAAATTGAACTTATCAAAGATTATTTACATAAATTGTGTGATATAATGTTGTTTCACAGTGCTTTTATCCCTGGCATATTCTTGTCTAGGTTGTCTAGAAGATACTAATTCATTTTTCAAAAGTCAGTTCAAATGCCACCTCTTTGAGGAATCTTTTACACCCCCCAGGTAGGTTCCTATCAGAAAACCTAAAACACTTTATACTTGTTTACCTGTCCTCTCTCCCTTTCCAGGCAGTAAGTCAGAGATTCTTGCCGGCTTCGTGTCCAGACCTCTAGGACCTGGTACTGTGCATGGCTGTTAGGAGGCCAAGTATTTAATGTATGATAAGTGACTGAATAGTCCTCACACTGTAATCTTTGGGCTCAGAATGTAAGCTAGGTAGGACAAACCAAGACATACCTTTATTAAATCTCATCTTACCTAGAGAGGCTTAACCAGATGTATTTATGATTCTCATATTTGAGTGTATATCGGACATGGTGCCTCTTTGTGTAGTGTCTAGTTTTAGAGGTATAACTTGTAAAGTCTTGAGAACATTTTTTATCAGAGCACTTTTCGAACCTGCCAGATACTTACCATTTCTGGTGATCTAAACCTCTGGCAAATTGAGAAATAGTTTTGCATTTTTAGAATGTATCTGTTTACAATAAACAGATTTAATGGCAGCTAGAAATACTTTTTATTATTCGTGTATTACTTATGTCTTAAGAAATATCCCCTATCCCTTAAAATATTAAATTTTTATTTTTATTATTATTATTATTTTTAGACAGAGTCTTACTCGGTCCCCCAGGCTAATGTATAGTGGTACGATCTTGGCTAACTGCAACCTCTGTCTCCCAGGTTCAAGCGATTCTTCTGCCTCATCCTCCTGAGTAGCTGGGACTACAGGCATGTGTCACCACGCCTGGCTAATTTTTGTATTTTTAGTAGAGAGAGGGTTTTGCCATGTTGCCCAGACGGTGTGGAACTCCTGACCTCAGGTGATCCACCCACCTTGGACTCCTGGAGTGCTGGGATTATAGGCATGAGCCACCGTGCCCGGCTTTTTTTTTTTTTTTTTTAATGTTTAACTCAAAGAAAAGTTAAGAGGCAAATATCCCCATGTTATATGAGATACGACTTTAGATAAGACACTTCGGGCAAAGACTACATTTTTTGGCTTCATCTTTTTCATCCGTAAAATGAAAAAGTATTGGCCGGGCGCGGTGGCTCAAGCCTGTAATCCCAGCACTTTGGGAGGCCGAGACGGGCGGATCACGAGGTCAGGAGATCGAGACCATCCTGGCTAACACGGTGAAACCCCGTCTCTACTAAAAAATACAAAAAACTAGCCGGGCGAGGTGGCGGCGCCTATAGTCCCAGCTACTTGGGAGGCTGAGGCAGGAGAATGGCGGGAACCCGGAAGGCTGAGCTTGCAGTGAGCCGAGATCCGGCCACTGCACTCCAGCCTGGGCGACAAAGTGAGACTCCTTCTCAAAAAAAGAAAAAAGAAAAAAAAGAAAAAGTATTAATAATACTAACTTTGTAGAATTGGCAGCAAAAGTAGCCATAATGTATACACAATACCTGAATTCATCTAGTTTAATAAATGTTTTCTGATGTAGTATGAGGAAAAAGAAGTTTGATGCTTCTGTGTGATTGATGATGTCTGATATTGTATCTACGTCCCAGAATGTAGGTAAGTCCTTCCTGTATATAAAGAGCCTGAAATCGAGTGATAAAACCTCACTATTCTAGCACCACTCCCCAATTTCTCATCACAAGGCAGATGAAGCAACTGTTTATTGTTTTGTTGCCCTCCAGACAAGCCATGGTTTTCCCTCTAAGATTCTGGTGACCATAGTATCCAATCCAGGATACTTTTGAGACTGAAAGGGAGCACAGTGACTACACAGAAATCATGGGCATAACTGGGATGTCCTGGGCAAACTGGTAGGTGAGGTTACCCTACCCTAAGGCCCTTCAACAGAACAGCACAAGCATTTCACTCTACTCCTGCAGTTGGAAGTGAGGTTGGAGAAAGGCTTTATCTGCATTCAACATAGAGGGCTAGTACTGCACAAAATCTTAGCTGTGTGAATGCTTGTGATCCTGGAGACGGAATGCTAATCAAGATTCTCAATCTCCATCCTTTAGTAGAGAGGTAGGCAAGTTACTTCACCAGTCTACCTGAAACTAATTTTACTTAGTTTATAAGATGCATTCCATCGATAGGAGGATGATGTCTGCATAAAATTAGTGATAGGATCTCTGAGTATGTAACACTTCTAGCAAGACCTAACACATAGTAGTTGCTTTATCAGTCCCTTTCCACTTGTCACGTAACCCCCCCACCCACAGCCGCCCCAAGAAAAGATAACCATTGGTAGATGAAGAACAAAATAGAGTCTAAATAGGTTAGTTCCACAATCAGAAGAAACTCCTATAGGTCAATATAGATACTTTATATATATAATTCATGTTATTAGGCAAAATGGTAAAGCTTTGACAAAAATGTGATATTACATTTATACAAACTTTAATAGGCTTCCCTATTCCTTTCATTTTCAATGTCAAAAATAAATATTAAAGTTTGATCTCTGATCAGTTCAAGTCTTTGCTTTGGCCCATGTGGTCTCACTGCTTCCTATGAGGATTAAACAAGGAGGCATGTAGACTTTAGCACAGTGCATGGCAATAGTAAGTGCTCAGTCAATGCTATTTCTTCCCTTCTTAATCCAGACTATCATCCAATCATTTTTTTCAGCACTGTCATTCACTGGATGTTTCCTCTGTGCCAGATACTCTGGGGAACACTGGCAATGGGTGTAACCCCCATCATTCTTAACTCAGTCTAGAGGTAATGGTCAATTTGATGATAGGAATGATAGACACAGGACAGGATTACAGGGTGTCGACTTGGGAGAGGCGAGAAGCTCACTGAGAATAGCCTCTAAGTCCTCCTGGGGTCTGGAACATGTGAGGTAGACGGAAGGTTAGAAAGTCTCGTGCAAGGCTGGGCATGGTGGCTCACACCTGTAATCCCAGCACTTTGGGACGCTGAGGCAGGCAGATCACTTGACATCAGGAGTTCGAGACCAGCCTGGCCAACATAGTGAAACCATATCTCTACTAAAAATATAAAAATTAGCTGGCGTGGTGGGGGGCGCCTGTAATCCCAGCTACTCAGGAGGCTGAGGCAGGAGAATCGCTTGAACCCTGGTTTGCAGTGAGCTGAGATCTCGCCACTGCACTCCAGCCTGGGCGACAGAGCAAGATTCCATCTCAAAAAAAAAAAAAAAAAGGTCTCATGTAAGTGGAATGTGAAAGGATCTAATCCATGATTTGGCCCCTACCAACTTGTCCAGTCTCCTCTGTTCCAGCATGCCAGGCTGCTTTTCAGTTCCTTGAATGTGCCAAGGAACACAAGTGGGTGAATTACTTGAGTTCAGGAGTTGTAGGCTAGCCTGAGCAACATGGCAAAACCCCATCTCTACCAAAAATACAAAAATTAGCTGAGCGTGGTGGTGCGCACCTGTGGTCTCAGCTACTCAGGAGGCTGAGGTGAGAGGATTGCTTGAGTCCAGGAGGCAGAGGTTGCAGCGAGCCAAGATTGCACCACTTCCCTCCAGCCTGAGCAACACAGTGAGACCCCGTTTTGTTTTGTATTTTACAAAACAAAACAAAAAAGAATAGGAACCTGGAGCTGGAGAGGTAGTTCAGAAGTGAACACTTGAATTTGAGAGTCATTTACCTTGTGCTGATAATTGAAACAAAGGTGTAGGTAAACTGCTAATAGAGGAGGATGCGGAGAGAGAAGGAGAAAGAAAAAGTCCTGGAAAGGAGTTGAGAAGGGGCCCAGAAATAGAGCAGTGAGAGAGGCAGGAGGAGGCCCTCCTGTAGTCTTCATCTAACGCAACGTCATTGGACAAGTAATGTGTTTTGAGTAAGTGGGGAGTAGAGCACCAGAAGAGGCTTTCTGCTCTTTCAATATTGCTTTAAAAATATTCTAAGCCAAACAAATCTCAAATTGAAGAGCTCTCCATTATCCATAGAGCATGAATTCATTTGTCTGTCAAGAAAACACATGGACCTTACCTATAGAAATGAACTATATTGATCGAAGAATTGTCTCTATGAAGAGTCTATGCCACAAAACAGTTGTGAATTCTGGGTGGTGGAAACATGTTTTATTTTTAATTATTTGTACTTTAAACATTTTTTTAAATAGCACATTTGTGTGCAGTAGGCATTTGGTCATTTGGCCAACAATCACTTGTGAATTGTTGAATTACCAGAGAAGCAACATGATTGGCATTGGCATTTTACCTTTTAGGATTTCTGAATTTGGGTTTTTGGGTGTTGGTGAGTTTGTTTGGGTTATGTGGTGTGGCCAGGCTCCTTAACACTCTAGATGGGGTTTGGCAGACTACAGCCTACAGCCAGCTGGTCACATCCTGCCTGGGGCTGGATTTTGTATGGCCTGTGAGGTAGGATGGTTTTTTATCCTTGTAAAGGAAAAACAAACAAGAACACGTGACAGAGACCATAAGTGGCCCGCAAAGCCTAAAATATTTACAATCTG
Source organism: Macaca thibetana thibetana (assembly GCF_024542745.1). Classification (NCBI taxonomy): domain Eukaryota; kingdom Metazoa; phylum Chordata; class Mammalia; order Primates; family Cercopithecidae; genus Macaca; species Macaca thibetana. The sequence continues at coordinate 14,883,760 of NC_065592.1, forward strand.
GCCCTTTTGAGAAAAGTTTGCCGGCTCCTTCCTTAGGTTATAAGTTGCACATGAAAGGAATCCAAAATTTCATAGGATAAGCTCAAACTGATGACTTCAATTCCAGAACGTCTTGAATGTCTTAACAGTTTTAAAGAGTGACTTACCTGTTGAATCATGAGAACACATTTTTGGTGGTGAAATGCAGACTTGATTGAAAGACTGCCTTGTATGATTTGACAGTACAGTCAGATGGTAAAAGAACTTCTGTACTGTATGATGTTTCAGAATAGTTCTGTAAAGTGTCTGAACGTATTCTGGTACCATTGTTGTGTTTAATTTGTCTGAGGCAGCCTCAGGTAAACACTAGAATCTGTATGTTGCAGCAAGATATGCAAAGTAAAATCAAATATATATGTGAGATTGTGTTATTTTATTGTATTTTGCTGGTCTTCTGAAGAGACTTTTTTTTTCTACTTGCAAAAAATTAAGACCCTGAGTGTTAGATGTTAGAAAACTTTTTGAATTATGTAATTTATTTATTTCAGTAGTGTTTCATATCACCTCCTTCTATCTTTGTAATGAAATGTCATCAATCTGTTCTGAGTGTAATTTTTTTCAGTCTTGAATCCTCCTTATCCTCCTTATATCTTCCTGTTCTTTCTATCAGAATCTGCAAGTTGTAGGAAATAAAAGTTGATTTCAAACAGTTCTGTAGCACTAAACAGATGACTGTTTAGTGAGAGTGTCTAATCAATTGCTAAATAATTCTCTCTCAAAAGCAGATTTGATATTTACATTTTGATTTTCATATTCTGTTCACAGTGTTTGTTGACGGTGTCTAACATTCCCTGCCACTGGGTAAATAAAGCCTATTATTTCCTTTTCAACATTTTAGGCTATTATTCTCATACAAGAGCTAATAAGCAGAAGGTTAGGTATATTACCAAACTATGATCCTGTCTATCAGAAGAAGCCAGGAACCTTGATTAATATGCCTTGTTAACTGATGATTTCAGTTCCATACTGGTAGTGCTAGAATAATTTGTATAAACCAAGCAGTACAGATTCCTTATTTTAGCACTAAGACTTACAAAGGCTTCTTTTAGCAGCCTTTAATTTTGTACTTATGTATGTGACATAGCCTGTGGCTGTGATAGCTACTGTGAATCTGCAGTTGTTTTGGGATGAAAGGAAGAGGCAGCTGGAAACTCGGTAGCTACATCTAGCTGTCTACCTAGAGAAGGCCTTGATTTCAAGTTTATCTAAACAAGCTCGACTAATCCCAACTATCTAGGGGGATCCACTGTCAAAACAAGCAGCGTGGCCCTGAGGCAAACACAGCTATACAGAAATGAAGGCTGGGGCTTCCAATACTCCGATGACTGCATACTGGAGGCCTTTTTCCCCCCTGAAAGAGGGTAAGAGAGGTAGAATTTGCATAATGCCTTTTCATTGGAAACTTTTGGAAAGCTGACAGACCTTCAGCTTATAGATCTGTAGCCACAATACAGAGTCTATAGGAGAATCCTTGAATGACCTAACCATATTGAAAGAAAATATAAAAGCGTCCAAGTATAGCCAAGTGAGAGAGGAAAAGAGGCTGATGCATTGTCTAACATCTGCTGTACTTCTCGTTAGTTTTGTTCTTTGCTATTCTGTGTGGACTTTGGAGAAGCCTAAGACAGCCTAACATGAATCCTATAATCTTCCTTCTGAATATTTATGTAGCGTGCCAGCTTCTAAGCTGTCCTTTGCGTTTTCCTACTTCCCCCTCATTTTCATGCTCTCAAATGAGGCCAACATTTCAAAAGCTAAATAAATGTTTGTGAATGTTTATAAAAGATTTGCATAAATTTGTCCTTGTCTGACAAAGATCACTTTTTTCTTATGCCAGTTCTGAAAAAAAATTTTTTTTAAGGTTTTGGTGCTTGTCTTGACAACAAAGTCCTGCATCCCAGAACAATGATTGCTGATTAAGTGGGTATGCAATTGTGACTGAATAGGCTTTCAAGATTCTGAGTAAAAAGACCTATCATCTGAAGGCTGAATTATAGAATTTAGAAAATGTTATCAGAAGTACACATTTAAATCTATTTTTTGGTACCATATCATTAGGTAAGACAAAGCAGTCTTACAAGTTAAAAGTATAGCCACCCATGGTTTAAAAAATTCTCCTGTATAAATTTTAATAATTAGAATGTTTCAATAACTCAGTGTATCACTTTTCTTCCCTAGGTTTGAACATATTTAAAAATAATTTTTAGACCTTCAGGTACTTTTTGGAAACTGTAACTCTACCAGTTGTATGCGTTAATACGGTTACCGGGGTGGTGATCAGAGGGAATTTACCAGGCAGTGCTTTAAGATATCTGAATGCTCAATCATACCTTGAGAAAATATAAACTACATGAAATATGTGTTAGGGCTTAATTATAGGACACACACACACACAGCACCCAGACACTTATGCCACCGACGGGTGTTTGCTGAATTCATTTATCTTTTAAAATTAGAATGGATTTTGTGGGGTGGCAGGGGAAGTTGTGGGTAGAGGTGCTAATTTAGTTCAGAGATATTTGAAGATTGGCAGGAGAGAGAGGTAACAGCCAGTTCTGTTAGTCCTTTGGTTGTATTGGTTTAGAGGTTTAAGTTGTCATTAAGGCACAAACTAGAGCCACTTCTCTGACACAGTTTTTATCACATCTGCTAGGCTTGTGTCCCAAGAGGAGACGTGGAGAGCAGTGAATTCAGCATGGGCCCATTATCGACTGCTTTTTCGTGTGTTGTAAAAGGAGTGAGACCTCAGGGAGGCTTGGAGCCTCCTCCCGTGTAATGTCCAAGTCAGATTTGAAGGACTGGTGGCAGGAAAGCTTTGGCCTTGGGGTGTGAATTCTAAGAAATAGAGGCACAATTAAGTTTAAAAAATTCAAGGACTTTGAGCTTGATAATGAAAGATTTTTCTCTAGACTAATGTGAGCAGAAAAGTTGCCCATCTGTGCACATTTTTGTGTGCATTTAAAATATTTAAAAGCTGACAGCTTTTAATACGCTTACAAAATAGTATTTCTATCAGTGCTCTTTTTTTTTTTTTTCCTTTTCTTTTAAAATAATATCTTCCTGAGGGCAGGTTGCCTCTTCAGTGAAATCATGTTTGCAATTTTACTGTTGGGACCCCTGTTCCTTTGGTATGTTCTGACTTGTGTCCCCTCCTCCCCTCTTCCTTTCGGAAATATTGATAACATAAATGTTCAGATAACAGGAATTAAAATGCTTAAGGAAATGAGCAAGAGAAAATATTTTAGAGTAATCATATTAAGTCCAAGGAATTACCACTGAGTTCTGATGTCACTGAATGCTAATTGTAAGAGCTCATAACCAAATCATTTGTTCATTTTGGAAGTACAGTATTTGAATTGTAGCATGTGTGAAGAATTTTATTGGCATTTCATGCTGACCTTATAAATATAGCTCTCTCATTTTCAACCACTTTGTGTAAGATTTAAAATTAATAAAAGGGAATCTTGAAATAGAGGATGTTATATAATGTGATTATGGAATAACTTTGTTTTAGATAAGTTTGAAGAACATGCAAAAGGATAAAGTAATTTTGTTAAAAAGTTTTAAAAATAAGATTATTTTTGCTTCAGACTTCAAAGGACATGAAGATGTATACTTAAAAGTGGTTTCAGAGGGGTCTCTTTTACTGTTGAAAGCGTTCTTCTGCACTTAATGTCCTTGATAATTTAGATATACAGTTTATATGATACTTGTTTATAGAGTATGATGAATTTATTATAATTTTATCTTTGAATTACAACACTGATACTACATATTAGGTATTACACAAATTGCATAATTATAACATGTGTATGACTCAGAATTAACTGAAGTTTATAAAAAGTAAACTAGGGGTAAATATTGAAATGTACCAAAGAAAGGAAGCAGACTCTGTAGCATTTGAGCAGCTTTGTTAGAAATTTGACCTGGCTTTTATGTTTGGGTGTTGAAAGGCCTTTCTGTAAAACCCCTTATTCCAGGCTTCTTTTTCCCACTGGAAAAAAATAAAAATTTGGTTGTAATTATGCTATGGGTCTTAGATTTAATTTGACACTTATAGTGAAGGAGAAAAATTTTATTTCCTGTGTTCACATTTAGGAAACTTCTGATCAACATTCTTGAACTTGGTGCTAATTAAGCTTCCAAGAACAACTGCTTTACCCTTCTTAATCATAAGCATTTAACACCTTTGTGAGCTTTCACTGGGAGCCCCTGGTTTTAACTTGATATGGCTTAAGGTAGAAATTCTGTTAGCTTTTTTGTATGTTTGGATTTTGCATGTGTTCTGTTTTTAACTTTCAACTTGAGTTTTAAGATCATCAATCAGAGGCTTTTCTTTCAAGTAAGTGGCACTGCTCCCAATTGCAGGACTTAGAGGGTCAGCATTTCCCTTATGGTATTAAAAAAAAATTAAACATAGGGAGTATTTTAGGAATTTGAGCTCCACTGATCTTTTCATCACACACCTACATTTTGAAATGAACAAATAAATTAGATATAAGAAACCCAGGAAATGTTCTCCCACGGTTTCCCTTCCCCTTCCTCTTTCACTCTTGTTTTTGGACAAAGGTAAATTATCAACTGCTATATCGGCTTTCAGCAAGCCACAAAGAGGCTAATTGTGGCTTTACATATTTTAAAATACATTCATTTTTCAAGCTATCTCTTCTCTTTATTTAAATGTTTTCCTGCACACATGTTTTTCCCTTTGAACTATTGTGAATATGTCTCATCTCCCTACATTCTGTAACTCCAGTGGACACTATAATCACCCTGCACTTTTATCTTTCAGATGGCATTTATTTATGGGGTGTGTATGTCTGTGTTTTCATCTGCCAAATAAAACTAATTTTTGTTTATAGGTTTCAGTGAAGCAATGAAAACAAAGTATTTGACATCTGGAATGTTGGTCGTTGCAGGATTTCCTATAGCCCCCTACCTAGCACCCCAAGGTCAGGGTGAATTAGTCTAGCCTTCTCATTAATAATCCCAGTTAACTTCATTGAATTTGGTCTTCGAGGTTTTGCTTCCAGATAGGATTCTATAATGGATAATATTATACATTTAAAACTGTACTGCGTTCTTAGGCTCAGTATCAACGGAATGTAATCTAATTTCTCCAGATTGGAGTAAATTCAGGCTTTCTGACCAGATGAGAATTAGAATTGGATGAAGTGAATCCAAAGTAGACTGAAATGAATCTCGAGTTCATTTCTGAATTTCATTTGCAAGTGTATCCAGCGTTAGGTGTGTTAATTTCATATTTTGGTTCATACTCTGAGGCTTGGTATCTCTTGTGGGCAGAGTTTTGTAGATGTTACTTTTCTACTGCACTATGCAATCTGCTTCTTCATGTATGCATAACTGAAAGATTTGTGCAACTGCCTCTCTAACACACTTCCTCCCTGCCCCCTCTGCTCTTATTTCTTCCCACATGAAGTATCATATATTTTGTTAGGAAGAAAAGCCCTTTTGGAAATTGCCTATTTCATAAATTGTCTGGTGACACAAAGGGGTTGAATGCTGTATTCTTGTCTCATTTATTTTGAAAACTTTGCTACTGAACTCACCTTAATCAATGAGCTCAGTGTTGTCTCCAATAAGTTATGTGTTGGATATATTGATTGGGAGGGATTTTAGAAAACCCGTCTGGGGTTTATAATGTCAGCAGTGTTTTGATTATGAAAAGAGTTGGAACCTGGGGACATGGAACCAGGTGGCGAATGTCCTAAAGCCAGTGGTGACATGGTGGACTGGTTTCCTCCTGGGATCTAGTTCATGCCCTGCACTTTAACTGTGGTGACTGGCTACTATAGATTCACTTTTTTTGCTCATTAAAATGTTAAAAAATCAAACTGTACATAAAAAGATTTGTGAAAATATAAACTTGGGAATTGATCTGTAGAGCTGGCACGCAGTCCTCCCCACCCCCTGCCTTAGCAATGAGGTCATTTACATTTCATCAGCTGTGCTGCATCCCCAAGATCCGATTTATGTGGCAGTAGTTGAAGTTGCACCGACGCTGGTTGTCTAAAAGAGCTTGTGTAGGCAAGAGAAATGGGAAAGAGAACAAGAAAATTACCATCTTTAAAAAAAGTGCCCTAGCCAAAGACACAAGTTCTAGAGAGAAAAAGCAGTTGGTACCTGGTTAATGACTGTTGTCCCAATAAAGTTAATACTGAAAGACTGGGACACTGCCATGAATGTGGTGCTCAAAATATATTTAAATCAGGATTTTAAAGCCCCCTCTCTCGGAGAGTGGTACTTTTCGTATTCGAATAATTGTATTTCTCTTTGGGAAAAGAGGATAAGGCATGAATGTTTATGTGTAAGGAAAACATCAGTATTAAGAAAATGCGTTTATGTAATTGGTTTATTAAATTGGTTTATTGCAGTTTTTATTTACAGAGAACATTGCTTGTTTTTCCCTGCCTCTTCCTGTCCTCCCCTTCCCAAATTAGGAAGTAGATATCTCAGTTCCAATTGCGATAATATGTGAATATGCCGAACACAGAGTAGATGCTCATTTTTGTTTTTTCTTCTGACGGCACACCACCATCTTGTTTGACTTAAATTGGAATATCAAGCTCTTGTAATATCACAAACATGAAGGAACATATTGTAATGTACCAACATGTGCCTACATTGCCTATATTCCCTTTCTTCCTCCCCTCCCCCCGCCCCATTGCTTAATTAGATTTATTGCTGTTTGCTTGGGTAAAAAGGAAAGCTGGTGGGTGGTTACACTCAGCCTACACTGGGTATTTTGATATTTGTTCTCATATTATCTGACAGACAAGTTCAAGGTTGGTTATTACTCTTGACATTAGAGAGTGGTAAAAAGTTTCTATATTGTAGTGAGTAATAAGTTGGGCATATTAGATTCCTTTGACTCTGCTGTAGAGCACAATGCCTTCTCATAGCCATGGGGGTCCTTTCTTTCAAAAATCTTTGAGGCCTTTTGCCAGTGCAACTCCAGCATAGAGTAGAGAAGTGCTTTCTGCACCTGTAACTTTTGAGGGGTAAAGGATAGCTGTCTTTGTAGCCGATGTTGGCAATGAGTGAGCACTGAATACTGAGTTTTAAAGAATGGCTATTTTATATACTGAAATTAAGAGATGCTTTCTGTTACTATTCAAAACTTGAAGTGGAAGGAAATTTGTAAGGAATTTGTGTCTGTGTAAATCATAAGGGTTTTGTGTATGTGAATTATACTATACTTCATAATTAGCACTGCAGGCGTTAAATGTTTTATGTGATCTCTTTTCCTATCTTTGCCTGATAATAACATTATGCACTGAAAAATTGCCTTTGTTCTGATTCTGTATTACCTATTGCAGTTTAAGCATGATTAGTTTATAAACAGTATATATGCCTGAATGCCACATTATAAAATTAACTAATATATAGGTAATGTTTCTTAGAATATGCTGAGGTCTTCTCATCCACTCTTTTTCACTTCTTAGTTTCCTATTCATTTGTTACTTTATTTCATGGCATGCCTTAGCAGTGGTGTGATATACATAGTACCAGTCCAAGATGATATTAAAAAATAGGATATGCTCAATTGAATTATGTAGGCGGAACATGCTCTGGCAGAGCAAGTCAATGTGCTTTCTGCTTCATTGAGTGGGTTATTAGATTGATGTGGTTTATTTCTTGAATGATAGAACTGGTTTTAAAAATAAATGAAGCGAGAAGCATCAATTCAGTTAGCATTGATAATTCATTATTATTGGTTAGAAAAGTGCTACATTTGTAAACTGATCTTTAATTTATCACTTGGATTAGGGTTTGCAATGGGCAGGTTTGTTTTAATTTGAACCAGCTTCTCAATGACTGAAAAATGTGTTCTTCATTTTGTCTTGAAGTTGGGATTTTAAATAGTTAAAAAGCAAATCAAATGCATGAAAGGAATACTTTTTTAAAATTTATAACATTGGTCTATGAACTTATGATAAGCACCAACCGTGGGCTGTCCAAGTCTGCAGTTAAATTAAGTCAAGCTAAGGAAAATTCTATGAAGGAAATGATAACTAACTACCTGTCTATGTGGTTAGCTATGTGTATATGTGCTATACATATGAAATGTGTCTTCTAGGGAAAGTCACACACCACTGTTTATTGTGTGTCATGTACTGTCTTTTTCTGTGGTAATGTCTTTTATGAATAAGTTGTTAAGATGTCACCTTACTTTGTGTACCCTAATCCTGAATACTGTGCTTGGCTTTATGTACCTATATATGTATTTTTTTTAAAAAAAGACATTTAAACTGGTAGTTTGCTTTAGATTTTAGTAAATTAAAATCAGGTGAGTATGTTCAATTATGGTGATATTTCAATAAGAATAGTATATACTTAAAATTGTTACAGTTTGGTTCCAAAATAAATGTATGCCCAAAATGGCAACTTCTTTGTAAAGTTAGTAAATGAAGTTTTAAACTCTAAAAAATGTAGCTGACATTGTTCAGGGACAATTATCTTCAAGTTGGCTTTCCATTCTGCTGTGATTTGGCCTATTGATGTTGGGAAGCGTTGTCTAATCCCGGCCCCCTCTGTTCCTAGGTAACAGGCAAAAACGGTGCCAGCAACAGCGGCCCTGCCAGGCCAAACCCATGTGGCTCGGTGTTATTCACTCTGATCCATATGGTCAGGCTGGAGATGTTCCCTGGAGGGGTGTTAACACTCAGCAACCCAACCGCCTCCCTCCCTTCAGAGCTTTCCTGCATGGCTCCTGCTGCTTGCCCATGTGTGATTCTTGATTAATTTTTCATTTTTAATGAAGTTTGATCATGTTTATTATTTCTCATGATTGACTGCCTGGTACTCCTCCCATGTAATTGATAAAGCCCATATTTCTTCATCTGTCTCCTCTTTCTTTAGGGTAAAGTTCCTAGATTGTGTGCTGTGGTTAATGTTAGATTTATTGGTCCCATTAGATGTATAAATTATCTCTCTTTCTCTCCACAGGAAGTTCTACAGACTTTGACCAAGTTTTGTTTCCCCTTCTATATGGACAGGTAGTGTCAGATTTTCAAACCTTACTAGAAAAAAAGTGTCAATAAACCTGCTATAGAAAATAAAAACCATACCATTCTTAACATTCTGTCTGTTTAACCATGATTTAAGATACCTGTGTTCCAAGGAGAGTTGCAATATTCTCCCTTCCTGGGGTTTTTATTGACACTATCAAAAAGTTTAAAGCTTAGAGCTTTGCGTTGGTTAGTTTGTGAGATGTATTTTGTATGGCATTAAATTTTTAATTTTGGTTATCAGACTTAAAAACTGTGATTAAGAATGGTTGGTATTTAATCTGGTGCTCTTTAATTGTTATTTAAATATGAATATATTTGGCTTAAACAAGTAATATTATTTGATTCCAAAGTTTTGTATTATATAGACTTTGTTTTTCCTAGACTTCAACTTATAATTTAAATCAGCCTAGCCCTATCTTGTTTAAAGGTATTCAGCAGGAAATATTGCTAAATAGTGTTTTATATTTTGTTTAGGTGGCTAAGAATGGTATCTCTGGGGAAAGCAGAATTTTCTATAGATTTTGAGATTAGAAAGTACAAAACCACCTAAACATTTCCTTGGTATTTACATTGTGATAAACTGTTTCTTAGGTAGGTACAAATATAATAACTCTAAGACAATTAAAATAGTCTAAGGGTTTTTTTTTCTTTTTAACGAGCCACTGGTTAATGATAAGAATTTTAGAAGAGCTTTGTTTTTTTTACTTTATAAAACTAATGTATTAACTATATTAATAAAATGACAATTATTTTATTTTCAAAAAAATCTACTCTTTTTCATTACAGTTGAAGCATTATTTTTTTACATTCGTTTATTTGCCCACTTAATTGTTGTCTCTTCAGTTTTCTCTCAATGGAAATTTGAACTGTGAAACTGTACATACATTACATCTTAAAAAATCCACTTTTATTGACAGAAAGGTTATAGAAAATAACATTGTAAGTAAGAAATGCCGTAATATGGTCCAAGAAAGCTGTAAAATTTGTGCTTATCTTCAGGAAGATTCTATCATGTATTTTAGTGTAACCAAACAAGGCAAAGCCTTTAAGATTTCAGTGATTTAGAGTATATGTGGGTAGTATGATGTTTGCATCTTTTCTATACGTTGTAATACCACTGTCCTGGTTTATTTGGCATAAACCTAAAAATGGTATGAGATGAGAATTGGTAGCCAAAGGAGTTTAAAAGGTACTAAAAAGCAACTCTGGAATGTTGCCAGCCACTTTTAATCACTGCTCTCCCTGGTTCTAACATTTTATTTTTTCTTAAGCCAATCAACCATTGTAGTATTTCCAGACTCAGACCTTGTAAATCCTGGTACCAGGAATGTTTTAGTAGCAGGTTGATGCTCAAAAAAGAATAGCCTTAATTCTAAGAGGGTCAGTCTTTGTAATGAGGGTCCTCTTGTCTCTTCTTTAGCCTATTCCTCCTAAAAATAGCAAGGAAGTAGGTTTTGTTTAGAGATATTTAATGCAAACTTCACATTTATATGTATGAATTAGCAATGCTTGAAATCTCCTCCAGCTACTTATAAAATGTATGACAAATTATGACAAAGACATATTTATAAAAAGTAATAAAGCTGAAATGTTTTATAAATGTAGTTAGGTGTTTAACAAAGAAAAATAAGAGAATACATTTTTACATGGCTTGTTGTTAGAGTGGTGATTTGTTTTGGATAGGAGTTTCTTAATTGACTTTGTCAACTAATATTAGAAGAAATGCATAGAGATTAAACCTCTGTCTTCCCCACCAACGCACATGTGCAGGTGTGTGTGTGCATACACACACACACACACACACGCTCAAATTTCTTTTTCTCAGACTTATACCACACACACACTTCTTCTTACCTACCTGTCTGGGTGATTACATTCTGAAGTGGAAGACAAGCAGAGTTCTTAAGTGATAATTCTAAAATCTTTTTTGTTACCAAAAATATCTGATGCCTTTTTGTTGTTGTTAGAAATATATTTTTCTTCCAGAATCCTTCTCTCCAGATTATGTTCCCCTAATCATGTTCCTTTTTCTTTTCTTTTTTACAAAAGGATTTGAGGACAGAAATGTTTCTTTTTGGATATTTCATTCATTACCCTGTACAATAGTTCTTTCTTACATTGTATTATATTATATACCCTATGGGTGTTGATAACTTTTATTGATACCAAAAAATCATTTTATTTTGGGACTATATATTTTCTTTCTGTTCCCTTACCTCTAACCTTGGTATACTTTAATACAGAAGAGAAAATAATAACAAATAAAGTTCATATATAAGAAATATAAAGGTTTCAATGTCTTAATTTTTTTTATTAGTTTGCAATTAGCACTGTCAAATGGATATCCCCAGATTCTGAGGCCCACAAAGCCCCCTAGATGTGTTTATGATATTGTTTGACTTAGAAAATATGCCAGCCTGGGAAACAAGTAATGCCCCAGGTGATTGCGTTCAAAAAAGAAAGCTTCCTGATCTTTTCAGTATCTGTGCTTTTCTACCCCAAGGAACAGTCATAAAACTTGCTGACATTTCTAGTCTATATCAAGAGTGGGATTTTCACAGTCATCATCAAATCACCCGTTAACATTGACATCTTGCTGTCTCGTGTGTTGTTTTTAAGATTTTTCTTTTTGAAACTAGGACTTAGGAAAAATAATAAAGCCAGTAGCTTTTCAAAAGAATGTGCTTCCTCATATATTATCTCATTTTATCCTCCTATCATAAGAGATGAGAGCAGGTGCCATTATCTTCATTTGAACAAAATCCTAAGCTGCGGAGAAATCAGGACTAGGCCAAGGTTCTCTTAGCACAACCTAGATTTCCATCTCCCAGACAAATACCTTGTGGGGAAGAGATTTCCATCTCCCAGTAGCCCACCTTGTGGGGAAGACCAGTCACCAAATATATAGAGAGGGAGGAAAGGAAGGAAACAAGGATTCGATTTCCTTATTGATTCTAGTCAAAGTGCTGGGTGCTGCCACATCACTGTCTCATTTATTCTTCCTAGAAGCTCTAGAGCTAGATGGTGGTATCTTTTTTACAAAAGGGCAAAAGAAGGTTCAGAATGTAGACCATTGTGTTGGGTAATATGGGGGATAATGGAAATGGTCTCAGACTTGGAGCCCTGCCCTCCCAGTCCAGTCCAGGAATTATTATAAAGACATTTTAAACAGTATCCACCCAAAGGATAGTGAGGTTAGAGAAGACCAAAATGGTCAGAGAAAACTTCTTATGGTGGGGGAGACTTGTGTTGAGTCTGCCAGGACAGCAAGAAGTGGGCAAGTGGGAGGGAGAGCCTAACACCCCATCAACACTGAAGAGCAAAGTAGAGGAGAAGCCCCGTGTGAGCCTAGAGCTTGTTCAGCCAGAGCAGATGAAGCCTTCTGGGGAGAGGGTGACTGTGAGAACCTGGGCTCTGGCCACAGGAGGCCTTGAAAATGTGTGGGAACAAGACCACAGGATTTTAAAACTGAAATTCATCTGGTTCAAACTCCTCATTTTATAGAAGGAAAACCATGATCCACAGAGGTGAAATGGCTTGCTTATGGTCACAACTATGTAATTTACAGGGCTGGGAAAGGCGCCGGTACTCTTATTCCTAATCCAGAATTATTTCTACCCTAGAGTGTATATGAAGCTGTTGGTGAGAGGGAGTAGTGAAGTGTGTCAGTGTTGAGATTCCTCTATCAATCTCAAAAACTCATTATTACTAATAAAAGTAATCTCTTAAAAAAAAGACTTGTACCATTCCATATCGTGTTTGCTACTTGCTTGCCCTTGATAGCTGACAACCAGCTTCAGTTAGTCAAAGCACTTGAGAGATGCATTGGATGATGGAAAAGCTATTCTCTTCCATTTTTGTGTTTATTCTCTTTCCAAACCCGGAAAGTCAGCTACCATTCCGTTTTCCTGTAAATTATACTGACACACACAAATGACACGATAGTGAAATGCAATGAAATAATCTTTTCAGGGCCAGAGGCATCACTTAATGGTCAGTATGTAACCCCAGATGCAAATGTGGCTCAAATGCTACTTACCATTTTATTGGGTATCTGTTTTGTGCCAGGCATTGCCCTATGTTCCTGTAATAAAAGGTTACAAATTTGCAAGGTTACCATTATCCTCATGCCACACAGGAGGAAACAGAGGCTCAGATAGGCTTGATAACTACCCAAGGTCCCACTACCAGTTAGTGGTATAACTGCTTGCAGAACCCTCATTTGTCTGACCTCCAACTCCACCATACTTTCCCTGTTTTACCATACTGCCTCCATAAGATCCATAAGTAACCTAACAAATGATTTCATTTCAAAAGCAATAAAGCAATATATATTTATTGTAGAGAAGTAGGAAATTGAGAGAAAGAAGAAAATGAAACCCACACAGACATAGGACCAGTGCATTAGTATCTTATCTTCCCAGACCTCTCCTCTGCAGATTCACCCTGCTCTCCTTTCCAAACCTGAACCCACTGGGCCCATGAAGACCCTTTGTTTAGCCTACACTATAAGTTCAGCTGTGCCCCATGAATATTTTCTACAGAGTTGATGACAACGAAGCAGTTGGGCCTTAGTGGACAGAGTGTTGTGGGCAGCAACCAGGAGATCTGTGTTTCAGTTTTGGTTTTACCACTGCCCTGCTCTGTGCTGTGAGGCAAGTGACTTCTCCCCTGAGGTTCTTCATTTCTTCATGGATAAAATGAGGGAATTAGATTCCATCGATCTCTGCTGTTCCTTCTGCTTTTGATACTTTTTAATTCTACAGTTATGCTTCATGTTGACTTTGTCAGGCTCATATAGAGGGAATGGACAGAGCTCTGTTCTTAGGATCGTCTGGTGAGCTTCTCCAGCATGTAGGCATTGCCTGCTGTCTCAAGGTGTGTCACTTACTGTTGGTCCCCTCATATTTTGGGCCCATGTCATTCTCACCACTTGGATCTTTCAGCAGAGAAGGTGAGAAACTTGAGGCCTAGGCAGATATAAGGTATGTTTGTAGAAGGAAGCTTTGAGGCTCATGGAACTAAAGGCTGGGAGATGTGGTAGTTTGATGAAGCTTCTTTCCTGCCCCATGCCTCATACGCACTGAAGGAAAGGAGAAGTGACTGTTAGGTGCCCCTCCATGGACAACAGATAATTGTCAGTAAGCTATAATAACTAGAGGGGGACAAAATGCTTCAGTTCCATCTCTTGAATTTTATAATTGCATGACTGTAGTAATGATCATTTTTGTCATGTACCTACTATATGCTAGTTATCTTATATACATTATCTCTAATCTGAAACCACTCTGCAAAGTGATGGTGATTATTCTGATGATTTACAAATGAGATCAGAGAAATACAGTAACTTGTCTATGCCCACGTAACTGCTGAGTAACATGTCTGGGATTCTGATGTAAGGTCCAGGCCTTAATGTTTTCTCTTCTGTCCTGCATCATAAATCTCTGCTGAATCATTTCCAACAGCTTAAAAACAAGTTCTGGTATTCATCCTAAAAATAATAACCACCACTCAGTAGCTTTCTGATTCTCTATTTTTTGAACGAGTTATCTACACACTTCAACTTATCCCTCAGCCTTCTTCAGCTTGTCTTCTGCTTCTGTCATTCAACTAGAGCTGTTTTTATCAAGGTCATCTAAAATCTCCATATTGCTTAATTCAGTAGACATTGTTTTTTCCTCTTTTCATCTTTGATACAGTTGACCACTCCCTCGTTTGTTCTGCCTGGCTATTCTCCTTTCTTTGGTCTCTTCTCCACCCATCTTCTAAATTGGTGTTCCTATAAATTAGTCCTGGATCCTCTTTTGTTTCTCTGAACTCCCTCCCTAAGTGATCCCAGTCTTTACCATGGTGTTAAATACCATCTGTGTGTAGATGACTTCCAAATTTATAGCTTCAATCCAAACGTTTCCTCTGATTTCCTAACTAGTGTGTTCAACTCTGTACTTGACATTTCTATTTAGATGTTTTACAGGCTTCTCAGACTTAACATATCCCAAATGGAACTCTTGGATCTTCCCCCAAACTTGTTAGTCTTTCCTATCTTCAAATGGTAATATTCTGCCTTTTTGCTCCCCAATTCCCAGTCCATCTGCAAGCCTGTCATTCATATCTGCTAACTATAGCTTAAACTATCCATCCCTCTCCATCTCTACTCTCCCTACATGAGTTAAGCCACCATCCAGTCTCACCTGGACTACTGCAATCGCTTCCAGATTATTTTCTCCACTCCTACTTAGACCTTCTTCCAAACTGCTCTCTGTGTATGTCCGATCAAATATTTGAAGCTATAAACCAGAATTTTTTCTCTTGATCAAAATCATTCAATGGCATTCTATTACCTCCCCCGACTGCCAAAAAAAAAAAAAAAAAAAAAAAAAAATCCGAATTCTTTACCATGACCTGTGGGACTCTCTGCGTGATCTGGAGCTTGCTTTATCTAGCAACTTTGTGTGATGCCACTTCCCCGTTTATCTCCTGTGCTTTAGCAGGACTCCTGTCCTTTTGGTTCCTTGATCATAACTAGCTCTTTCCAGACCCCAGAATCTCTGCCTAGCTCTTTTCTCTGCCTGAAACAACCCAGTGCCCTGTTTCTTGAGTGGCTGCTCCATTTCATCCTTTGGTCAATATTGTTGCCATCCCTGAGAAGCTACCTCTGACCACATTATCTCAGTAGGGCCTTTCCTTCCCTTCCATTTTCTTCTATCTTTGTTCCTTCTTTGATTTTGTAATATTGCTATTACAAGCTGTATGTTTTGTGGTATACTTGTTTATTATTTCTCTCTAACTAGACAGAAAGCCTACATAGGCAAGGGGTCCTGTCTATATTGTTCAGTGTTGTATATCCAGCACTCGTTACAGTGCCCAGTGTAGTTGTAGCTCAATTTGCAAAATGGATAATGAAACTTAAAGTGAAGCTCACATGTAAAAGTTTGTTTCTCACTGGGAGACTAGAATCAAACTGTCCATCCCCATGCTTCATAACATTCATGCACTGGCCCTGTAAACAACTTCAAGATTAAGGAAAATGCTACTGGAGAGGCTCTGAATGGCGGATAGGCATTTAAAAGGCAGCATGAAGATTTAGGTCTGTGGCTTGAATAGTCATTGCTTTCCTCACTTGTTTTTCCATATTCACCTAGGCACGGGAAGCTACAAGAAGCATAGCTAAGGCTGGTCTTGGCCCTGGTCTCCTGGGTTCATTTCTGGAGATTTTCAAATGTGGTCTCCCTGGCTTAGTGAAAAATATGGTTTTTTGTTAAGACAACTATCTGAATTCCTCGCATACCTTAGTTCCTTAAACCAAGTTGAAAGCTTCCCAGGGAGGATTTTCATTGTGTTTAGTGCAGCGTGGCAGAATGGAAAGGACTTTGAACCAGAAGTTGGCTTGGATTTTTGTCTTAGTCCTGATTACCTTGGAAAACAAAATGAAAGTAAACCCTAAATAACAGTTTTCCTATCTGTGAAACATGACAATTGGGTGAGACGGTTTCTCCTAGCTTTTATCATCCTGAAATCTCTGATTCCTGTGGAAATTGTGGATGCTGAGGTAAACACAAAACTGCAGACTTTAAGGAAGCAGACCCTTTCCCCAAGGTCATTTGTATGGAGAAATAGTGAACACTCCCATAGACTACCCCAGCAAGTAGGAGAGAGAGAATGATAAATTCCTTGGAGATTCAGAACCCTTTAAGTTACCCTGTTTGACTTCCCTTGCCAGACCTTTAGTTTATTGGAAATTGTCCAAGGAAACAATCTTTTAGAGCCTACTGGTTTTAGGCTTTTGTTGACTTCTACTTCACCACGAATTGAAAAAGTGAATCAATTGGGAATAAGTAAGCTTGTGGCACCCCAAAAGAATCTTTTTCACTGTAATGCAAGCATCAGTCACTTGGTCACCCAGAGGACTACTCTTTCCTGAAAAATATGCAACAGACGAGAGAGAGAGAAAGCAGACTTCTTCCTCTATTCACAGGTATTATAAAGCTGAATCAGGAAGATTCTAACCCTAGTTTTTAATGTGAGTTTTAGTTTTCACAGTTGGCAACAGCTTGCATCCCTCTTTTTAATTGTTCCTACTCTGGACTGGACTTTATACTAAATTCATTTCCATTTATTCTCAAAACATCCTTTGGGTTGGATGGTAGTGTCGCATTGTTCTTCCAGGTGAAGAAACTCAGGTGCTTAAAGGTTTTAAGTAACTTGCTAACTTTAGTCAGTGATTAGGTTGGGATTTGTACCAGGTAAATGAGTAATGATTCTTTCTCTGAGCCTGTGGGGTAACTAAACACATTTCCAGCATTTTTAATAGGAGCAGAAAGAGAGTAGGAAATTAATGACACACAATTCACAAGTCAGGTGTGCTCAGTCTCTGTCTTTTTCCTGGAGAATCCTGGGTGTTTTCTTTTCATCCAGTCCTATCAATACCCTTCTTTTCTAGGATGATACTTAGAGAGTATTCATTTTAAACATTCTAGAAGTGAAATCAAAACCTGAGTTAAAACACTGAACACTCAGGTTTTGTATGATCACGTAGTAGTGTTTCTTGAAAGCAAACCTTATTTGTAACTTAGAATCGTCCAGACCTGTTGCTTTAAATATTTTAATAAAACAGGATTTCCCCTTCCCCATTGAGGCCCACTTTTCTCCCCAATCACTTTAATTATGTGAGCTAGAATGCTGTTTCTCACACATCTTCAGTTCTCAACCTTGTTAAAATTAATCATATAATCCCCCTTTAAAACATAGTATTAAATCACCATAGTAACACAGTATCCAAGCTTTATAGATAAAACATAACAGCCATAAGAAGGTAGCGTTTGGTGTCCCCTTGACGGCCCTATAACTTTTATAGAAATGTGTTTCTTCTCCTGGCTGTGGAAGGTGGAGGGATAGCATTACTTACACCTGCTTTATGACCACGTTGCTTTTAAATTGCCACCTTGTTTTTGTTCACCTTCCTAGTTAAATAAGGAGAGTGGAACACTTTTTCTTTCTGAATTATTTTCTTGTACTCTCTAACCACTCTCTAAGGGATGGAGTTGTCTCCTTAAATATGATCAGGCAGAGTCCATTGGCCTTTGTATTGGAATACCTTGAAAATTCTTTAATTTTAATTATTTATGTGGCTGTATAAGGGAGTTTTAGAAAGTCTACCCTATCTTTGAAAACTTAATTCATATCATACCCAAAGACTCAATAAGAATTCTGCCTTTGGAAAAAGCTTGGTGGTAAACCATTATTTTTACATTTCTTCTGATAATTTATAAAGTAATTAATAGCTTATAGCATAGATTTGACTATTTTACCAATTTGAATATGCTTTGTAAAATACAATATGAGTTGATGAGTTCCTTTGAATAACTCAGTGTTGAATTCTAGCATATTATGTTAATATAAATTCAGGTATTAGAATTTGGATTTTTTAACCAAAAATACCTTTATTTTAATCTTCAGAGAAAAAACTCTTCTTTTTCTGAGGTAATTACCATTACTTACAAAAATGGATATACATCTTCAAAGCATTTCCCTTTAATGCGAAATTTAGCTTTATGGGATCTAAACATTTAAAGGTAAAAAGCACATTCTATTTTGTTGCCGTTATAAGACAAAACTGAATCTAGCATAAGGTAGGGTAACCCATTCACTCTTCAGGTTCTTCTCTGACAGGAACCAGCATTATTATATTATTTCCACTTAGCAAAATCTGCTCTGATTTAATTATACTTCTTCCTGGCCAGGTGTGGTGGCTCATGCCTGTAATCCCAGCACTTTGGGAGGCTGAGGCGAGCGGATCACTTGAGGCCAGGAGTATGAGACCAGCCTGGCCAAGACAGCAAAACCTTTTCTCTACTAAAAATACAAAAATTAGTTGGGTGTGTTGGTGCACACTTGAAATCCCAGCTACTCAGGAGGCTGAGACATGACAATCACTTGAACCTGGGAGGCAGAGGTTGCAGTGAGCCAATATTGTGCCACTGTACCCCAGCCTGGGTGACAGAACAAGACTGTGTCTCAAAGTAATAATAATAATAATAATAACAACAACAATAATACTTCTTCCCTCTGGTGTGATTTCAAACTCAGTGACCTCTTCCAGTCCATACTGACAAAGTCATCAAGTCCTAGAAGAGTATCCACAATTTCTTTATTGCTCTTCACCACAATGTGAATTCTTTTGTCTACAAGCTCTAGCAGCAACAGCTGGGCAGGGAGGTGCCATAACTATGTAGTTAGCCGCCATAACTATGACGGAAGTGGGATGTTTAGATTTTTAAAATGGAATGAAATCCAAGCTAACTGGTAAACTGATTTTAAAAACTGGATTTTTAGACATTTTACAATTTTAAAAAAAGAGTGTGGCTGGGCGCGGTGGCTCATGCCTGTAATCCCAGCACTTTGGGAGGCTGAGGCAGGTGGATCATGAGGTCAGGAGATCGAGACCAGCCTGGCTAACATGGTGAAACCCCCGTCTCTACTAAAAATACTAAAAATTAGCCGGGCATGGAGGCGGGCGCCTGTAGTCCCAGCTACTCAGCAGGCTGAGGCAGGAGAATTGTGTGAATCCGCGAGGCAGAGGTTGCAGTGAGCCGAGATCACACCACTGCACTCCAGCCTGGCAACAGAGCGAGACTCCATCTCAAAACAAAACAGAGTTTCTGTAATCTGATTAGTATTATGTTTTTAAACTTTTTAAAAATAGATGTTTGAATGTTGCGCTTATGTGTGGTTTTAAAATTTTTGTATTGATACATTTTTAGCTTTTTTCTTTAAATGTGTTTCTTTAAAATGTTGTTTCCATTTCTTAGAAAGCACCATGCAATGCTAGACATTTTGGTTATTTCTGTCCTCTAAAATAGGAAATATGTTTCTCATAAATTCAGAAATTATGAAAGATATAGGAATTTAGGAAAGTAACACCTAAGCATGCCCTCTTAACAGTTTGAATTTCAGCTCCTACCCTTTGTAGCTGTGTGAATATGATTCAGTTACCACCTATTCTGGTCCTTAGTTTCCTTTTCTGTAAAATGGGAACATCCTCTAAATTTTGTGGTTGTCATGAGAGTCAGGGAGATGGTCTACGCATATATGATGTCTAACTTTGTGGCTGGCACATAGTAACATTTACCTTCTGCTCTGGCAAGCACTCTTATTATCTGAACTAGGGAAGTTCTCAGGTGAGGATTGTTAGCAGCAAGCTGGTAGAGTGGCCTGTGGAATCAGAGCGAGGGTTAAAATCCAGCTTTTTGCCACTGATCAGCTGACCTTAGGCAATGCCTCTCTAGACTATTTCTTCATCAGCAAAATGAGGTTAATAGAGGGCACCTTTCGGGATTGATGCACTGACTAACAGAGCTGCCTCAGAGACCGAACTCAATAAGGAGAAGGTATGATAGCTCTGATTATTTGATTTCTGAGGTGGTCACTAGAATGGGCTGCCAGCTGTCTGTCTTTTTTTTTTTTTTTTTTTTTTTTAACTAGCTTACAGTCTGTTCCCTTGAAGTGTGTAAATTTTAAGAGTTCCACTGAGAGAGGAAATGTTATAAGTTCAACGACTCATTGTGATTAGATACTTTATCAAGAAACTTACTGCACATTCATTTTCCCCTTTGTTCTGCCTTTGCTGCAGCCTCACAGTTAGTCAAGTTGGCCAGAACTTCACGTTCGTGCTCACTGACATTGACAGCAAACAGAGATTCGGGTTCTGCCGCTTATCTTCAGGAGCGAAGAGCTGCTTCTGTATCTTAAGGTAAGGGAGAAGGCTTGGGCTGTTGGCTCATTCTCTGAAGCAATGTCAGCTTCTGCGTTACTCTTCTGTAATTAAATCTTCCAGCTGTTCATTTCATTTTCCTATCTGTTTCCCACAAGTCACTGCATTTGGGGAGAAGGACTTCACAGTGTTGTTCTTGCACTGTAAGTTCTGCAGATAATTGTATTTATTTATTTGTATCACATCCCTTGGGTGGGAAAGGGGACCATCTCTTCTGAGTAGTTTGTGGAAGCCAGAAAGTCAGTGTGGCTTCAGTGCCTTCTGCTGTTATCTGGAACTGTCAGAAATTAGCCTGTTAGACTTTCTCTTGGACATTTTGTGTATGTAAGATTATTAATAAAGTATGTGTCTGTGGCTCAGGACATCTTGCAGACACAGACTGTGTCCGCCTTAAAGTAACACCCTTGCCCCCTTTGGGTCAGTGAATGAAGAACTGTGTCCCATTTTGGCTACTTCTCCAGAGATTTGAAAAAAGTGCAGAATCGTGTAAGAAGGCTTCTTCAGGTCTTCTAAAAGCCCCTCATACACCAGAGCCACACTTGCTTAAGGCTCTGTTTCCTTCTGCCAGAGGGGTAAGCCATGCTCTGGGGTGGGAGGATGTGTGGAAATCCGATTTTGGAGCTGCTGGCTCTGTGGACTCCTGCTGGGCGCCTCCTGAGGGGGAAGTAAAGGCATCCCCCATGCTCCCCTCTCCATCTGCCTCAGTTAAGTAGGTGTCAGAGGGGCCTGCCTCCTGTCTCTCTCTGCTCGTGTGGAGCAGTCAGGGCACGGCAGCTGGAGGTGCCCATGACAAAACCCGGGCCCCCAGGCTTGAGTTGGGCCTGGGCCTGGGGATAAAAGGCCAGACCCTCTATGGATTCCAGAAAGGGTAGCTCTCTGCGGCACTAGTCCTCTGCACTTTCTTCTTCTCATCAAGGAAAGACTCCCCCACCGACTCCTGTCCCCCAAACCCACATACTCTCACACCACAGGGGAGGAGGGACTGACTTTGGAAGTTCCCATGCTCACTAACTGTCAATCTGGACTGCTATACATTTGCATTTCTCTATACAAATCTTAGTATCATTAGTACTTTTAATCAGTGAAGTCGACTGTCTTCTGCACCAAGGATAGCATTTGTAACCTGGGCACGAGAGGATGACTGCCAGAGAGGCTTTAGCAAGCAGGCTGCTTTGGGAGATTCTGTGTGTTCTGTTGTTCTCAAGCACGCCTCAGTAGCCCAGGCCCAAGAATTACCTGCCCGGAGTATTAGACTTTGATGTAAATGATTATTTACATTTGGATTTAACAGTGTGATCTTTTTCTTTTTAAAGAAAAATTTCTCTTTCAGTTTTGTCTGTTTTGTCTGTTATATTTCAGCCCTGGCCAGGCCACTGCATATTTATACAGTTGGCCCTTGAACAATGTGGGTTTAAGGGTACTGGTACCCCCACACAGTTGAAAATCCGCATATAACTTTGACTCCTCAAAAACTCAACTATGGCCAGGTGCGGTGGCTCACGCCTGTAATCCTAGCACTTTGGGAGGCCAAGGTGGGTCAAGAGTTTGAGTCTGGTTGTCAGGGGTTTGAGACCAGCCTGAGCAACATGGAGACACCCGTCTCTAACTAAAAATACAAAAATTAGCCAGGCGTGGTGGCGTGGCATGCCTGTAATCCCAGCTACTTGGGAGGCTGAGGCAGGAGAATTGCTTGAACCCAGGAGGTGGAGGTTGCAGTGAGCCAAGATTGTGCCACTGCACTCCAGCCTGGGCGACAAGAGCGAAATCCCATCTCAAAAACAAAACAAAGCAAAACAAAAAGAAAACCCCACAAAAACTTTACTAATCCATAGCCTACTGTTTGCTGGAAGCCTTACCTGTAACATAAACAGTTGACTAACACATATTTGTATGTTGCATATATCATATTTTATATAAATTACTGTATTCTTACAATAATTAAGGAAGGGAAAAGTTATTAAGAAAATCACAAGGAAGAGAAAATATATGTGCTGTTCATTAAGTGGAAGTGGATCATCCTAAAGGCCTTCATCCTCATCATCTTCACGCTGAGGAAGAAGAGGAGGAGTTGGTCTTGCTGTCTCAGATGTAGCAGAGGTGGAAGAGGTGGAAGGGAGGCAGGAGAGGAAGGTGTGACTTTTACTTTTAAAAAATCCACATATTGGCCAGACACGTGGGTTCACTCCTGTAATCCTAGCAGTTTGGGAGGCTGAGGCAGGCAGATCACCTGAGGTCAGGAGTTCAAGACCAGCCTGGCCAACATGGTGAAACCCCGTCTCAAAAAAAAAAAAAAAAAAAAAAATACAAAAATTAGCTGGAGTGGTGTGGGGGGTGCCTGTAATCCCAATTACTTGGGAGGCTGAAGCGCGAGAATCACTTGAACCCAGGAGGTGGAGGTTGCAGCAAGCTGAGATCATGCCACTTCATTCTACCCTGGCCGACAGAGCGAGACCCTGTCTCAAAAAAAAAAAAAAAAAAAAAAAAAAAAATCTATGTATAACTGGACCTGAGCAGCTCAAGCCTGCCTTGTCCAAGGTCAACTATGTATTTGTTTGGAGGTGGTGAGGCTTAAACTGAGTTCTTAGAGTTTTGCAAAAAGGTTTTTCCCCATAATATGTTTGGGTTACAATGTTTCTTTCCAAGCTATGTGTGTGTATGTGTATGTATACTCTAAACTGGCACTATCACTCAGCAAATCTTGATAATAGATAAGTATTTATTTAAAAATTTACGCTTAAATTTGCTTGTCTCTGATTCTGATGTGTGACTTTGTGTGCCTATACAGGTAGGATCACGGATTTCATATTTGTGAGAAGCCTGTTGAATAGTCTTTGTGCTGTCAGCAGCAATTGATGTGTTTTTAAAGTCTGTTATAATAGGTTAGAACTATGGAGAAAAATTCGGTGGGTTAATTCATTCATTTGTGTGTCAGTTCTTAATTGAATGCCTACTATTAGCTAGTCCCTGTCCTTGAGGAGTTCCCAGACTAGCTGGGGAGATGGATGATCACAATACAGCGTGCTGTATCTAATACACAGAATGATCCCAAGGCATAGTGTCTTCTTACTGTTGCTTTTCTAGTGCCAGAGGATAGTGACTGTGGCTAAAAATACAAGAGTCCTAGATGAATTCTGGAACATGAACTTTATGAGTATCTAATATGAGGGCAGAGAAGCTATCTTTTCCAGCTTGTGTGGAAATAAAGAGCACACCCACTGACACTTTCCCTGTGTTGGGTTTGGGAACATTGCTAAGCAGAATCTAGCATGTAAATGGAAGGGTTTACTGTTAAAACTGGATGACTGGTTGGCGGTATATCCATTGGGGAGTGGAGAAGTCTGCCAAGAGAATGAGGGCTCAGTTTGGGTCTAGGTTACATTGTTGCATTGTCCTCTTCTGCTGCTCAGTCTCCTTGCTTTCTTTAGATACTTTCTCTTTAGTTAACCTGTGCCTTGAGGTCCAATCACCCTTCACAGTGTGCCCAGGGCTATGGCTCAAGTGTGCTCATAAACCACCTCTACTTTTGCTTTCTATTTCTTGTCTTAAGGAATGTAGCTCTCTGTTATGGCGTCTGTGCACACATAGCCCCTGTGGTTCCAGGATTTAGCTTCACTTCCTCCCTGCCTGATCTCCCAAACTACTATGCTTCCTGGCCCATATGAACTACTCAGTCTCTACTTTCACATGTTTACCCATCCTCCCAGACTCAGCCTAGGCACTTCAACAGAGTAGCCTTCCCCATGTAGAGGTAATCATTTCCTCTCTGGCACACCCAGTGTGCTTTGCATTCTTCAGTTACACACTTATAACCTTGGTCCTCCTTTATTTTCCTCCTATTGGAAGGTCAACTCTTTAGGGGTAAAGGCTGGATCTTAATTAACTATGTATCTCCAGCACTTAGTGTAATGCTTAACCAAGATATTGTGTGCATTGTGATCAGAGAAGGGGAAATGCATCAAGAATGGGAGGGCAGGGCACCAAAGACTTTGAATGAGAGGACAAGTGTCATGGGACATAAATTCAGAGAGGAAATATGAAATAGTTGTTGGAAGAAGTGTGGTTCACATTACCAAACTCATTTCATGCTAGTTATAAGAGATGCACCTTTTAATCTCACAATGGAGGTTCAATATTGAGTGACAGGCATTTTGTCCATGAAAGGTTAAGCCATCTGTATTTTAAAATTTAAACTTAATTTCACAATGAAAGATTTTTAGACACCCTTTATGCAACATAACCTACTTATTAAGTTCCTTTTTATTTTCTGTTCCTCCCCACTAGGGCATGAGCTCCATGAAGGCTGGGAATTTTTATGTTTTTTTCTCCCCCATAAATACATCCAAAGTTTATTGAAGAATATTCTGGCTCATAGCTGACACTCTCAGCTAGTCTGGGAACTCCTCAAGGACAAGGACTTAGCTAGTACTTGTTTTATGAAGGAATGAATGGGGAAATAAGCCCATGTTTATTAAAAAACATTAAAAACATTGGTTTGAACTCTTTATACCAGCTAACCTTGGCAGAAACCTAGTTGTACCAAACAAGTCCCATTAACACAAATGCCACTATAAATCAAATGCATTATTTCCTCCCATAGTTGACTAGTTCCTGTCACTGAAGAATTTTACTCCTCCTTGAGATTTGCCACATTATTTAATGAGTTCCTGGATGGGAGTTGATACTAAATTAAAAACACCAGCTAGGAGAACAGTCATTATGGATTAGTTACTCTCCATAAACACAGGGATGTGAGAGCATTTTAGCATTTTCAGATTGCACCATCTAAGTCTGATGCAATATATGCATTTATCTCTGAAATCTTTCAATATTATAAAACAAAGTGACCTAGAATTGAAATTTTGTTTTGACATTTGATATTTGATTTGCCCCAATGGCACATACTCCATCAAGGCCAAAACTGTAATGAAAGATGCTATTTCTAGCCAACTTCTGATTCTGGATCAACAGAAGGAACACAAGAGTTCAAAGCTTTAAATTTGTGTTTGAGGGTTATGGGGAGATATGTCATACAATAATTAAATACCTTTTGTCTTTTATAAAGGAACTACACAAATATTTGCCCTACAGTTTTCTCCTCCTTCCATTGGGATCTTATTGAAGCTCTTAAGAAAGCTGTAACTGTCCTTACACCCAAATAAAACTCTATTTTTATTATACATTTTGGGAAGAAAAAACTTTTTTCCTCAAGATGCTGTCTAAATTTTTTTAGTTTAACTTTTTAAATTTTTATTCAATTAAAAAGTATCTGAGTACCTAGTATATACCCGGAATGGGCAATACATAACACTTGGTCTCTGGCCTTCACTTATCTCAAGGCCCCTTAACATAAACACAGAGATCTAGCCCCAGGTCTCCATTTGCAAACTCTTCAGATATCACACTCATCCAAGATTTTGATGAGCTGAACTTTCTGAACTTGGTAGTACAAAATGAAAAAAAAAAAAAAAAAAGTAAGTACTTCTTGTCATTTACCAAATATAAAATCTAATATGTTTCTAGGTACACTATTCACGGACCACCTCTGATTTTGATATCCACCTCCCACTGCACTTCTGCTACCCTCACTCTTTTAGGAACTGCTCAATCTTTGGGATGGGAAAATGTAAACAAGTAATTAAAATATAATGTGATCAGTGTTGTTTTAAGAAAATATATTTATGTGTAAGGTTCTTCAGAGTCACAGATTAGACAGTGCCCATCTCTAACTTGAGAATAAGAGAAAGTGTTACTGATGGGTTCCAGTTAAACTGAGTCTTGCAGAATGAGTGGGGGCTTGCCTGGAGGAAGATGGGAGAACAGCTCTCTAGGCAGTGAGAACTGATACGCAAAGGCCCCAAGGAATGAAAGGTATAGGAAGATGAAAGGATGCTGAGAATGCAATGAGAGAGAGCAATAGCAAGAGATGATGCCATGGAAGTCTGGGGCCCAATTGTGAGGGGTGTGCTCAGGATTTTAGATTTATCTGGTAGCAAATGGAATGCTGTCAGCTGGTTTCAAGTAGACATTAGGGATGCTGATGTTTGTAGACCAATGCGAAAGTAATTTTTTGGAATGTGAAATGTGCTTGGGTTTTTCTGGTTATTGTTTGAGGGGATGTTGCATGTCACTTTGGAGGTAGCACCCAGATTTAGACTGGATTTTTCAAACCTCAACTGCAGGGGTTTTGTTTTGTTTTCTTTTAAAAACAAGGATAGTGATCGTCCTTCCTTCCATGCTACTTGGCCTGTAGACTTGAGTCTAAACCTGAGTGTTGTTCAGTGAGAACCTTCTTCCTTCTGGGGCACTTTCTGATCTCATGACTGGAATGACCATTGCATCCATTCTTAGCTGTGTTACATTCATTTTCACTTGAAACACAGAAAAGCTCCGTTTCCACGGAACAAAAAAGAAGCTAGAAGTAATAAAAGAGTCTGGTTTTAAGAACTTTGGCTTCCCTTGCTGACTGTTCCAGTGTTTTTAAGCAACACAGACAGTTCAGGAATAAAATCAAAGGACTCTGTTTCCTCAGGCAGGTGCGGTGGCAGAAGCCCTTTTGAATTGTGTGTTAGCTGCTTTAGTTTAAAATAAGTGTTTGAGAGGTGGGGGAGGGAGTCAGGAGGAAGGCTGTGGGGACAGCTCCCAGATTTTTACCTTGAAAGCAGGTGCTGCTGAAATATTCCAGAAACAGATGGAATCTCCTTTTCTTGTTTTAAGCTATTTATGGTTGTCTCGCCCGAGGGTACCCTGCTATACAAAAATGCACAGCCTGATGTTTGAGGGCAGTTGGGCATCAAAGCCAGGGCCCCTCTGGGAGAAATCAGCCTTTCTTTCCAGTGCCTTAAATGCCATTCTGGAAACCTGGGTCTTTCATACCGTTTAACAGAGGACTTTCCTTTGCCTTTTGAGTGTTTCTGTCTCTCTGGAACGGTTTGATTTCTTTTTAATTCTTCTCCTTAAAAGTAAGCTGGGTACTGTGTTGTTCTTGTTATTCTCTGGATGGTCAGTTGGCAGAAGGCCCCACTGCTAAGGCAGATTGATAATTTCACCGACTGTGGGTCTCAGAACATGGCTTCCGTCAGAAGCTGAACGTAGAGGATGGGCCAGGGAGGCTGCTCTTTCCTAGGCCCAGAGCCCGTCTGAGTTCCTCAGTATTCTGAAAGGCTTGTGTGGGTGCAGGGCACAAGGTGCTCTTCCGAACATCACTTTGTGGGAGGTTATAACTATTTTCTCTGAATTAAAAAAATGAAGTGGTTGGGGAATGTTGCGTGTTTTATTGCCATACAGATGCCTTCATACTTAGAAACATATATAATCCTCTGGGGAGCCACAACTCAACAATAGTAACAAGCTGTACAGTTTAAAGAAAATCACCTTTGAAGGGAAGAAAGAGAAATAGCTGAAACTGCCCTTGCACTCCCAGCGGCCTGCTGTTGGAGGTTGATTTGAGGGCTGGGAAGCTGCGCAGTTGGAAGGACAGGTGTGTCTTCTGCAGTGGCCATGGGGGCTGGAACCAGCAGCCAGCCTCAGGCTGTCCACTGCAGGGGGAAGCTCCCTTTCTCCTCCTGATCCTTTTTGGAGGACACCATCCTGGCACAGCCTTCCCTCAAGCAACCTGACCCTAGGGTTGTAGGGTATTTGGAACTCCAAGACTTTGGCTAAAAGAGATTTTTTATTTTTGAGACGGAATGAGTTGTAAACCTTACAAGAGGTGTGATATTTTCTCACTCTGTTCTGGAAACAGAACACTTCCTTGTCATAATGCTCATGAAGCTTAGTACAGGGCAGGAAGTGAAACCACCTCAAGAACTCCGGGAGTGTAGTTCTGCCTTGTTTTTTGCTCCCCACCCACCCCGCATTCTTCAATCATTTTGCTACTTCTAGCGACTACTGGTGATGGCTAATGTTACTTCATCATTTTGGACATGGATAGACTAACACTGGATAACTCACTACAGAGGATTTGGAGTGGAAGGCAGGAATTAGCATTTATCAACATTTATTTAATATGCCAGCTGGTTTATATAATTTTCATTTATTTTTATAGCAATCTTATGAAATTATCTCCATTGTAGAGATAAAGGGTTTGAGGCTGAGAGAGATGCAGTGACTTGCCTAAGATCTCGAGGAGAAAGTTAAGGAATCTGGTTTGGAAGCTAAAATCCAACCCAAAGTTTATACTCTCAACTGAAAATTCTGTCTTCCTACCACCAAAGCAACATTTACTGCTTTCAAAAGGTTATTCATCCTCTCTTTCTATATGTATATATTTAGCTTAAAAAGACATAATGAGTAGCTTGCCCTTGCAGAATGAGCTCAGAGGTGAGCTTAAAGAGCTTTCAGAAGTAATGTACTACAGTTCACCCTCATCTTATAAATAATGAAAATGAAACATGAATAAGACAGGAAGATTTTTGTTCCAAGCTCTTTGGCTGGTGAATGAGTCTTCTGACCTCCAACCCAGGGTTTTGCCCGTGTTGTGGCAATGATTCTTCCAACTCAGGAGAATAAGCCCAAGGCCAGCTGGAACTAATGTTTCTTCAAGACTCAGTAGCCCCTGATTAGTGTTAAAGAGTCACATTCCCATTTGGTTAGCATCATTATGACCAATGTGAATAATCCAACTATGTGATTATAGAGTGAACAAGATGAACAGTTCTGTTTAAATCCAATGCAAGGTATGTTTGAATGGAAAACCAGTGAAATAAAGCCTGTCTTTTGAAAGAATCTCAGAATTCCACATGAGGGACCCTTTTTGGGAGATGAAAAAGCATTCTACAGGAGAGGCTCCTTGGTGCTTTTTGATTGAGTTTGAGTGTCAACAATTTTTCTTGGACCTCCCTGCAAGTCAGCCACTTTCCTTCAATAGCAATAAGCAGAAGGCATTTATCTGAGCCTGATCTTTGCTTTTCACTGGATGGGAGGTGGAAAAGAAAATGACTCAAAATACACCTCACACCTAAAATTGCCCTTTGCTTCCAAGCTACGCTCTTAAGAGCAAGATAGACTCCTGAATACAGGAGTCTGAATTTAAGTTGTCTGGCCCTCTCAAGGATCAGTTTTAGAAGCAGTAGGAAGCCTAACATGTCTCCATCATGGAGAGGCCCCGAGAGACTGCAATAATAGTGTACTTCTTTACAGAAAAATCATGGTGCCATGATTGAAGTTTGAAGAAGTTTGAAGACCCCACAATTCCAGCAATCAATTATGAGCCACTTATTTTTAGGATGTTATTTTTTAAGATTATAAAGATATACTTTCTCATTAGAGAAATTTGGAAAACTGCAGAAAAGAAAAGAAATTTGTCATCCCAGCATGCTGATAATGACTAAGGGTGTTTCCTTCCCTGAATTGGGATGATGCTGTAGGTATAATTCTGTATCTAACTTTTTCACTTATTAAATTGTAAGCATCTTTACATATCATTAAATATTCTTTCCTGAGAATGTTTTTAATTACATAATTTATTTGTGTGCGATTGATTTATAATACAAGGAAAGAAGCTCTTAGTAATCTGAAAGAATATTTCTTGCTAAGGCTTATAATTCTTTTTAAAAATGCATTTGCTGTACTGTCGTCATTCAGCTAACTACTTGGTATTTTTTTAAGAAACACTCAACTATTTTTTTATCTTAACATGTGAGCTATTACCTGATTCCTGACAATGAAGAATAGTTATTAGCTTCTGAAGCAATGAACAGAAGAGTATAAAAATAGTATCAAAAGTCTTGGTTAAAATCAAGTGGCAAATAACGTGTTGAGTTTATGTTTCCATATTTTATTTTGTATATTTACATCTTCAGAGTAAGTAATTTTTATTAGCATGAGTTGTAAAATGCAAGTTGTAACATTAAGGGAACACTTTTAAAATTAGATAGCAATATAATTTTGAAATTAGAATATATTACATTCCAAGTGAAAGCAAATTACATGTATCTCAAAACTTTATATAAACTTATGGAAGCTTTAAACATTGTAGAGAAAATTAAATTCTATATATTGTAGTATGCAGTGGAAATTAAATAGGCTTTGATTTCCTGCTCATGGGACTTGAAACTACCAGTGATCTTACACAAAACCAAGGGCAATTGTTGTGCTTTAGCTCAATCCACAAGTGTTAAATATCACATGGAGATTTTTAATCCCTTATCTATAATGCAAAGCAATATTTATTACAGAATTAATTCTGAGAGGCATCATTTATGGTTTCTAATCCATTCTACTTCAGATGCCTTTGAAGTGAAGTGGTAGGGTTTTGCGTGTGGGGTTGATTGTCCCGTTGTTCATTTGCACAGTCTGGTATTTTCACTCGCTCTTGATGTGAATTATGCAGCAAATTCACCAAAATGCAGCAAAAAGGCTTGGCTTGAAAACTTTTACATTTTAAAAACCCATTTTAAGAGTGTGGTGGAAGAAGAAGTTGGGTGAAATTCAGTGTCCTGCAGTTTGTTGTCTAAGCTCCTTGTGATGACTGACTGATTTCTTTTTTATTTTAATATTTTAATTTTAAAATTCTGGTTCCATCAGAAAACAAGTTTTTAAGTGGTTAAAAAACAAAAACACACTGCAAACAAAAACAACCCCAAGCCAAAAGAGACTCTAAAGAATGTCTGTTTGCTAGTATACTGTTTTCTGCTGAGCTAGGATTTTTACTGTCACTTTTGTAAATTTAGTAATTTTGGATACCAATTTTGGAGAAACTTTAATTTGTGCTTTTTCTCTTTTATTAGTATATGAAAATTATACCCAATATCGATCATCCTTATTGAGTAAAGATAACTGTTGTCCTCTGACCCCTGAAAACAAAACTTGTATAAGTATCTTTTCATTTTACTCTTTGTTAACATTCTCCAGAGATTGCAATTCTAGGTCTTTTTATTTGAAGGGATGGTTTAACTTTCAAAGACTCCCATGAACTTGTCCATTCCTCAGATTTAGTGTACTCGAGTGTCCCTAATCTGAACGTCCACAATTCAAAATGCTCTAAAAGCTTTTTGAACACCAACACGATGCTCAAATGAAATGTTCATCAGAGCATTTTGGATTTCCAGATTAACAGTGCTCAATATTCTGCAAATATTCCAAAATCAAAAAAAAATCTAAAATCTGAAACATTTCTGGTCCCAAATGTCCCAAATGTTTTGGATAAGGGATATTCAAACTGTATTGTAATGGAACAAACATTGGTGCTATACTTTGATTTTTTTTCAATCTTCTTAAAAACTGGATTTATAATAAAAATATTTTAACTTGGCTGTCATTTGTTCTTTGTCTCAGTTATTTCAGTGGCAAATTGTGGATAATACTAATGCAGAATATTGTTCTGAAGATTAAATAAAACAGTAAATACTTGATAAAGTTCCCTGTATATTATATCCATTGTGTAAATGTTTGATCACAACCCTGTGCTTTTCCTTTTGTAAATTGTGAAATATAACCTGCAAACAGAAAAGGGCATCGAATGTACATATACACATTCACAGACACATAAGTAAACATAAATATACATTAAATACCCATGTGATTACCATCGAAGTTAAGAAATTACTAGCACGCTGATATTAATTTTTCCAGCTATGTATACATCCCTAAGTAGTATAGTATAGCTTTATTTGGTTTTGAACTCTCTGAGTTGCCTTATACAATTTACAATTGTTATTTTCAGTCTTACTTCTTTTGCTTAACCTTTGAGATTCACCCATGCTGTTGCTTATAGTTGTAGCCTGTTTTCTTTGCTAGCTAGTGTTCTGTGTTGTATGATGATATACCACAGCTGGTTTATGTAATTTTCATTTATTTTTATAGCAATCTTACGGAATTGTCTCCATTGTAGGGATAAAAGGGTTGAGTTCTTTATGCATGTAACTGTAGGTGGCCATTAGACTGTTTCTAGCATGTGACTTTTATGACCATTCTTGAACAGCTATACTGGTGCACATAGACTTAATTTCTGTGTACTGTATGTATCTAAGGAGTTGAATAGTTGTGTCATAGGACATGTATATTATTGACTTTATTGGGATAAATGCCAAATTGGGCAATTTTATTCTATTAAGCCCAATCAACTTTATTGGGATAATGCCAAATTGTTTCCTTACGTGGTTTCACCATTTTCTGCTTCTGCAAGGTGTGGATGAGCATTCTGTGTGCCACACTGCTGCCACTTGCTCCTTGCTTTTTAAAGAAGATACACCAGCATACACTTCACTTTTTTCAAAGCCCATGAGATGTAGGTATTATTACCCTTATTTACTTCTGCAAACATTAATCTGGTTTTGTCGTTTGCAGAGGCATTGCTAGAGAAGGAGGCAGTCCCTGGAGTTGTGAGAGAAAGTTGATCATTATCTGAAAGGTAAAATGAGTTACACGGTGGCATGGCATAAGAGTGTGGTCTAGCGTCAGAGTAAGGCCTGCATTCCAGTCGTCTTGATTTGGAAATGAGCTTCTGGTTACTCCATTTACTCTGTCCTAGCCTTAATTTCCTCATATCTCCTTTTTTGGTGAGGATTAGAGATAATATAAGTAGGCCAGGCACGGTGGCTCACGCCTGTAATCCCAGCACTTTGGGAGGCCGAGGCAGGTGGATCACCTGAGGTCGGGAATTCGAGACCTGCCTGGCCAACATAGTGAAACCCTGTCTCTCCTAAAAATACAAAAATTAGCGGGTCATGGTGGTGTGCGCCTGTAATCCCAGCTACTCGGGAGACTGAGGCAGGAGAATTGCTTGAACCTAGGAGGCGGAGGTTGCAGTGAGCTGAGATTGCACCATTGCACTCCAGCCTGGGCAACAGGAGCAAGACTGTGTGTCCAAAAAAAAAAAAAGAGCTAATATAAGTAAAGAACATTGGCAAGGTGGTCGTGGACATCTCACCACATCGCGTAGTATGGTAGATATTGAAAGGTAGACCAATTGTCATAGGTGAGATGTATGTGGGCATGTATGTGACAAAGTGCACTTGAGCCTAGGTTATGCCAGCTTACAGATGACACTTGATAATGAGATAGGCACTTACACACTGTTGGTCAGGTTGTAAAATGGTCCAGCATTCTTGGAAAACAATTGGCAATATATATTCAAAACCTTTAACATTTTTTCCACGTTGGGGAATCTGTTTTATGAAAAACTCAGAAATATAAGTACAGATATATGGACAATGACATTTAGCACATAGAGTGAAAAGTTAGAAACAATTTTAAGGCCTAGAAATAGAGGATAGTTAAATTTAGTTAGATACCATGAAGCCATTAAAATTGGTTTTGGTGATTATTTGATTACATGGAAAATATCCAGTACTTAAGGTTATAGAAGAAAAGCAAGAGACACATTTTTATATATGATATTATCTCCATTTTGTAAAAAATACGTAAGAAAAAAATGACTTGGGTGATCTCATCCCAAAGTATTAATG
The DNA here is from genome assembly GCF_024542745.1 of Macaca thibetana thibetana. Lineage (NCBI taxonomy): Eukaryota > Metazoa > Chordata > Mammalia > Primates > Cercopithecidae > Macaca > Macaca thibetana. The sequence goes on from NC_065592.1 coordinate 14,918,010, forward strand.
AGAATAGTTAAGTAATGTTATCATGGGTGTTTTTAATTTTCTTCTCTTTAATGAAGTAGTTATCCTGGATGTTCCATCAAGCTCAATCCAAATATTCACTGCACAATAATTTACATATTTTTTAGTTTGGAAAAATTATAACCACCTTCAAATATCTATCTCATGATTTCAAATATAGAATGCCACAAACGGCAGTACTTTAGCTACTAAGATAGTAACTGATTCTCTAGTGTGTGTTTCCCCACTAAGTTTGTGAAATGGACTTGCACTCTGAAATCAGACTTGTGTTCAAATTTTGATTCTACCCCTTACTAGATCTAAGGACATAAACAAGTCATGTCACCTTTCTGAACATGTTTCCTTAACTGTAAAACAGAAAGTACATCGCATGATAGCTTTGAAGATTATGAAGACATTTTTTTTTAAATTTAAATTTAAATTTTTTTATTTTTTTATTTTTTATTATTTTTTGAGATGGAGTTTCACTTTTGTTGCCCAGGCTGGAACAACAATGGTATGGTCTCGGCTCACTGCAACCTCCGCCTCCTGGGTTCAAGTGATTCTCCTGCCTCAGCCTCCTGAGTAGCTGGGGTTTACAGACACCCGCGACCACGCTCAACTAACTTTTGTATTTTTAGTAGGGACAGGGTTTCACCATGTTGGCCAGGATGGTCTCAAAACTCCTGACCTCAGGTGATCCACCCGCCCTGGCCTCTCAAAGTGCTGGGATTACAGGAGTGAGCCACCATGCCCGGCCTAGTTTTTTATTTTATTTTATTTTACCTATCTATCTATCTGTCTGTCTGTCTGTCTGTCTGTCTTTTGGGAACGAGTCCCACTCCATTGCCTAGGCTGGAGTGCAGTGGCACGATCTCGGCTCACTGCAGCCTCTGCCTCCCGAGTTCAAGTGATTCTCCCACCACAGCCTCCCAAGTAGCTGGGATTACAGGTGCACAACACCATACCCAGCTAATTTATTTTTAGTAGAGATGGGGTTTTGTCGTGTTGGCCAGGCTGGTCTTGAACTCCTGACCTCAAGTGATCTGCCTGTCTCGACCTCCCAAAGTGCTGGGATTACAGGTGTGAACCTCCATGCCTCGCTCAGGAGAGATTTTTTTTAATGGACATACCATGCACAGTGCATAACCCATCTTTGGTACTCAGTCCAAGGCAGTAATTCCCATGTTGTCTGTCAAGACTTAAAAATATCGTTAGTTATACACTGCACCATTGATGTAAAAATATTTTTTCAGGGGGAGAAATGACTGTGTTAAATTTTTAGTTTGTTCCTAAAACGCATTTTGATTCCAGAAATGTTAAAGGAGTTCCTCTTAATTGAGAAATGTTAGTATTAATTTCAAAGTGGGATATTTAGTATCTGTCCTATGCATTATCACCATTCTCTACTCACCTAGTTGACCTTTTAATTTTCTCAGAAATTTTTATCTTATTTCTGTAAAATGACTAGGAACTTATTCCCAATGTGTGCCTCAAACCTGCTTTTTATGGCCTCAGGATCTCTGTCATAACCCGTTTTATGCTTTCACAAACTGAGCCCCTGGGGAGCTGTCTGCACTTTTCAGTATGATCCAGCTGAATTCCTTCCCTTCCCCACTCAAGCCCTTTGATTTGCCAGGTTTTTGTTCATCTACCCTAAGGATGAACTGAGATTGCTGAGCATGGCCTCTCTTGTGGTGCAAAGTGAGAATTGTTTTTAATTGAGCAGAAACATGTGGAAGGATCAGGAATATCTCAAGGGATTACAGAAAAATTCCAAATTTGTACTACGTACAGCTTGTGTTTAGAACAGGGTCTGCTGGGAATAAATGTTAGTTAGTGTGGCCTGTGACCTTAAAAACTGTTGACATGGACTTCAGCCAGAAACTAGCCACAGACCTCCTTTGTTAAACTCATTCATAGCTCCTTGAAAACTCTAGTCAGTGAAAGTTGCCAGCTCCAATCTAAGCATAGCCTTTTTTTTTTTTTTTTTTTTTCCCATGCTTTGGAAACAGAGGACGCCCCTTAACCAGCAGGCCTTCTTTAATAGGACTACATGGCCTAAACGCAATTGGAATTGACAACTTCCTGGCTTGGGTTTGCCAACTGGCAGAGCTGTGAGGCCGAGGGGACAAACAGCGTTGGGGCGCTATGCACTTGTGTTTATGTATGTGCAGAGGAGACTGAACTCTAGAGCATGGTGATACCCTTCGCTCTGAGAGCAATGCTCTGGCCTGAATTGGACACGTCTTTCAAATGTTCTGCTGGAATAGACACATCAGAATTATCCCTCAGTACTTTCTTTTTAAAGAAAAGAAAAGAGAAAATAACTGCCCTTTCTTTTTTGATAGGAATGATCATGGCCTTTCCCCTCTCTGCTCAGAATCCTTGATTTAATCCTCTTTTCGTTAGTGTTGTGCTATGCTGCTCAAACATAAAATGAGAACTTGGAACTCGGATTGGGGAATTATCATTTGTTGAATGACACTCAGCACCCACTCACTCTGGAGCTTTATTTAACGAAGTTTAGTTTCATATCAAGGTGAAGGGGTAACCAGGATGTCTCTCTATTTTACTTATTGAGGAGACTGAGCAATGAGGAGGTTAAGCAATTTCTTCTCCCTTTCTATCAAAAGAACCCTAAGGAAAGGCCTTAAACAATTACGATGCTGCCTCTGTAAACCAGCATAGTAACTGAGATAGAAATTAACATTTTTCCTAGTTCTTGTCTTTAATCCAAAAGACTATATTGTCTGAAATATCTGAAATTTTGAAAAATGGATAAATGGATCAGGCTAAAAAGAGGAAGTAGTTATTCTGCTTACAGTTTCCTTTGACATTGTTGACATTGATGGTGAGTAGGGAAGCTAGCTTAGTTATGGATTGTCATTCTGAGATATCCGATCATGTCCGTTCATATCTCTTTCCACTTAATCACTTGTAAAATTTTGATTGTTGGAGTAGAATATTTATTTCCAGTTATGCCATTGAAATTGTTTTTAACATAAATACTCGAGCAGACTTATCACTTCTAAAAGCTGCTGAGGTTTGGTGTGATTTCAGCCAGGCATGTGTGAGGAGAAAAAAAGGAATGTTACGTTGGCCTAGGAATATGGAAACTTTGAAAGAAGAAATTATATAATTTCCTAGAGAGGGTACAAGAATTTAGATGCCATTGAGAGAACCCTTAACAGTAGCTGACCCCTAGTAGATTCTACATAAGTATTTATTGAATGAATAACAGTTGCTGAAATAACTATTTCCTAGTCCTGTTACTTGCCTGTCCATACTCTTTCTCTCTCTCACTCTCCCTTCCTCAACATCTTTCTTTGCCTGAGAACATTTATTTGTTCCGCAGAAAGTAGGTGATGCCATCATGTTTAATTACCTAACATTCTAAAGCACAGCTTGTAGATTGAGAACTAGATTCAAATTCTGACTTATGAGCCATGTGATAAATCGTATCACTTGACTGGTCTGATCCCTGTTTCCCACATCTGTAAAATACAGGTAATGAGGCCTACTTTGTAAAGTTGTTAACATATGTGTAAATATGTTATATAAGATACCTAATTTAGGAGTTAGCAACAGAGTTTTTTTTTCTAGGGAGGAATTTCATATGTTTTTCCACATATGCTTTTCTCCTGCTCTCAAAGGGAATAGTAAGAAAAGGTCTCAAAGACTTTGCTACCTCTACAGATCTCCCTGCTCATTCAGGGAAAGTAGTTACTGGGTAGACCAGCTAAGAGTAACTGAAAGTGTCCCAGACTCTAAATGGGAGATTTATAATAGCCTGTGGGAGTTGTTTAATGCTTATCTTCTGTACCTGTACTCTATACTGAAAGTAGATTAGATCGTTAGAAAATATGTTTAGACAGGTGACTAAGAAAACCAGATTTCTATTTTTGCTTGCTTTTTTTGACAAAAAGATAATCTCAGAACATTAAGCAGCATAGAGAATTATGGAGAATTATCTGAACTTAAGTTCCCTTTTGTACAGGATTTTTTATTTTTTTTTCCAACTTTTAAGTTGAGGGGCATACGTACAGGACGTGCAGGGTCGTTACATAGGTAAACATGTTGCGCAGGATTGCACTGTAAGTGCTCCCCTTCTTAAACACACTTAGAGGTGGTTTTGTAAGAATTAATTCTAAAACTCTCCCAATGTAAACTGATAAATCCATGTGGTCTTATAACCTGTGTGTGAGTTATGTGATCCTAACCCTTGGTGTTTTGTGTGAATAGCAAATTATATGAAGCCTTTTTTTTTTTCTCCTACGTACCAGGGAATTAAGAAACGCTCTGGAAAAGGATGAAGAACTCTGGGGTGTAGAAGAGGGAAGAATTTTTTTTGTCAGATTTTATTTTACTGCAATATATTCCCTTAAGATTTCAGAAGATGAGAGTATGTCATCTTTTTTCTAAAGATTTTCTCCCTAATGCTACCTCATTTTCTAAACTTTCATTAATAGCTCTTTGCAGCTGAAGCAAATATTTCAGATCTTTCTTGTGCTCTCCTCCAGCTGGGAGTGTCTTTCACACATCAAAGGCAGATATGAGCCTCTCATTAAAAGATAGTATGAGTTCATCATCTTAGAAGAGTAGGACCTGAAAACCTGAGATAACTTTCAGCTGCAAGTCATATCTAAGCTGGACTGAGATTTTTCTGTGGGTTACTGCATTTCTTTTCTCAATTCGTCACTCCCAGGTTCTCTAAAATCTGACTTTCTCTCTTAGTTTTATTTATAACTGAAAGTTATCTTGATTCAGAATACAAAGTTCGTTGTAGAGGTTAGGAAATATAAATGTTTTAACGTTTATTTTTAATAAGAAAATCAGGACTCTGGAAACTTAGGAAGCAAGCCCAGGGTCTGCTTGTTATTTTCCCTCTCTGTCCTTCTGCACACTTTTTTGTGCGAGGCCTTATTAATATCCTCTCACTGCACTGCCTGCTCCAGTGTCTATAAGGTAATTATTTGAAACTTCATAAGTCAGCTCTGAAAACTCCACAAATCCTCCTCTTCCTAACTTTTGCTAATGAAAAGCAACCCTGAAATCAGAGTGGTTGAACAGATTTCTTCAGAGTATGGAGAACAATGATTATGTCCTTCAGATTTTATTTTTGAAAAAAAATTCTAGATCCCAGTGAAGGCTGGAATGTGACATTCTATCTAAAAGCCCCAGACTAAAGGTTTTTAGCTCCTTTTGTGTGTATGTGTACGTATGCATGCTTGTGAACAAGTTATTGCAAAATGTTGCAGGTTCCATCGTTTTAGTAATAGCCACAGCAAATTCCAATTCTTTTCCATAGTATTTACTTTTCTCACTTTGCTCAATTTCAAGCTCTGTGTTAGTATTTTCTAGCCAAAGGTGAAAGTTGTCTCCAGATAAATATTAGGATGGCCTGCCAGCCAAATCCCAGGCAACCCAGTGAATTACTCTCTTTGATAGTAGACAGGTCCAGTTCAAGTTGCTCTGAATGGCATTTAACTATAAAACAATAGCCTTAACAAAAGTTGCTGGTATCCTTGAAATGGTTTCATACCAGTAGCCAATTCTTTCAGCACTTTAGGATATGAGGCTTGTTCCATCAGAGTGCCAGCTTTTGGAGCTTTACATAGCCAATGAATGGTGAAAGAGGGAAGAGAAAAGTACGTAGATGGATTGAAAATGCATGAAATAAAAAATGAAAAGCAAGCAAACAAAAACTTCACTACACACACACACACACACACACACACACACACACACAGAAGCTGTTGACGTGGCAGTTTTTCATTCTTTATGGCTCTAGGGACAAGTTTAAATTGGGAAAAATTTTTTTATTCTCTTGTGCTGTGTTGAACAGGAAGGCAACGTTTGATGTAATCTGGCCCAGATGTCAGCAGTGTGCAGTCTTGTGATGATTATTTATCTTCAGGTTTTTATTTTGGAAAAGGAGAATCCACAAACAATTGTTTAGGGTCATAAGCTATATTTAATGACTGTTTTTAACATTTTGTGTATGCAACAAACAAACATGTATTTTAGTTTAAATATGTTTTAAATTTAATTTCATTTTAGCGATTAATCTTAAAATTCTCTTTAACAAATACTGGTTATGAGTCCCTTGATAGATGTTAATGTGTTCAGTGCTTTACATTCAGGATAGCGTTCCTCTTCTTTCAATTTCTTATTCTTCTAGGAAGTTTTCTCAGCTAAGACTGTTAAACTAGTGGGCCCTTTTAAATGGTGTTTGAAAGAATTTTCTCATATAAATTTCCCAGAAGGATATCAGTATTCTGGGGTTAGAAAACGGCTTAGAATGTAAGTGGCAAAAACTTCAATAACAGCTCCCAAATGGCAGTCCATTTACTCACATTTGAGGGGATTAATTATCTTGGAATTCAGGTGTCTTTGTTTTAACAGTATTGTTTTTAAAATATTTTGAAAGATGAGCATTGCTTATGATTTATACCTGTCTCTTATCTACCCCCTTTGAAGTGCTGGTGATGGTTGCTAAGACCCCTGGAGAGAGTGGATTTTGAGATTTCATTTTGGGGATAGGAGGAGTGGGGAGTACTTTTGCCATATAATACTATTTTAAAGATCGAGGAATGTATACAAAAATCTTTGCTTCTGTTACGTTTTTTCCAAACACAACTAAGCTTTCTTAGTAAATTTAATTTGAACTACTACTCAGTTGTATAGTGAGTTGCCCTTTAAAAACTGAGTTCAGGCTCGGTGTGGTGGCTCACATCTGTGATCCCAGTGCTTTGGGAGGCCAAGGCAGGAGGATTTCCTGAGCCCAGGAGTTCGAGAGCAGCCTGAGCAACATATTGAGACCCCATGTTTACAAAAAATTAGCCAGGCATGGTAGTGCACACCTGTAGTTCCAGCTACTTGGGAGGCTGAGGCAGGAAGATTGCTTGAGCCCCAGGAGTTCAAGGATGCAGTGAGCCATGATTGCATGATTGCACCACTGCACTCCAGTGTGGGCGACAGAGTGAGACCCTGCCTCTTAAAAATAAACAAGTACAGCAACAGCAACCATCAAAACTGAGTTGAATTAAAGGCTAAATTAAACATTTTAAATATATTCCATATGAGATGCCAATATTAATTCTAACCTAGCACAATAATAATTCCAACCCAGGCAGGATTGACTCCTATTCTCCATTAGCTCACCTCATTGACTTCAATGGAATTTTTGTCTTAAAAAATGCGGAAAGATTATATTGACATTCTGTAACTTCTGGATCAGTAACCTCACAGCATTGGTAGTTAGTCCATTAAGGTAATCTTCACTGGCATCAGTGTAGGATAGCAGAAAGATGAGGAGTTTTAGGACCTGGATTCAGGTCCTGTATGTACTGCCAATAGGCCCAGTGACATTGGGCAAGATGCCTGACTTGTGTCTACCTCATCTGAAAAATGAGAGAGTTGTCAGTGTCCCTTCAGACTGAAATATTCTGTGATTCAAAAGATTCAAATCCAAATAATGTTATTAAATTCCAATGAGCTCATTAGGGCTTTATTGCCATAATTCATGTTTTTTTTGACAATTGTTTTCTTATTCCCAAGAATGTGTTTGAGATGCATGATCAGAGGGATTACAGAAGTTTTAGTGCAGTCTTGCTAATGCATGGCAGTATTTCTAAAAAAAAAAAAGTAATTGCATTTTATTGTCAGCATTGTCATCACTTTTAGATAGGACATTAAATATGAGACCTCATTTATCCCTTAAAGTAGGTAGGAACAGTGACTCTGTGATGTTCTCTTCCCTTCCCTAACAGCTCTTCTGGGGAAGCTAAGACACAGAGCAAGGGACTTTTTCCTTGTGATATCATAGCATGACCTAGCCTGGAATTCTGATGTAGTAAGGAAAGAACCACTAGGTTGGCAGAGAGTCCCTCAATCTAGACTCCTCCCAGAGCCTGTTGGACTCTGATTTTGGGTATGATTCTGGGCTTCTCTCCTTCCAGAAAATGGAAATGATAACATTAACCCTTCCAAGCTTACAACATAGCTCTTACAGGTCATGTGTTATCATACACTCACGGAAGACCTTCTTTTTGTTTATTTGTGCCTTTAGCCTTGATAAAGACAAAACTGCTATTGGTGTGTATAGTTACTATAAGGATTTTTAGTTCTCATCAGAACTACTTATCCAGCTATGAGTACATTTGTAGAGAAGGTGCAGTCTAACTAGCTAGCTTCAGTGATTTTTCTTTTTGCTTTTTTTGGAGACAGGGCCTTACTCTATCACCCAGGTTGGAGTGCAGTGGCAGTGGCACAGTCTTGGCTCACTGCAACCTCTGCCTCCCAGGTTCAAGCAATTCTCCCACCACAGCCTCCTGAGTAGCTGGGACTACAGGTGCACACCATCATGCCCGGCTAATTTTTGTATTTTTGGTAGAGACTGGGTTTCACCGTGTTGGCCAGGCTGGTCTCGAACTCTTGACCTCAAGTGATCCACCCATCTTGGCCTCCCAAAGTGCTGGGATTATAGGTGTGAGCCACCACACCCAGCCAAGCTTCAGTAATTTTTTTTAAAAGGTGACTGTTGTTTTGGGAATTCAGAATTCTTGGTTAATAATAAAAACTTTAAAAAAGGAAACATCTCACCACTTAATTGTTTTGTTACTCATGAGGGGACAATTTCTAGAATTTCAGGCAAACACTGAGCATGGTGTATGTGTCACGGACAACCTGAGGAAATCATGATGATGGCTTTTTTGACTAGGACTTCAGAGATCATGGGAGCATCATGAAGTCTCTGAAAGTGAGTGCCATGGGGCAGCGCAGAGAGTATGAGCTGTGGAGACAGATGGGTTTGTGTTTGCTTACCAGCTCTTGCCTGCCTATGATCTTCTTACCTAACGTCTTGCAACTTATTTTTGTCATCTTTGATGTTCAGAGGTAAGGACCCACCTCAAAGGGTTGCGAGAGAGAGAGAGAGTGTGTACAAATTATTCAGCAGAGTGTCTGATACATAGTGGGGACTCCATGAACTCATTCCTCCCTGGATGAGCTGGCTTGGAACATCTAGAAATGGTCATAGTGGAAATAGGAGTATTTTAATTTTTATCACCTGGTTAATATTGGGAAGTTCACTGAGCCACCGAGCCTTTAGATGGATGTGCCCTTTGATATCTTCCTTGATTTTCTTGGGGGTGAAAAAAGCCCAGAATATAAACTCAGAAGGTTAAAATCCCAGCTCCTGTTTTCCCAGCAATATCTCCATGAGCATCTCCAACTTTTCTGGCTTCTCTTTCTCCATCTACATAATGAGGGCAATCATAAGTCCTTGGAGGATTGTAGCGAGGATCAAATCATAACGTTTGATGCTGCCTGGTAGTCGTAACTGGTTCCTACACAAGTTTTACCTAGTGACAACTTGAAAGCTAATATGGTTTTTTTAAAAAAATAAAAAAATTATTTTCCCAAGCCCTCTCTCGGGATGTGCTCATGTGAGAGGATGAGGCAGAAACTTGCTGTAATACATGCCCATCATACGTCTAGGACCAAGTGCCCTGAACATTCATGTGCATTCTCTCCTCCAGCCTTCACAGCAGTCCTGCATAGGAAGAATTATCCTCGTCTCACAGAAGAGGAGAAGGAATCTTGGAGAATAGTTATTAACTGATATTGTCAGTATTTGAACCTAGCTCCATTTGACTCTGAAGTATGTGTTCCTCCCATTCTTTTGTCTTGCCCCCATCCCAAACTTGATGCCTTATTTGACTTAGGTTAAGGAAACATGTATTGGGTGTCTGTAGATGCCATATACCCCACTGTAGACACTGAGAATGCAGTGATACGCAAGACATGCACTTTCCCCACTTTCACATGGCCCAAGATCTGAAGGCAGATGTATAATTAAACAATTACTTGCAATATTGAACCCTGATAAATAAAGTTAAATTATTATGTAAATGAGTAGTCATCTGTGTATTTTAAACAGGCAGTTTTCTCTGAATAGGTGACTTCTGTTGGTTTCAGGGTATCACATAATCTTAAAGTAGTTCTGCTTTTGGGGTGAATGTAACATCCTGTATTTCTATAACTTAAGCTTATCTTGCTAAAATGTGAATAAAAACTTAATAATGACTCTGCCTCTACATAAAAAAAAAAAAGTTACCTGGGCTTGGTGGCAGACACCTGTAGTCTCAGCTACTTGGGAGACTGAAGTGGGAGGATCACTTGAGGCCAGGAGTTCGAGGCTACAGTGAACTATGTGCCTCCCTGTACTCTAGCCTGGGCAACAGAGTGAGACTGTCTTGAAAAGAAGCAAACAAGAGGCCTGGTGCCGTGGCTCATGCCTGTAATACCAGCACTTTGGGAGGCCGAGGCGAGTGGATCATGAGGTCAGGACTTCGAGACCAGCCTGGCCAACATGGTGAAACCCCGTCTCCACTAAAAAGTACAAAAAATTAGCTGATCATCGTGGCATGTGCCTGTAGTACCAGCTACTTGGGAGGCTGAGGCAGGAGAATTGCTTGAACCCAGGAGGTGGATGTTGCAGTGAGCCAAGATCGTGCCATTGTACTCCAGCCTGGGCAACAGAGCAAGACTCTGTCTCAAAAAAAAAAAAAAAAAAAGCAAACAAGAATATGATTCTATAAAAAGTAATATTCAGGAGTAAACAAAGGAAGTTCTTAAAAATAAAGAAAGTGAAAGCAAGGCTGGATGTGATGGCTGCTGCCTATAATCTCGGTGCTTTGGGAGGCCAAGGTGGGAGGATTGCTTGAGGCCAGGAGTTTGAGACCAGCCTGGCCAACATAGTGAGACCCTGTCTCTACTAAAAATTAAAAATATCAAAATTAGCTGGATGTGGTAGCACATGCCTATAGTCCCAATTACTTAGGAGGCTGAAATGGGAGGATCACTTGAACCCAGGAGTTTGAGGCTACAGAAACCTATGATCACACCACTGCACTCCAGCCTGGGCAACAGAGCCAGATCCTGTCTTTAAAAAACAAACCAACTGGCCAGGCACGGTGACTCACACCTGTAATCCCAGCACTTTGGGAGGCCAAGGCAGGCAGGTCACCTGAGATCGGGAGTTTGAGACCCGCCTGACCAACATGGAGAAACCCTGTCTCTACTAAAAATACAAAATTAGCCAGGCGTGGTGGTGCACGCCTATAATCCCAGCTACCTGGGAGGCTGAGGCAGGAGAATTTCTTGAACCCAGGAAGTAGAGGTTGCAGTGAGCCGAGATCACGCTGTTGCACTCCAACCTGGGCAACAAGAGCAAAACTCCATCTCAAAACAACAGCAACAACAACAACAAACTTACTAACTCATTTATTGAATGCTTACTATTTGCTTAGTGCTCTCCATGCATTCTCTCATTTAATCCTCGTTAAAAACTCTTTGAGAAGGCACTATGGCCCCCAGATGAAGAAACCTAGGTTTGGATAGATTAAGTAACTTGCCAAAAGTGATACAGCAAAACCTTGGCAGGATTCTCATTCCAGAGCCTCCATTCCTAACTAAATTCAATCAGATAAATGTATTAGAAGAGTTGCAATGTATTCGTTTTTTCAAAATTAATAGATCTGGTGAGACTTTTCTATTTTGATTTATGTACAGTAAAATTTCCTCATTTTGTATAATTTACTGAGTTTTGACAAATACGTAGTCATATATCTACTACTCTAACCGCAATGTGAACACTTCTATCATCTCCCACTCTAGTTCTCTTGTATTGCCCCTTTTGTAGTCAAACCCTCCTCCTACTCTTAACCCCTTTTCTCCATCTCTGTAGTTTTACCTTTTCCACAATGTTCCAAAAATGTAATCATGTGGTATTACCTTTCAGAGACTGTCTTCTTTCACATAGTAAAATGCATTCGAGATCCATCCATGTTGGTGTGTGTGTCTGTGATTTATTCTGTTTTATTATTGAGTAGGTATTCCACTGTAGAATGTGTTCACAGTTTGTTTATTCACTATTGAAGGACATTTAGGTTGTTTGGGGGTTTTATGATTATGAATAAAACTGTTATAAACATTTGCACATAGATTTTGGTGTGAACACAAGTTTTTGTTTCTTTTGGACGAATACCTAAGAGTGGAATTGCTGGGTGTATGTTGCCAAGTATACGTTCAACTTTGTAAGAAACTGCCTGCTTTCCAAAGTGGTGGTTGTATCATTTTGCATTCCCACAAGCAGGGTATGAGAGATCCAATTGTCCCACATACTCACAAACATTTTAGCTATTCGAATGTGTAGTAGGAGCTATTGTAATTTTTAAATTTGCATTTCCCTAATAATCAGTGATTGGGGCATGTCGTGCTTATTTGTCATTTGTTTATCTTCTTTGGTAAAGTATTCGAATCTTTTGCCCATTTAATTGATTTGTTTCCTTATTGTTGAGTTTCAAGTGTTCTTTAAGTTTCTTGACATAAATCTTTTTTCAGATATATGATTTGCAAATCACATTTTGTCCCAGCCTGTTAAATTTATCTTTTCATTCTCTTAACAGTGATTTTTCACAGAACAAATGGTTTTAATTTTGATAAAATCGTAACACATCTATCTTATCTTTTATGGATCATGTTTTTGGTGTCATGTCTAGGAACTCTTTGCCTATCCCAAGGTCACAAAGATTTTCTCCTATATTTTCTTCTCAAAGTTTTATAGTTTTATGTTTTACCTGTAGGTCTGTGATCCATTTAGAGTTAATTATTTTTAAGGTATAAGGTATAGGTTGAATTTTTTTGTAGATTGTTTTTTGTTTTGCATATGAGCATCTAGTTGTTCAAGCACCATTTGTTGAAAAGATCATCTTTTCTCGACTGAGTCATCCTTGTGCCTTCGCAAAAATTAATGGACCACACGGTATTTGTGTGGGTCTCTTTCTGGACTCTATTCTGTTCCATTGTTCTATGTATCTATCAATACTATACTGTCTTGATTGTGACTTCACAGTAAGTCTTGAAATCAGATAGCATTAATCTTCCAGCTGTGTTTTTTATTTAAAAAAATTCTTTTATTATACTTTAAATTCTGGGATACATGTGCAGAATGTGCAGGTTTGTTACATAGGTATACACGTGCCATGGTGGTTTGCTGCCCCCATCAACCTGTCATCTATATTAGGTATTTTTCCTAATGCTATCCCTCCCCTAGCCCCTCACCCCCCAACAGGCCCTGGTGTGTGATGTTCTCCTCCCTGTGTCCATGTGTTCTCATTGTTCAACTCCCACTTACGAGTGAGAACATGCAGTGTTTGGTTTTGTACTCTTGTGTTAGTTTGCTGAGAATGATGGTTTCCAGCTTCATCCATGTCCCTGCAAAGGACATGAACTCATCCTTTTTTTTTTATAGCTATATAGTATTCCTTGGTGTATATGTGCCACATTTTCTTTATCCAGTCTGTCATCTATGGGCATTTGGGTTGGTTTCAAGTCTTTGCTATTATAGACAGTGCTGCAATAAACATACGTGTGCATGTGTCTTTATAGTAGAATGATTTATAATCCTTTAATCCTTTGGGTATATAACCAGTAATGGGATTGCGGGGTCAAATGGTATTTCTGGTTCTAGATCCTTGAGGAATCACCACACTGTCTTCCACAATGGTTGAACTAATTTACACTCCCACCAGCAGTGTAAAAGCGTTCCTATTTCTTCACATCCTCTCCAGCACCTGTTGTTTCCTGACTTTTTAATGATCGCCATTCTAACTGGCATGAGATGGTATCTCATTGTGGTTTTGATTTGCATTTCTCTAATGACCAGTGATGATGAGCTTTTTTTCATATGTTTGTTGGCTGTATAGATATCTTCTTTTGAGAAGTGCCTGTTCATATCCTTCACCCACTTTTTGATATGGTTGTTTGTTTTTTTCTTGTAAATTTGTTTAAATTCTTTGTATATTCTGGATATTAGCCCTTTGTCAGATGGATAGATTGCAAAAATTTTCTCCCATTCTGTAGGTTGCCCGTTCACTCTGATGATAGTCTCTTTTGCTGTGCAGAAGCTCTTTAGTTTAATTAGATCCCATTTGTCAATTTTGGCTTTTGTTGCCATTGCTTTTGTTGTTTTAGTCATGAAGTCTTTGCCCATGCCTATGTCCTGAATGGTATTGCCTAGGTTTTATTCTAGGGTTTTTATGGTTTAGGTCTTACATTTAAATCTTTAAGCCATCGTGAGTTAATTTTTGTATAAGGTGTAAGGAAGGGGTCCAGTTTCAGTTTTCTGCATATGGCTAGCCAGTTTTCCCAACACCGTTTATTAAATAGGGAATCCTTTCCCCATTGCTTGTTTTTGTCAGGTTTGTCAAAGATCAGATGGCAGTAGGTGTGTGGCGTGATTTCTGAGGCCTCTGTTCTGTTCCATTGGTCTGTATATCTGTTTTGGTACCAGTACTATGCTGTTTTGGTTACTGTAGCCTTGTAGTATAGTTTGAAGTCAGGCAGCATGATGCCTCCAGCTTTGTTCTTTTTGCTTAGGATTGTCTTGGCTATGTGGGTTCTTTTTTGGTTCCATGTGAAATTTAAAGTAGTTTTTTCTAATTCTGTGAAGAAAGTCATTGGTAGCTTGATGGGGATAGCGTTAAATCTATAAATTACTTTGGGCAGTATGGCCATTTTCATGATATCGATTCTTCCAATCTATGAGCATGGAATGTTTTTCCATTTATTTGTGTCCTCTCTTATTTCCTTGAGCAGTGGTTTGTAGTTCTCCTTGAGAAGAGGTCCTTCACATCCCTTGTAAGTTGTATTCCTAGGTATTTTATTTTCTTTGTAGCAATTGTGAATGGGCGTTCACTCATGATTTGGCTCTCTGTTTGTCTATTATTGGTATATAGGAATGCTTGTAATTTTTGCACATGGATTTTGTATCCTGAGACTTTGCTGAAGCTGCTTACCAGCTTAAGGAGATTTTGAGGTGAGACAATGGGGTTTTCTAAATATGCAATCATGTTGTCTGCAAACAGAGATAATTTGATTTCCTCTCTTCCTATTGGAATGCCCTTTATTTTTCTCTTGCCTGATTGCCCTGGCCAGAGCTTCCAATATGTTGAATAGGAGTGGTGAGAGAGGGCATCCTTGTCCTTGTGCTGGTTTTCAAAGGGAATGCTTCCAGTTTTTGCCCATTCAGCATGATATTGGCTGTGGGTTTGTAATAAATATCTCCTATTATTTTGAGATACATTCCATTAATACCTAGTTTATTGAGAGTTTTTAGCATGAAGGGGTGGTTGAATTTTGTTGAAGGCCTTTCCTGCATCTATTGAGATAATCATGTGGTTTTTGTCATTGGTTCTGTTTATGTGATGAATTACATTTATTGATTTGCGTATGTTGAACCAGCCTTGCATCTCAGGGATGAAGCTGACTTGATCGTGGTGGATAAGCTTTTTGATGTGTTGCTGGATTTGACTTGCCAGTATTTTATTGAGGATATTCACATCAAATGTTCATCAGGGATATTGGCCTGAAATTTCCTTTTTTTTGTTGTGTCTCTGCCAGGTTTTGGTATCAGGATGATGCTGATGTATCATCTGTGTATCTATCTGTACTATATTGTCTTAATTGTGGCATCACAGTAAGTCTTCAAATCAGATAGTATTAATCTTCCAGCTGTATTTTTCATTTTTAAAATTGTCTTACCTATACTAGTTTCTTTGCTTTTTTTTTTTTTTTTTTTTTTTTTTTTTTGAGACGGAGTCTCGCTCTGTAGCCCAGGCTGGAGTGCAGTGGCCGGATCTCAGCTCACTGCAAGCTCCGCCTCCCGGGTTCATGTCATTCTCCGGCCTCAGCCTCCCGAGTAGCTGGGACTACAGGCGCCTGCCACCGCACCCGGCTAGTTTTTTGTATTTCTTAGTAGAGACGGGGTTTCACCGTGTTAGCCAGGATGGTCTCGATCTCCTGACCTTGTGATCCGCCCATCTCGGCCTCCCAAAGTGCTGGGATTACAGGCTTGAGCCACCGCGCCCGGCCGTTTCTTTGCTTTTCTACATAAATTTTGCTCTTCTAGTTTCTTGACCTTTAATAGCTATAGAAAATCCCACTGTGATTTGGTTTGACATTGGATTGAATGTATAAATTGACTTGGGGAAAGATGACTTTTTTTGTGTGTGTGTGACGGAGTTTTGCAATTATTGCCCAGGCAGGAGTGCAATGGCACAGTCTCGGCTCACCGCAACCTCCTCCTTCTGGGTTCAAGCAATTCTCCTGCCTCAGCCTCCCGAGTAGCTGGGGTTACAGGCATGTGCCACCAGTGCCTGGCTAATTTTGTATTTTTAGTAGAGATGGGGTTTCTCCATGTTGCTCAGGCTGGTCTCTCACTCCCGACCTCAGGTGGTCCGCCCGCCTCGGCCTCCCAAAGTGCTGGGATTACAGGTGTGAAACACCGCATCCAGCCACAAAGATGACCTTTTAACAATATTTGGATCTTTCAGTCCATGAACATAGTACATCTCTTCATCTATTTAGGGATTCTTTTTTTTTTTTTTTTTGAGATGGAATCTCTCTCTGTTGCCCAGGCTGGAGTGCAGTGGTGCGATCTCGGCTCACTGCAAACTCCGCCTCCCGGGTTCATGCCATTCTCCTGCCTCAGCCTCCCAAGTAGCTGGGACTACAGGCGCCCGCCACAATGCCCAGCTAATTTTTTGTATTTTTAGTAGAGATGGAGTTTCACTGTTTTAACCAGGATGGTCGCGATCTCCTGACCTTGTGATCTGCCTGCCTCGGCCTCCCAAAGTACTGGGATTACAGGTGTGAGCCACCGTGCCTGGCCTATTTAGGGATTCTTTGATTTCTTTCTTTGGTGTTTCATGGTTTTTTTTTTTTTTTTTTTTTGAGACGGAGTCTCGCTCTGTCGCCCAGGCTGGAGTGCAGTGGCCGGATCTCAGCTCACTGCAAGCTCCGCCTCCCGGGTTCACGCCATTCTCCCGCCTCAGCCTCCCGAGTAGCTGGGACTACAGGCGCCCACAACCGCGCCCGGCTAATTTTTTGTATTTTTAGTAGAGACGGGGTTTCACCGTGGTCTCGATCTCCTGACCTTGTGAGCCGCCCGCCTCGGCCTCCCAAAGTGCTGGGATTACAGGCGTGAGCCACCGCGCCCGGCCGTGTTTCATGGTTTTTAGCATACAGTTCCTACACCTGTATTGTTAGATTTATACCTAAATATTTCTTCCCTGTTTTTTTCTTTCCCTTATTGGTGCCAATATGAATGGTACAGCTAATTATTAAATACTGAGTTTTTATTACTTCCATTCTTTGCTTTCTGAAGGTGTTTTCCTATCATTTAAGGTCTTTAGCAAGTAAAAGATTGTTTCTCGATGTTTGTTCTTTGAGTCATCATCTGTTTATGATTTCACAGCCCTTGCACCATTTTGTAATTATGATGCAAAAGCAAGTAGCTTCAAAGGATACATTTGCAGGATCTGAAAAGTGCTCTTCTCTGGATAGGCGGGTTAGATTTGAGACAGAATCCGTGTGTCTTTCCTTGAGTGTCGTAGGTGTTTTAGAATTTCTTTTGTTTTGCCTATGAGAATACCATTTAATTTCTTTTACTTCAGAAAATCTAGTTTAAAGTATGGATATTAACCTTTAGCTTGATATAAATGAGGCTCTGTAGTAGGCATTCCAGGAAAAGTGGATGTTTTCTGGCTCTTTTCTCTTAGATGACTAAACAAGAAAGCATTTTCTGGGAAAAGAAGAGCAGCTGGTACTCTCATATTTCCTTTAGTGGTTCTGTACCATCTCCTGTTCATGTTTTATTGTTGTATACCTTACACACATATAGCCAAGTAGAGAGAAGGTATTATGCTGAATACTTTAATGCTATTCATCCCATTTAGATCTTATGACAACTGGGTAAATTACACGTGGCAACACTGAGCTTCAGAGTCACCTGACCAAGGTTCTATGACTGCTTGGAGGACATGACTTGAACATAAGCCCTCTACCACAGAGTCCCTGGCCTTTCCCTCTCAGCCTCATGACAATAAAATTGGAGAAGACTCTTAGAAGGCAAACTTTTTGGGAGGATAGGATACTTTTGCAAATCTACTGAAAGCTCCAGGAACTGTCCCCCAAAAAAAGTTTACGTGGGTTTCCTTAAAAAGTTCTGTAGACATTATAGGTTTTCACAGAACCCCTTCTATGGTCTCTGGATCATAGGCTAAAAATCCATATTCAAGATCTCTTCTTTACTTGATATTTTTTCCCCATTATTAAGAATTACCCAAGTACTGTATACCTCTTCTATGATACCAGGGAGCAAATTTCACACTACCTATTGTGGGTGCTTGTGTGTGAGCAACTGGTAAAAGCCAGAGGCTACTCCCTCTACTCTCTTCATTCATTCTTTCATGCTCTGTGCTGGTTACTGGGTATTCAGCTGTGAATAAAGCACCATCTCTGTCCTTAAGGACTTCATGGTCTGGTGCATTTCGGAAATGGTCATGTTTGGAATGGCTGAAGTATGTTCGTGTGATAGAGACAGGCAGAATGGAGTGCGGTGGAAGAATCTGGATTCATAGTCAGGCTTGGATTCAATGTGAGACACGTTACTATTGAATTATCAGAGGGGCCTTTGTATCAAGGGAATAATGATACTAACACCTACCTTACATCCTTTACAAATGAGAGCTTTTCTTGGTAAAAATGACTTCTTCTGAAAATTAAATACATGTAAAGTCCTGAGAAGAATAGTTGTTGCAGACTAAGCCATTAATAAAGGTTAGCCATTATTAACAATTAAAATATTTTATTCAACAAATATTTGAGAGGGAAATCAGTGCTATGAGTCAGGTCCCATTAATAGAGATGGATGCATAAAGTCGTGTCATAGTGCAACACAAACTTTGATATTTAAGATCTGCGCTCACTAATGCCCAATAAGATTTTACTAAAAACTGGTTTAAATCTTGAGTAGAAATTATATTAGGTGGTGCATTTTTTCTTACTTGCTAAAAGCTGAATGTGTTTTTCTTTTGTTGTTTGGTGTTTACCTGTTAGAATTCAGTTTACAAGGGGCCACATAGGTATTTCCTCAGGAAGATAACGTCCTCAAGATTTCCATGGCATAATTTGTGACCGGATTAAGTTATGCCACCTTTGAAGTCGGTCACAGCCTGAAAGCACAAGAAGTTGTTTACAAAGGAACCCATCAAGTCTCCTTCTTTCTCTGGAAGCATCCGAGCAGTGAGGCCCGTACAGTCTGTTTGGCACAGTGGCTGCTCTCGGCTGGCCAGGGGCCCTCCTGCTGCTGGGCAGAGGATGCGCCAGACCTTTGCTTGCAGCTAAGCAAAGCCTGCCTGCAGTTCTGCTCGTGGTTAACTGCGGCCTTGCAACTGTGTACCACAGCCTACTGGTTTAGTTGCAATCTCTTTTCCTTAATATTTTCCATCTGGCCAAAAATGACCTATAAAGACAGACACAAACCAGGGTTTGAATTATGGGGAGTGTGATGCTGAAATGTTTCCAAATCACACTCTAGAACCTGTAGTCCTGGGCAGCTGCCTTTGTATATGGGACAGAAGGAAACTTTTCTCAAGTTGGTTTGCAAAGCACTGAGTCACATCAAAGACCTGAGCCATTCAGCTTTTAAGTGTTTTAAAAGACTTCATAAATTCCTTCTCTGTTACTGAATTTTAGCATTTAACTCGCAATTCTGCTACTGATATTGAACATTTTTGAGCAAAAATATAATGAGGGTCACAAGAGTGTTTCATATCCAACTTCTAAATTTTTAGCTATATCTAAAGCTTGAACAATTAGTGAAGCTTGGGCATAATTGGTGTCATTGTGCTCTGAATGGCATTACAATTGTAGAGATGTTTTACTATAAATTTAGAACTCGTTGAAACAGATTTCAAAAATGAGTAAGAGTTGCTTTTGAATTTCTCTTTGCAAAGAATTTTCCTGAAGATGCATTTGTTAATGCAAGAGCCAGATTGAAATGGTATGCAATAAAGCCGTCTCATATTTTTGTGTCATTAGAAGCCAATTTAGAATATTTGTCAAAATTAGAATGGAAGTTCAGATTTGGAAAATTTTTGTATCAGCTATCAGAGCACTTGGGGATGATTTGTGTTTTTTACAGCTTGATTCGTTTGAGAATTGCTATTCTTCTTAGTCTTTATTTTCAGAATATCCCTTAGTCTAAGAAAGACGAGATGCTTCTCCCTTTTTGGAAATGACGTGTGGTCAGAGAGGTTATGGTTTGGCTTCCATGGCACAGCCTTGAAGAGAAAGCTGGGGAGGCCTGGCCAGACATTTTGATGCTCAGACCTCAAGTCCATGCTGCCACCTCCTGTCTGCATCCTAGCTTTCATTTTAAATCAACCAGGCTTTTCTTCAGAAGTCTGCTCAATGACTTTTTTTTTTTTTTTAATTTTATGCTTCTCTGTCCTCTCTTTTATTTCTCTCTTCTTCTCCCCTCTCCTTCCCCTCACTCCAGGTGGTTAACTCTTTGTGCCAAAGTTGAAGTCAGATTTGGCCTGGAGCCAACATTGAGAATTCAGTGTGTTTATTTTTCAGTACCTCTAAAGGTTGAAATTCATGCTGAAGTCACATTAGGAAATTTAGGTATGTGTGGTTTTAGAAGCTGATTAGATGCTCCACAGATGGGATCTCCTGGATGCTCCCTCCCTTCAGCCTCCCTCGGTGAGTTGTGCTTCTTTTCTGTTGTGGCTCTCAACTTCCAGTTCTGGGGTTAGGATGAGGTATGCAGGTTAATTGGAGCAACCCAGTTGGCTTTAAGAATGGGAGTGAGCACCAAGCACTATGACTACAAAGGTTAGACTAGTTCAGTGCCTTTGAAGAGGGAAGTGAAGAACGGAGGGAAATTTGGATGTTCTTCTTTAACAAGCTGAGCAGCAAATAAAGATCACATTAGAATATGATGGGTGTTAGGTATCACCTATTCATTCATTCAGTAGATATTGGTTTAGTCAACATATTGCATTCTACTATGAACCAAGCAATGTAGTTGGCACTGGAGACAGAGAGATGACATGTCCTTGTGGAAAAGATGGTCAGACTAAAAACCTAGATGTGGTAAGTGTATACAAGCATGATTCCCTGAGGGAGGTGTATTAGTCTTTTTTCTTGCTTCTGATAAAGACATGCCTGAGACTGGGAAGTAAAAGAGGTTTAATGGACTTACATGGCTGGGGAGGCCTCACAATCATGGCAGAAGGCAAGGGGGAGCAAGTCACGTCTTACATGAATGGCAGCAAACAAATAGAGCTGGTGCAGGGAAACTCCCATTTTTAAAGCCATCAGATTTTGTGAGACTTATTCATTATCACAAGAACAGCATGAGAAAGACCACCCCCATGATTCAGTTACCTCCCACAGGGTTGCTTCCATGACACATGGGAACTGTGGGAGTTACAGTTAAAGATGAGATTTGGGTGGGAATGCAGCCAAACCATATCATTCCACCCTGGCCCCTCCCAAATCTCATGTATTCACATTTCAAAACCAATCACGCCTTCCCAACTGTTCCCCAAAGTCTTAACTCATTTCATCATTAACTCGAAAGTCCACAGTCCAAAGTCTCATGTGAGACAAGGCAAGTCCCTTCTGCCTATGAACCTGTGAAATCAAAAGCAAGTTAGTTACTTCCTAGATACATTGGGGGTACAGGAATTAGGTAAATACAGCCATTGCAAATGGGAGAAATTGGCCAAAACAGAGGGGCTATAGGCCCCATGCAAGTTTACAATCCATCAGGGCAGTCAAATCCTAAAGTTCCAAAATTATCTCCTTTGACTCCATGTTTCACATCCAGGTCACGCTGATGCAAGAGGTGGGTTCCCATGGTCTTGGGCAGCTCTGCCCCTGTGGCTTTGCAGGGTACAGCCTCCCTCCTGGCTGCTTTCATGGGCTGGTGTTGAGTATCTTCAGCTTTTTCTAGGCACACAGTGCAAGCTGTCAGTGGATCTATCATTCTGGGGTCTGAAGGATGGTGGCCCTTTTCTCACAGCTCCACTAGGCACTGCCTCGGTAGGGACTGTGGGAGCTCGAACCCCACATTTCCCTTCTGCACTGCCCTAGCAGAGGTTCTCCATGAGGGCCCCACCCCTGCAGCAAACTTCTGCCTGGGCATCCAGGTATTGCCATACATACTCTGAAATCTAGGCGGAGGTTCCCAAATCTCAATTCTTGACTTCTCTGCACCTGCAGGCTTAACACCTCTGGAAGCTGCCAACGCTTGGGGCTTCCACCCTCTGAAACAACAGCCTGAGCTGTACTTTGGACCCTTTTAGTCACAGCTGGAGTGACTGGGACACAGGTCACCAAGTCCCTGGACTGCACCCAGTAGAAGGACCTTGGGCCCAGTCCATGAAACCATTTTTTCCTCCTAAACCTCTGGGCCTGTGATGGGAGGAGCTGCCGCAAAGGTCTCTGACATGCCTTGGAGACATTTTCCCCATTGTCTTGGTGATTAACATTCAGCTCCTCATTTATGCAAATTTCTGCAGCTGGCTTGAATTTCTCCTCAGAAAAATGGGATTTTCTTTTCTGTTGTATTGTCAGGCTGCAAATTTTTCAAACTTTCATGCTTTCTTTCCCTTTTAAAACTGAATGCTTTTAACAGCACCCAAGTCACATCTTGAATGCTTTGCTGCTTACAAGTTTCTTCTGCCAGATACCCTAAATCATCTTTCTCAAGTTCTCAAATTGCACAGATCTCTAAAGCAGGGGCAAAATGCTGCCAGTCTCTTTGCTAAAACACAACAAGAGTCACTTTTGCTCCAGTTCCCAGCAGGTTCCTCATCTCCATTTGAGACCACCTCATCCTGGACCTTGTTGTTTATATCACTATGAGCATTTTTGTCAAAGCCATTCAACAAGTCTTCCTAGAGAAGTTCCAAAGTTTTCCACATTTTCCTGTCTTCTTCTGAGCCCTCCAAACTGTTCCAATCTCTGCCTGTTACCCAGTTCCAAAGTCACTTCTACATTTTCAGGTATCTTTTCAGAAATGCCCTGCTCTACTGGTACCAATTTACTGTATTAGTCTGTTTTCACACTGCTGATAAAGACATACCCTAGACTGGGAAGAAAAAGGGGTTTAATGAACTTACAGTTCCACATGGCTAGGGAGGCCTCACAATCATGGCAGAAGGCAAGGAGGAGTAAGTCATGTCTTACATGGATGGTGGCAGGCAAAGACAGCTGGTGCAGGGAAACTCCCATTTTTATAGCCACTAGATCTCATGAGACTGATTCATTATCATCAGAACAGCATGGGAAAGACCTGCCCCCAAGATTGGATCACCTCCCACAGGGTTGCTCCCATGACACATGGGAATTATGGGAGTTACAATTAAAGATGAGATTTGGGTGGGGACACAGCCAAACCATATCATGAGGTAGCTCACTTAAGTTGGTGGAGATGGGAAATGGGATGAAACCTGAAGAGCAACTAAGAATGTTACCCAGGTGGATGGGGAGCTGGGACAGGAATGGGAGAGAAGGCAGAGCATGATAGGCAGGTTGGACAGCACAGGCAGAGGCCCAGGACAAAGGGAGTGGTGGAGCATTCAGTATGCCTGGAGCAGAGGGGAATGGCAGGAAGTGAGGCTGGAAGGACCAGGGAGCAAGGACCTCACAGGCCATGTGGTGGCTTTTGGACTTGATCCTGAAGTCAGTGAAGAGTGACTTGGAGAATCTTAAGTAAAGGGATGACATAATCAGATTTGTGTGTTAGAAAATCATTTTGGCTCTAGTGTGGAGGAACCACTTACAGGTGAGGTGAGAAGTTGCGGGGATCTGCATTGGGGCAGAGAGGGAGGGGAAGAGTTGGTGTGGAGAGTAAGTGAGCAAGCAGGTGAGCTTGCACTCTAAGGCTGAAGACAGTTCTGGGTCAGACACTTGGAAGGAGTATCACTTATGATCTGAAAGTCCTGCTTTTTATACCTAACCCCCTAGCATTCTGCTTTTTAAATGATCATGGGATGTTTGATAAACAAATGCATGAATGCCATTTCTTTTACATAAGGACTGGTTTAATCTTCTAATTCCATTTTGCCTAAACTAGCCTTGAGTTGTTTGTATTCCCCAAGTGTTTACTCCCAGCAAATGGAGGCAGCCCATACATGCTGGATGGCAGCAGGAAGTCAATCTTGGATTTCAGAAATTGCCATAGATGAGAGTCAGCTGCAAATAATCATGGCCCAACCCATAAGAGACAGTGTTGGCAATGATAAAGTTAACTCTACTAAGATTAGTCTGAAAAGAGTTTGCATGTATTTTGAGTAGCCCTGATAGAAGGGTGAACGTGTGTCTGTACCAGTTGCTGGGCCTATTAAAGAGATTGTATTTTGGTGAATGAAAGGATCAGAGGGGCAAATCTCCTGATCTTTTGCTAGGCTGTGCTGTGTCCTCCACTTTGATTACATTTGAAGTCTCAGGCCTATTAATGAGAACACTTTAACTGGTCTTGGACCAATCTTTCTTCCTCTTCTCTTTACCTTTGTTCATTTGGGGCCTCCCTTTCTTCCCCCAGCACGCACAGACCCTCCTCCATTAAAGAATAAGAGCATTTTCCCTCGGAGCCCAGGCTGAGGCAGCTGCCTCTTCTGTCATCCCTCACTCCCGCTGCCCTGTTGTTATCTTCAAGACTTAGCTGGTGGTTGCCAATCCATTACACCTGCTCTCAGGGGCCCTCCCTGTTTGAATACGTGGTGATTTTGAGCTACATTCAGATGTAGAAGTTTCACTCTTGAAAGAAAAGCTCACGTATTTAATTGATTATTGTGGCATGGAGGAAACAGGGTAATTGAGTATATTATTCATTTTCAGTATGGAAATTAAATCAGAGCAAGCCTTTAATTATGACTTGTGGTCGTTACTGAGGCAGCGTGGCATGGTGAAAGGAGAGCAGGCTTTGAAGCCACAGACTTGAGTTCAAGTATTGCTATCTTCATTTGCTACAGGTTTTGAGCATCACTTATCTGAAAATTCAAAATCCGAAATGTTCTAGAGTTGGAAACTTTTTGAGGGACATGACATCACAAGTGGGAAATTCCACACCTGACATTATGTGATGAGTTGCCATCCAAATCTAGTCAAAACTTTGTTTCTTGCACAAAATGATTTAAAAATACTCTATAGAAGTACCTTCAGGCTTTGTGTTATGAGGTGTATATGAAACATAAATGAATTTGATGTTTAGACTTGGGTCCCATCCTCAGTATTATCTTGATCTCTATATGCAAATACTTAAAAATTCAAAAAAAAAAAAATTGAAAACCCTTAACACTTCTGGTCCCAGGCATTTCGGACAAGACAACTCAGTCTGCGATTTAACTGAGACTGGTATTCACTCTCTTTAAAATGAGGATTAATAATAGCAGCAGAGTCTCCGTTGTTGCAAGGATGACAATTAAACAAGATAATAGATGTCTAAGTGCCAGCTTTGTGTGTGATACCTAGAGAGCACTCCCAATTGGACAGTTCAGTTCTCTTCATGATTGTCATCCACAGCAGTGGCAGCCATAATGCAATCAGAAGAGGATAGTCTCAGGAGTCAGAATAGGGTTTGAATCCTGGCTCAGCTGCACTTTAGCAGTGTTTGTGATACTGAGCAAGGTACCTCTGAGCCTTAGCTTATCAAATGGGAGTCGTAATTCCTACCTTACAGGGCTACAAAAACTAGGGATAATGTAACCACTGTGTTAGTCCATTTTCACACTGCTTATAAGGACATACCTGAGACTGGGTAATTTTTAAAGAAAAAGAGGTTTAATGGACTCACAGTTCCTCACGGCTGGGGAGGCCTCACAATCACAATGGAAGGTGAAAGGCACTGCTTACGTGGCAGCAGGCAAGAGAGAGAATGAGAACCAAGCAAAAGGGGTTTCCCCTTAGAAAACTGTCAGATCTCGTGAGACTTACTCACTACCACGAGAACAGTATGGGGGAAACTGCCCCTGTGATTCAGTTATCTCCCACTGGGTCCGTCCCACAACATGCGGGAATTATGGGAGCTACATTTCAAAATGAGATTTGGGTAAGGACACAGCCAAACCATATTACCACTTGTACAGAGATTAGCAAGTTGTGGACACTCTGGGTGTTGTCCTTTGTTACTGTTGTCTGGGCTTTCCTTTGAAAAGAGCATTGTCCCAACAGAGCCTCTAGTTTCAATGGCAATTCAGTTTGAGTCCCAAATTTTGATGAGTCTTAATGTTCCTGCAGCCAAGAGAGTCCAAAAGAGAATCATTCCAGTGTTCCTCTGGACCTGGATCTCATATGAGCAATAAAATGCAAGCATACAATCCTCATTGTGAATCTGCAGGAGGCTGTTGTTTCAACTGACTTAAGAAATTTCACTGAGTATGGAAAGGATGTCAGAACTTTAGCCAGAGCTGCAACTATAATCACATTATTTTGCTGCTGCTCAGTGGAGCTAAGAAAGCTTAAGAGTATTACCATCTGGGCAAAGCTAGGCAATGGTGAACTGTGAACTGCTTACCAACTTAACAGAAACTCTTGCTACCTCATTCATTAATTAGGCCTTTATGGCACACCTTCTCTTGGTTGCTTGGCAACCATAATAGCAGTCATTAAATTCTGTCATTTTGTATTAACCCTTTGGCCCTGGGTGGATTGGGAGCCCCCACCTTAACACTAATGCATTTTACATTAGTATGTCTACCTGGGAAATCCCATTCCCTTGACACTTCAGCTATAAAGAGCAAATAGCCAGAGTCCAAAACAGAAAAAGTTCTTTTTTTCTTCACATTAGTGTATGTGCTTTTAAGGCTTTACAAAATGTATCTGTCAGGATGGAGGCCATTTCCCAATTTGCTGACAGACAGACATAACATACACCCAGCAAGATGAAAAGACAGCTAGTTTCCCAGAAAACAGGAGCTGACTGTGACTTCTGTGGGCTTATGGAGGAAGGAGCTGGTGTGAAAACCAGATGGGAGAGTTGTTAAGAGTTGTATGTTTCCAAAATTGCCTTTGTAGCTGCTTTGCAAAAATTTGGACCATGCATGCTGGAGGGATAGGGGCTATTCCAACTACACACTGTTTTGCATTTCAACAACTGATTAGAGTGGTAGGGAACAAACTGTGTACTCTGGCAAAGTCTGTGAGGAAATGCAGTGGACACAGAACAACCTCTGGGAGACTGTCAAGGGCTCCTATGATGCTCTGCCCACTAGTTTATAGAAATGTGAACAAGATATAAAAGCCTTACCTTAAAATAGGGCTTAGAAATTTAAACTGGAGGTATATCCTATTTTCTATAATGAGCTAAAATGATTTGAGTCTTGTGTAGTATAAGTAGAATAATTCCATTTCTCAGAAATATTAATTTTTCTCTTAGTGGAAGAAAACAGGAAGTATGTTAGGTTTTGGCATCAGACAAACCTAGGTTGGAATCTTCACTCTACCCAGTAGCTGTGTGATTTTGTACAGTTGCCTTTCTTTTTATCTCTCTTTTCTTATCCTTGAAGTGGCGACAATCATTCCCCTTCAGAGTATTGTTGTAAGGATTAAATGAATCACATACGTTATACATATCTCCTAGTTAAGGCATGGCCCATAGTATAGACCCCATTCATTTTTTCAACAAACAGGACTACAGTGGGGATCAAGAACCTCTCCACCCTCATGATTTTACAGTCAAGTTTAATGTCAGATCTCCTTTGTCCCTCAGTTTACTAGCGATGCCCACAGAAGCTGTCACTTGCCAACATATCTGACCAGATCTGACAGTAGTATCCAGGTCACCTGACCACGGGGTCTCTCAAATACATTTTATATGTAATACTGCTAATTTTCCTAGGCTGCAATGTGACTATGTATTTACTATTTCTCAATATATTTTGGGTGGTAACTTTAGAAGGCAAAAGGAAAAGTAAAGTAAAAAGTAACCACAATTAACTAGTCCAAGTTATTAGTATCAAACTTAAAAACTAGATTAGTCATTTGCACTTATGGTTCATGTGGTTATAGTAAGGTGGGCCCTGCTAAAAATGTTGGCATCGTTTATTGAGGAGTTTAAATAAAAATTTACTCCCCTTGCCTCTGCCCCGTCAAGCATGTACGTGATACTAAGAGCATCTGGGATTTAAAGTGGCTACTGTTTGTTTAAAAAGCAGTAACTTCCCTGAAGGAGTTTTGTGAGTTAGGAGAAGTCACAAAGGCAATTAATTTTGTTCTTCAGAGCAGTACCTCCACTGCATTCGTTTGTACTTTATGCAAGCTTAAATTATAACCCAGGAGCCAGCCGTACCATGATCCGATTTGATATTTAGTTTTGATTTTATTAGTAGTTGTCTTTAATGGATGTCTTGTCATGTAGGTTTCCTGATTATTAGTAATTTAAATTGACTCTGAGAATGAAAGGAAACCACAGGCATGAAACTGATGGACTGTGACTACAGCAGCCTTCCAGCTTTCAAGGCAGCTGTGATGGCTCTGCAGGCTCCCTCGGTTCCCCCCTCCTTTGTCCTTTTAAGGCTTTGAACACTCTTTTAGCTAATGCTGAAAATGAGAGCTTAATACTGTTACTATATGGGAACTTTTAAAAGCAAATGGGCATCCTAAGTGTTCTTTCCTCTTTGAAGGTAAGTGTTGTGCATGCGTCTGCTCTCTACTTGATCAGATCTAATTTGACCCAGGAGTAGAGATCTGTGAAGATGCTAACTGAAAAACAATGATTGCAGGGAAAGTCATCTCCCTTGTTCTTATGCTGTGTCTTTCTACCACTCTCTAGAATTGCTTACGGTAACTTTGTGAAAGGAACAGGTGAAAATTTACTTTTCTTGCCATCTTTTGGTAGTGGCCAAGATCACATGTTTCCTAAAAGAGACTGCTCCCTGGAGTGCTCCAGAGCAGCACAAGTCATGCTGTTAAAGGGCACTTGTTGTGGGTTTAAGATCCAGTGCCCATCCGGGTGTGGTGGCTTATACCTGTAATCCCAGCACTTTGGGAGGTTGAGGTGGGGGGATCGCTTGAGGCCAGGAGTTCGAGACCAGCCTGGGCAACATGGCGAAACTGCATCTCTACTAAAAATACAAAAATTAGTTGGGCATGGTGGTGCCGCCTCTCATTCCAGCTACTCAGTAGTCTGAGTTGAGAGGATCACTGGAGTCAAGGCTGCAGTGAGCTGAGGTTGCACCACTGCACTCCAGGCTGGGCCATGGGAGAGATATCCTGTCTCAAAAACAAAAAACCAAAAAAAAAAAAAAAAACCACACACACACAATAAAAAACAGATCCAATGCCTATAGCATTAATTTCTCTGAGCTCTAGACCTATAGTTGATGATCCTGGAGTGTGAGTACTTTAGGTTAGATTTAGTTTAGTTGCTGCTTAACATCTGCAAACTAGCTCTAGGTAGTTTGCTAAATAACTTTACTCACTCACTCATTAATGAAGCATGCGTTAAGTACCTCCTTTGTTCGGGCATTGATATGGGTGAATGAATGAAGAAAGGAAGTTTTATATGAGTCAATGAATGAATGAGAGTTGTACTTTCTGTCTTCAAGCAGCTCACAGTCTGATAAGATGATTTGACCAAGGCTCTTTTTATGTGAGTGAATTTTAGAACCTCGTGCCAGTGGGATATACTGCCAACCCAGAGTCTGTAAGTCACAGTTATTTTTTGCAAGAATTGAGTATTCTCATTTGTTTTGCTAATCCAGAAAAGTTAAGTTGTAAACAAAACATTTATTTATTTATTTATTTATTTATTTATTATTATTATTATTATTATTATTTTTTTTTTTTTTTGAGACGGAGTCTCTTGTAGCCCAGGCTGAAATGCAGTGGTGCAATCTTGGCTCATGACAACCTCTGCCTCACAGGTTCAAGCAATTCTCCCTCTCTCAGCCTCCTAAGTAGCTGGGACTACAGGTGCCCACCACCACGCCCAGCTAATTTTTGTAATTTTTAGTAGAGACGGGGTTTCGCCATGTTAGCCAGGCTGGTCTCGAACTCCTGACCTCAGGTGATTTGCCCGCCTCAGCCTCCAAAAGTGATGGGATTACAGGCATGAGCCACTGTGCCTGGCCGTAAACAAAACATATTTTAGAAGTTAGTGAAAAATAATTTTTAAGAATCCAATGAAACCTGACTATGGAGAAATATATTCCTGGCAACCAACCTATGGACTCAGAGAAAGAACCTAGGATGGAATCAATTTTCAATTTGTCTGTTCCCCCACTTCCTCCATTGTTTTATAGTTATGATCATTTAAAGGCACGTGAATGTATGTGAAACTGTGCTGCTTTTCTCATGCTAGAGCACTTCTGGTTCTCTTACAGTAGGGCTGTCTCTGAGAGTTGGTTTTTTTTTTACTTTTATTTTTATTTTTTATTTTTTTGAGATGAAGTCTTACTCTGTCCCCCAGACTGGAGTGCAGTGGCATGATCTCGACTCACTGCAACCTCTGCCTCCTGAGTTCAAGCGATTCTCTTGCTTCAGCCTCCCTGGTAGCTAGGATTACAGGCATGCACCACCACACCTGGCTAATTTTTGTATTTTTAGTGGAGATGGGGTTTCACCATTGGCCAGGCTAGTCTCGAACTCTTGACCTTAAGTGATCCACCCGACTCAGCCTTGCAAAGTGCTGGGATTACAGGTGTGAGCCATCACACCTGGCTGATGCTTAGAGTTTTTGTCCCCGCAACCTGGTTGTAGACAAGGTCACCTGGCAGGAGCTACCTGCACACTTTCTCAGTATTCCCTGCTGCTGGGGCTGGTATCTGTGACTGAAACAGGGTCAGCTGCAATGTGAGAGGTTGCTAGTCCCAGCCCACCAGAATGATTTCTTTGGAGTGTTTTGATGAAACTGCTGAGGGTGGGTGCTGGTCACCACCCAAGCTGACTCCACTGACCATCCTTTCTCAAGCATAAAATGCCACTGCTTTGTCTTTCCTTTACTCAGTCAATTCTAATATGCCTGCTAGGCAAGCATGCTTCTAATTGTACACACTAATTTTTAAGTACTGTTAAAAGTAAATTCCAGTTTTTAGATGGCTTTTATAAGGGGCATCATGGCATAATTTGTGATTTTTTTTTTTAAACTCTTCTCTCCATATGTAAAGGTATAGTGGTAAAGTCAGACAGTTCTAGAGTCAAATCTTAGCCCTATCTTTCATAAACTATATGACCTTGGGCAAGATATTTCACCTCTTTGAATTTTAGTGTTTCTGTTGATGGAATAGTGACAATAATGTTATTAGTAATAATATTCTTATTGTCAAAATTAAATATAACGTATCTAAGAATTATCAACATAGTGTGAATTTTAGGAGAGTCTAGTTTTTTTTTAAAAAATTATCTTTATTTTAAAATGTATTCATTGTTATTTACCCCAACTTGTGGAAAACCGTGTAGGCTTCAGTGCCATCATAAGGAGTATGTGGAAAGGTATGATGAAAAGCCCAAAGTCCTGTGGTCCCACTCCTATGAGCAGTTGCTGTGGAGACATGGAAATGCTATTCTGAATTGACCTAACCAGTGGTCCTGCGCTCTAATCTCTGATTCCCAGATGATAACAGATGTCTCTTAAATGATTCCAGGTGTTCTGAACATAGCAAAATCTCTTATCTGCCACATCCACAGTTACTCCTTAAAGTTCTTTTATATTACCTCTTTAATAGTATTTGAAGGATCGAGATTCCTTGACAGCTGTTGGAACTCTAACTCCCTACTTGAAGGGACTCTGCTTTTAGTCCTCAGGTGATCTCCAGACTTTCATGCTGTACCGTTTGATTCGGGCCCACATGCCAAATAGTTTTAATATGTTCTCCTTTTTTATTAAACAGGTTTTGTCATGTCCAAGAGATTTCCTGCTGGTAGCAGCTATAACTTTTTCTCACCATCAAGGCATTCCCTGCCCCTTGTTAACTCTCGGTCAGGGATTTTCTGCATACTTCTCTTCAAAATATTCTCGTTGGCATCGTATAGGCGGTGAAGTTTTCCCTGACTACCTTCGGAGTTCAGTACTCCCTTTTCCATCATTTAGAGTGTTTTATGCATACTTGTAGTTTCAGGCCTTTAAAGGTCCATTTGTACTTTGGGAGACATTCTCCTTTGTCCAACCTGAGCTTCGCTTCTGTAGCAGGAACTGAGGCATATAGGTAGAACTTTCTGCCAGATTAAATCTGTTGGAAATATTAAAGGCAGAATGTTGTAGTTACAGAATTGAACTTGATTTCTAATGCCAGCTCTACATTTTAATATCCTTTTGACCTTGGGCTAGTTACTTAGTCTTTTCACATTAGCCTGCTTTGTTAATTAATTAGTTTCTCTCCTAAACCCAGTTAAAAGAAGCCAACATTTCCACTGTTGTAACAGAGGCAGGGAGGAGGAACCAATGGCTACAGATTTCCATACGTACATCTGGTGCCTGGTCCATGTGATTGTCATCGTGGTGGTAACAGCTAATGCTTATGGCGTGTTTACTCTGTGCCAGGCAGTATTCTAAATGCTCCAATATACTTGTCTTTTTAAATCTCCATCACAACCCTGTGAAGTTCATACTACTGTTATCTCCAATTTAGAAATGAATGAACAGGAGCACAAAGAGGTTAAGTAATTTACCCAAGGGGCAGAGCTACAATAAGAACACTGGCGATCTGGTTCCAGAGCCCAGACTTCCAAAAGTGTTTAATAAGTGTTTAATAAATATGTAAATATGTGTGAATGAATGAATGTGTTGTTGGAAAGTTGAGGTAACTCTTGTCTGAATTTCTGTTTTCTTGATGAAGTAGGTGGTAAGATCAGATACTGAGGGTGAGGAAAAGAGAGTGTGAAGATTAAAGATTTGAGTATATATGGAATAGCCATGTAGGCCAACTAGTGGAAAAGGCTGGACAGTGTTGAAGGCTTAGTTGATGTTGCAGATTTTATAAATGTAGAATTTTTAGAGGTATAATATGTTTGTGTGGAATTTTTCCCTAGCTATGCATTTTAGCCTAATGTAGGCACAGAGAAGGTAAATAGTTGCATTCATTCAAGGATAAGGCATTTCCATGCATCAGGTATGAAAGGAAAAGAGACACATGCCTTTATAGTCTGGATATAATGGACCACAGAACTGAGCTGGATAAGCCAGTGGTGAAGAAAGGAGAGCCTCATACTTGAGGAGAATGAAGAGACCATTAGTGATAAAGGTTAAGAACAGGTAGAAAAGGAGTTGTAAGATGAACAAACACCAGGATAAAAAACTAGTTTCAGAATTGGGAAGTCTTAATTAGTGATTTTAGAGGCAGGGCAGGTTTGGTAATGGGAAGGTTAAGGGGAGACTTAAAGAGTGGGTGACTGGGATACAGTAAAGAAAGAGGTCAGAATGATGAGGTCATTGAAGCCCCTGAGAGCCAGGGTGTTGAATGACTGCCCCCATCAACTGTGCACATGGTAGTTGTACGCAGTAGGTAGGATGTCACAGTAGCAGTGGACTCGAAAGACATTGCTTCCTTGAATTTATATATATATTTATGTGTGTGTATGTGTGTGTGTGTATATATATATATATATATTTTTTTTTTTTAAATGAGGCTTTCTAGATGACTCAGCAGTGTAGCTGCACTCAAGTTACCTTTTCTTGGTTGGTGAGTGACTAGAAAGGATTCTCTAGAGTGGTAGCCCTGTTGAACTCAGCCTTCAGAATTCAGCATTCAAACTCCAATAGGGATTTCCCAGTTGATTGTTGCCTGTAACTAAAGAAAAGGCCTTCAAAACTTTTATTACATGCTGCCTTTTTTGCAAAATTTCATTTGTGGTGTAAAAAGACAAAACAGGACACACAAGCAAAAGCTTTTATATCACAATATCCTATTATTACCTTTTCTTAGATTTTATATTTTTAGACATGCACACTTTTTAAATTAGTGAAAAACATTTATATGTATCCGAGGATTATTTAGAGCTAGGTAAAGAATTTGGAAGTGCTTTTGTAGTTCTTAGGTCTGTTGGAAATTTGGACATCATCATGATGTGATGAAAAGAGTATTAACTTTGAAAGCAGAAAGACCTGGTTCAAATACTAGTTCTACCACTTGTTACCACTTGGCTATTGTGAAAAAGTTATTAAACCTTGCTGAGTGTTGGATTCTTTATCTCTAGTGATAATTCTTAATTCATTGAGTTATGACTGGGGTAGGTAAATATATGGCACACAGTGGTTGCTGAACAAATATTAATTTTTCCTTTCCAATACCCTTCTTCCCTTTATTCAGGTGAATTTTGGATTATTTGTCTTGAGGAAATCTTGGTTTTTCAAGTTCCTTAGAAATCCCAAATGGAAACTGTCATATATTTTCCAGCTTTCATGAATGTGGCTAGTTTTTAGGAGAAACTTCAGTAGGGACTGTGGGACTGTCAGCAGTGTAGTTTACAATGCAGGCACATGAAATCTGCCGGAATTGGCCGCTGCAGAGGTTAGGGTGTGTGGGTGGGCCGTCACTGAGCAGCAGGCCATATAGCAAGGCAGTAGCAACCTAGGATGCTAGAGGGAGGCAGGATCTACAGAAAACTTATAGGGACATGGGGAAGTAAGAGATCAGGGATGGAGGGTAAGAGGCTTCTGACATTTGTTCTCTGAGGTCAAGTTCAGACTGTGGCAAAGCAGAATCAGTGCCGTGCCAAGCCAAGCATAGAGACTCGAGGGGAATTCAGAATGGGGAAAATGAGGCAAGAGAATGTGTTAGAGCAGAGTTGATTCCAGTATAAGAATCAGTGCTTGATCATTATGAGAATTCTATCCAAAAGGCACAAGAACAAAGAACATAACTTCTCACCTAGAAACTGGGGCACTGGTGCTCAGAGAGGGGCCTGGGTCGGGAGTAGGATTGGGAAAGAGAAGTCCTGGGAACAGAGGAGGCCTTAGTTAGAGGGTCTGCTAAGCTGGCAGGGGATCTGTCTGCTCCATTTAGGCCTTCTTCCTGAGAGGGTTGCAGAAATGCTAGCATCTCCGCTTTTTAGACATAGAACAGACTTGACCACTTTCAGTCCTGCTGGGTCGTAGAGTGACAGCTCTTGATATGCTGACCAGCTGGCTCAAAGTCGATTCTAGGGGAATGGTAGGCAGCCTACTGATAGCCAAAAGGGGTTGAGGCAGGGGGAGTTATCCCAATACTGTAAATGAAATTCAAGTATGTTTAACCCATGGTCATCTATTTAGTGTATCATACATAACAGTAAAGTCAAAGCCAATGACCTGAATAAATCAAGTGGTATTTTCTTAAGAGGTGAGGATTCAGTTAAAAGCAAAATTCAAGTCTCAGGTACTGAGAATGCTAAAACAGAAGGCTCCAGTAGTCTTTTCTTTTTTTGTTTTTAAAAATTCCCAATTATGTAATCAATACATGCTCATTGCTCGTCCTACTCCCCCTGCCAAACTGAAGGTGCTATAAGAAACTAGAAGAAGAAAAAACCCCACATAACCCTACCATCTGCATGCAACAATGATGACATATTCTTTTATTTTTTATATACTTATAATATTTTATATGTGGTTACTTAAAATTTATTTTATTTTTCTGGTCATGAATATACTTAGACTCTGAAGTAAATGTGCAACATGCTAAAAAACTGAAGAAAATGGCCCAAAATTCCATCTACCCAGAGAATTTATGCTTCCAAAAATATGATGCAAGCAATGCATCAATATGTTCCTTGTAAATAGTTAAAATAACATATAAATATGTAATTAATATGGGTATAATGCAAGTTTCCTTTGACCACCTCTCAATTCGAGTCCTCTATCCAGAACAGAACTCTTATACATAATTATTACATACATTCTTTCATATGCATCTAATTATATAGCATATATGTAAGGTAATGATAAAATAAACACCTGAGAGTCTATTGCCCAACTTAAAAATATGACCATTAACATTAAAACTGCTCCTGTTGGTGGACCACATGGGTTTTTCCCAATTTTTTCTTTCTTTTTTTTTTTTTTTTTTGCTATAACAAACACTGCTATTATGAAGCCTCAGAAAAGAAATTCTGCAATCTGCTATCACCACATCTCACCCACCTGCAAGTTTACCCATATATGCTACCTTTTCCCCTGTTATCATGGATGCACTTTCCACGTTCCCAGCAAGAGCAAAACCATGCATCCATGCACTAGATTTCATCCCCTTTCATCTACTCAAGACATGATTCCATCAGTTCTCCTCTTCTCATTCTGAATTATTTTCCCCTCTCTACTGGATCTTCCCCTCATTGTGGAAGCATGTAGCTATTTCTCCTATCTTAGTGGGTGGGAGTAGGAAAACATCCTCTTGACCTAATATTGCTCTCCCATTAGGTCTCTATTTCCTCTTCCCTTTACAGCAAAATTCCTTTTAAAAGTTGCTGAATTTGTTGTCTTCAGTTCCTTTCCATTGTCTCCACTGAAGCCATTCCAATCAGGCTTCCACTCCCACTACCCCTCTGAATCTGCTCTTGTCATGGTTATCAGTGACCAAAAATGTGATTAATTCTCAGTTCTCCTCTTTCTTGATCTGTTTGACACAATCACTGTCTTCTTTTTGATATATTTTCCTCATATGACCTCCAGGGAACCCTATTTTCCTGATTTCCTGCAACTTCCTTGGCTTTTCTTTCTGTCTCCTTTGCCAGTTACTCCATACCTCCCGAAAGTGTTAAACGGTGCTTCCTTCCAGAGCTCAGTCCTCAGGCTTCTTTTTTTTTTTCTTTTTGAGATGGAGTTTCACTCTTGTTCCCCAGGCTGGAGTGCAATGGTGCGATCTCGGCTCACTTGAGCCTCCCAGGTTCAAGCAATTCTCCTGCCTCAGCCTCCCTAATAGCTGGGATTACAGGCATGTGCCACCACACCCAGCTAATTTTGTATTTTTAGTAGAGACCGGGTTTCTCCATGTTGATCAGGCTAGTCTTGAACTCCTGACATCAGGTGATCCGCCCACCTCGGGCTCCCAAAGTGCTAGGATTACAGGCATGAGCCACTGTGCCCAGCCCTCAGCTTCTTTTCTTTAAATATATTTACTCCCTTCATTGCACCCAGTGTAATGTCATATCTGTTAATACCGTCCAACAACTCCCAGAATTAAATAGCAATTTCAAACCTGGATTTTTCCCTTGAACTCCAGCTGCTTACACCTTCTCTTGGCTATCTGATAGGCATTTTTGTATAACACGTCCAAAATTCAGAGTCTGATTTTTCTCCTCAACTCTATTCTCAGTCTTCCCCATCTCAGTTAAGGGCAGGACAATACCTTTTTTACATTTGATAATGCCAAAATTCTTGGAGTTGTTCTTGACCCTTCTCTTTTTTGTCCACACACTTTATATTCAAGCCATCCACAAATTCAGCCATATCTTATATTGAAAATTATCTTGGGAGGCCAAAGCAGGCGGATCATGAGGTCAGGAATTTCAGACCAGCCTGGCCAACATAGTGAAACCCCATCTCTACTAAAAATACAAAAAGTAGCTGGGCGTGGTGGCGGGCACCTGTAATCCCAGCTACTTCGGAGGCTGAGGTGGGAGAATCGCTTGAACCAGGGAGGCGGAGGTTTCAGTGAGTCAAGATTGTGCCGCTGCGCTCCAGCCTGGGCGACAGTGCAAGACTCTGTCTCAAAAAAAAAAAAAAACAGAAAGAGAAAAGAAAGAAAAAATGATCTAGTATCTGTTCATGGAACTCCACCTCCACCACTACCACCCTGGTCCAAGCCAACACCATTTCTTGCTGCATTGTTAGAAATGGTTTCCTTGTTTCTAATCTTAACCTCCTAGATGCAGCTTTTCTCATACTGCATTTCTCATCTGATCCCAGAACACAAAACAGTATTTGAATGCACACATTTTCTCAGTTCTCCAAGGATGGTACATATTATTCTTGCTGTGTTGTGTCTTTATATCTATCTAGTTCTCTACTTCTTCCTTTCTTCTTGGATGTTCTGCTTTTCTTGTTACTGTGCATTTCTGTGTATATTTTAGATTCAATAATATTATCAAGTCTCATAAAAACCAGGTGGAAATTTTCACTGAATACAAATAAGTCTGGAGTGAATTGACGCCTTTATGTTAATGAGTTTTCTTACCCAATTCTTGAACATGGTGTCAGTTTATTTAGATTTTATTTTAATATCTTTTAAAAACACTTCAAAATGTCTTCCATAATGGTCCTACATATCTTTGCTTCATTTTTTTACCCCTAAGGACCTATGTTTTTGTGGGTTCTACAAATGGCATATATTTTTAATTATATTTTTCTGTTCTTGTGTTGTTTAGAAACTCAATTGATTTCTGAATATTGATCTTTTGCCCAGCTACCTAATTCTAGTAGTTTATTATATATCCTTTTGGATTTCAGATATAAAATTACATAATTTATAAATAACCACTTTACCTTTTTTCCCCCTTTCCTATTTTTGTACTCTTTATTTCCTTTTCTTGTCCAGCTGTGCTGCTTAGTATCTTCAGTACATTGTTGAGAGTAGAAGTAAAATAATGAGTATACTTTTAATGTTCTTCATTTTAAAGAAAGTATATTAGCATTTCTCCAGTAAGTCTTAAATATTCTTTCTTAGATTAAGGAGATTCTCTTTTTGCTCTTGTTTTACTTACTTGCCACAAATGAGTATGTCTAATTGTTACTCTTAAACTAATTCACTTATTTGCTCTTGCTGTCTTCATAATGCTTTGTCTCTGATGTGTTTTTTTTTTTTTTTTAATTCATCTTGTGTGGGATTTCAGCAATTCTGGAACATTCTCAACCATTATTTCTTTGACTTTTGATGCTTCTTTTTCTTATTATTTCCTTCTGGAAATTTGATTAGAATGCATTAGGCTTTTTTACTCTCTTTCATGTTGCTTATTTTCCTTTTTCAATTGTTTCTTCTTCTTGTCTATTTAGATCACATTATGAATAATGTATCTGGGTTTATCTTCCAGCTCACTAATGCCACCTTTACTTGTGTCTAATCTTTTCATTTTGTGATATTCCATTTGGTTCTTTTATAGATCTGCTTTGTTCGTAGTTTTTCCCCGCCCCCCCACCATTGTCAATCATTCCTTTAAAAAATGAAAAACTAAGCTTTTTACATGCATTAAACACTTTTTTTTATTCTGTATCTGATGGTTTTAGTTGTCCACAAAGCTTTATTTGTAGGAATTTGGGGAGGTGTGGGGCTTGGCTAAAATTGAATCCCTCTAGAGTATATTTATATTTCAACTATGCTTCTGGCTATTACCTAGGAATACTAATAATTTGGGTTCTCTATATCTGTGTTTGCCATTTTATGAGACCATGATAGGTGAATTTGGATTGCAACTCCATGTGAGAGCATACTTTTAGTTAGACATGTCACTGGAGATAATTTGCTTGTACCCTGCAACAGTGTCAAGAATGAAGAATTTTCTGCTGATAGAATTTATTCAGAATTTTTTATCCTTACACTAAAGATGTAGCCCTTGAGCACCTAAGCATTAGGCTGTAGTGTACTTAAGAGATTTCTAGGCTTTATCTCCTTTCACCTCTGCCCTGTGTCTCCATCATTTTGGGAGCTCAAAGTGTTCACGGTTTGGCAAAGAGCTTCAGGGGTAAAAGCTAGCTTTATTGCTTGTTTACCTTTCTGAGTTCCAGTTTTTTCCATTTTATTTTTCTGGCCTCTAGAGTGTTTACTTTTTACCAGATTAGGAATATTTTTAAAGATGGTACGTGAAAATATATAATCTGGCATTAAGTTGTATCAGTTGGGAGAGTTTTCAAAATATCTAATCTTCCATAGGCCAAAACAGATGAACTAAAGAAATGAAAACATGTATAAATATAAAATATACATTTACATACACTACAATTCACCAATTTTAAGTGTACAATTTAATGAGTTTGACAAATGTATACAGATGTATAACCACTACCATGGTCAAGATACAGAACATTTCTGTCACTCCCAGAAGTTTTCTGTGCCCCTTTTTAGTCACTCCAATCTCCCCTGGCCCTAGGCAAGCGCAGATCTGTTTCTTTCATTGTCAATTAGCTTTATCTTTCCTAGAATTTTATTTAAATGGAAAGGAGTACAGCATGTACTCCTTTGTGTCTAGCTTCTTTTGATCAGCATAACATTTTTGAGATTCATTCATGTTACTTATATATGAGTAGCTTGTTCTTTTTGGTAAGGACTTATTACTGCCATTTTAATTGTTTTCTAGGTTCTTTCGTTCTTCCTCTCTTACTGTCTTCCTTTGTGGTTGAGTGATTTTTCTATAGTAGTATGTTTTGATTCTTTGCTTTTTATTTTTAGTGTATCTATTATAGTTTTTTTGCTTTGTAGTTACCATGAAGCATATAAAAAACATAACTATAACAGGTTATTTTAAGCTGATAACAACTTAACTTTGATCACATGGAGACCAAAAACTCTGTACTTTAACTCTACCTCCTACCCGGACATTTTGAAATTTGATGTCATAATTTACATCTTTTTATAATGTATATCCCTTAACAAATTATCATAGTTATTTTTTAGGCTGGCTGTGGTGACTCACACCTGTAATCCTAGGTGGATGGATCACTTGAGTCCAGGAGTTCGAGACCAACCTGGGTAACATAGTGAAACCCCTTCTCTACTAAAAATACAAAACAAAGAAATTAGCCGTGTGTGGTGGTGCATGCTTGTGGTCCCAGCTACTTGGGAGGCTGAGCCAGGAGAATTGCTTGAAGCCGAGAGGCAGAGGTTGCAGTGAGCCAAGATTGCACCACTATACTCCAGCCTGGGCTACAGGGAAAGACTCTGTCTCAAAAGAAAAGAAAATTATTGCAGTTATTTTTAAAATAATTTTGTCTTTTAAAGTACATACTTATGATATAAGGGACTTACCACCATTATGGCATTAGAGTATTATAAATTTGACAGTATACGTACTTTTACTTTCAGATGTTTTATGTTATTTATTAGCATTCTTTTTATTTCAGCTTAAGGAACTCCCTTTGGCACTGCTTGTAAGACTGGTGATAGTGAACTCCCTTAGCTTTTGTTTGTCTGGAAAAATCTTTCTCCTTCATTTCTGTAGGGTAGATTTGCTGAGTACAGTATTCTTGGTTGACAGTATTTTTCCTTCAGCACTATAAATATATCATCCCAGTCTTTCCTGGATTATAACATTCTGCCCAGAAGTTTGCTGCTGGGTATCTTGGAACTCCCTTATATATTTATTTTCTTTTTCTGTTGTTGCTGCTTTCAAGATTTTCTCTTTGTCTTTGATCTTTGACAGTTTGATTAGATTCTATCTTGGGGTAGTCTTATTTGAATTGAATCTGATTGGAGGCTTTTGACCTTTCTGTACCTGGATATTTGTATCTTTCTGTAGGTTTGGAACGTTTTCTGCTATTATGTATTTAAATAAGCTTTCCTACTTCTATATCTTTCTCTACCGCTTCTTGAATACCAGCAACTCATACATTGCTCTTTTGATGCCCTTCCGTAAATCTCATAAACTTTCTTCATTCCTTTTTTTTTTCTTTTTTCTCCTCTGATTGTATATTTTCAAATAACCTGTCTTTGACTTCACAGATTTTTTTCCTTCTGCTTAATCAGGTCTGCTGTTGATTTTCTCTGTTGCATTTTTATTTTGTCTTTTGTATTTTTCAACTCCTGAAAAATGTTTTTAAAAATTATTTTAGGCTCTGTTAAATTTCTAATTCTGGTCGCTTATTGTTTTTCTCATTTCATTGAATTGTTTCTTGAAGTTTATTAAGCATCTTTAAAATAGCTATTTTGGATTCTCTATCAGGCAGTACATACATCTCTATCTCTTTAGAGTCAGTCACTAGTACCTTATTTTGTCTGTTTAGTGACAACATGTTTCCCTGATCCT
Source organism: Macaca thibetana thibetana (assembly GCF_024542745.1). Taxonomy (NCBI): domain Eukaryota; kingdom Metazoa; phylum Chordata; class Mammalia; order Primates; family Cercopithecidae; genus Macaca; species Macaca thibetana. The sequence continues at coordinate 14,959,797 of NC_065592.1, forward strand.
TGTAGTTATGTATCAACCTTCTGTGCATTGAAGAAGTAGGTACTTATTCCAGTCTTTGTAAGCTTTTGTGGCTTTGTTTTGGAACCTCCTTCAAAAGTAAGCCCGTTCAGAGTTTCTAGGCAGGTTGTCTGGTCTGGTCCCTAATCCTCTGATTGCTGGGGTAGCTTAGCATGCTAAGCCCATGGCTACCAAGGCTGGTACAGCATTGGGATGTAACTGAAGCCCTTGGCTGCTGAGAGTCTGCCTGTTGCTGTGGGTTATTTATAGCCTAAGGCCACTGTAGTCACCTGGCAGTGATGCAGGCCAGAACTCAAATCTGTGTCATAGGGGCTGCAGGTCTCTGTCTGGTGCTGGGGTGGGTCTAGAAGCTCAGTTCACAGGTATCAGTCTGGAGTTAGAGGCCCTAGGGGTCTGTCTGATGCTAGGTTTTACGGTGGCAGGCCCAGTACTGGGGACCTAGGCAAAGTCTTACACTTATTTCTCTCTCTTTCCCCCAGGCAGATGGTATCTCTTTCCACTGCCTGAGGTAAGGGGAGGGATGACATGGGTAATGCAAAATTGCCTTTCTAGCCTCTTTGATGTGTCTTTCTTATTATTGTGCTATAACCAGACACTCTGATCTGTTACCTGGTTTCTTTAGCTCTTGTGAGAGTATTTTACACCATTTAAATTGATGTTTCTGTGTGGGGATAATCCCTGGAGAGTCCATTTCTGCCATTTTGCTCTACCTTCTATCAATTTTTACTTCTGAGTTCATGCTTTTTGTGTTCTATGAAATCTCTGCATAACTTAAGAGTGCAGAGATTTTCTCCTATATTGTCTTATAGACATTTTGTAGGTTTATCTCTTATATTTATGTCTTCAGTCCATTTCTATAAATTTTTGTATGTAGTGTGAAGTAAGGAAATTGGTATTAAAATTATAAGTTCGAATTAATAAAACAGTGGCTTTTATAATAGCATCAAAATATGAAATACCAAGGGATACACTGAACAAAATATTTGCCTGACCTGTGCACTGAAAAATACAAAACATTGCTGAGATGCATTTTTTTAAAAAAAGATCTAAATAGATATACCAGGCTGATGGATTCAAGGATTCGATGTTGTCAGGATGTTGTGATGGTTAATTTTGTGTGTCAGCTTCTAGGCTATGGTACCCAATTATTTGGTCAAACACTAGTATAGATGGTACTGTGAAGGTATTTTTAGATGTGACTAACATTTATAATCATTGACTACTGGTAAAGGAGATCACCCTCCATAATGATAGTGGTCCTTATCCAATCAGTTTAAAGCCTTCAGAGCAGAAACTGAGGTTTCCCAGAGAAGAAGGAGTTCTGCTTCAAAACTATAATTTAAAAATCCTTCCTGAGTTCCCAGCTTACTGACCTGCCCTACAGATTTTGGACTCAAGACTGCAACATCAGTTGTTACCTGAGTTTCCAGCCCACTGGCCTGTCCTATAGATTTCAAACTTGCCTCAACCAGTTTCTTAACATAAATCTCTTTATACACACACACACATGCATGCACACAACAGTCGATTCTGTTTCTCTGGAGGACTGTTACTGATACAGATGTCAGTTCTCCCCAAATTGATCTATAGAGTCAATGCAATACCACCAGGCCTTTTTTTCCTTCAAAATTGGGCAAGCTGATTCTAAAATCTGTATGAAGATTTTTGTGGCAAAGAACTTAGGCAAAATAACTTTTTAAAAGAAGAATAAAGTTGGAGGACACATATTACCTGATCTCAAGTTTTATTGTAAAGCTACAGTAATTGAGACATTGTGGCATTGGCACAAAGGTAGACTATATGGATTAGTAGAACAGAATAGAGAATCAACAGATATCTAGATATATTTTTTAGAAAGGTGCCAGGGTAATTCAAAGGGTAGTCTGTTAAAAAATGAAAGGGTAGGACAAGCATGGTGGCTCACACCTGTAATCCCAGCACTTTGGAAGGCCGAGGTGGGTGGGTCATCTGAGGCTGGGAGTTTGAGACCAGCCTGGCCAACGTGGCAAAACTCTGTCTCTTCTAAAAATACAAAAATTAGCTGGGTGTGTTGGCACATGCCTATAATCCCAGCTACTTGGGAGGCTGAGGCAGGAGAATCACTTGAACCTGGGAGGCAAAGGTTGCAGTAAGCTGAGATCATGCCACTGCACTGCAGCCTGGGCAACAGAGCAAGACTTTGTCTCCAAAAAAAAAAAAAAGAAACAATGAAAGGGTAGTCTATTAAAAAATGTTGATGGAACAGTTGGATATCCACAGGGGAAAAAAAAGGAACTGATTTTTGGATGAAATCACTTTTTCCAATACAAAAGAAGAAAATAATTATCTTTATTATTTTGGAGATGGGCACAGGGAGCCAGGGTGAGGGGGAACCTGGAAGATGGGGCTGGGGTGAGCTTGAGGGAGAGGTCGAAAATAATTACCTTTAATTTCATCATCCAAAGATAGGTAATTGTGGTGTTTTCTCTTAGATGTTGTCTTAGATGTAATGTTGTCTTAGATGTAATGTCTTAGATGTTTCTCTTAGATGTAATGTACAGATAACTTAAATGTATATATTTTTAAATGTACATGTTTGAAAACCTTTTTACTGGATTTGCTTTTTACATATTTTTATAACATCACAACTTTCTATCTGAAGGACCTTTGAATTACCATATTATACTAAGTCATGAAGGTGTTCCATATTTTGCCTAATGATTCTCTACTGTTGGAATTAATAATAGTGATAGTAATAGCAGCTTCCATGTATTGATTACTTTCTACCTGGAAACTATACTAAGCAGGTTATATGAATTGTATTATTTAATCCTTATGACAGCTCTTTTTCAGTTAGTTGGCGCCATTAAATAAAAAGCAGGGGAACCAAGGGTTAAGTCGCTTGCCTATCTCTAATGTGTGAAGTTTGGATTTGTAATTAATCATTTTTTATTTCAATACCTGAGAAAAATATACTGCCATTTTTTAATGTTCTTTATAATTTTTTGCTACTGTAAATTCTGAGGCAGATATCTTTGTGTAGAAATTATTGTCTACATTTCAGATATCCGAACTTCTTCTCTTCTGCTAGTCCTTTATATGTTTGATCCATCTTCACCAAATGAAATATTTTCAAAGCCTGTGTAGGTGTGCAATGTAGCACGCAGGGCAAAACAGTGCACAAACTGCCAAGCTGTTCCTTTTGGTTGCTGGCGCCCTGAGCCAAACAGCACCAGACCATTATGGGCATTTATATAGGAATGCAGATCTGCTGGGGAACGAGTCTAAGGGATCTGGAGAGCTAACTATTTGGTGGTTAGACTCATGTTGTAAAACAAAGGAGAAACAACTTTAGTAGTCTGTACCCTAGGACATTTTTAAATGAAATTATATAATGTTGGTCCAGTGACTTAACCCTCTGCCTTGCTTTTTCCATCTGAGAGAAGATCACTAAGTTAGAGCTTTGTCTCCAAGTAAGATGCCCTAAAGAGGTAGTATTGCCCAATGAGCAAAATCGTATCTGTTGATGATTTGTAAGTCACTAAGGGGGCGGTACTACTACACTAGTGGTGTAGCCTTGAAGCTAGAGAGATGGAGGTTCAAATACAGCTCTAAACCATTTATAGTTTACCAAATGATTTCAGCCAAATTTCGTGCGTCTTTTTGAGCTGTGGTTTTCTAATTACTTGGAACATAAAACAAGTACACAGTGATCTTGAAGCAAGGGATCTCTTCTCATGGCTCCTTGATTTGTTCTTTGGACTTTTCCTCACCTTATTTGGGCTGTGATTTTGTAGAAGAATCAGGGTCCTCTACTCCTCTACCACCTCCCGTGTGATCTGAGGCTTCTTTTCTCTAATGAGCAACTTATTTCTGCTTATTCTGTATTATATGATAATGATAGAGTTAAATCTTCTCAGTCCTTAACTTCTATTATCTGCAGGTCTGCATATCTTTTGCAGTCTCTTAACCTGTTGTTGACAGCAAAAGTGGCCTAAGTGAGATAGGTCGTGTCTAAATGTGTGAAGAGTTGTTTTTAAACACCTAAAGATTGTATTTATATTTAGAATGTCTTTTCACTTTTATTTCCAAGTTTAAGGCTTATGTACCATTAGTGTTAGGGTAATAAATAAATAAATAAAGCATAGCAGCTCTAACAGTCTCTCCAGTACACCTTGTGTCACTCCACGACTCCTGGGGTCCTGGTTTTTCTGCATTGAGGCTTCAGGAATCCTGGAAACTCACTGCCGAAGTCAGGGGATGGGGAGGAAGGAAGGAGGAGTGAGACTGTGAAGTAACCCAGGAATGGAAAACCAAACACTGTGTATTCTCACTGATATGTGGGAGCTAAGGTATGAGGATGCAAAGGCATAAGAATGATACAATGGACTTTGGGGACTTGAGGGGAAGAGTGGGACGGGGCAAGAGGTAAAAGACTATAAATAGGGTGCAGTGTATACTGCTCGGGTGATGGGTGCACCAAAATCTCACAGATCGCCACTGAAGAACTTACTCATGTAACCAAATACTACCTATACCCCAATAACTTATGGAAATAAAAAATAAAATAAAATTCTGTAACAACAAAAACGTTGGAGAAAGATAGCTGGTGGGTAGAATAATATGGGAAGTTGTACTTTTAAATTAATTTTGTCTTATATGACTAAAGAGACACTGAGTTTTGCCTAGAGAAACCTTTGTTTAAAATGGTTGTTTTTTAATCCAAGAGCAAAGTGGGATATGGAACCTAGGTGGGGATGAAATAAATATGCATGTGTGCATAATGTTTTCCCTTTTCTCCTCTTAAAATGGCAAGCAAGGTATCTGGGGAACAGATATATTCTGCAAGCGGATCTTCACCATGTCGGAAGTTGGGGATTACTCTTAATGCAAAAGAAATGCCCCTTTTGTATAGCTCCGATTTCCATTTTAAATTTAACTGGCACAGTGGTAGGTATTTTGTAAGATGTGGCTGATGCATAGCACCTTACAAAGTTTATTTTGAGTGACTAACAAAGAATACTGGTGAATAGAGACCTTTTTAGTTGTGTTGTTCTTATTTCTTTATTTTCCTATGCCCAGCCCAACTAAGCTTGAGAGGACATGATGTGGATCAGATCACCATAGTAGTTTAGAAAGGAACATGCTCTATCCCTGCCTCTTCACTGTCTAATGAGTTCATGTAAAAAATATATCAAAAGAAATTCTCATCGCAGAATCCTCACATTTCAAAGGAGAGTATATTTATTATAAGAACTGCTGATTCATTAGGAATGCTTCCTAATTCGAACAGCAACAGCTGCTTCTGGTTAGAATAAACTCCATCTCTTCTTTTGTTCCCTGTCTCTCCAAAGGGATGTTAAATTTTGGTTTAAGACTTTCTCTTGCTTTAGCTTTTTCTCTCCCACTCTTCCTCTTTCCCCAGTTGTAATGCTTTATTCTTCTCAGTGTTCATAGGATTTGAACAATCTACTGTACCCACTCCCCACCTTTAAAAATAACTTTGCTTAAGATTACAAATGCTAACAAAACTCTTCTGATAATGTGTTTTGTTTGCATTCACAGTGGCAGCGGAGTGTATTGTACAGCAGTAAAGAAAAAAGTTGAGACACCTTGTAGTCATAAATTCTAAGTGCAATAATTTAAAGTACAGGCAGCATTTCAGAAACTGCCATTGTCCATTAAGTGAAACCACTGTATTAACGTATCATAGCATGCTGTTCTAATCACTTTTCTCCGAATACCAGCTTTTGAAAGAAACATGGCTGTATTTTTTTATACAAAATCTGAAATCATGTAATTGAATAGCTTGGCAGAATAGGTAAATGAATGTAGCAACATGCATTCAAATATGTCTCTTGGGTTTGTAATGAGCTGATTGAAGTTCACAGTTGTAAGAGTTGCCATTTTATTTCCTGATTTTACATTCCGGACCCAGACAAAGGTGCCAGTTTTTTTTGTTGTTGTATTAACAGAAAAAGGAAGAAGAAAATTGTTCGTAAAAATCGGTTTGCCTTTTTTGGGCATCACGACTGGATTCTGTGTTCTAGTAACCTTTATTCAACTGTCCTTCTATAAAATAAAGCATCTTCTAATGTGACCATTTCTACTTAATTTTAGAATTATTAACTGCTTCTGTTAGAGCTGAAAGAAATTCTGTCACGTTGGCCGGGGTTGGTAGTCTGCCACGGGTGTGTACTCACACTAGTATGAGAGAGAGTTGTTGCCTGTGCATACTTATCTCATAGCATTAATCTTAGTAATTACACTTGTTGATTTATAAGTCTGAATCCCCCACTAGACACTGAGCTCCTTGAAACTAGAGATTGTATCAGAATAATCTGTTAGCCCCAGGACCCAGCAAAGGACCTCACAGTCAGTGAATAGTTTATGATCAATGAGCTATAGAATGCTGTGTTAGTCAGAGTTCTCTAGAGGGACATACTAATAGGATATATATACACACACAAATATATATATACACACACACATACATATATATACACACACACACACACCCCCCCCATATATATATATATATAGAGAGAGAGAGAGAGAGAGAGTTATTAAGTATTAACTTACACGATCACAAGGTCCCACAATAGGCTGTCTGCAAACTGAAGAGCAAGGAGAGCCAGTCCGAGTCCTGAAACTGGAGAACTTGGAGTCTGATATTCGAGGCCAGGAAACAATCCAGCATAAGAGAAAGATGTAGGCTGGGCGGCTAGGCCAGTCTCTGTCTCTTTTTCATGTTTTCCTGCCTGCTTTATATTCACTGGCAGCTGATTAGATTGTGCCCACCAGATTAAGGGTGGACCTGCCTTCCCCAGCCCACTGACTCAAATGTTAATCTCTTTGGCAACACCCTGACAGACACCCCCAGGATCAATACTTTGTATCCTTCAATCCAACCAAGTTGACACTTAGTATTAACCATCACAGCTGCTAAGCCAAATGGGTATCCGAGTAGATACCAAAATGTGAAATATACAAAAAGATCATTGGCTTTGGAGCTAAAGAGACATCATTTCAAATCCTGGTTAAGTAAGAGACTGGAAATTGCTTATGGAATCCAATTGAGAGTTTGATGTTTTAGGACAATTCTACATATTGAAAATAACAACTACGCTACTATACCTTCAGACAAGAGAAACCATGTATTTTTGGTGGGAGATAGGGCAGAAGAGAAAGGACAGAGTAATATTGGGGGATTGCCATTCACTGGGCACAGAGAGATCTACTTCTGGGTTTGTTGGGATGTCCTTTAGGCTATGCAGATGTGTGGCTCTAGGTAAGTCCCTTATATTCTCTGAGCTCATCTTTCTTTTGCTACAAAAGGAAAGAGTTGAACAGTTTAGAGCAACTGGCTTATCTCCCACTTCCTTTGCCTTACCTGGTTTGGCTAGGTGACAAAGAGCTTGGGTTTTACCTTTTCTTTTCAAGGAGCAAACCCTTGGCACCACTCATGGTATTATGGCCAGACCTCTGGGGTGGGCATGATTTCTTAGCTAGGAGAGAGCTTGGTATAATAAGGAGGTTCTCAACCCTAGCGTACATAGACAGACTTGTTTTATTTCACTCCCTTGTGAGATGTTTCACAAATAATTAGTTAGTATTAAATAATATAGCTAGGCCAGGTGCGGTAGCTCATGCCTGTAATTGCAGCACTTTGGGAGGCCAAGGCAGACGTATCACAAGGTCAAGAGAGAGATTGAGACCATCCTGGCCAACATGGTGAAACCCTGTTTCTACTAAAAAAAAAAAAAAAAAAAATTACCAAAATTAGCTGGGTGTGGTGGTGCGCACCTGAAGTCCCAACTACTCGGGAGGCTGAGGCAGGAGAATTGCTGGAACCTGGGAGGCAGATGTTGCAGTGAGCTGAGGTTGCGCCATTGCACTCCAGTCTGGTGAAAGAGAGAGTTTCCGTCTCAAAAATAAATAAATAAGTAAATAAAAATAATAATATAGCTAATGAAACTTGTGGGTGATATACTGTTTTAATACATTAGGTGGACTGAAGACATTCCTATACTGCCTTTCACTTGAGGTGCAGTGGCAGCTAGCACCATGGGGTTGTGATACATGGGCATATGCCCATGGAACTATATTACCATGAAAACTTGTCCTTCATTGGTCAGCAGTCAGGGAAAAAAGCTAAAATATACAGTGTGGCTTAAAAGATCATGATAGAAGCCAGACTCAAAAGGCTACGTACTGTATTATTCAATTTCTGTGATGTTCTGAAAAGAGAAATTACAGGACTAGGAAAGAGATCAGTGGTTGCCAGGGCTGAGATTTGGGGAGGCAAGGTTGACCACAAAGGAGCAACACAAGCAGGCTGAGTGGGGTGTGATGGACGTGTTCTCTACCTTGGTTATCTGTGGTTGTTACACCAATGTGGGCATTTGTCAAAAAAGTGACTTTTACTGCATGTTTAAAAGAAGTGAATTTTTAAAAGAGAGATGGTGGGAAGGACAGGTGGAAAACAGATGATCTCAGTGCTGTGTGCTAAGAGCCATGACACATTAATAGACAGTCAGCAAGGGAGATTCTGTTGGATGGGGCACAAGCAAACATTTGGGGGTACTGGAAATGTTGTATAGATTCATTGCGGGTGGTGGTTACACAGCTGTATGCAGTTGCCAAAATTCATCTGTATGTACACATAGAATGGGTGGAGTTCATTTGATATAAACTATAATTCAAAGTTGATTTTTAAAAAGAAAAAGGATCATGAGCTTTGGAACCAGAGAAACCATACTTCAAATCTTGACCATTTCTTTACTTGCTTGGTGATCTTGAGCAAGTCACTTCATGTTTCTGAGCCTCAGTTTCCTCATCTGTACTTTATAGCTGAAAATACCCATCTCGCGTAGTTGAGGAGAGGAATAGAAACAATGCCTGATGGAGCTAAGGTACCAGATATTTTCATTTTCATCCTAAAAATGGCCCAGAGCACAGAACTGGTCTTTAAATTAACTGAAGCTGCCCTATTTTAGAGTGATAATAAAAGTTAAGTTCAAACATTTGTGAAAGGTAAAAATGTTAGCATCCATATGTTTGTTTAATAATAGCTCCTAGAATCTTATTGGCTTTGCTATCTTTTATATCACTATAGCATGCTAAATCTTCTAGGGTTAAGCCGTATTTAATTAGTTAACTAAGAATAATATACGCTGTTCCTTCAGTCAGGAAAGCACAAGGAATTACTTGTAGTGTTAGCTCGGAAAGAGTCATTCATTGAGGAATGATTGAAAAAGTACTAGTGACATATTTATCATCCCCATCTTTTTTTTAATTTGCTTTCATTCTGTCTTTGAAATGAAATCTTTATCTTGGGTTAAGTGAATAAATATTAATTTTAGAAATCCCTATTGGCCCAGCCCACTCTTTTGTGATTGACACAATCTTAAAAGTAATTGGAAAGAATATCTGTGTGCTTGTGGCACTCAACATTTTAAAATCATTCAAAATGTGGTTGAGAACCATTCTTTCTCCTAAGAGAGTAGACATCTACCTAACAATCATAACAAAGCTACCTATTTTTGAGTCTCTGGTTTGTTTTGTGAACTGTGTTAGGTACTTTGTGTTATTTTGCTTAATTTGTTCCATACCACCACCTTGTTAGGTAAACAGGAAGTGTTGCCCTTTTGCGGAGGAAAGTATCCTTGGTGAGATGAAGGAACATCTCTCGGGGGAGCCTGCTTGTCAGTGGGAGGACCGCGCTGCTGCTCTGGATGGTCCAGCTCCCCTCCTCTCCTGCCATGTCTCACAATGGACACTGCTTCTGAAGGAAGCAGGCAACCCTCTGCCTAACAAGTTCAGGTCAATCTTCTATATGACAGGAGCTCCTTTGTTAGCTCTCTTCTCTCAGAGTCGAATCTGTTTTAAAAATTTTATTCAGTAAGTAAAAAAGCACTGATGGAGGCCCTCATTTTTGGAACTTCCTTCTTCCTTGAGGACTTTCACCAGCCACATTGGTCTTAAAATTGTTGAGTTTATCTGGTTCCAGACTATCCTCCTTCTAAAGTGGTCTTTTTACAAAGACAAAACCCATCAAGATCTGTCCACTGCTTAAAACCCTTCTTTGATTTCAGGAAAAGAGTTAAACTCCATGGTCAAGCATGTAAATTTCTTACAAGCCGGGCTCTTTGGACTGCTGTAGTTTCATCTTTACTATTGCCAAAGATCCTTTCTCCACCCATCCCCACTCTCCAAAAGAAAAAAAAAATCACGCAAAGAAACACCCTGCTCTACCCTTACTCTGGGATCCAGCCACCCCGAGCCATTTGTAATTCTTTGTTTCTTTGCCTCTGTAATTTTTGGTTTCCTCTAGACGGAATGTGCTTCTGTTTCATCCAGTTCCTCTTCCTCACTTCGCCTATACTGCAGTCTAGTGGAGATGCCCTTCCTCAGTGCTGCCACAGCCATTTGCCCACATGTGTAGAAGCGTCATCAGGTAGCATCGTGATCCATCATTTGCAGGTCTCTTCCCCAAGAGACTTAGAGTTCCTTGAGGACAGACAGCACCATGTCTTGTTCATTTATTTATCCTAGCTGTCTAGGACAGGGCTGGTATTACATCTATGCTTACTAAATGGTTGTATGAATGATCCAGCCTTGCAGATTTGGCCTGAAAATCTAACAGGGAAAAAATAGATTCTGACCCCCCGTTTATTCCCTCTCAACTAAGAGTGACCCTAGATAAGGCTTTCTTCCTGAGCCTGCCAGGGTTTATTGAGGCTGACTGTACCCACATTAAGGAAAGATCACTGAAAACGTTATTAGCTCACCACCCTTGCCCTGGAACTGAGATCCATGATAAGCATGGTGCAGGAGGAAGAGCATGAGGCTCTGGTGTGACCAGTTTGTTAAAGAGTACAAACTTCCGCTGCATCGAGAGAGCCTGTTTTGGAACTGGGTCATCACAGTTATTAAGCTCACTCACAGAAGTAGGAAGGCTGTTGTCTCTTCATTCTATTCTCCCTGACCAGTCCACCTCCCTAGCCCTTTGGCAAGACCACTTGGAAGTTGGTAGGCAGCGGGGAATCATACCTGTGGCTGTTTGTTTGTTTTTTTAAAGAAAGAAAAGGAGGGGGGATGGTTTTATTAAGAGTTAACAAAATAATACATGTAGACTAGAAAGTTTGGAGAATATAGGAAAACACAAAAATTAAAATGAAAAAATTATTTGTGTATATTATAGAGCCTGCTTTTATATCTAAATATATTGTAAATGTTTTTCCATGTTAAGTATTCTTCTATAGTCTGATTTTAATGAATATATAATATTCCATCATTTTGATGGTTCATAATAGATTGTAATCATTCTATTATTATACATTTAGGTTGCTTTCAACTATTTTCAATTATGAGTAACAGTATTTAACAGGCAACTTGTTTTCTTAAATTTTAAGGCACTGCATGCTCAATACATAAACTGTAGAAGACATAGAAAAGAATGCAGAAGAAAAAGATTGTATACAATCCCATAATTGAGCAAAACCACTATTTATCTTTTCTTCTGGTCTTTCTAGGAGCATATATGATTGCATATGACACATAGTGGTGTATACCCCGTGTTTTTTTTTTCTTTCCCCTCACCTCCTTTTCTTCTTCCCGCCCTCCTTTTCTTCCTCCCTCCCTCCTTTTCTTCCTCCCTCCCTCCCTCCCTTCTTCCCTCCTTTTCTTCCCTTCCTTCCTCCCTCCCTTCTTCCCTCCTTTTCTTCCCTTCCTCACTCCCTCCCTTCCCCTTTTCGCTTTCCCTTTCCCTTTTCCTTTTCCTTTTCTTTTTTGGTATAGACTCTTGCTCTCTCACTCAGGCCGGAGTACAGTGGCACAATCTTGGCTCACTGGAATCTCTACCTCTTGGACTTAAGCCATTCTCCCACCTCAGCCTCCTGAGCAGCCAAGGCATACAGGACTACAGTGACTACAGGCAGGCACCACCACACCCAGCTAATTTTTGTATTTTTTGTGGAGACAGGGTTTCCCCATGTTGCCCAGGCTGGTCTTGAACTCCTGGGCTCAAGTGACCCGCCTGCCTCGGCCTCTGAAAATGCTAGGTTTATAGGCATGAGCCACCACACCCAGCCATTCTTTTCGATCCATATTATTTTGTGGACATTTTCCCATATGATTAAAAATAATCTAAAATATAATTTTCTGTTGCCTGGATTTGCTATATTCTATCTAACCATTCTCTTAGCACATGTTTAGAGAAGTATGTGTGTGTGTGTGTGCATGTGTGTGTTGTGCTATTATAAGTAATAAAAGAACTACCATTTAAAATATATTACCAAAAAAATTGTCACAATATTTAATGCCGATAGAAACATAGTAAAAATGATTCATACGTACATTTTTCTGGCCTTCGTTTTAATTTTCTGCTTTTTGTAGTAACTCATTAAAAGGCAACTTTCCTGCATTCATTCAATCCTATGTGAGTTTATGAATTTACATCAAAGGCCAGGTGCAGTGGCTCACTCCTTTAATCCCAGCACTTTGGGAGGCTGAGGCAGGTGGATCACTTGAGATCAAAAGTTCAAGACCAGTCTGGCCAACATGATGAAACCCCGTCTTTACTAAAAATACAAAATTTAGCCGGGCATGGTGGCATGTGCCTGTAATTCCAGCTACTCTGGAGGCTAAGGCGGGAGGATCGCTTGAAGCTGGAAGGTGGAGGTTGTAGTGAGCTGAGATCATGCCACTGTACTCCAGCCTAGGTGACAGAGCAAGACTCTGTCTCAGAAAAAAACAAAAAAGAATTCACATCAGAGAAACCTATTTACATCAGAGAAACATATTTCTGCCAGGAGATTTGCTGACTGAGCATCTTTTCTCTAAAATTTAGTTTTTAGGATTTCTGTTTTGAAAATTATAAATACAGCCATATTTTGAGGGAGTTTTTTAAACAACAAATTTAGGCTTTTGTAACATTATGGACTGCTTCTCTTGGCTTATAATAAAGCAGTGCCATCTGTACAAAGGTTATTTTAAAAATCAGGAGTGACTGAGGGTAAGAGTCCATCAGCGTCTCAACAGAGTGACCAGTGGCATTTTATGTTGTAGCTTTGGGTACCTTGTCGTGGATTCCCAGCTCTTCAGCCTGCTCGTGTTTGGGGCCCTCTGATCTGTTGAAAGGCTCATTTGGGAAACCTGCCTATTTCATGCTGTGGCTGCTGTCTGGTTTGGGTGCAGAAGGAATGCGCATCATACCTCTTTTCAGGGTGGCCCAACCATTACTTATCACATTTTCCAAGCTCTGCACTTGTTGCCTCTATCAGATCATTCCTAATGCCATGATGACTTCTCACACAAATCTAAACCAGGGACCAACTTTAGTGGAAGTTATGCCATATTTGACTCTCTACTTAGTGCCTGACTTACACATATTAGGCAATGAATGAGTGAGTGAATGCTGTCTATAAAACAAATGAGCTTAATTATTATCTCATTTTGACAACACCTAATCAAATGTAAAGTATAATCACTGTGTAACATATACTTTACTGAAACCATTCCCAGGGATTTTTTTCAGAAAAGTACATACTAGTATAGGAAGTCACACAACTGGATTTGACCCTGATCTACTTTGTGTGACTGTGAGCAAGTTACTTAGCTTTTCTGTGCATCAGTTTTGCCATTCGGTATCTGGGGATATGATGGTACCCTACTTAAAATTACAGTGAGTAAATAAGCAAAGGCATGTAAAGCTCCTGGCATTTGGTAATTCCTAAATAAATAGTGGTCTCTACTACTATTAAAATATTTACCACTCTACTTCTAATACTTTGATTGGTTTGGTGCACAGCAGTCAATGTGCTTGGACCTAGGTGGACCTTGTAGTTGTCATTGAATAGATTCAGTCTTCTTCAGGGTTGCTGGGCTTCCATGTGATTAATTGTGTACAAAGAATACTGCTTCCCTCAGCCTGACCCAGGTCTGCTGCAAAATTAGATAGCCGTGAAGATTTTCCTCAGAAAAGGAAATCTGGTGGGCCAGAGAGAATCCCATGGCAGAGTGAAGGAAGAAGGGCTGCTTCTCTTGTACGAATTCTTGCTTTACTGTCTCTCAAACCCCTTGGTTTCATTTTCAAAAACATTTTGGGAAAAACTTCTTGGTGAAAGAGTTGCTTCGTCACTTAAGGTAACTTGAGAGCAGGCCAGTTTCCGGTCTGTCTTTGTTGCCAGCTCTCTAGTTGAAAGGTTCTGCTTTCTACCCGAAGGAGGCTTTGAACATCAGCTGTCTGGAACAATCTCGGGCCTTATCGCTTATTTTAATGTTCCTTGCACAGGGTCATTCTTGGATGTGGTGCTCTGGGCAATCTCACCCAGAATGCTTCCCTTCCTTTATTTAACCTCTGACCTGTGAAAACAAGAGTTAATCAAGAGTTCTAAGGTAGCTAAGAGGAAGGGGAAGTGTTTGGTTACAAATTAAATATGAACAAGTCATAAGTCATAAATCCTCAGTAGTGCCACCAGTTGTGTGTCTCAAGTTGCATATGGTACAGAGTGTTTGGGTTATAAATTCAAGTTCAGAGCTCTCTGATTGCTTGGGGGTAGGTGCGAGGTTCATTTTATTTTGGCCTAAAACTCTGCCTCCTAAAACATTACTTTTATTGGACAAGCTTCATTCATATCCTACTTTATCTGTGTGCCCGTCTCTCCTTCTTCCTTTCTTTACCTGCCTGCCTACTTGTGTTGATTGGTGTGCTGTTCTGTGAATTGAGACAGAACTGCTTCCCTGAAAGAAGTTAAGCATATGGAAAAAGTTGCCAAGGAAAGGCATTGAAGCATAGAGCGTAAATGGGTTTAAGAGACAGCCAGACACTTTTATAGAGAGATTTGCGATTGAATGATATAACATTCAAGCAGAGATCTGGGGTGGAAATGAACTTAAATGAGTACTATTTGTGGAAAGCTGATGCCCTGTCTAATCTAGCATTTCCTTAATTGTCACCATAAGCATACATTTAAAGCTTTATACTTTAAATTAAAAAAGGCAACACAGTCTGTTTAAGAATCTAAGACATAGGCCATAGTTTTTCTAGAAAAAGTTCTTAAAAATATGCATTTAGGGTATAGCAGAGGCACTGGGGCTTGACACGAAACACTGGAAACTTAAAATACTCTTCTGCCGTGTTTGATTAAAACATTTTAAATTGAGCTATTTATATTTGTGTTTCTGAATATAACATGTACACTAATTCCTGAAGCAATAAAGAGCTGACACATGACTAGTGTCCCTGGAGCTGGCAAAGTAAGAAAACACGCTGAATTGTTGGGAGGCAGCCAGAGTTAGATTGCTCAGAACACTTGGAGCTGAGGGGCTTTTGGAGGCGAGCTTTCCTTTATCTTATCAAGCACTACAGTGAGAACCACAAGGTAAGAATTTTATATCCTAATCTCAGGATTGATCATTGTGCGTGATCATACAACTATTGTATTGTTGAGAGCAGGTCAGACTTAGAAATCATGCTGGACTGGTTTTGTGTCTGATCTGTGGTTTTAGTAGCTGTGTCATCTTAGGGAAATGACTTCACTTCTCTAAGACTCAATTTTCTCATCTGTAAAATGGGATAATTCATCTCACAGAGTTATGAAGAGTAATACTTCAAAGCACCTAACACTTGATACATAGTTTCCCCCTTTACTGCATTAGCTTCTCCTCCCCAGCCCTAAAATGAGATGAATATCAAATGGCATCTGACTGGGATCATTGATTTTTTGTTGTTGTTGTTTATTACTGCAAGTAGGACAGGGCTCCTCGTGTAGCCATTTCTTCCTTTTGTTGTGTGTTTTTTTTTTTTTTTTCCCAGTAGAGACAGTGTATTTCCCCGGCTTTGAAAGCTCCAGTAGGGTGGGCCTTAGTTAGAACCTCACTAACCCATTACCTTATATTACAGTAGTAATTTAAACCATAAAATAAGATACTCTGAATGGGGAAAGTCTTGCAGGTGTGTGAATACAGGAGTAGGCAGCTTCATAAACTCTCTTAGGAAAATGATGAAAGGCCTATGTGCTCACCCTGCCTGGGCTCAATGGAAAATATCGAGAATTACACTGAATTGTCAGTGCAGGTGCCATTATTCCAAAGATCTCATGTTACCAACACTTTACCGGTGATAACAAAAAAGTGCCTCTGTGCTTTCCTCCTGAGCAATCTCCTTCAATCAAAGTAATACTGTCATAGAAAAGATGATGACAAATCCACTCCCTAAAAGCAACAATTATTGAATACCCATCAAGAAAGAAAAGAGCCTTGTTTCCAAAATCAAATCCAAGGGTATGTTTGGGTAGATTTATATAAGCACAGATGTTTTATGGGAGTTTTTGGTGTTTTTTCATAATGCAGATTAATATTTTTACTCATTCAGTACATACAATATATTTTCCTGCATAGATATAATAGGTATCACAATGGGATGTTAATTATGGACATAAATCAGAGATTCTTGAGCTTAACTAAATATCATAATCAATTTACAGTTTGAGATTAGCTGCTGTGAGCAAAGCAGAATGCCCAGACTGGGTGAGACTGGCTTAGAGCTCCCAAAGAGGATTGCTTTTCTCTTATTGAGGTTCCTTTGACTTTTGATGTTATCAAAGAGTATGGTATTATCAGGGTGAAACAAATCGTGCGCAGTTCCAGGCACTGTGATAGTGTGTTTACATATGTTTCAGCCTCAAAAGAACCACGTGAGGGTAGATATTATATCCCCATTTCACATATAGGGAAGGAAGAACATGGCTCAGGCCACAGCCAGTAAGTAACAGAGCTGGTACTCAAACCCAGGTGTGTCTCCTGACTTTGCAGTCAGTGTAAAGTTGATCAGTGAGGTGTCACTTCCTCTTGGAAGACTTTCCAGAACCTCTTCTCTGTTCCCTTTGTGAACCTCTATCTGAGCACTGACCCAGTGCTGCAGACATTAACTGCCAGTGTGTCTGCTGCCCTCCCTCTTTAGACTGTGAGCTCCCCAGATACTGAGACATGGGCCTCATTCCCCCATGTACCTAGCAGAGGGCCAGGCATATACTGGTGGGTCTTAATAAGGATGGGAAGATTTGTGGGTAGATGCCATTGATGGAACATTTGAGAAATGATTGATTTAGAAACATCATTTTGGACTGGAAACATCTTCTCAGTTTTAAATTCTGTAGAAATGTTCATTGAAGCTAAATGTGGTTATCTCAGGAAGGTGAGGTGTGCTTCTTCCTTAGGGAGGAACCACATATAACTTTGGTGCTAAGGTTGTGGTTTGAGAATCATAGACCAGCCCACATGAGTGATATCTGTTGCACTTAAAGGTGGGAATGCTTGTTGACGGAGTGTAATAGGGGAGAAGATATGTCTTATAGAAGGCAGTGCAGTTGGGCTCTAGGGTCTTTCCTCCTTCCCACCTCGAGTTAGGAGGGAGAGGGGAAGGAATGAGAAGTATAGGAGTGGGAGAGCTCATGTGAAAGCTCTTCTCTTTGGTGAGTTTGGAGAGAAGAGTATCTTCTGAAGAGAGGGACAGAAGAGGAAAAATGTTTGGAGCAGACTGGAGGAGGTGGGTAACAGGAGGCTTGTTGCACTACAGATTAGAGGATTCTTGAACAATTTTAGGGGTTTACATGTGCTTGAAAAATTAGGTTTTCAGATGATTGTAATCAGCCTGGTTTTGTGAAGTTTTTCTATAGCAATTGAAGTGGGAACAAAAAGAGTAGATGGTGGGGTTTACTTGTGTTGGGGGATGGGCAAGGGGCAAGAAATCTTGTTTGTAAGTATTCCTTGATCTACTTTGAATAATCACTTGCTCTATACTCATTATTTATCCCAGACTCCAGCAGGACATTGGCAGGAATTGTTTTTTAAAAACTGGGTCATTTTCCAAACCCAAATGCTGCCTGCTCAATTTGGATCCCCACCTCCCAACTAGAGTTGGTTGACTGTTACTCTATAGCTCTAGTGGTAATTAATGGCCTTAATAGAACCTATAGAGATGAGTTATGTCTGTCAAGGGAAGCTACGATTTATTGAATGTCTCACATGTGCCAGGAATAATTAGGGGTTAAACAGTCAATACACAGTCACCATCCTTGCTCTCATGGAGTTGAGACCAATGGAGAAGACAGACAAACAAGCATGTATTACAAACAATGGGGAGTTTTAATGTAGAGTAAGCCCAGGAGGTCTTCATATTCTGGGAATAAAATGCATCTATTTAATTGGGGACCAAAAGTTCACAGTAAAAATGAGGAAAAGGTTAGGATTTTATCTAGAAAAAGTGTAAAAAAGTATAAATTTACCTCAACAAACTTTGTCTCTGAATTCCAACAATGCATTAATTCTTACAAAGAATGATGCATCAAGTATTGTGCAGGAGAGGAGGTTATAACTTTTCTGACTTAATAACACTTCATAGTTGACTTTCACAGCATAATCATAAAAGGAGTCATTTTTTCCTAAAGTATTTGAGGACTTCAGTTTCCCAAAGGTCTCTTTTATCCTTTGATATTGAAATCATTTTCTTTTGATGTGACTGTTGTGTTACTATCCTTGTTTTTCTTGATTTTTCTCTTTATGTCTTGTTAAGTGGTCTAATACAGCCAGGTCTTCATTTGTCGGTGACTTTGCCTCAACTCTGAGCAGGTATCCAGCATGTCCAACATGGGCTTCGTAGAATCCAGTCTCCTTTGCAAGAGTTATAGTTTTACTTTATAGCAAATTTGCATTTTATTATAGACAGAGAGGATACAGACAGAGGAGCAGGGATAGATGCTAGGTGAAACTGGAAGGGTGGAGAAGGGGACGTATTGTCTGGAAACTGGAAGGGTGGAGAAGGGTCGTGTTGTCTGAAGCAGTCACATTGTTGGTGAGTATTTTCCTCTTGTAACAGCTTCTGTTTTCCTGCCCATTCTGGTTGACTGCACGGTATGAGGAATTCCTGTAGAATGCTGGAGGAGCCTCTGATCCAGACACCAGGAATCAAAGAGAGCTTCCCAAAGCTGAGACTGCCAAGGTGGTCAGGCAGGGAGGGACAGGAAGAGTGTTCTGGATTGGTGGCTCTCATGTCCATCGGGTACATTAGCAGGTGGTGCATATCTTTTCATAGAGGAGGAAACTGAGTTTTGGGAAGACTGCTTTCCCGAGGTGAAACATCTAGAAAGGAACAGAACTGAGATTCAAACTGGGGGTTACCAGTCTCAAGCCTGTGTCCTCCCCAGCATATGCCATGCTGCTCTGCTTTTTAACATTGGGGGAAGAGATTGATTTTTTTTTTTTTTTTTTTGATAGGGAGGCTTTAAATACTGAGTGCCGAACAGTCTTAACCAAGGGATGCTTTGCCATTGGATACATGTTGGCAAAATCTGCTGACAGAAAGAAAGGGATACCTCTCCTCAAGTATCCAAGATAGAGTATCAGGAGCTCCTCAGACAGTAGAAAGTCACCAGGAAAACCCTGAAAGACCCTGTGTCATGTTACTTTTCTTAAACTCATCAGTCCCGACATGAACAGAAGCAGCTCTGCCACAAGTCTTCCCCAGGGAGGCACTGCTTCATTGTATCATCTATTCTAATGGTGCCTGAGTGTTACATCCTAAAATTTTATTGTAAATTACTTTTATTTTGATTTCTCTTTTATAGGAGAGCCAGAGCATTATTTTGGTTTTGTGAATGACTAGATTACATTAAGATTTTGTTTTTAGGATAGCACAGTAGACGCTGATTCTGATAAGGCTGAAATCCACTGAGCTCTGCTGAGGTCAAGATGAGGGGGAAGAATTACTTCTCACCTGGTTCTAAAGCCATTGCTCATGCGCTTTCTTCTGCCTGTCATGCAGATTTTGTCAGTGGGATCCCCTCCTCACCGACTTTTGTGTCCTGTTGATATGTCCTGATCATGTGTTGAGCACTGCTATTTTTTTTTTTTTTCCTAACCCAACACAGCATTTCCAAGCCTCAGCCCTAGAATCAGACATTTTTTTTCCCAAAGAGCCCAGGTTCCTATTACTGGAGAATAGTATTTAAAAACTAACATCTGGGCACTAAGTGTGCTCATTATAATTGGGATATCTCTGCTTCCAGGCCTTCTCAGTGGCTAAAACTAGAAAATATATGTATGTACATAGATTTCTATTTCTATTTATTTTATCAGTCTCTACTTCACCACCTGTCTGCAGAACATCATGATTCCCCATAGTTACATTCAGTTCCAGTATGAACCCATGGGGTTCATTCCCATTCTTTCCCTAACTGGATTTGTAACTCTCTTCTGATAGTAAGACACCTGCTTCCCGTTATATATTTACCTGCTTGGTCAGTCTTGATCTGTTCCCCATTTGTAACCAGTCCTCTGCTGCAGCCCCCTTTCCACACAGTGCCACCCTCCTCACGCTGTTTTTACAGTAGCATGTGCTACTGTTTGGACTGTGGCACCTCAGGCAGAGCTGCTGCTGCCCCTTCCTATCATGGACAGCATTCTCAACCACATGGACTCTGCCTCGCCGGCCCCCGCCCCTTTTGTGGAAGCCCCCTCACCCCTCAGGCTCTGACATCCCACATCAAACTGCCTTCCAGATGCTCTTTATACTCTTCTGGGTTCTAATACCATTGCTGGTCAGTCCCTCCGCTCTACATAGATGCTTTATCCCATGCCAGGCCTAACCCCTCATTGCCCCCTTGAGTCATGAAACTCCAAGTCAGGCCTCCCCCATGGAGACTCCCTCCACATTCTGCTCGGACACTGACTTTCCCTTACCAGGCCTCTCACTCTGCTTAGGCCCCAGCACACCATGCCGGATCACCCCTCAGTGGGACACCCTTCTCCTCCCACTTGGACTCTAACACCAGGTTGCCCCTCCGGGAAGGCAACCTCCTCTCCTCACCTGAGTCTGACGTCCTGCTGTGGACCAGCATTCTCCCAGGTGGTTGCTACCTTCCTCAACTTGGTCAGCCTCTCCTACTATCCCTGCCCCCTGCTCTCTTCCATACCTACCCTGCCTGGTCCCATCTCGTGGCTTTGAACTGAACTAGTAGAAAGAGGAGTCAGAGAGCTCTTAAAAGTTTTTAATGGTTTTCTGTTTTAATACTTAAAGAAGTGGAATCCCTTTATATTCACGCTGAACTTACACAAGGCCAGTCATCCATGTGTACACAAACTCACCAGTTGGAGTGATTATTATCCCAAGTGGAGTGAGATTAGAAAAGGGATTCCTCTGCTCTCAGTTCAGCTCAAGAGCCAGCAGCTCACCTGGTCGACAGATTTAGATGCAGGATGCTGTCATTCAGCTTGACCCCACAACTCAGGTAACTGCTTTGTGTTTACACAGACCATGTCTGCCATATTTGGAGGGTAATTTAAGGACTTTTTCAGGGTGATTTTGACTATGGGCTGTTGCTGCCATAACTGCTGTCTTTAGAACCTGCCCTTGCCCTCCTTACAAGGGCCGGTGGGACTCTAGTTTGGGAAGGCAGTGGGTGGAGGAAACTTCTCAAGTTTAAAACTTTAAAACCTCACGTGAAACACAAGCCTCTCCATTTGACTCTCAGGCCTGGGAGTGAGGGCAGAGCCTGGGACAGAGTTACCTGAACCACAGTGGGTGAGAAGGGAGAGAAGCCTGGATCCAGGCAGGTGCTTCGGGAACAGGCTGTTCCCTTTTGCTTGTCTGTCTTCTGATTGGGTCATGATGATGCTCCATGATCATCTTCTACATCAGTCCAAAAACCTAAACTAAGTAAAGCACTTGGGAAAGGCTTCCAGCTCCTTCCACCCAAACTGTTACTCTGTTGTGGGTGTGTCTCTTTCTGATGAGGACCATAGCTTTCTTGAGTGCAGGACCCTTTGTGCCACAGCCTGGGACAGAGCCCTCTGCAGTGGGGACTCAAGCCATCACACAAAGGCAGCAGGCAGAGGCGGACCACAGATGGTCGCACCCCATTAGATGTCCAAGGTGGTGCAGTGTACTAGGGTGTTTGTTTCTGTCTTTGGACTGGGAAGGATTGTTTATTCAACGATGACAGACACACGCAGACTGGAGTGCAGGGTCCCTGCAGCCTCACCTGCAGCCTGGCAGACCGCGCAAGCTGTTGTGGCGGCTCTAATGAAGCAGGACAGGAAACGCCGCTGGATAGAGCTCTGCTGTGAACCCTGGCCTCTCAACAGGGGAAAACAGGGGCCCTTTGAAGAAGAAGACAGCTGGGTTTTGGTTTCAAAACCTTAACACTGCCATCACTAGATACTCATCTGTCAGTGCACAGGGGACAACATGTGGGGAACAGTTGTGTCCAGTCAGGCCAAAGGGAGAAAGAAATGGCTGATTTCCAGGATAACTGCAACACTTCTTGTGGCTAGTGGTTCTGCTTAGCCTAGCCAAAAAGAATTGATTTGGTAAGGCTGAGGCTGAGTACGAGAACCAGGGTGCCGTCTATAGTGGGCTAGGAACTCCTTCCCACTTCATCTCCTTCATCCTCAAAACAGGTGACAACGTGGAGGCTGGAGCTTCTGTGCCCAAGCCACATTGATCAGTTGAACCTAGTCATCCAAAACTACTTCGATGGATACTGTAGTCCTAAACTGTCAGAGCACCCAGCCTGCCCCATATCACATCCCCAAATATTTCTAAAATGATTCAGTTTTTCTCTTGTTTACTTGAAGTCACAATTTTCTTGCAAGAATCTATTTCCCCTTCTTGCCTTTTCCCCCCTCCCTCCTGACTTTCTGGATTTAACTAGTGGTATTTTGCTTTCAGGAAAAAAAAATTTAATTTCCTAAATTTCCAGTGGCTGGGTTTAACTAGTGGTATTTTGCTTTCAGGAAAAAAAAATTTGTAATCCTTGGTCGAATTTGTTTACTAAGAGTCATCTAATCTGTGCAAGAGTTTTCTTCTGAGGGGATTTCTTGTTCATACTATAATGGCTTTTAACTCAGCCGAGGTTTATTTAACAGAATAGGAAAGGAGAAACTTATCTGCTCCCTAATCCCTCTTGAATGTTTACATTACACTGCCAAAGTAAATGCTGTGCAAAGTGGCAGCAGTCATTTGCTGTGTAATAGTCAATATGCAGCTGCCAGGGCTGACTGAAACATATTAACATAAGTGATAATACTGTCATAGAAGTGAAAAGTTAAGTTGCTTATCAGTATATTTTGATAAGCTACTTAAATTTTACAGTAGCATGTGCTGGCTTTAGACAGACGTTACTGACAGAGGACTGTGCACTTTATCTGTTCTCTTTGTTGCCTCTCACTTCATTTATTACCCTCAGTGGCGCAGCCGGTAATCTGTACAGGGTGCTGATTCCCCTCTCCCTGGCAGGATATCACATCTGTGCGCTACCTCGTGTCCATCTCTGTCGATAATGGACTCTGTTAGCGCAGCAGGGCAGACATGACCAGGACGGCAAGCGCTTGGTACGACCTTCTTCTCGCTTGCTGTTAGATGTAGCTTCGGAAAATTTCCTTATAGAGAACAAAGCCATTGAAAGTAAGTGGCAAAACTGCTTGGGGGTGTGGATACTTTTCAACAATTCCATAGGATGCATGCGCCCTTGCTGTCAGTCTTTGTCTGGTTTTATTTGCTCAGTAAACGCTGAGCACTGACGGTGTGCCAGGTGCCGTTCTTGGCACTGGAAAGACAAAGTGAAGAAAGATAGGCCTCTTCCTCTCTGTTTGCATGTGGTCTGTTGAGAAAACAGACATGCCATTGAGAACTGCATCGTGTGGGGAATGTTCTGACAGCAGCATTCTCATGACAGGGTAGCACAGAAAAGAGAGAATTAGGGCACATGAAGTGGGGATGGGGAGGGGGTGGGGGACTGTTAGGAGGATGAGTAGAAATCAGCTAGACTAGACCACAGAGGTTGGGGAGAAAAGGGCCCAGTGCATGTAAGCCCAGGCAGTCTCAAAGATGCCAGGATGTTCCCGGAGTGACAGGAGTGAGGGGAGCATATATCTATGGGGAAGTAGAGAGAGGAGAGCCGGAGAAGTGGGCAAGGGCCTGGCAGTGAAGAGCCCCAAAAGTCCATCCTAACAAATATGGACTGGATCCTGGAGTGATGGGCATCATTGCAGGAGTTAAGTACAATGTGTGATGGAGATTTGCATCTTAGAAAAACCATTCTAAGAGCCATGGCCAGGTGGCTCACACCTATAATCCCAGCAGTTTGGGAGGCCGAGGCAGGCAGATCACCTGAGGTCAGGAGTTCGAGATCAGCCTGGCCAGTATAGTGAAACCCCATCTCTACTAAAAATACAAAAATTATCCAGGCATGGTGGTGCACACCTGTAGTCCCAGCTACTTGGGAGGCTGAGGCAGGAGAATCACTTGAACCTGGGAGGCAGGGGTTGCAGTGAGCCGAGATCATGCCACTGTACTCCAGCCTGGACGACAGAGTGAGACTCCATCTCAGAAAAACAAAACAAACAAACAAAAAAATAAGCCACACAGAGTGGACCACAGGACTGAGGTCAGCAGCCAGGCTCCTCTGAGTGAAGGGGAGCAATGGCCAGGATCTGGTGGAGGGCAGTAGAGATGGGGAAGTGGAACTCATCTTGAAGTGGATAAAGAGATGGTGGGTGATGGGCAGAATGTCTGTTACAGCAACATGGATGGCTTTGGGCTCATGGGGACTTTGGGACCCTTTGCAGATGCCTGCAGTGGGAATGCTGTGTGTGTATCTGTGTGTGTGTGTGTGTGTGTGTGTGTGTGTGTGTGTCTGTGTCTGTGTCTGTCCCATCATGAAAAACTGAATAGAAGCTTTCCTGGCAAGGGTGGGTGTGCTGGGAGAGGCCAGGAGACTACTCAGAGATGGTGCCTGATTGTGGAGTCTGCTTTGAATTTCTTTTCTGTGAACTGTTCTAGCTCTGAGGCATGGGAATAATTTATAATGGACATTCAATCCTCTGCCTTACACAGGCAATTTTTTAAACTCTCAGAAATAATTAGCATTTCACCAGTCTGTGTTTCCACCAGTCTGTGACAGGAGGACTCTTCAGGATGTAGAGCAAAACTGAAATGTATTAGTCTTGAATTAGATCCTGGATAAAGTTTTTGACCTGCATACTAATATGTCATGTGTTTCCTCTTCTTCCTCCAGCTATCTCCCCTGGTTCGAGGTATTTTATAAGCTGCTTAACATCCTAGCAGATTATACGACAAAAAGACAGGTATTTGCCTTTTTAAAATAATTCTTTTTAACAAATAAGCTTTAATTTTTATGATGAAAAAGTAAAACATGCCTTATATTTTACCAAAAAAGTGATGCATGCCCATTATAGAAAGTTTGGGAAATTCAGAAAATAATAGGAAGGAAAAGAAAATCACTTTTAATTTGCCCCTACTCTCTTCCCTAAAATAAATATTGCTAGCATTTTGGGTTGTTTTCTTTTTTAAGTTTTTCTTTGCATTAAATAAATGATAAAGAGACCCTTAACATTCACAAAGTTAATGTTCACAATTTCTAATATTCCCAAGCAGCCCGGAAAGTTTGTGACATGTATTAAATTATAATTTTGCTGAGGCACGTATTTGAATTGCTCATGTCATGCTGCAAATCTGGGGTTTGCAAGTAAAACACTTAACTGGCAAGTGACCTACCCAGCTGTCCTGAGTTCCCGTTTCAATAAAGCTTTGTGGTGCTTTTACAATAACTTTTGTGGGGGTCTGAAAATTACATTAAAAATTCATCTGTACCTTGCTGTACTTTTGGAAGAAGTGGTAAGGTAAGGTATCTTCCATGGATGTCAAAGGCCAATTGGACCTTTATGTAGATTTTTGTAGCCCACATTTTCAGATACCATTATAACGAGCGTGCCTCCCACACTGTTAAAAATGTTATAAATATTTTTCATGGCTGCATACCATTTTATCATGTACCTTGATTTACTGAAGCATTTCCTATTATTGGGAATTGTTAATTGTTTGGGATTTTTCTACTGTTATGAGAAGTGTAACCATTCGCATCTATGAGAGTAAAGCATTTTCTTCATTTTGGATTGTTTCCTTAAAAGGAGAATCCCAGATGGGCCATTGTAAGGTCAGTGGACATAGACATTTTTAAAACATTTGCCAAACTGCTTTGCAAAAGAATTCTGCTGTTTTCTTAAAGGATACCCTTTACCAGCAATGTAAGAGAGTGCCTAGGTCATGATACTCTCTCATCAGTACCATTTGTTGAATTCATTGTTTGACAAGTAAAAAAGTCTCATTGTTTTAATTGCATTTCTTTGATTGTTAATGAGTTGAATATTTGTCTATATATCTAATGTCTTATATTTTCCTTTTCGTATATGGCCTAAGATTTTTAATTAAAGTGATCCATTATTATTAAATGTTAAGGAAAGATTTCCCTTAATTTTTTTCTGTTGAATGTTCTGAGTAATTTGAGTGTTAGTTCTGAGAAATGGTCCATGAAAAGGGTACCAGTTCAGTCACACTGGGGTCCAGGGGAGGGAAAGCTGTGTTTCATTTCCATCTCCTTAAGATTCATTTAATGTAAGCTCTACGAAGTCCTGCATTGGAGAAACCTGGGTCACCTGTGCTTCCCATCTTGTTTTGCCCGAATCCCCTTTAATTCTGTGATAAATCTTAGCGTTCTGAGATAGCAGTGTTTCCTGGAACACACTTTGGGAAATGCCGTTTTGGAGGAAAGGGGGAAATTGTGTGTATAATGACTAAATCATTTTTTTAGAGACAGATTTACTCACTGGCAAATGTATTCCGGAGGTCACAGTAAGTGGAAAGAATAACTAATAGAAATGGCTTCCTTGATCACTACACTCACTGTGAAAAGAAGCTTAGATGTCAGGGGATTCTGTCATAAAAGAAGTGGATTACTCTTTGATGAATGAGTTAGGAGGTCACCTTGGGTCTGTTCATCGATTTCTGATTCACAGTTACCTTTAGTCAAACATTCCAGTTTTTACTCAAGTTTGAAAGGTGTCTTTAATAAATAGAATTGTGTAATATGTGGGCTCCTAACAGGTTTGAATTGGAGATTGACTCACATTTTTTTCCCTCCATATGTTCCAGTCCAAAAAAAAGAGAAAAAACTCAGTCAAACAAAGAACTTAGTACACTTTTTAAAACATGTGACTCAGGAAAGATTATAAAAGGGTAGGTACAACCTACACATATGGGAAATGGATTATTACCCTGTGAAATTGGTGAACCTTTCCCCTGGGCCATTGCTCCAGCAGGACTCTGCCTCTTGGGATGTCAGAGGCTGAGATCAGTAACATGTTTTAGTTGGAATCTATTTCTCTTGAACCCAGGACTCTTTTTTTCCCCCTCTGGTTAAAAGAATTATGACACAGATGATAGGAAATCTGCCTACAACTGGCTTAATTGTTTGCAAGATTTTAGTCACCAGATTAGAACAGGAAGAGAGTTTTTATTTAAAGAAACAGAATCTACCTCCTGCACCAGGGCTGAAACCTTCTCTTATCCAAAAGTCATTGGGAAGGTTGGGAAGCAAGAGAGGCTTCTATTTTCTCTCTCTCTCTCTCTCTCTCTCTCTCTCTCTCTCTCTGTGTGTGTGTGTGTGTGAGAGAGAGAGGCAGAGAGAGACAGAGACGGAGAGATTGTGATGGCTAAGCATGGGGTGTGGGAGAACAAGATGTGGGTAACTGGGGTATCCGTTTGGGCCATGGACCCATCATGCTCATCAGACCTTGAATGGCCACCCTTGTGGAAGGGATGACAGGGCAAGGGGGGCATCTGAGCCAGGGAGTAGGGTGTTGGAGCCTGAGGGAGAGAAGGATGTTTGTGTGGGAGCATGGTGGTAGAGGCTCAGCATGGGATGTCAGAACTCAAATAGGATCCAGAAGAATCCATGTGAGAAGGGAGGCAGTAGCTGTGGCCCAGTGCTGGTGTATTGGATCCTGAGGTAAGGAAGGCATTTGTGTGAGGGGTTGGACAGTAGAGACCCAGCCCTGGATGTCTGTGTCGGGGAGAGGAGGGAGGGCATCTGGGTAGGGAAGGAGGCAGGGATGGCAATAGAAGAGTGGTTCCATACAAATAACCAAATATAAAAAGAAATACAGGCAAGTTTTTTCACTTTTGTAGGATGATGTCACAGATATGTAGAGGGAGAAAACTAGAATAATTTCTATGTTGGATTGGAATAGGAGCCATTGGTATGAACCCATGGTTTTCAATATGGGAAGATGGATATAGAAATAAATAGATATGTGAAGTGCCTATTGTGGTTCCATGTGTGTATTATATATTATCTGGCTCCACTGACTGAAAGGGCCTGGCATAAGCAATACTAAGGAGCAGTGAGCACATGTGGTGCCCAGATCTTGGTTTCTAAATACCATTGTCCACTAAAAGAAACCAGGACTCATTGAAGAAATAACCTGATTCTGGGGCTGAGGCAGGGAAAGTATAAGATGAACCTGAAATATCTTTTGTGCCAAAAAGTAAGGAATTGCTAAAAATATGATGGGAACATGTCAGAAGGGCACAAAAGCAGTAAGAGGACTCCCACTAGTCATATCTGGAACAAGTTGAACATCAAAACGAATTAGGATAATAAAGGATTATAGTACACTGAATAAAACAGGAAACCATGGGCCCATGGTAATAAAAATAAGTAAATGGATACATTGAAAGTTTGAGGAATGGGATATTTACATAGTGTGTCAATCCACAAAATGGTTATCTACTGCAAAGAGAAAGAGTAATGTTACTGTAGAGATATCAAATGAATTAATCAGTTGATGAAAGCAAACATCATGAGTAAAGGGATATTGAAATCAGACATTAGACAGAACATTAGACAACTGAAAGTTATTCTACGAAATGAGTGGTCTCATTGTCAAGGCTGTACAAATCTAGAAAAGACTGAGGAACTGTTCCAGACTGAGGATGAGTAGAGGGTTATAACTACTAACTGCAACATGTGATTCTGAAGTGGATTGTTTGCTGTCAAGGATATTATTGGCACAGTTGGCAAAACTTGAGGATGAGGTGGTAATTCTGCATCTCAGTGTTAATTTCCTCTTTATTATGATTCTCTTAGTTTGTTTTCTGCTGCTATAACAGAATACCACAGACTGGGTAATTTATAAAGAAAATAGATATATTTGGCTCACAGTTCTGGAGGCTGGGAAGTCCAAGAGCCTGGTGCTGGCATCTGGTGAGGACCTTCTTGCTGGGTCATAACATGCAGCACTCAAGACAAGAGACACAAGATAGGGGCCAAATTTATCCTTTATCAGAAGCCTACTCTCACAATAATGGCATTAATTCATGACATAATCACATCTTAAAGGTCCTGCCTCTTAATACTGTTACAATGATAATTAAATTGTCAGCACATGAACTTTTAGGGGGATACATTCAAACCACAGCAATGATTAATTGTGATTTAGGAGAATGCCCTTGTGTGTATCTGTGGATGGTGGAGCATAATCTTGGCAGCTTATTCTCAAATAGGTCAGGAAATAATAAAGTTTTTTTTTTTTTTAACAGTTTCTACAACTGTTCAGTAAGTTTGAGATTGTTTCAGAGCAAAACTAAGCACATGCGCGCGCGCGCACATACACACACGTTCATCTCTCTCCTCTCTTAGAAGCTTGTTTGATTTGTCAGAGCTCAGACTGAAACAAGCTTGTAGTCTGGGTACATCTTCTTTTTCCTCTCCTTAAATTCACTACTTAAAGAAAGCTGTAGTGAAGCCAGGAGGGCTCTGGAGCCTGCATTTCACCCCATAGCTGTGCAACTTACTAACGGGCTGATTTGAGACAAGTTGCTTCACCTTTTGGAGCCTCAGTTTTCACATTGTTGAAGTGGGTAGTTGGGAGGATCAAATAGAGGATAAATAGATACAAATATACACTTATCAGTATTATATTAGCACAAATAATTACACAGGGTGGGAGAAATAGCATTTGGATAATTCTGTGAGCAGTATTCTTTTGAGCATTTTAGAGGTGAATCCATTTTCAATCAAATAATTTGTATCGCTTTGTATGTCATTATGTTGCTCAATTTCACGAATTAGAATGCATAGCCACCATCCTATATTGCATGCTGTTGTACTTAGTTCATTTCTAACTTTCCATAATTGGAGGCTGCCATGTGTACCCAGTGAAACTCAATAAAATTAATTGAGGGTAATGATGATGAAGACAAGATCTATAGTGTCATCGTTATTTCTCCAACCACCCCCGCCCTGTAAGCTAGGATTGTTTGCATTTAAAAGTTGTTGCTATGGAGTTTAGCGGATAGATTTGCTGAGAGCTTATGGTATATGATCCATAAAAGGCGGTCATGGTAGGTGTCTCACTGAGTAGAAAATGTCAAACTTGGTGTAGGAGGATCTATTTGGCTCTTATGTTTGAGGCATACGCAGAGTCTTTTGTCAAACCCTATGTGAATATCAAACCTATTTCTGTACTGGGGCCAGCATCTCCCCAACCCCCTCAGTCATGTGTGCCCAGACCTCCCTGCAGGTATCTTACTAAGGGCTGAGCCTTGCTTTTGTTACTTAGGCCTTTTATTTCTTTCAGGAAAATCAGTGGAATGAGCTTCTTGAAACTCTGCACAAACTTCCCATCCCTGACCCAGGAGTGTCTGTTCATCTCAGCGTGGTAAGTGGGGCAGAGTATTAGCCATCACTGAGAACCCATTTCATTATTGACAGTAAGAAGGAAGTAGCTGAACAGGATTGTATTTTGTCACCTTTACCTACCCTACCCCTACCCCCAAATACTCTGATACCTCTGAGCTCAAGATAGGCCAGGGAGCTGAATTTCTTCCTTTCTCTGAGATTCTATAAGAAACAGACACGTCCTAAATGTCCCTAGGCTCCTCTGTAGCCATCATGCCATCACCAGCATCTCTTGGATCACAGATGCTGGGCTGAAATAGGATACCTGGCTCCGCCTGCTTCTTCAGTTCCCTGTCCCAGTCTCCCTGTATCACCCTTGCCCTGCAGCACTGCTGTGCGTGTCCCTTTGCTGAAGCCCATCCTGCACCCTCAGCTTTCAACATTTCCTCTCCCCTGTTTGCCAGGGTAACACATATTCATCCTTCAGAACTCAACTCTGATTTTATTTCCAGAGAAATCCTCCCTTGATACTTCATAGGTTTTTCCAAGTTTACCTCCTTCGCCCCAAGCATCTTGCATACTTTGTGGTACTTAGTTACACCCTATTGGCATGCATCCTTTTCCTATCCCCCTCACTGGACTGTGTGTCCCTTGAGGACAGAGAGGGAGAGTGCTTAGTGTTGTTCCTGGCCTACAGTAATAGTTTCTTTGAATGCCTATAAATATATGCTGCTACTACATGTTCTGCACTGTGCTCTGAAATACCAATTGGGAGATTTCCATCCTAGTCATTGTCTTGCCAATGACCTGAGTGACCTTAATCAGGACCTTTAACCTTGTGGGCTTCAATTTCCTCATCTGTCAGATAAGGCATCAGAAGAGGTGTAGGAGATCTTTTCCATATTTTGGTTCCAGGAATTATCTAATTCCCTAGGTCAAACCCTCAAGCCCTTGTCACTACCTTCATCAGAATTCTCAGATGGATATAGTTTGACCAAGTATTGATTATTATCCAGGGGCTATTTCCCTTATGTCATGGGACCTGAGAATTTTAAGAGTTTTGTCTTTCATCTTCATTAGAACCTGGTACAGTGTTGGTATTCAGTGGTGGAAAGGTATCTCCTCTCCTAAAGAAAATTAATATCCCTTATAGGTTTTTTCAGAATGATGATAAAATTGAAAGCAGTGTTACTACCAGTAGTTAATAATAGATCTACTCTTTTAGTAAGTTCCTAATTTATACTAAATATGTATCTCTAATATTCAAAACAAGTCTACAAAATAGATATTAACATTCCCATTTCATGGATGAGATTTCAAGAGGAAAAAATACTTGCCCTTCCAAGGTCGTGTGGTTAATAAGAGATAAGACTTGAGTTTTCAAAGCCAGGGCTAACTTCAAGCCTATGTTCTTCCCACTGTGCCATTCATGTGGAAGGAGAGGGAGAGAAGGAAGGAAGAAAGAAAAAAATGAATTTACAGAGACTTTTGCCCATTTTAATAGAGCATAGGAAAGAAAGAAACCTTGTTACAAAAATTCTCATACGGCAGGGGAGACCATCTGGAAAAGATGAACAAATGAGCTTTAAACCTGCCCCAGTCCTTGCTGTATAGCTAGGCAACCCTGCCTTTGTCCCTGTCCTTTTTCCTAAGCAGCTTGATCTCACCACTTCAGTCCATAATGACATCCGACAGGTAGCTGTGGAGTAGCCTGGCTGGGTCACCAGCTGCTGGGGAGGAAGGTCCTCTCCTTCCTAAGAATGGCTGCTCAGGCAGTGTGCATGCCAGGCCTCAAGGACAAGCCATCTCAGGGGCAGCAGGAACTGCTGGGGTGGCGCAGCTGTTTCATGCCAGTGGTTTCTAGGAATGTTTCTGACCTCCCCTGGTCCCCAGCATTTCATGGGCAATGGAGCAAGACAGAATCTCAAAGGACAGCCTGGGGACTACTTGGTTTTGGAATTGTGTTGGCTCACTATTTACTATCAATTGCATCTATAAAGGCAGATATTTTTTTCTTTCCTTTTCACTGGGAATTCCTCTCTCCATATTGCGTTTCTGATTTTGAAGGGCCACTCTCATCTAGGTTATACATCCTAAAATGTTGATAAAATTGTAATCCTGGACTTTTTGTCTGTAGTCACTCTCTGCAAGAGTATATTTCTATGTGTCTTATATGAGTGATGATAAAAATAGTAATATGAACTAGCAGTTCAGGGCAATAATAATTTTATATTAAAATACCATTTATTGAATGGTAGGCATTTCATATATATAACATTTATTCTTCACAACAGTTTTGAAGTAGATAATATTCCCATTTACAGATTCAAAAACAGGTTCTGCGCTATTAAGTGAATTTGCTGAGCTACATAATCACCACATGGCCATTTGTTACTGAACTAAACTTCTAGCCCTTTGGTATAGAAGTTGGTATCTCATGGAGTCATATTTGAACCTTGCATTTTACTTTTCCTGTTTTAATCCTCATTGTTGAATTAATCACTTACTAGTTTCCATGCTACACCATCTCTACTGAAATACTTCATAGGTAGTATTTTGATATACACACAGATTTTGGAATAATGCATCGAAGAAGGCTTTTTTAAAGTTATCTATTTTATACTTTTTATTTTTTACTTTTTTATTTGTTTAAATCCCTTTAGCTGTCATCTGCACATAAAAAGCACAGGTATAACAGTCTGTCATGGTGGAAAGAGCACAACTCTGGTTACACAGATTTAGTTTTGGTCCATATTCTGCCACGCACTAGCTGCGTGACTTTTGACTGGCTACTTGACCTCTGTGAGCATTAATTTACCCATTTGTAATATGGAGATAATATCTATCTCAAAATTTGTTATGGGAATTAGAGATAACATTTACAGAGTACTAGACATAATGCCTTTCATGTAGCAGGTATTCAACAAATATCTGTTGAATATTGGACAAGTACCTTACACTATTATTGTTGTCATCATCATCATTATGATTGTCCCCAGGGCCTTTCATTTCAGAAAGCCTATACAACTCATTCTTCTAGACACCTACCTATTTTGCAATCACCCAAGAGTGAGGGTTGGGGTGCACAACTTCTTGAAATGTCACTTGGGGGTCCAGGTTTGAACCTAGGCCATGGCTAAGCTGACCTTCTCTGCATGTGACCTTTCCTGGCCTTTGCACAATCCCATCTTTAATTGGCCGGCACCAAGCTCTTTCCGTTCCTGCTTGCCATTGTCTTCTGAGTCTTTAATAGCAGCAAAGGGTGTCATCAGTTCAGCCTGTTGTCATTTAACTCAGGGATGTATGCTTGTTACATATGGAGATGCCTCATTGGAAGTTCTTTGAAGAGGTCAAGTTTTCAACTCCACTGAGTCTCTAGTCAGGAGGCTTATGATGGAGTGGGCTTCGGGGGCAGAATTTCTCTACTCTTAGTCATCTGCAGTGGTCTCAGTTCCAGTGCTCCAGCAACTGGAGCTCTTCCGGACATCACTTAGGCCTTTGGGGCAGATTTTGGTCACATTTTGTAGATGAATATAATCTCAGATGCTGAAATGAGATGACAGGTTTGGTTGGTAAAAATCATCACTGAGTGAATCTGCTTGTTCCTAGAATACACTTGCCTTACTGAACGATAAATTCTGAAACCAACGCCTTTCATGTGTTTAGCCATTTAACTTCTTTGAACTATTTATTTGTTTATTTATTTAGAGACAGAGTTTCGTTCTTGTCGCCCAGGCTGGAGTGCAGTGGCACGATCTCAGCTCACTGAAACCTCCGCCTCCTGGGTTCAAGCGATTCTGCTGCTTTAGCTTCCCGAGTATCTGGGATTACAGGTGCCTGCCACCATGCCTGGCTAATTTTTTTGTATTTTCAGTATAGGCGAGGTTTCACCATGTTGGCCAGGCTGATCTCGAACTCCTGACCTCATGTGATCCACTTGCCTTGGCCTCCCAAAGTGCTGAGATTACAGGCATGAGCCAACACTCCTGGCCTGAACTCTTCATTTATATCTCCCAAAGAAGTTCTCCTCTCATAGGAAAGAACTCCATCTACCAGAGTGATGATTTAATGCATCTGGTTCAATCTGACATTATCCAAAGAAAATATTCCATGGGTGTTTCTTCTGAGTGAAACGGTTTCCTTATCTGAGTAAGAAAATATTTTCCAATCATTTACCTGAATTCTGAGTATGCAACTGTTAAACATTTTAGCAGAAATAAATCACTTTTGCTTTTCTTTTCTAGCATTCTTATTTTACTGTGCCTGATACCAGAGAACTTCCCAGCATCCCTGAGAATGTAAGTACTTGGGAAGAAAAAATTAAATTTTTATTCTTCTCTGTTTTCTGCTTATTTGTTTTAATAAATAAAGGATGTGATTTAAAGTATAATTACAAAAATTATGATTTTTAAAAAGAACACATTATAAAAACAAAAATAGAACTGAAGTATATTATAAAAAACAAAACAAATAGAGAATATTTGCAAAGTATAGAAAGTATAAAGACTGAGGGATTGTTATTCCTATTTCTCAAAGGTAATTATGTATTAATATGATATTTAATTCCCCCTTTTTAGAATGTATTTTTACATAGTTAAATCACCTATTATAAAAACATCTTTTCCATTTTCATTCACGTGACTTATTTTTGTCAACTATGTAATATTCTATTTACTCTGTAGTTTATTTAGCCATTCTCTCACTGTAGAACATTTAGATTGTTTCGCATTTCTGCTATTATAAGTGAAATGTTTCCATATAAAGAATTTTCCAAATAGAGGTTTATTAGGGTAGATCAACTCAAGCAGAATTACACTTCTACTTCTTACCCTTGTATATTTATCTTTCAGAGAATAAAGTATTTGTGGGTTAAGTATGAGGGCCTCCATCCCTACCTCCAAAGGACATAGGAGCAGTGAACTAGAGTGTGAGAGAGCAGAAGGTTGATGTTTGCCTTCTGAACAAGCTGAATGACATATCTAGTCTAGCGCTTGACATGTTTTCAAAATGTTTTACTATGATTATAAATAGTACTATGTAGAATCAGATAAAGAATGTCTACCACTTAGACACTTGATTACTTTTTTAAAATTGTGGTAACAAATACATAACATAAAATTTACCATGTTAATCATTTTTAAGTGTACAGCTCGGTAGTTTTGAATGCATTCATATTTTGTACAGTCAATGTCCAGAACTTTTTGTATCTTACAAAACTGAAACTCTGTACTCATTAAACAATTCCCCATTACCCTATCTCTGCAACCCCTGGCAACCATCAATCTGCTTTTTGTCTCTATGAATTTGACTACTCTCCATATAGTACTTCACGTAAGTGAAATCATACAATATTTGTCCTTTTGTTCTGAGTTATTTCACTTAGCGTAATGCCTTCAAAGTTCATCTGCATTGAACCATATGTCAGGATAGCCTGCCTTTTTGAGGCTGAATGATATTCCATTGTATGTATAGACCACATTTTGCATATCTGTTCATCCAGCAATAGATGCTTGGATCAGTAGATATTGTTTTTACCCTTTGGCTATTATTAATAATACTGCTTTGAACATTGGTGTACAAATGCCTGGTTGAGTCTCTGCTTTCAATTCTTTTGGGCGTATACTTGAATGCTTGATTAGAAAAGTACTGGAATATGTGGTATACCTTTTCATAACTACTGTAGATTCACAGAAAGGAAATTTTTCTAAGGGTTGTCTATAGAACAGATTACAAATGTCAAGTGATCAAATGTAACGAATGAAGTTAGGCTGTAGTACTGTGATTAGATAACAGTCTTGATAAGTTGGGATTATCAAGCATATCCATGTAGTGTATTATCTGTATGATCAGACTGGTAGAAAATATTGCATCCTTTTCATTTGACATTAATTAATAAAAAATTCAGACCAGAGTTCCCATTTCAGCAACAATAGATAACATTGATTGAGTACTACTACTCGAAATATGGTATATTTGGTACTTTTCTCCATTTTCACATTTAGCTCTCTCAACAAGCTTACATGGTAACTACCATAATTATCTAATATAAGGAAACAGAAGCCCTGAAAATTTAAGTCATATATTCAAGATCCTACAGGAAATAAATGATAAAGTTAGAATTCAAGTATTGGTCTTTCTGGATTCTTGAGACAGAGCTCTTACATACTGTGCTATACTTTGAGCCCATGATTTTTACCTTTCATCTCTCAGAAAATTCCATTGAAATGATGAGCAAAAGGAGAAAACTATTTCCCTAATGACAGAGGAAGCTACCATGAGCCAGAAAGTTTGGGAATTTGCATAATATAAAGGAGATGATTACTGATAGTTGCAGTCAATTCAGTATAGACAGTGGAGAAATCCAAAAAGAAGTGGGAAAGTAGTGCAGGAAGAGCAGAAGCAGAGGCTGTGAAGGAGGCTACTGAAGGATTATTTTAAAATGCCATGGGACGTTTACAAGAATTGATCATGTACTAAATCATACCAAAAATTTCAAAATAGAGCGTATTAAACTCTCACAGGTCACTGTCTTTTATAGCAGTGAATGAAAACTATAATAATAATTAAAGGTTTAAAAATATTCATCTATTTGAAATAGCAGTTGGATCAAAGAAGATAAAAATTGAAATTAGTTATTATTTAGAAATTAATGACAATGAGGACACTAAACAAGTACCTTAGGGATGTGACCAAAACCACACTCTGGAGAAAATTCATAGCTTTGAATGTTTTTATATAAATAAGAAATTTAGAAAACAATGAACTTGACTTTCAAGAAGCTAAAAAAAAAAAAAGAATAGTAATAAAAAATAACCAAAACTAGAAAAAGAAATAGTAATTTAATTTATTAGGGAACATTGTTAAAGTAAAATTGAAAAATAGTACTTTTTAAAAACTGAATTTGTGAAAAGAATAAAATTTTAAACTTATTTGATAAATTTAAAGATTGTGAAAAGAGAAAATTTCTAGAAAAAGACAAATGATAGTTGGCTTGAGAAATAGGCAATATAAATATAGAATGATAACTTGAAAAGATTAATAAAGCTATATTGCAATCTCCATCCTTCGAAAAATCTGTCAGGTTTAGGTGGTTATATAGGTGTTTCAGGAACAGATAACTATTACTTAAATAGTACCAAATCATAGGAAAGGTATGTGTGTATGTATATCATACAATAGTGGAAGAAAAATCAAGCATAATCCCCCATCTCAGAGATCTATTTCTGAGTTTTTTCATCCTTCCTTTTTATGACATGTAGTTTTCAAACTATGCCACCGGGAACCCCAGTGTTGCTTTGGGAGCCCTGGAAGGCCTCACAGGTAGATGGCTAACTGATGAGAGCATTGGATCCCTGCTCCTGTTTTATTCAGAGCAGGTTAATTTCCATTGCTTACATTGGGGGTTGAGTAATACCTTGTTTGAGACAAAAGTATTCTTTTAATTTTTTTGTTAAGTTTCGAAAGTTACATTTTTGAAAGTACACAAAATGTATACACTTTGTATTTGTTTTTCTTATAACAATGTACTATGAACATCTATCTATGTCATTAAAAATTCTTCACAAATATTTTGTTGAAAAAAATTAATACTAATACATAGAGAAAAAAATGAAAGGCCCCCATTACCACCATCCGTCCCAACCCCAATCCCACTCTCCCTCAAGTGTTTGATGAAACCTTTCTCTAGGAATTTAGTGTTATATGTGTGAGTACCTGTGTGTGTTGTAGATGATTTTTAAACATAAATATGATGCTATTTTTTGGTTTAATGTATTCTAAAAGGTGTTCATATCTACCTGCTTCATCCTTTTTAATGATATACTTATGTAGTGGTATTTTTATTCTTATGAAAGTAATGCGTATTAATGGCTTAAAAACATGTAGTACTACACAGTTGTTGATGACAACCAGCAATTTTCAAGTTGCCCAGCTACTTTCAAGTTTTTAGCAGCTGTGTTTCCCTCTGTATTTTTGAATAACTTATTCATATTGCTAAATCTTTTTTTTTTTTTTCGGTTACAGATATCACTTACTGATTTTCCTATAGAAGATGAGTTTTGGTCTTTTACCATCTATAACCCTCCCCACCCCGAAACACACAGAATAGCATTCTCTCAGTCACATATTTCCCCTCTCCCATTCTTTCTATACCTTTAGAGCATTTTTACATTAAATCAGAAGTTACTGTTTACATTTTAATGAGCATGCTGAAGCAGTTAGTAGATTACCTTTCCTTTCTTATACAACTTTTTGTCACATAAGCGTTCTTGGGTTTCACATATTTCTCATTCTTGATTTTATTCCCTCGTTTTGGTGAAACATGTGCCAGTAGTTTTCTTGAGAAAGTACTTGTTAGAGGCAACATTTTTAGACCTAGCATGACTAAAAAGAACTTCCTCCTTCTCTTTTTGAGACAGAGTCTTGCTCTGTCGTCCAGGCTGGAGTGCAATGGCACAATCTCTGCTCACTGCAAACTCCACCTCCTGGGCTCAAGCAATTCTTCTGCCTCAGCCTCCCAAATAGTCATGGCTACTGGTACCCACCACTATGCCTGACTAATTTTTGTATATTTTAGTAGAGATGGGGTTTCACCATGTTGGCCAGGCTGATTTTGAACTCCTGACCTCAAGTGATCTGCCTGCCTTGGCCTCCCAAAGTGCTAGAATTACAAGCATGAGCCCAGTTTCTTTATTCTTCTTTTGATAGTTTGACTGGGTGTAGAACTCTAGGTTGGAAATTACTGTATCTTCCAAACTTTGAAGATGTTTCTCCACTGACTTCTAGCTTTGCTGTTGCAACTAAGAAGTCTCAGCCATTCTGATTCCTGAGGTTTATTTATTGTAACCATCCTTTGATGGTCTCTCCTGGTATCCTGAAATTGCAGTGATGTGCCTTGCTAGGGGCCTGTTTTCATCTATTGTGCTGGGCACATGGTGGTTCCATTTAATCTGGAAACTCATGTCCTTTAGAGCTGAGAACTTTTCTCACATTATTTCTTTGAAAAAATACTACTCTTCATTTTTCTTTCTTTCTTTGGGGCCTCTGTGATAGAATGTTAAATCTCCTGTACTGCTCCTCAAATTTTCTTGTTTTTTCTCTCCTATTTTCCATCTCTCTCTCTTAGTTTTCTCTTCTCCACTTTCTTCAGCGAATCTTTCCACCTTTGGAAATTTACTTCTGCCATTATATTAATATTTTCACTCATCTGTGAGACTGTTATTTATAGATTTTAAAAATTTGTCTTCTCCTTGTATTATTTTCTTGCTCAATATTCCTATCTTCTGTTTGTTTTGTTCCATAACTTTGACTGTAGAGCCTTTCCTCAAATGGCTGGCCCATCACATTTAAGAGTGAGGCATTAAAAAGCTGACTGGACGCTCTGTCAGTCATTTCTGGAGCTTGGAACTAGTGTGGCTATTTTCGGGGCAGGGGCCTCTCAAATGTCAGTATCAGAATCTTTTCCTTTGGATTGGTCTGTTTTCTTTGCCTTGGGAGTATATGCTTTAATACCAGTGTTCTGGAAGCTGAGTAGGAATGGTGGGTTATGACATGTCAACATCTAATATGTATACTTTCATTTAATACTCATTTCCAGTGTAAGGCTTTATTGCCTGTCCTCAACCATACCTGGTGTCCCCAGGCCTTTCTGGTTCCATTCTTCTAGAAAGTAAACACATATTCCTCTGGAGAGGTGCAGGAAAGTCTGTTGACAAGCTCAGTGAACTGGGAGAGGAGATCCTTGGGATTGAATTACTCCTATTTTTATTTGCACCCCCTCTCCTAGCCTTCAGAGATTCTGGGTGTCTCCAGTTCCTTTTTGGAATTGTTTTTGTGCTATGCGTTGGGCTGAATGCTCAGTGCTGTGCCTGCCTACCTTATCCGTAGCTTTCAGCTTTTTTTCTCAACCTCAGTCACATGCTTGTCAGCTTGGGCCAGATCATTCTTTGTTGAGTGGGGCTGTTTTTTACATCGTAGAATATTTAGCCTTGGTGGGCCCTACTCACTACATGATGGTAGCACAGTCCCCTCCAACTGTGACAACCAAAAATGTCCCCAGGCATTACCAAATACCCCCTGGGGGACTAATGGCCCCAGGTTGAAAACCACTGCTTTAGTCACATCTGCTTTTTGGCTTTCAAAAATTTGATCTCTTTCTTCCATTACTAACTCTTCTCCAGTTTTTTGGCATTTGTGCCTTTTAAAATTCTTTTACTGTGACTTTTTCTGGGAGGGTGGTATCAGGAGAAAGAAAAGATAAATGTACGTTTAATTCACTGTATTTAATTGTTTTAAGTATGCTTTCCCTACTAATAGACATTTATATTTTCTACTATAAATAATGTTATGATAAAAATGATTGCCTAGGTTAGGTACATTAAATTTTTTTTTCTTTTAAGAACAAATAATTTCTTAAGAACTTGATTTTAAGGTACCTGGAAGTTCTGATCATTTCTAATTTTTCAAAACTGCAATTGAGATTAGGAAGTTTTTTTTAAAGTCCTCTCATACCCTTACCTCCAAAGCCTGTCTATACTGTATGCTACCTCTCCTGCCCCCACTATTTAAAAAATTTACATTCCTTCTGCTGGTTTTGCCACTAATGAACCAATTCCCTGTGCATGACCCATTGTCCCTAAATCCTCCTTTGCAAACCAGTAAAAGGCTAGCCTTGTTTGTTTCTAAGCGGAATGGTAATACCAATCTGCCAGACTCCTACCGTACATGATTCCGCTTTAATCCTTAGAGCTACTCCGAGAGGGGTAGACGTGAGCCCCGTTTTAGACAGGGAGCCCAGAACCCATAGAGCTGAGGTCGCAAGGTCTGCTCGTAAGCAGGGTGTAGCGACCCAGGTTTGTAAGGTTTTGTTCCTGTTGTACCCCACTGCCTCCCTGGAATTGACGTGTTCTATTCATGAGGAAAAAAAAGGAAATGATTTTTTAAAAAATATAGCAAATTACAAAATGAAGCAGGAAAGCCTTTCCTCTAAGGAGAATCTGAACTTTTGTAGGACCAATTTGTGTGGTTTTTGTCATAGAATCACTATTGAGCTCTAGCCATGTTCAAATTTGCATATTAATCTCTTGATAATTTTTCAAGGATTAATTTAAAATTACTAAATTGCTGCATTGCAAATTGAAACAAGCAATAACTGTGGGGTTGTTATTCCTTTATGATCTGGTGTAGTGGAAAGAACATGAT
The DNA here is from genome assembly GCF_024542745.1 of Macaca thibetana thibetana. Taxonomy (NCBI): domain Eukaryota; kingdom Metazoa; phylum Chordata; class Mammalia; order Primates; family Cercopithecidae; genus Macaca; species Macaca thibetana. The sequence goes on from NC_065592.1 coordinate 15,001,535, forward strand.
TTTTAGAGACAACTAGACTCTGGGCTTCACTACCCTGGGACCCTGGGGCAATTTCTTGGAGCCTCTAGGTCCTTATCTACAAAAGGAAAATGTGAGAAACTCATGAAGTATTAAATGTAGAGTCCAAAGACAATGTCTGGTGTGATAGAGATGCTGCTTTCAGTGGTCTGTTTCTTTTTCTCCTTTTCTTGGCTCTCCCATAATTCTAGTCTTAACCTCCCTTGAGATCTGAGTTGTGGCTGAGGGCTGAAGAACATTATTCCTGGAGTACATCTTTTCTAGGTTTTTGCTCATATTTCATGGTTATGGAGATTAATTATTTTCCCTTCATGGGGCATGTATTTCACAGAGCCTTGAAAGTGTCTTAGCAGGCCCTTTTCACACCAGAATGTCTGAAGCTTGGAACTGGTGTGGCAAATGGAGCCCAGGGCTCCACTGCCTGTAATATAGATGGTTTATAAATATTTATTGATTATCTCCTCTAAGGAACATAAGCAACAAAAAGGATAAATAGGCTTTGGGATATGGAACTTAATAATGTTCTATCACCAGATAATCCTGTTCTCCTGGACAGCTTCAGAGAAGTGTTAGTGTAAAAAAAGAGACGAAGGAGCTGGTGTTTATTGAGCATCTACTGTGGACCAGATCAGGCACTGTTTGTTATGTTCTGAAATCTTCACAACAGCCTTATAGTATGGTTGTTATCTCTGTTCTGGAGAGGAAATGAAGCCCAGAGATGTGAGGTAACTTGCCAAACCAGGAAATGCTAAAACCAGGATTCACACCTGTCAGTATGATCCAAGCATTGAGATGCTGCTGGGTCTGGGCCCTGGCTCCGTGGCTCCCCCTACCCATCTAAGAAATTGCTCATCATACGTGTAAGTTATATAATTAATTGTATGAATGTTTGGTAAAATGTCCTCTCTTCTTCTCTAAGGACAGGGATCAGTATTTTTTGTTTCACTGTAGCACTATAGCCAGAACAGAATAGATGCCCAATATGTATTTATTGACTGAACAAATGACTGAATGAATGAATTAACATTTGGCCCCCCCCCCCCCCCCGCCCAGGAGAAGAAGAAAGAACAATTCCTTTCAGTTGGCTTTTGGGCCAATTTGTCTCCCAGACATTAATCAAAAGCAAATGTAAAAATTTAATTCTTTTCCCTTTCAGATCCCCATTGAAGTTAATTCTGATTATTTCTACAATTTCTTTGTAAAAATATTTTCTTTCTTTTCAGTGAAAAACTATCACTCTGTAATTGCTCATCAGGGTTTTCTCTGTCTATCAAGATAACACATGTAGGAGTGAATTTTATGCAGGCAATAATTAAATGAGCATAAATCTTTATAAATTTTAAACAGTTGACCTGCATTTAAAAAAAGTCACAGATCATGAACAGTTATATAGTAATAATTACATTGTAAACCAGCTGTATAAAGGATTTTTTTTAAGTGTCCAGGTTTTGAAGTTTACTTTTGATTAATGGATAATCATATAGACCTTCATTTGGAATATTAAACAAACCTGTCTTAATTATCTAGTTGGTGTCATACCAAGTGGTTAATGATGCGAGGAAAGCAGTTAGAATGGACAGTTACATATAACATTGCCCAGACTCCACTTTGTCAAAAGATGCGCCATGATATAGAAAAGATTTATGAACTCATCGTGACTTTCAAACATAAACAAAGTTGAAGTGGTAGTAGAAGACCTATTATCAAGAACTGTGATTATAGAGAATTCCATTGTTGCTCTTAGGAGTTGTCAGGTAATTGTTTATTCTAATGGTTTTTCCATTCACTTGGAGGGATGAAAGTTGACCTCTGGGTAAACTCTGCTTTCCTTTCTAGAATACACTTCTCTGATTTGATTGCTTATGTGAATTTCTGGGATTCTTTCTTAGGCAGATTGTTTTAGATTCCAAATTTACAGTTACCTTTAAAGAATCCCTCCCAACTAAGGTTAGTTAAATTCTTAAAAAAAGAAATCAGTTGAGGGTTTTAAAAATGTATATTATGGTAAAATATAATTTGAACAGGAGTTATTTCAGTAAACAAGACCCACTGACAAAACCAAGCCTCTTGCCTTGGAAGCTGCCTTCAGACACAAGACATTAGGTCTTTATCATGTGTACCATGTATGAAGTGGAAAGTCACAAAGACTAATAAAATGACAGACAGTGGGGCGGACTAGCATCTGTTTCGAAGGCTCCAAGGAGTACCCAGCTTAGAGTCAGTTCTTTGGTTTGAGGATTATCTCATTTCCCTAAGGTATTGAACCTAAGACGCTTTCTCTCTAAGCCCCACTATATCCCCTCCCATCCCCACCCCACTCCAACTCACCCCATCGCCACCACCCCCACCTGCTTCATAACCTCAGGCATAGATCACAGTGAGCCTCAAGTCTCCAGCCACCTGGATTGGTACAGGAGCCAGCAGGGACAGCTATAAGGGAGCAGCCATTATGAGGCTTCTCCTGGGAGGATGGGGGTTTTGCCAGGTGCCATTCCCTTTCTCTTTGTCTGGATTTAGAGCCACAGGGGTTTGCACTGGACCTGACGCTTACCAATGTTTCTTTGCAGAGATGAGAAGTGGAAGCCAAGAGTCTAAGGAGCTTGTGCGTTGCAGGCTTCTTCTGAAGTGCACCTTGCAGGCTGCTCTGTCCAGAGACCTTCCTCAGATTTGAGCCCTTTCCAGCCTGGGTGGTGGATAGCTTTGTAGCTGTGCTACCCAGCCCTAGAGAGTGTGGCCAGAAGAGATGCTAGGTAGAGAGGCACATGCTCATGGAGACATAAATGTATGTGTAACTGAAATAATGTTTAAACTCCATGAGTAGGAAGGGAATATCCTCAAGCCTAAAAACTTACTGGCACTAAGAAAACCGAGACCTTTTGAGCACAGAAGCTGGGAACTAGTCCTCAAAGCAAGGTTTTCCTTTCCAAGTAGGTGAGTCACACAGAGAAGTAATTGGCAGAGAATGAAGAAAGTAGTTACTTAGGCTCAGCCATGGTGGCATTACAGCCCAGGACACTAGGCCTAGGACGAGGTGGCCAGGGACACCATGTTTGACAGGAATTATGGTACTTATAAGAAGTATTTATCCTTTATTAAAAGAATGGACTCTTCCTTTAAAAACCTATTTGGGCAAGTGGACAAGTATGGTGCATAGTAATCTGGAAGCCCAGGGGTCATTTGAGACTTTTTTCTCCTTCCCTCCATAAGCCTAATTCATCGCCAAGTCCTTTGATTCCACTTTGTAGATTATCTGTGACATCCACACCCAAAGCTTTGACCTGAATTGGTATTTTAACATATATTTTAATCATTTCTTTCCCAGAATATGGCAGCAGCCTGTTAGTTGACTGTTCTGTCTCCTGTTTGCCCTCTTATCTGTCTCCCACAGAGCCTCTAGGAGGATTTTTCTGAAACACAAATAGGATCATGTCAGGATCCTTCAGCACTGCCCTGTCCCTAGCTCCCCTACCCCCTGCTCTCCCGCCCCACCTGCCCCTCACTCTCCTCCCTGCCTGTAGCTCCTGTCCCCACCCTGTCTTTGCCGCTGCCTGGAATATGCTTCTTCCCTCATCCACTGAGTAAACCCCTGTTAGGAGGCCCAGACCAAATGTCTTCTCTGTCACACCTTCTCCAGCCTTCTCCTGCATATCCATCAAGGGGGCGAGGCTTCTCAGCCATGCCTGGAGTGTAGTCTCAACCATGGTACGTTGCATACTGGATTTCTGAGTCTAATGTCCCTCTCACCCCAGAGTAAGCAGGAAAATGGAGATCACAGTTAGTTTATCTCTGCAGGCCTAGCTCCTGGGAGGGTGCTAGGCACATAGGAGTTAAATAAGTGTGTGTTGATTGCCTGATTATAGGAGATAGAAATGAGAGGATGGGGACTTAGTCCACGGAAGAAGCAAAGGGCTGGGAGAGTGGTTTATCTCGTATCTTTTATCAGCAGAAGCTCGTAATGTGTTCTGGCTGTAGTCTTGACTGAGGACAGCCTGCTGCGGAAGCCCTCCCTTCTCCTATCCTCTGATCTTATCCATCGGAGAAATATGGTTGGCCTGGCTGTGAAATGAACACCTGCTTCTGTGTACAGCCCTCACCCCAGTTACCTGATAAACCACTAATTTATTTACATTTTTAATAAATGTAGCCACAGATACCATGAAAAGTCACCCCTCCCTCCTTCCACCATCCCCAGCTACTTACCAGCCTTTGTGCAGTTTCCAGTGGCAGTTCTTTTTCTATAGGTTCTTCACCATTACTGAGTAATCAATCGCTTCATCCGACTCAGAGCCAGGTTTTCCAGAGTCACATGCTACATTCTTCCTAATGTCCCACGTGGTCCATCTTCTTTGCTGGTGCGTTCCTCACTGCACTGCTCTCGCCCGAGTGAGGGACCAGCGCCCTCAGCCATTGCTTCCTCCCTGCACCGAGCTTGCTCTCATCAAACTGCTGGATGATGGGAGAAGCAGCTTCACCCAACAGGACCTCAGTCTCATGGCAAAAACATACTTAAAAAAAATACTGAGTTACTGGAAGATGGGAACAATGGAAGCATACAGGGGAGCTTGACAAATGAGTTGAGGAAGTCTCCCGGGAGGAGGTGACATTGGAGCTGGGCCTTGAAAAGTAAGCAGGTGTCCTCAAGGAAGAGCGGGGCATTCGAGGCAGAGGACATGGCAGAAGTAAAGGCCTGTGGGTATGAAAAGGCATGGCAGGCCTGAGAGAGTAAGGATTGGTGTGGCTGGGGGAGGGAGATTCCTGACTCTATGGGGCCTGCTTCTGAACTGAGGCTTGGTGGGAGCTGCGAGTGCTCCCTGCAGCTGCTCCCGGGGCCCCGCTCTGCCCCACAGGTGCTCCCACGGCTGAGCGAGGTTCCCAGGGCTGTTGGCACTCCCACCCACTCCCACCCGCTCAGGCGGGTGGCATCCCAGAAGGAAAGAGGCAGGGGAGGAAGCAGATAAGAAAGACAGCTTCTGTTTAGACACAAATATCTTGGTAATCAGCACAGATGGGATGAGAAATACCAAAAAAAGTACATGACAGTTTAGAGAGAATTTGGCTAAATGTTACATATTTTTAACATACCTGTGTAGAGTTTTTGGAACAAGCACCTGAGTCGCTCAGAATCTGATTGGAGATGGGGAACATGCCTCAATCAAATGGTGTTTTTATTTCAGAAATGTTCCCTTCTCCATCCACAAAAGTATCCTTGTGGTTTTTTTTTTTCTCCCACCAAAATAAGGCGCAGGATTTGTCTCTGACGCTGTGTCTCCCTATTTGGACGGCAAGCTGTGTAACATATTTCTCCCCAGCGTGAAGCTTCTTGGCAGACTCTTGAGGCCACGTTTTGGTGGCTTCAGAGTTATCTTTGGATCTGTCAAAAGTGCTAATGGGCTTTCTGGCCTTCTTTAAGCTCCTCATTTCTATTTTCTTTTTACTTCCATCCTCTCCTAAAAGAAAAATTCATGTAATTCATCAGCAGTTAAGCTTTTTACCGAAATGCTCAGTGAAGGGCCTCGTATTTTTGTTTGTGAGGAGAGCTGTGCCATGTCACCATCTTCAGAGCAAACCCCACCCTTACATCATTAGCTCTGTGTTCCTCCGTCCAGTGGAGGAACCAAGATACACTGGTTGACTCCTTCTGACTGCCTTTGGTGTTTGCTGTTTTGTTTTTCACTGAGTTTGTTAAGAGGCAAGTTGGTGTGATGGTTAGGGTATGAGTTTCGGATTGAGGAGATGTAGTTTTGAAACATGGCTGTGCCCTTTCTAGCTGGGTGACCTTTAGAAGTCTACTGAGACTTCCTGAGGCTCAGTTTTTTTTTTTTTTCCTCATCTGTAAAATGGAGATGATAATGCCTGTCTCAGGCTTGTTGGGAAGATTGGAAAGAACACCTGTTGCCTGCCACATACAGATCACTCCGTGAATGGGGTAACAGTAACTTTTAACAGAAGCATTTCCCTTTCTTTAGGCATACTTGATCTTGTTTTGTTTCTTTTTCCAAATATGAGTTTTACCTACAATTTTGTGTGGAATACAAAGAGCCTGAATTTAGAGACAGACCCACTCAGGACTGAATCATGTCACATCCACTTACCTCATGACCTTTGTCAAATTACACAACTTCTCTGTGCCACTGTTTTCTCATCTTTATAGAGGGATAATAATACTTAGTTCAAGGAGCAGTTTGAAGATTAAGTGAAATGTTTAATAATAGATGTGAACCTTTCCCATGGTGGATGTGCGTAAGAGGGACAATGTGGTGGAAGGGAAAGCGTATAGGCCATGGAGTCAGATCTGCCAGTTACTGACCTCTCCCAGACTTCTTTATATTGGAAAGAATAACGCCTCACTGGATTTTTGTGAAGATTGCACAATTACACATCCACAGTGTCTGGTACAGTGGCTAGCACTTGAGAGGTAGTTAGTATATAGAGCTATTAATTCAGTTGCTCTGTATTTATAAATGTTGATGGTTAACCTGGTACTTCAGTCAAACAATAATAAATTATAAGATAAGTGCCCAGTTTTACTCCCAGCCCATAACATTGTTGAAAAGCACTTTATGCTATTTTGCATTTAAAATCCACCTGGTTTACTTCAATTTATGGGTTATAGATCTTTAATCATTATAAACTGCAACCCCTGGCAATAGCATTCCTTCCCTCCCCAACCCCTTTCATTTTCAGAGGATTATATTGTGTGGCATTGAAAACCTGTAACATTGAAGAAATTAGCATATTCATGTGTATTGTTAAAGTCAGGTGGGTATAGAATGCATTGTATAAATGAAACACATTCCATTTTTTTTCTGAAATCTGAAGAGTACCAATCTATAGTACTAATTAAAAGAATGAAGCCCAGGCTACAGGGGGGAAAAAAGCTAGTTAAAACACTGCTTTGTCACAACTTGCTGCTGTTTGTCTTCAGTTTTTTCTTCCCCCTTTTGAATGAAATACCTGGAAATTGTAAATGTTCAAAATTGCCTTAATTCCAGCTGAGCCGTTTTAGCGAATGTAAACTGTGAAGGAGGGGATACCAGCAGTGATGACAGGAGAGGAGCTCGCCTGGCCTTCGTGGGTGGCATCTCCTGGACAGAAACAGGCTCAGTGCCAGAAGCATTTTGGTCCCTGAGTACTTTGTTTTGCTTAGGCGTATGGCACAGCACATCGGGAAGGTTCTAGGATCTGGGGCCCAAAGATTTGAGCAGCAGTCCTGTCTTCATTGCTTATTAGACTGTTCCATCTTGGAGAATCTCTCTGAGTCTTGGTATCCTCATTTGTAAGATACATGTAGAATTCCTGTTCTGCTCACCTTTAGGAACTGACCTAAGTGCTATATGCAACCTCATGTTGTAATCACCACACAAAGATGTAATTGCTCAGGCTCCTTCCTCTCTAAGGTGTCTTCCAACTTTACTGTTCATGATTTTACACATGAGGGGGATTTGGCCTCCGGGGTAGAAAGAAAAGGACAGGGAAAGAAGAGAGTATACTTTCTGATTATTTTCTGTTTCTTATGCTCTTATTAAATACTGTTATAATAAGAAGAAACAAAATCAGCCACAAACCGTGCCTTCTTCTTTCTCCTAGAGAAATCTGACAGAATATTTTGTGGCTGTGGATGTCAACAACATGTTGCATCTGTACGCCAGTATGCTGTACGAACGCCGGATACTCATCATTTGCAGCAAACTCAGCACTGTGAGTAGACAGTCTTAAGACTGACTTTGTAATGATCTAATTTTAATTGAAAGATACATCGGCAAGATGAAAGAAGATTTTAGGAAAAGGAGTCAGCTACAGTCCCTTTATATGGCAGCATGTCATTTTCATTAATTGTTCATTTTTTTTACAGTGCCAATGCACATATCATTTATTCCTGTAGTCTCACAATTATAAATAGCTTTCCATTTGATTGAGTGTTATGAACATGTTGCAGATTTCTACATGAGCTTCGATTATTGTCATTTTTTAATGTCTACACCATATTTATGATACAGATGTGTCATTATTTACTATGTCATTCTTCTCTTGATGGCCATTTAGGTTGTTCATTATGATTTAATCCTTTTAGTAGATAATACTGCAGTGAACATCTTTTGGCTTCTTTTGACTGTTGCAGTTATATTCCAAGGAGTGGGACACCAGGTCACAGGACTTGATAAGCACTATTATTTAGGGACTGCCAAATTGCTTCCCAAACGGGCGGTGCTTGTTTACAGTGAAGGCTGCCAGCTGTAGATGAGTGCACCATTTTCATGGCAGCTTTGCCAGGAAAGAGAGAGAGTGTGCGTGCGTGTGCTCAGGTGTTTTAATTCTGCTAAGAAAGTAGATATGTTATGGTATTTCAGGCTTGCTTTAATTTTAAAATTACATCTTTGGTTAGAGGTAACTGAATATTTTCCATGGGTTTATTTTTTTATTTGTATTTTGTTAATATCCTTTCACATTTATTTTATAGGTGTCTTGATTTTTTTTATAAATTATAATGAACTTTCTATATAACTTTCGCTGTGTGTATAATATAAATATTTTTATATTCCTTTTATTTTAGTTTTTCACTTGCTAAGTATACGAGTTCACATTTTCCCCAATAGTTTTTATGAAAATTCTTAAGCTATTATAGAAAGTTGAAATAATTTTACAGTGAATGCTGATATACTTCCATCTAAATTCTACTAGTGACATTGTGCCAGTTGCTTTATCATGTATTTATTCAACTATTCATCATCCATAGCATCCATTAGTCCATCTTTTTTTTTCTTTTTTTGAGACAGAGTCTCACTCTATCACCCAGCCTGGAGTTCAGTGGCGCTGTCTCGGCTCACTGCAACCTCCACCTCCCAGGTTCAAGTAATTCTGTTGCCTCAGTCACCCAAGTAGTTGGGATCACAGGCACGCACCACCACACCCAGGTAATGTTTGTGTTTTTAGTAGAGATGGGGTTTTGCCATGTTGACCAGGCTGGTCTTGAACTCTTGACCTCAAGTGATCCACCCACCTCAGCCTCCCAAAGTGCTGGGATTGCAGGTGATCCATCTTATTTTTTATGCATTTCAAAGTAAATCACAGGCGTCACTTTACTTTCGCCTAAATAATTCAATATCTGTTTGCTGGGTTTATTGTTGTTTTTGTTTGTAGACAAAACTTATATAGAGAAATTGACTGGAGGTAGAATGCCTAATAGGCATCCCTCTGTTAGAGAGAGTAGAAAAATATTTTCATAAGCAGAGAGTTCCCTAATGAAGGGCCTGTGGATAAAGTCAGTTACGTGTTTACCTGTGAATAAAAGGCACCTAATAATGAAAACTCTCTGAGACTACTAGAGTTTTCCTTATGGTTTTTATTATACTTTCATCATTTTATTATTTCTTTGGTTATTGATTACTTATCAAGAACTCAGTTTTTTGTTTGTTTGTTTTTTATTGCCCACTATGTGTTAAGAATAGCCTATAGTCGACCTCTTGCTTTGTTTTACATTTTATTTTACACCATACGTGCAGTTCATAATTTCAGGGCACAAACACCTAGACTGTTTCAGAATGAGAATATTGTCAACCACATCAATCATCACCTCTTTAAAAGAGTCTAGTCCATAACCAGTTACTGTTGCTTTAGATTGTTAAATTTCAGTCAACAAAAACGTGACATCATCTCAGTGGAACTGAATTCCCTATCATTTAATCATGATGTTTTTGATCCCTGACTGTGTGCCATGCACTGTCCTAAACACTTTTCATGTATTAACTCATTTAATCCTTAATACAACAGCCTTAGTGGGTTCTGTGATTACTTCCATCTTATACATAAGGAAGAATGAACCTTCTGTGTGATTTTGCTCTCATCAATGTAGTGGATTAAACACACAAAGTTATTTCTGCTTTCTCCCAAAACTAAAATGAAATAAAGGAATAAATCTACAAACACAAAGAACAGATGCAGCAGAAATTTTTAAAATAATAAGAAAATACTGTTAGCAACTTTATGCCAGCATTTGAAAACTAAGGCAAAATAGAAAAAAATAATTTAGCAAAGTTGACTCCAGAAGAAATAGAAAAATTAAATAGGTTATTTAACTTACAGAAATTGAATCAATATCTTTACATATTTTTCCAGATAAAACACTCATCCCAGGTGGTTTTACAAGTGTGTTTTATCAAACATCTCAAGGAAAAGATTATTTCAATCTTAGACAAACTCCTTAAGAGTCTAGAACAAGAGGGAATGAAACCCAGCTTTTCTTGCGACACTTGTATAACCTTGACATTCAACACAGAGATAGCACAAGAAAGAAAAATCAGCGGCCAATGTCACTGATTAATGTAGGGGTAAAAATCCTCAAATAGGAAGCAAATGATTGATGATACTAGAAAATCTATTAATATAACTTACATATTAACATATTAAATGGGAAAACTTTTATGGTCCTCAATAGAGGGACAGAAAGCACTACCATGTTCATGAATAAGAAGACTTAATATCTTGAAGATTTTATTTCATTTCAAAATGATGTGTAGATTGTATACAATTTTGTTGAAACCCCCCATAGGGTTTTACATAGTGCCTGACAAGCTAATTCTAAAATTAATATGGAAAAGCCAGAGAAAGAGCCACAACATACTTGACAAAAAAGAATGGGTTGTGGAAGCTTGCTTTACCAGATATCAAAACTTTCTATAAAGTTGTAGTAATTACGATGCTAGTACTGGGATGAGGATACACATATGGGCTGATGGAACAGAATAGAGAGCCCAAAAACAGATCTCATGTATATGGGCTCTTTATATCATAAAAGGTGGCATTGCAGAATCTCTGGGGAATCAATGGACTTTTCAATAATTGGCTGTCCACATGGGAAAAAAAAGGAAGACAGTTTCTATTGTACACACACAAAAATAAATTCCAAATGGATTAATAACTTAAATGTGAAAGGCAAAATTTAAAAACATTTAGAAGACAAAATAGAATACTCCTTGATGATCTTTGGAGTAGAGAAAGGCTTATTTAAAGATGGTCCAAAATATACATTGTATAAAATAAAATATTAAAATTGTGAACTTTTATTCATTAAAAGATACTTTTCTGTGAAAATGACTGAAAAGTCACAAGCTGAGATTTGCCGTATAGAAAAACTGACAGAAGGCCGGGCGCGGTGGCTCAAGCCTGTAATCCCAGCACTTTGGGAGGCCGAGACGGGCGGATCACGAGGTCAGGAGATCGAGAGACGATCCCGGCTAACACGGTGAAACCCCGTCTCTACTAAAAAATACAAAAAAATAGCCGGGAGAGGTGGCGGGCGCCTGTAGTCCCAGCTACTCGGGAGGCTGAGGCAGGAGAATGGCGTAAACCCGGGAGGCGGAGCTTGCAGTGAGCTGAGATCCGGCCACTGCACTCCAGCCTGGGTGACAGAGCAAGACTCCGTCTCAAAAAAAAAAAAAAAAAAAAAAAAAAGAAAAACTGACAGAAAATTAGTATAGGAAATAAGTACAGAACTATGACAATTAAAAAAGACAAACCTGTCAATAGAAAAATTGGCAAAAGGCATGAATTAGCATTTCACAGAAGAAATACAAATGGCCAACATCTATATGGAAAGATAGTCAATCACATTAGTAATCATCAAAAAGCACATTAAAACTACAGTGATTATGGCTGGGCACAGTGACTTACACCTGTAATCGCAACATTTTGGGAGGCCAAGGTGGCAGGATTGCTTAAGGCCAGGAGTTCAAGACCAGCCTGGGCAACATAGTGAGAGCCCTGTCTCTACAAAGAAAATTAAAAATCAGCGTGGTAGAATGTGCCTGTACTCCTAGTTACTTGGGATGCTGAGGCAGGAAGATCAGTTGAGCCCAGGATCATGGCTTTGCAGTAAGCTATGATCATACCACTTCACTCCAGCCTGGACAACAGAGTGAGACCTTGTCTCTTAAAAAAACAATCAAAACTAACAGTGAAACCCTAGGTTTGCAAAAAATTTGGTGGCTGACAAAGCCGGGTGTTATATTGGAAATGTATTAGAGAATGTCGTTTACTACTGTTTGAAAGGTATGTGCTACAAAACTATTTACGTATGCCCATCACTCAGCAATTCTACTCCTAGGTGGAATTTTATGTGTATACACAAACCCCTTGGTCATGTATGGTGGGATACGTGTACAAAAATGTTCACAGGGGCTTTTTTTGGGTTTTATTTAAATCCTGGAAATAGTTCTCATGACTACCAAGAGAACTGATAGACTGTGGTGTAGTCACACAGTGGAATATCGATCGGATCAATGAAATGAACTGTACTGTCAATATGATTATGATTCTAATGTAGAAGCTGAGTGAGGAACTGGGTTGCACAAGGATATACTGTACAGTATGATTTCATTAATATAAAGTTCAAGCTAGAAAAACTAAGTGGTATCTTGTTTGGGATTCACACAAACTACAAAGGTAAAAAGAAATAGTTAACACAAAATTTAGGTAATGGTTTCCTCACAGGAAGAGAAAAGACTGGTTTGGGAAGGGTCATGCAACGGACATCAAAAGTTTTGCTTTCTGTCTTAAGCCAGGTGAGGAACCAACACATTTTGCTATAAAGGGCCAAATAATAAATATGCCTTTGCAGGTCATATGATCTTTGTTGCCACTGCTGGGCTCCGACCTTGTAGTTGACCAGAGTTAAACTAATGTGTGTGATTGTGTGCCAACAAAGCTTTATTGCCAAAAACAGGCAGCAGGCCAGGCTATGCCTTTTCGCTGTAATTTGCTGACCCCTGAGCCAGGTGATAGGTTTGGGGTTCTTACATTTTTTTTTTCTTTAAAAGTTGTTTATATGACATACATACTTAATATATTTCAAAAATTTTTAGAGGCCTAAAAAGAAGGTACAAAGCTCCTTTTTCATGAAATTTTAGAATATCAGAGATCGAGACAAAGCAGTTCTTGTACAAAGATTAAGAATCAACATTGCCTGAGATTTGGCAGTGGCAGTTCTGGAAACCAGAAGACGGTGAAGCAGCGTCTTGACCTTCTAAGGGAAAATGATTTCTAACCTAGAATTCTATCCCCATCTAATGGAAGCCCCCAGGAGAGAGTGCCAGGAGCCCACACCACATTGCTCAGCCTCCTGGGGCCTGTACTCCTGGACTCTGCCTTCCCTTTGCGGATGAACCGTCTGTCCTCTCTGAGGCCAGTCACTTTGCTTGTCCAGCTTGCTTCATGCTGCAAATATTTATCGTGAGGTTGCCATAGGCACTGGGGATACAGCAGTGAACAAAACAGGCAACAATCCCTGTCCTCATGAAGCTTGCATTCTAGTATCATAGATCCTCGATAAGCCAGAGGAGTTAAATATCTCATACAGTAGGAAATGGTTAAGTACTAAGGATTTTAGGTAATGGTTAAGTACTGCATTTTAGGTAATGGTTTTAGGTAATGGTTTCCTCACAGGAATGGTTAAGTACTAAATGGTTAAGTACTAAAATAAAGCCAAAGAGAGAGGATGGGGAGTGGAGAGTGGCAAGGATTGCAGTTTTAGATGATGGCCTAGGAATGCCAACAGGAAAGGCGACACTGTGGTTTCCTTCAAGGAAATTGCTCCAGCAGTAAGCAAGCTCTTCTCTCCTGCATCCACTATTATTTTCTCTTCTCTCCTAGCACATTCTTATGAGCATGCCAACATGCTATGGAAGCTCCCAGACTTCAAAACAAAACCTTCTTGACCCATATCCCCTTTATCCCATTTCTAGTCTCCCTTTCAGAACAGAATTCCTCAAGAGAGTTGCCTATTCACTAATTCCTCTTGTCTCATTCTCTCCTCAGTCTTTCATTAGGATTCAGTCACCACCCGTCCACTAAAACAGGTGGACTTGTTTTAGTGTCTTTTTCCAGTCACCAGTGACCTCCTCTGAAGTAAAATTAAAATGAGTTAATACTTGCATAGCTCTCAGAACAGAGCCTGGTATGTAGCCTGTGCAGGCATTTATAATAAATTAATATATTCTATAATGGGAAATAAAATTTTAATGTCCAGTTTATTAAGGGCCTACCCTACTGGAATATAAACTTCATGAAGACAAGGATTGTTGCCCATTTCGTTCACTGCTGTGTCCTCAGTGCCTGGGGTAACACCATGATAAATATTTGTGGAATGAAGTCAATGGGATAAGTGGGGTGACTGGCCTCTGAGAGGATAACAGTTCATTCTCAAAGGGAAGGCAGAGTCCAAGTCTTAATGTTGAAAATGTGAAACCAAGAATTGATGATTTAGAAATCAGGAGATAAATCCTGTGTTGAGTGTGATTACTTTGAGTGAAGGGTGTAAGGAGAATTGTGAAGTGGACTGTTGTTTTTCATGATAAGCCTTGACTACCTTTTGTTTTGTTTTGAAAGCTATGAATGTGTATTACTTTGACTTTTAAAAGGCTTTTCTTAAAGAGTTGATTCTTAACTGGGTGGGAAGCTTTACGGATTGCTGGTGGAAGCCTCTCTGGAGGAGGTGGGGTTCTCCTTGTATCTCATGTGCAGTTGGCAGCATCCTGAGCGGTTCTGCGGAGTTTGGGAATGACGTAGCTGAGCAGACTTCTGTTGTATTCACGCCTTTGGGCCTCTTCAAATTCAGAATTTGAAAGTTTTCCAATTGTTGCCTTTTATTTCCTTAAGACTGGCTTTTTATTATCTTTTAGATGGGGGCCGGTGTGGAGGGGGAAATGCAAAGGCCATCTCAGCCTGAGATTTTTTGAGGACCCTCTCTTGACAGATCGTGATGTGGCCTGCAATACTTGACAAACCACATTTTTCTCAATTGTGTTTGATAAGATGGAGCCTTAATGCTCCTCAGAGCCACCAAGCACATGAGAGATAAAAGCACTCGAGTGCTGTCTTCTATAAAAATGATTGTGTCAATAGAGACAAACCTAACAATATTTAGTTCAGAGGCAGGTAATATGCATTTCAGGGTTTCTCGGTCAATAACACTGTGATATTCTGTATAAGAAAAATGTAAGTTTTTGTTCTCTTTGCTCAGTTAATGTATATTGATTGTTTTCCTTTATAAATGATAAATAGGGAAGGCTTAACTAAATCTTGTTCTCTAATGTAAATACTTCAGTGTGATTCCCTCTAGCACAAAGGCCCCATTTTTCTTCCATATTTTCATATCTGAGTTTAATTCATACTGCTTTTTGGAACTCTATGGAGAGCAAGTAGGTCAAAGATCTTGATAGAGATAATACAATTCCATCAGCATTCCTAGAAGATAGATATTATTCCCATTTTACAGAACAGCCAGTCCATTTGGAAAGGTGGGAATAACTTGCCCAAGGTCATGTCCTAGTCAGTAGGAGAGATGGCCATGAATATAGGTCATTATGATGCTGTATCAGGGGAAGGAGGCTTTGGCTTCTGGAAAGGGAGAAACATCCAGGGATTACACACAAACTAATCTTATCCCCTTCGAAGTGCATGCCTGGGAACCAGGTTATGTCTGTTGGATGCCATTACTTATACCATTTTCCAGTCCCTTGTGTGGGAACTGTCACAAGAGCCAGAGGCATGTTGTTAGGAATAGCCACCCCACTAAAGGAACTTGAAAATTCTTATAAAGAGCCAAAAAGATACCCTGAGCCATATCTGGTGGATAAGGTAACTAGTGGAGCTGTTTGCTATTGGTTTGGGTGAAAAATAAGACCTGATTGTATAGTACTTAGAGTTTTGCTTTTTTGTTTGTTTGTTTTTTGTAGCTTGTAAAGCTCCAAGACCACCAGAGAGCATTCACAGAATAAATGTGTAAGAATATCCTTAAGTAGATTCATACTCAGTACTTTATATGGGAGCCCCCCAGTTCTCCCCGCCCCTTTTAAAGTTCTTTTAAAGTTAACCTTTTGAGCCACCCCCTTCCTATGTGCCAGGCACTATGCTAATCACGTATGTGATCATTTTTTTCATTCATTCTTGCAACAACCCTAGGAGCTTGTGGGATTTCTTCTCCCTTTGCAGATGGGAATGTTAGCACCCCCAAAAGTTGATGTGCCTTGTTTAAGATGGGCAGCAAAGATGGAATGAAAACCAGGCCAGCGTCCTTGCCACCTCATACTACCTTCTTGGTAGCTCTCCACTGTCATGAGTTCCCTGTGACACTTGTACTCGGAGACATATTCTTAGCATGACCCTGTTGGCCATGGATCTAAAATAATATAAAGAACCTCTGCCTGATTGTCACTTTTGAACGCACACCTAAGCTTTTCACTTCAGAGTCGGCAAGCCCTGTCTGTATGCCTGACACTACTCTAGGCACCAGGAGACAGGAGGCAGATCTGTGAATTCCCATTGACACACCCAGTCTGTTAGCCAAAGCTCCATTTCCTTAAGCACTTCAGATTCCATTCACTCTGCCCATGCCTTCTTAAACTTGGCTGTCTCCCAGCAGCTCCTGCACTCTTCTACTACCATGAGCATGGCTTTGGTGGAGCCCTGGGGCGTATCTTCTCTAACTCACTGTGGTTTCAGCGTTGATATATTGCAGCTATGTATCTTTGTCCTATACAATAAAGAATAAAGAACCTTCCAGGGTTCATAAGTTGCAATTCCTTCCAGCAGTGTATCTTGGTCCTAATCGCCCCCTTTATAATTTAGGGATACTGAAAGAGATTTGGACAACTAAGAATATCCAGTTAAATAATGACAAAGGCATATTTGCTTTCCTAAGAAACATCTGTTTGTTTTATCCAGTGGATGCTTTTCAGAAGGAAATATTGTATAGCGGCAAGACCACGACCTAATTAGCCTCCACACCCATAACCGAAAACCATTATTACTTTTCTGATGGTACCTCATTTAGGGAAGAAAAAAAATAAACTGGCACCCTCTCCCTGTCAGTTTCTTCCTAATTGCGTCAACAAAAATTAGTCCCCGGGCATGTGGGAGCTGGGCAGGACCGGGTACCCTGTGGCCTGAGGAGTGGTGGGTGAAACTTCCATCTCCCCACCAGCACACAGTCTGGCCCTTAGGAGATGTACATGGAGACTTTTCCAGCCTTGCCCCAGTCCTGTCCCACCACTCCCACTGACAGCATCCATTGTCTGAGCACCATCTGGTCTTGAGCCCTAAAAACGGGCCAGTTTGTGGACTGGGCAGCTTTTCATATTTGGCTTCATTTTTGCTGCTTTCCTGATGAACGCCACCTTGTCATGTCGATGCCAGCCTGTTTGATGAGCTGGGCACCTGAATGATGTGTGCAAAACTTTCCTAGCTCTTCTGGACTAGAAAACACTAATCCTGTTTGCTTATCTGCCGCCCTTGAAGCAGAGATGAGAGTGGCAGTTGAAGGAGGTTTGAAATCCTGGAGCAGAGCCAAGGCCTCTTTGCCTGCACACTCCACTCTGCATGTTCCAGCCGTAGGAACAAACTGCATTATTTTGTTTCAAACTGTGCTCAAGGGAAGCCAAGACCTTGTAACTGGAAACTTACCAAACAGAGAATTCTAAGACTAAATTTAGTGTTCTATTTAAAAAATAAAATAAATTGAACATTTTGTTTATCTTCTATATGTTAAAAAAGAGAGAGAGTAACCTGGTTCACACTAACCACCTGAGAAGAGTATTCAAAGAAGTGAGAAGAAAACTAATCCTTTTGGTGAAGAGGGAAATCCTTAAGAAATTATAATGAAGTGGCATGGAATAGAGGCTTTGCAGCCAAACTTCCAAGTAACACAGCCTCTCTAATCTCCGTTATATACAATTTTTTTGTGGTCCAGAGAATATTAAAAACTTAAGGGAACTTCCATGGACAGAAAATAGGAGAGATTGGTGGGTTTTACTTAGGCGGGCATTCTCTGACTTTAAAATGTATAGATAATTAGTTGCTTGTTGAACTGTATTCTTCATTTAATTATGTGTGAATTGGTTTTCTCTTATTCATGTTAAACTCTAATTGGAATGAAGAACCTTGAGATACCATAGAGACTCTGTAATATAATATAGAATTTCAACAGGTTAATTTGTGACACTTTGATGTGACTTCAACCAGCCATGGTCTGTCTGCTAGCTCCTACCTTCCTCTCCTGCCTCTTCTCCCATTGCTTCAACAAACATCAAGCACCTGCTTTGGATGAGGCACAGGATTCAGATTGTCAGTGATTCCCCAGTTCTGATCCATGGATTAGCATTATGTTAGAACCACCCAGAAAACTTGTTAAAATGCAGGTTCTTGGGCACCATCTCTAGACATTCTGGTTCACAAAGTCTCGTATGGAACCATGGAATGTGTATTTTTTAAGGTTCCCTGGGTGATTGATACACAGCCTGATTTGGAACCAGTGAATAGACAGTTCTGTAAGACAAAAACAATATTTATTCTTTGGTGGCTGTTATTTTGCATCGTTAGACTCATTTTCATGTGGACACGACATAATAGAGACTGATCAAGTTCATTTGGAAGATGTTTATGCATACCGACTGGCACTTAAAAAGCTCTTTGTTTCCATATTCTCTTTGGGAGAGCTTTGACTGGGGCCTTAGCTAGTCTGGAAAAGGGCCATAGCTAAGTATAATCTGTTAAGGCTCTCAGTAATTTTACAGAATACCAATGCAGTCCACCAGTGTAATTTGGGGTGCATGTGTGTAAACAGGTGATGTTTCTTTTTCTTTTTTTTTCTTTTTTTGCCATTTCATTAAATTCATCCCATTTCTGCCATGGCAGAAAATTTTATTGTTTTAGTAATGCAATCAAGTCGTGAAATAAATTGTATCTTTCTTAGATTGTAGGACTGATAGCTTCTTGTGTGACTCTTATGAATCAAAATTTTAATGGATAATATTTAAGTCTTTGGCATCATAATCTACTTATAAAGCCCTAAATGGCACCCACTTTGGCAGACATGACAGTCATAAAAGAAATTTGAGCACCTACTGGGTGCTTATGATACTGGGAGCAAGGACTCATAATTTCCCGTGTTGTTTCTGCAGACTGAAAGTGTGGTCACTTTGGTGAACCAAGGTAGTATGTTATGAGGTTAGACCATGCAATCATGGGTCAGTGCAGACACGGAGCACGTTCACATTTGTTCTTTTCTGCTATCTTGATAGCTTCAGAATCTACCAGCTAGATGTGTCAGACAGCCCTGCTGGAGGTATCTTTTCCCAAGAAAAAAGACAGCAGGAGTGGAGGAGAGAGTATCAGACTGCAAGTCAGGATGGCTTTGTTCCACTTCTGCCTCTGCCTTGTACTTAATCCTCCCTGTGCCACTTTCTAGCCATATGGCCTTGGGCAAGTTACTTGGCCTCTCTGAGTCCCTCTGTCTTCTTCTGTGAAAATGGGGATAGTATTCACACCTACCTCAAGGTAGTTAAAAAGATCCAGTGACCATCCAGACATGAAAGCACAGAGCCCAGCACTGGGTGCACTGTTCACTCTGTAAATGTTACTTGAGGCTGAATCTCATCCTTGCAGGCCATAAACCCCGATTTGACTTTCAGAAACAAGAAGAGCGATAAAGATCCTGGGAGAGTTCTGAATGTTAGGATCACTGTGATAGCGGATAGGGAGTGAATCCAAGCAAAACAGAATAGTCACAGCAACTCCCATGAAGTTTTGCATCCGGACCACTTCTCACTAGTCATTTAGTCGTTGAATAAATTGTCATTTCTCATTCAAGTCTTCACAGAGCTTGAGTGGCCTGAGAAGCTGCTGTGTTTGCTTGACCCACCCTTTCCCCCGACTGGCCTCTAGCAGGGAAGAGGACTAGCAGCTTCTTGTCTTCAACCTTCAGGGCTCTGATGTCTCTGTCTCTGTGAAGCCGGCCTGATTCTTGCCCCAGGCAGAATTAATGATTCTTTCTTTATATGCTAACACACTTGAACCTCTATTATGGCACCTCTTTCATAATGCTTTTGTGTGGAAGTTGATTGTTTGCATTTTGATCTTTCTCTCTCTATTTTAAATTGCTTGAGGGCATGGCATGTGCACATAGTGGATACTCAGTAATTGTCGGATTAATATAGATCAGAACACAGAAGCAGTTTCGTGGGAGCTAAGAGCACAGAATCCAGAGCTCAACTTCCCTAGGTTCACATCCTAGTTCTGCCGATAGCTGTGACCTTACACAAGTTCCTCAACACCCGGGAGCCTTAGTTTCCTCATCTATAAAATGGGGACAATAATGCTACCTACCTTATAGGGCTGTTATGAAAATTAAATGAGTTAGATATATGTGAAGCACTGTTCTCAGTGACTGGCAGATAGTAATGTGAATTCAATGGTCATGATGGTGGCCTGTTTTTTGTTATTGTTGTTTTGTTTTGTTTTTTTGAGATGGAGTTTCATTCTTGTCACCCAGGCTGGAGTGCAGTGGAGCAATCTTGGCTCACCACAACCTCTACCTCCCAGGTTCAAGTGATTCTCCAGCCTCAGCCTCCTGAGTAGCTGGGATTACAGGCATGTGCCACCACGCCCAGCTGATTTGTATTTTTAGTAGAGACAGGGTATCTCCATGTTGGTCAGGCTGGTCTCAAACTCCCTACCTCAGGTGATCTGCCCACTTCAGCCTTCCAAAGTGCTGGGGACTGTAGGCATGAGCCACCACGCCCAGCTGATGGTGGCTGTTTTATGGCTTGAATCTTTCTTCTGAGTTTTTTTTTTTTTCTTTGGGACAGAGTCTCACTCTGTTGCCCAGGCTGGAATACAATGGCATGATCTCCACTGACTGCAACATCCATCTCTCGGGTTCAAGTGATACTCATGCCTCAGCCTCCCAAGTAGCTGGGACTACAGATGCGCATCACCACACCCAGCTAATTTTTTTATTTTTTGGTAGAGAAAAGGTGTCACTCTGTTGGCCAGGCTGGTCTCAAACTCCTGACCTTAAGTGATCCACCTGCCTTGGCCTCCCAAAGTGCTAGGATTACAGGCGTGAGCTACCACCTGCAGCCTACAGTCACTTTCTAAGGTTAGATTTGCCAAAGAAAACAACAGGAAACAGTCCCTTTTCTTTTTCTTTTTTTACTACTTATGCAAATTTAGTAACTCACCACCTGAAGGTTCCTTAGTTTCTTTATGTGTGGATGCCTGACAGATAGGTACTCATGATTCCATATTCAGTTATGCTTTCTTTTTAAAAGTATGATTCCTTATTAAAGCAATAGTATAGATCCATTAGCTAAACATAAATTATGATTTATATTGTCAAAGAAATAGAAATACCCACTTATACTAGATTTGAGGTGTCAAATCAATTTCTTCTTGAGTGCCCACTTTGATCCATTGATCAAAGGTGCATGTGAGGCTGGGCGTGGTAGCTCACACCTGTAATCTCAGCACTGTGGGAGGCCGAGGTGGGCAGATCACTTGAGGTCAGGAGATCGAGACCAGCTTGGCCAACATGGTGAATCTCCATCTCTACTAAAACTACAAAAACTAGCTGGGTGTGGTGGCATTGTGCCCAGCTACTCAGGAGGCTGAGGCAGGAGAATCACTTGAACCCAGGAGGCAGAGGTTGCAGTGAGCCGTGATTGCACCACTGCAACGCCAGCCTGGGTGGCAGAACGAGATTCTGTATAACCAAAAAAAGTGCATATGAGGAAGGATTCTGGGCCACACCCTGACTCTGTGATCGGTTAGTAATGTCTGTCACAGATATGGCGTGGAAGAATGGCGGCACGTTGACTGTCCCTATATTGAATAAATTGTTATCAGTCCCTCATGTAACCTTGCCTTTTTCTTTTTCATCTTAAAGATGAAAAGAAAGCTCTTTCCTCACTCACGGTGCTGTGGGCTTATTTACAGTGTAGTTTACCACACCATAGTTTTCTGCCTCTGCTTTGGTAGCTAAAGCTTTTCTCTGGCAGTTTTAGTTGCTTTGATGTTGTAAAGTGTCAAATCTTGGCACGAAAGCTCGTTGCCCCGGTTAATAACTTACTCTAATTACTCTAGTAGATAGCTTTAAAAAAAAAAATGGAGAGAAGTGATTAAGCAGGCGGTTGATTGCCTGTGTAAGCTTTCTCCTGACTAGGTGATATTGCTGTTGGGGGAAGATGCTTTCCTTCACTCCTTGTTGGGTGTTTTTTTTGTTGTTGTTTGTGTGTGTGTGTGTTTTTTTATTCCTTCCCTTTCCCAAAAAATAATGGAGAAGGAAAAAGTAAGATGAGTTCCACCAAATTGAAAATAAAACTACTGGAAGAACGATTGTTCCCATTACCCCCTAAAAAGAAGCCCTGCATTTCAGCTGCTAAGAAAAGCGAGACACTGTTTGCTCTTTCCTTCTACTCACATGTCCGGCATCTGTCTAGACTAGCTGAAGGTTCTTTGATTTCTGAGATGTTCTAAGCTGCCTTTCTGCTAGAGTATCTTTGATAGTTTCTTGAAAGCCTATTCCTCCCCCACTAAATACAGTAACTACAATTTGAACATAGCTGAACCCTTTATAATTAAAGGTTTTTCTCATACCCATGGAAGAGTTGAAATAGGTTAACTTCACAGAGTCCCTGCAGATTTTGCTTAAAACGTTTTGATGATTTTAGAGAGGATTTGTCATTTGAGAATAAATCATAATCAAAACAAACAAAAACCACAGCAGTGTTTGAATCATGACACCATGATACCTACGAAGATGGTTTATAATTAAATAAAAGAATCAAGTTCTCAAACTGAGAAAGGGAACAACTTCCCAAGACACACAGCATTTTTTACAGCTCTTCTAAATAAGATGATCCATGGTCAAAATGAACAAACTTAAGAATGACCTCCCTTGAAAGTCAGTAATCTGGTATCCTTTCTATATTTATCATTTTATTCATTTCTCTTTGTTTAGGTTCAGAGGGGAAATCCAAATGCCTCTAACCCTGTAAAGCAGGTGTTGGTTTGATTATTTAACCTTTTGAATTCTAGGATGGAAAGAATGACTGTGACCATCTGATTGTCTTCCTCTGCCAGCTTTTAGAGCTTGGAATCTTAATACTTTTTCAAAAATGTACAGCCTCTAGTTGTGATCTATTAGGCAATTGCAATTTGTTAAATGTCTATAATCCCAGCACTTTGGGAGGCAGGCGGATCACATAAGGTCAGGAGTTCGAGACCAGCCTGACGTGGAGAAACCCTGTCTTTACTAAAAATACAAAAAATTAGCCGGGCATGTTGGTGCATACCTGTAATCCCAGCTACTCGGGAGGCTGAGGCAGGAGAATCACTTGAACCTGGGAGGCGGAGGTTGTAGTGAACCGAGATTATATCATTGCACTCCAGCCTGGGCAACAAGAGTGAAACTCTGTTTTAAAAAAAAAAAGCTGTCTGGTAATCTTGCCTATTCTTCCTCATGGTATGAATCTGGAGGCATTCTCCATTTCCCCAAACATTTACTCAGCACCAACTCTGTGTCGAGCATAGTAAGAGGTAAGAAGAGGAATATTTGGGAGACCAAGGAGGGCGGATCACCTGAGGTCAGGAGTTCGAGATCAGCCTGACCAATTTGGCGAAACTCCGTCTCTGCTAAAAACACAAACATTAATTGGGTGTGGTAGTGGGTGCCTGTAATCTCAGCTACTCAGGAGGCTGAGGCAGGAGAATCGCTGGAACCTGGGAGGCGAATGTTGCAGTGAGCCGAGGTCGCACCACTGCACTCCAGTCTGGGTGACAGAGCAAGACTCCATCTCAAAAAAAAGAAAAAAGAAAAAAAAAAAGATGGAGTCCGATGTGGTCTTGGTCCTTGTCGAGCTCATATCCATAGCCCTTGTGTTCCTGGTCGCCTGAGGTCATCTACCTCTGAGTTATTCAGAGTATCAGGGGCCAAGTAAGGAAGAGGGCTGTGCCCTGGTCCGGTGATGGAGATGGGGTGACTGAAAGGTAGTGGTTCCTACATAGCTCATGAATTCCAGCTGGGCCCTGGAGCTGCAGAGATGAGAAAGCAAGACCAGCTTAAAGACAGACCCTGATTTGCTTCGGCTTAGTGCAGCTGAAGAAGGTAAACTGGGGACAGAAAAGGAGCCTTCTTCACATCAAGGGATAGCAATTCCTCTAGAATTGTGAGTTGTCAAAGCTGGAAAGGAACACACAAATCTTGTAGCCTAGTCTCTTGTTTTACATACAGGACAAATTGAGACCTAGGAAAGGAAGTGGCTTGCCCAGGTCAAAAAGTTAGAAGAAGACTCCAAGCAAGTATTTGAAAGGGAACATGACAAAAAGCAAGACTTTCCAACACTTTCAAGCCAGCCTGTCAGATATATGTACTCAAAATGGAATGTAAACCTTTCTCTTTGAGTAATAATAATTACTTCATTGTCTAGAATTTCCTGTGGATTAAAGACACTATAACACCTTAGTTAAATGTAACTCATCCCCAGGAAATGATCGGATCTGTGTTTGTTTTAAAAATGATTATTTTCTGTCATTGGTATTTTGTCCCAGACATTTGGACATCTAGCAGCAAGGCAAATACATATCTGTGTCATTTAACAACGTCAACAGGGACAATACCTCATCTATTTCAGAGTCCTCCGCACCGTGGATGGCACAGGGTATGCATGTGAATACTTTTTGAATTTATTATGCATTGTGGAAACACAGTGGCCGTTATATTCTGACAGACCTGGATGTGAGTCCCAGTTCTGTCACTTACTGTTGATGTGGCCTTGGGGAAGTTATTTCACCTCTGAAACTGTTTCCTTATCTGTGAAATGTGGTGATGAGTGTATTTGTGTATACACACACACACACACACACACACACACACACACACACACACACTTTCCTTTAAAACAATACTTTGCAAGGGTCTAAACCCCAACCTGGTACCTACACATATTGTGGTTTTGTCTTTTGAGGGGGCATTCTTATTTTTATTTCATGTTAAGTTGCAGAGCTGCTATTAGGATTCTGCAGAGGCATTGGAATCTAAGACTGTGACAATCTGGTCTTTATCTCTGAGAAATGACTGAAAAAAAAAGGTGTCCTTGTGATTTGCCCAACTCCGTCATTGATCATTCTCCATTCATGTTCTACCCCCACTGCCTTCTCCTCATCTCCCTTTGCCTCAAAGAAAACTAACAGAGCCATATAGAAAGCTCTGAGATATAAATGACCTTGTGCACCTTTAATTGAGGACAGAATTTGCTGAAGTGCATCCCAAAATCCACCAGTGGTTTACTTTACAGTCTGTGTCCTGGCTAGACTGGCTGTTGGCTGTATAATTTGTCTAGTTTTGTCTGGAGTCTTAGACTATTCAGCTGCTTCAGGGCAAAATCTTTTGGGGTGTCATTAAATGAGATTGATAATTGGCTTCTGATGAATATTCATTGTGACTAATGACTTTGGGCAAATTTTACACATACTATCTTTCCATTCTCCCACTGAGTGAGATTTTGATAGAATCATTTTCTTCAACTTGCACTTCAATTATATATTCACAATACCCCTTTGTTGACTACACACCAAATTACATACTTTCATTACTTTTAAAGTTTGTATTCTGTAAGGAATGAACACAGGCCTTTAGGACTTTTATTTTTAGAAACAGGGTTTAGAATTATTTTAAAAATAAGCGGCAAGCGATACTTTACAGAACAGAGTGCATTATTTCTGATTGAGTATAGATATATAGTAAGACTTTTCTTATAATCAAGTGACTATCCTTAAGTAATGATGCATATAGTTTGTGTCATTTAGTATTTTGGAAAAGAGCCATATAATTGCCTGTTTTGTTTGTTTCTTAATCAAATGAGTAATGCATTTTACCCCAATTGCAGAGATTTGGCCCTTAGAAAACCCACTAATGAAATGATCAAGCACCTTAAAAGTTTGATTTTTTTTTTTTTTTAAGAAGGATAAGTAATTTTAAAGTCTTGGCATTGAGGTTGGTAGGTTTGCTTTTGAGGTTAAAAAGACATGAAAAGAACATTATCTGAAGATGAGATCTCTGCTACTTTATCAGTTGAAATAGGCTTTTGACCCAAACCAGTTTAACCTAAAAAGAGTCACATAATCAAGTTCTGGCTTAACCAGGTTCATTCTATTAAATGACTTTTTCAAAGAGAATCACAAATTAATTCATGTGATGATGTTACCTTCATTTGTATGGGACCTTATAGATTTTGAGGTGCTTTTATTTATTTATTTATATGTTGTGGAGTTAGAAAGGAGGCACACGATTGAATGGGCGAATGGATGAATGAATGACTTGGTTTTCCAAAAGTGCCATGCTTGTGTTTCTAAGCTTGCTGTTTTTGTTTTAGACATTTTTTTCTGTCTCTCTTTTTTGGGGGACAGAGTCTCGCTCTGTTGCCCAGGCTGGAGTGTAGTGGTGCGATCTCAACTCACTGGCAACCTCCACCTCCTGGGTTCAAGCAATTCTCCTGCCTCAGCCTCCCGAGTAGCTGGGACTATAGGCATGTGCCACCATGCCTGGCTATTTTTCTGTATTTTTAGTAGAGACGGGGTTTCGCCATGTTGACCAGGCTGGTCTTGAACTCCTGACCTCAAGTGATCTGCCCACCTCAGCCTCCCAAAGAGCTGGCATCACAGGCGTGAGCCACCGCGCCCAGCCTGTTTTAGACTTTGAGTCATGTACCTTATTCTGTGAGACTCACGGGAATGTTGGTATGCTACTGATAAAAGCCAAGCTACTAAACTGTCTTTGTATTGTGAGTATATTCTAAGAAAAAATAATTTCTTTATTCAGGACACATCCCATTAACTAGTGCATGTGTGTGTGTTGTGTATTCTGGGCCACTGAGAACATGGAGGTGAAGACAGGATCTTCCTGTACTTTACAGTCAGGAGACAAACATGCAGCCAGTTATGGTCCAGTTAATAATGGGTGCCTGTGGGTTGGATGCAGTGGCTCATGCCTGTAATCCCAAGATTTTGGGAGGCCAAGGTGGGTGGGTCACTTGAGGTCAGGAGTTTGAGACCAGCCTGGCCAACATGACGAAAACCTGTCTCTACAAAATATTCAAAAATTAGCCAGGTGTGGTGGCACACACCTGTAGTCACAGCTACTCAAAAGGCTGAGACAGGAGAATTGCTTGAACCGGGAGGCGGAGGCTGTAGTGAGCTGAAATCGCGCCACTGCACTCCAGCCTGGGTGACAGAGTGAGACCCTGTCTCAATAATAATAATAATAATAATAATAATAATAATCGGTGCCTATTCACAAGGAGCCAGGGAAGACTTTGAAGAGGAAGTACTTACACAGAGACCTGAGGGAGGAGTTTGCTAGAGGCACAAATCCAGGCCAGTTTGGGGGATGGGTGGAAAGGGAGGGGAGGAAAAGGAGTACATGACTCTATCTAAGTGATGTATTCCAAGGACAGACTTGAAGAAGACGGTACAGAGTGTGGCTACAGATGGCTGCTGTAAAGCTAGACTGTGGGCTGGTGGAGCCATCCGGGGCTAGGCATGCCCCCAAAGACTTCCAAGTAGGAAGTGATGGGCCGGAACCTGCACTTGAGGAGGAGTGCTCTGGCAGCTAGTTAAAGATGTGCAGAAAGAGCTGAGACCCGAGGCCAGTGGAACCCTCCAGGCTGACTTCAGGGTGGAATCAGGTCAGAGTTGGTTCATTCTCCACTCACTCAACACCAGCAAGGAGTTTTCATCTCTAAGAAGCCCTGAAGGGATTAGTTGTGTGTATGTGTGTGTGTGTGTGTGTGTGTGTGTGTGTGTATATGTAAAATACAGAATATACTTATATATGAAATATATAAATATATATAATATATATATAAAACTAATGATATATATAAAATTAATGTTTTGATATTATATATATATGTGTGTATATATATCAGCCTCCTTTATATGGGTACCTATGGAAATAGAATGTGAAGGGATGGGTTAAACCTGCCAGCCTTGACGGGGTCACTGGGAACAGTTCTTGGGTGCCTGCTGAATGAGATCCGGTTCATGGCATGGACCTGGCTTCAAGAATGGGGTCTGGAGGAAAGAGTCAGGGCAGGCGGGGGTGGGAGTGGCAGCCCTGGCTTTAACACACAGTTCTCACAACTGGGAAACATCAGCAGAATACCCAATTTAAAGCTGTTCATGTTACACTAACCTCTGGGATGCTTTTAACTGGGCCTTGGCACGTCACTCTTTTGCCACGTAAATGTCCTTCTGTCAGCAAAGGCCAGTTAACAGCTTCCAAAAGAAGCAAAGTCCTCATGGGAACAGGCTTCCCTGAAACCAAAGAAACATTAAAGAAAAAAAGACAGAAAGAAACATGTGTTGTTGGCTTTGTCACTTCATAGCTATGTCTCCAAAGGTTGCTTTTTTCCCCTTTCTTTTCACTATATTGAATTTTGTAGCAATTGTATCCCTTTATATTATCTTTGTTTCCTAAATTTTTAATTGCGTAAAATACTGATTATATGATGTCTCTAGCTCTTAAGAAAAAAAAAAAATACAAAATACGGGTAAGTCAAAAGACTGTGGAGAGGAAGGATTAGTCAGTAAACAGTGCCATAGCAATTGATTACCTATGTGGAAAAAATAAATTCTCACCTCAGTCCTTAAACCTAAAGTAATTCCAGATGGACTGAAGAGTTAAATGCTAAGGGAAAATTTAGAGGACTTTCTTGGGATAAAAGCGGTAGAAACCATCATGGAAGAAAGTATTTGTCTATGTAATTATTTAGACCTTCTCTTTGCCCAGAAATTCAAAGAAAATTAAGTATAAATTATTTTCAAAACATTACAAAGGCTGGATATTCTTTGCATATCATCAGTGATTGCTTATAAACCAGTAAAAATTACTAACACTCATTTTTAAAGTGGGCTAAGAATATGAATAGACCATTTGTCTATTACATAAGTACAGCCAAGAAACATATGACAAAATGTTCAACCTTAGTCCTGATCAGAATAAAAATAAAAGTAAAATAGATACAATTTTAAAGCTACTAACTTGACTACAAGGAGTAGTGCTGGTGAGGGGAAGGGAGGCCAGAATTGTGGTGGATGGCTGGGGCTGGGGGGTATAAAGAGTCTCCATCCTTCTTCTATTCATTATACTAACATATTTATGATATATGTATTTATTAAGTGCCTTGAAATATTTATAACCTTTGTCTCTGAATTCTGCATTTAGGAACTATAGATATAAATTATTGACCTGTATGATTATATTACTTAATGGTAGTAGAGTAGTTAAATATATTAATAGCATGGGAAATTCAAGTATCGTTAAAAGGTATTTTTTCTAAGAATATTTAAAAAATATTCTGGATTTGTGCCTTTAAAGCATCATTAAGAGATACCTTTTTCTAAGAATATTTAAAGGAAAATGGCATCAAATAATGTTCACTTTTAAGAAACACAAAAGAATACTGTATTTATAGTCATCCTAATTGTATTTAAAAAGGGAATATATGTGCTTGTGTGTGTAAGAACCTACAATGTTAAATCTTCCAATGGTGGTGGCATTTATTTTAATCCCTTTCTCCATTTAAAAAATTTTCTATTTCTTATATTAGCTTTATAATCAGAAAAAAAGATTTTTTGAAAAGAAAGCTCTTACTAAATTTGAATTAGGGTGATTGAATTAACTTAGAATGATTTCTCCAGGCTTTTCAACTTATCATGTAAACATGTTGAAGAATTATAGAATTGTATTGCTGAAATCAAATGGCGGTGTCTCCTCCCTTGGATTTGTTCATTGATCTCTGCTTTGCTCTGTTCCAGCTGACTGCCTGCATCCACGGGTCTGCGGCGATGCTCTACCCCATGTACTGGCAGCACGTGTACATCCCCGTGCTGCCGCCACATCTGCTGGACTACTGCTGGTAAGGTGGCTGGCCCTGTCCTCTGCTTCTCCTTTGCCCTGAACTGACTGGGCATGTTAGGTGTGTCACCTGTTAATGCAGTTGGTGACTCTACATTAAAAATACTAACTTTATCCAGCCTGGACAAAGTAGTGAGAATCCATCTGTACCAAAAAAAAAAAAAAAAAAAAAAAAAAAAGTCAGGCATTGTGGCACATACCTGTAGTCCCAGCTACTCAGGAGGCTGAGTTGGGAGGATCATTTGAGCCAGAGAGGTCAAGGCTATAGTGAGCTCTAATTGTGCCACTGCACTCCATCCTGGGCAACAGAGTGCGACTCTGTCTCAATAATAATAATAATAATAAAAATACTAACTTCAAAGTGGCATGGATTTAAGACCACCTGATTGCATGGCCCTTTCATTTCCAGTTTTCTTATATGTCATGACAGAGTACAAGAGAGTGGGTAGTCATTTTTCCCATTTCTCAGTTTGGGAGAAGCAATGCACCAAGAGGTTGCGTGTTTGTTTGTTTGTTTGTTTTTTCCTAAAACAAATTGTAAACTGGGGACAGAAACAATTGAGATCTCCAAGGCCTTCAAGTTTCAGCCATGCCCTGGCACATTCCTTAAGACTCGTGCTCACTGTGGTTTGGGAGCACAAGCCAGACGGCACTAAACCGTCTGAAGTTCTTTGAGGAGAATTTCACCGTTCAGTGAAACAGACTTTAGTAGAAGGAAGAAACAAAGGTTTTGGTGACAGCCCTGCCATCTTGGGCAAGTCACTTGGCTTTAAGACTTTCTTTACTCATCTGTAAAAGGAAGTTGTTCAATACATAATCATAAAGATGAAACGAGATAACATATGAAAGGACCCCACGTAGAAAAGCTGGCTCATGGTGGGTGCTCAGAAAATGTTCCCACAGACATACCATTGTCTTCACTATCTGTCTTCAATAGATTACCAAAACAGACTGTCTTTGTGACCGATTTGGTTCCCTTTTCCTCATGAATAATTTCTTTCTCTAGTGTAATGCAGTTAAAGACATTGTCTCCAAACAGTTCAAGTCAACAGAAGTCCATAAGGGGGCATGGTACACAGAGAGGGAAAGGCACTAACTGCATGCCAAATATTGAGAGCTTCAGGAGAAGGGAACCCATTTGAGGGTCATAGCCCTGTTGCTTAAGGACAGGTGACATAGGACACTGACCACTGGTTCAGAGTAATTGAGTCCAGGTCAGTCATACTTTTGCTGGGATCTCCAGCCCATTTTGCCGTCATCTCACTGGAAAGGTTCACTCAGGTAGCCAGATTGTCCAAGGAGCTTAAAGGCATTCCACAGTCACTCCTGATTGGAACGTGCTGGGCTCACCCTCTTCCCAAGAAGCCATGGAGATAACAAGGACATAACTCAGGGCCATGATGTGAAAATCAGTGGCCCTCTCTCGTGCATAGTAGTCAGTGAATGGGCCTGATTCTTTCTTTATGATACGTCTTTCTTATCAAGGTAGTCATCTTATTCATGCCTTTCTCCCACCTCTTGTGAGATTAAGGGGCGATGTGTTTTCTACCATGTGGAATATGGAATCCTGGCTAATTTTGAATTGCTTCTTGATTCATCGGTGGTTGAACCCCACATTTTTTCACTATGTCTCTTCATACTTTGGTTTATTTTGGAAACTATTTTCAGTTAATGATGACGTCCAGGTACTGCTGGTCTAGATTTTTGTGTTCATCCCTTCTTGAGTGGGTAGGAAATAAAGTAATGTTTGCAGATAGGAAAGAATAAGGATGTAAACCCCTTATAACAGATTCACCATGTGACATTAAATGTTCGCGTTTGCTGTGTTCCTCAGAGAGTGTTTTCAAACCCTGGAGCCCATCCCAGACCCCTCCCCTGTATCCAGGTCTCCAGCCTCTCTCCTTCCATTGGAGACTCTAGGGAATGCTGGACTCTGCCCTAGTGAGGCTGCTCCTTCTGCTCCCGGACTCCAGAGGGAAGATTGTTAGACGCCGCCATGGTCTGGTGTGAGCTCCGCCCTGTCATCTGGCTGCTACCACAGCCCCTAGGAACCTTCCTCCCTGCCGTGTCACTGTCATCTGCTTGTCTCTGGGATCTTCATCATCTGTTGGTTGAGATGTCCACATCCCCTTCCCATCTTATTCTCTGCTGTCTTCAGTGGCTTCAGAATCCACACTACTGGCCTCCTCTTATTCCCACTGAGATCGCATTTGCACTGTTTTGTCATTGATAGTGAGATTACTCCCTCAGAGATGCCATGGAGTAGCACAAACAAGAATAGGATGGGGCTAAGAGGAGGACACCTGAGTTCCTGTCTCCGCTCCATTACTGCCTGGCTGTGTAGCTTAGAGCAAGCGCCTTTGCTTCTCTGAATCTCTTCTCTGTTGAGGGCTGAAAATACTGCAACTTGTTCTTTAAACTGTTTCTAGGATGAAATAAAATAATGTATGTGCTAATGCACTTTATAGACTGAAAAGCGATGTCAGCCACCCAGCAGGGTGACACCTGTGTCATTAACCGTCTGAAGCTCACTCAGCCCCCTCTGGTTTCCTGCTGGCCTCCTTGCTTTGGGGCTTCGTGAGCTTTTTCTTTCTTTCTTTTTTTGAGACAGAGTGTCACTCTGTCACCCACGTTGGAGTGCAGTGGCGCAATCTTGGCTCACTGCAACCTCCACCTCCCAGGTGCAAGCGATTCTCCTGCCTCAGCCTCCCGAGTACCTGGGATTACAGGCGTGTGTGACCACTCCCGGCTAATTTTTTATAATTTTAGTAGAGACAGGATTTCCCTGTGTTAGCCAGCATGGTCTTGATCTCCTGACCTTGTGATTCACCCGTCTCAGCCTCCCAAAGTGCTGCGATTACAGGCATGAGCCACTGTGCCTGGGGTCATGAGCTTTTTCGGTAGAGCAGATGTTTCCCGATGCTGGCCATGTCTCAGGCACTGCACTAAGTGCTGGAAGACAGGAATGAGAGTCAGTTTCCAGCAGAAGGGACTCAAACAATTGGGTGTCGAAGACACAGGCACATAGGCCAGAACTGCTCCTGGGTTTTTCACCAGTTCCTTGCAGGCTCTTGCTTCCCTGGCCTTGCCACTGACCCTAGGCACCCCTACTATTTTCTTATCTATTCCTTGTCTGGAAGATACTGCTGGTGAAAGTCTGAGAGCCTTTGCAGAGAGGACCTGCTAGAGAGTGGTGCTGCCTAACCTCAGCTTGCCCTCCTCCTCTGCAGTCACCCCTGAGCCCTCACTCTCCCCACCATGCAGCAGGCTCAGGGATGGGAATGCATTGTTACGTCTGGTGAGAAGAGGGGGGGACATAGGGTCTGTGCTCCCACAGCTGCCCTCCTTCTCATCCAAGGCTGGTTACTTGCTGCCTGCTTGCTTCTTCTCTCCTACCATTCCTGAGGGAGGAAGAGCAGTCTGTCCAAAGCCATTGACTTCACCTGGGCCTGGGTGCTGTCTCCTGAGGATTCTCTGGGACCCATCTAGATCTCTGTTCTCTTGGGTACCATTAAACACCCCTTTCTGCTGCCTCTCTCCTCTCCTGCACATGTGCTTAGGTGCCCCATTCCTCAGATTTGACCTTTCCTTCAACTCCCTGTGCTTGAGCTTCTGAGCCAATGCTCTTGGTTTCTTCTCACTGCCGTATATCTTCAAGGAAAGGACCGAAAGGACCCTGTTTACTATCCGGTAGTGTTTGTTGTTCAAATGAAAGCTTGAGGGACTGGGCAGAGGCAGACACTGACGCTCAGAGAGGAGGAAGGAGACGAGGGGAACTAGAGGGGAGGAGAAGGAACAAAACACACACCCGAGGAAGGTGGAAGGGAGAGAGGGAGCAAGAAAAAGCAGAAGGTAGAAAGGAGACACACATGCCCTGACACAGAGTCCTGGAGTGACATCCAGCCCCCTTAGCACGTTGCCATCCCCTCTCCCTCCAGACACACAGTACGCTCACAGGAATAGACCCCCACGCAGACACACCCGCCTTCATAGACATAGGTCCCTTCCCCACAGACATGTCTCAGGGTCTTCCACAGGGAGAGACACCCCCAACCCTGCCCCCACCACAATACACATCATAGGCTAGATGTGTGCTCTAAAAGGTAGCCTCAGGTCAAATGCAGTAGCTTATGCCTGTAATCTCAGCACTTTGGGAGGCCAAGGCAGGAGGATCACTTGAGCCTAGGAGTTTGAGACCAGCCTGGGCAAATCATGAGATTCCCATCTACACAGAAAATTAAAAAAAAAAAAAATAGCTAGCCATAGTGGCACACAACTGTTGTCCCAGCTACACAGGTGGTTGAGGTGGGAGGATCGCTTGATCCCAGGAGGTAGAGGCTACATGAGCTGCAATCGAGCCACTGCCCTCCGGTCTGGGTGACAGAGTGAGACCCTGTCTCACGGTTCCCCCTGGAAGAGATTCACCAGTGGGTTTTCATGCTGTGCTTCAGGGAGGAATACCCAGGGATTGGTAGAGCTGGGAGGATCAATATAGTTTGTCTGCCAAGTAGTAGTACAATTTTATTTTTTAATATTTATTTTATTTTATTTTATTTTTTGAGACAAGGTCTTGCTTTGTCGCCCAGGCTGGAATGCAGTGGCACAATCTCGGCTCACTGCAACCTCAGCTCCCCGGGTTCAAGCGATTCTCCTTCCTCAGCCTCCCTAGTAGCTAGAATCACAGGTGCGTACCACCACGCCTGGCTAATTTTTGTATTTTTAGTAGACACAGGGTTTCACCATGTTGGCCAGGCTGGTCTCTAACTCCTGACTTCAGGTGATCCACCTGCCTCAGCCTCCCAAAGTACTGGGATTACAGGCATGAGCTACTGTGTGTGATCCAACTTTAGCTTTCTATTATTTGAAAAGTTTTGGTTGCTAAATTGTTAGCTAGTTTAAAACAGGCAGTTTACATTCCTGGAACTGTGGAGGGGAACATGCTCTGTCAGTAACATCAGTGACGAAGATAGCTGCCATTGTTGAACACTGGGCTATCTCCTTTACATCTGTGATGGCATTGAATTCTGCCAACAACCCTGCACGGCAGATACTATTAGCCCCATTTCACAGATGATTAGTAAGCCAAGGCCCCAAGAGCTTTAGTAACTTTCCCTGATATAGATATTATGTATTATACTCTATGATCAAATTTTTATTAAGAGAATTATATGGACACGTAATACACAAAAAATCGGATGTATATATGTATACTTATAGAGAGGCAGAAATCTGGAAAGAAATACACCAAAATGTTTAACAGAGACCCATTATGGGGAGGCAGGAGAGGATTTCTGCATGCTTTTTATTTTCCATATTTTCGAATATTTCTACAATGAAAAAGTATGGTTTTTATCATTAAAAGCTTTATTTTCACAAATGAGTGTTTATTCTAGCCAATTGTCCTTTCCAGCTACCATTCATTTCTCCCTTCATGTTTTCTTGGAGATACATTAGATGTTTTATTTTCCCATGAAAGCTGATCCAAGATCATTTTTCAACCTTCTCTAACTCTAGCACTCTGAAAAACTGTTACCAGCCTGACCAAGGGCAATGATGTTGGCAGGTCTAACTTGGAAGAGAAGACTTGGCAAGGAAGGCTGCTAAGTCCTTGTCATCCTAAATTTCCACTACAGAAAATTAAAGATGACATTTGTATTTACTGGTGCCTGATTGGGTTTTGAGAGGAGGCACCATCTTGGAAGTTTCTGTTTCTGTAATAGCAGTCTTTCTCCTGGTCCCTTGTTTCTGTGAAAGAACTTTTTGACATATGACCAGAGGATGATTACAGGCTGGTGGGGGATTGGTGTCTGTTTGTTAACTGTAAGGTGTAAGAATGATGAAATGAAAGACTCCAAGAGAAAAAACACATCCCCCATAATGAAGGGTTGATTTGACCACCTTCAACCACTACCACTGCTTTGGTCAGAGACTACAAATGTCATGAAATTTGAGTCAATGCTAATAACTTCATTCTCTTATGCCTAGTAACTTTCACCACCATTGAGTTTTAATCCTTGGTGGTAAGAGCCAGCAGGGATAACTAGCATTTTAAGTAAAGTGCTAGGAGGCTGAAACATGTAAATTTGAAGGAGGTTTGCTCCTCTGCAGATGATTTAAATGTTAAGTATGTCCCCATGCAGGGGATACACAAAATGGAATCTGAAAACTATTATCTCCTGTAGAAATGAACTCTCAATTTACTCACTGCACAGGAAAGGCAGATTCTAGTCATTTTCACTGCCAGCAGGTGCCCTTTCTATGCATAATAGACTTCACAAGTGTAATTAACACATGAGGACCACTGCTGCCAGTTTTTCTTCAGGTACATGCTGCTAGGAGTTTTCAGGACAACAGTGTAGGCCATAAGAGCTTTTTACATGGCGCCTGAAGATGAAGTCTTCATTGACTTCTGGACAAAAACATGTTAAATGGGGCTGAGCCCAGACCCTGCTGTTGGTATCACAGGTCACAGTCATTGAGTCCAGAAACCCCAAAAGCTGTATTGCAGCCTTTAGTAGACCAGAGGCCATGACAGCAAAGCTCTAGTTTGCATGCAGTTAATAAATGAAAAGTAGGATACTGAAAACCCTATAATTATGTGGAGAACTAATTGCACATTCACAAATACAACAAACAATCATCTGAGTTAACTTTAATTAGAGCTATAATCACAGATTTTAATTATCTGAAAAAAATCAGTTTAGTCCAAGTAGGCTGCCCTAGATATTCCTCGAATTATTTTTTTGTGTGTCCCTTCCTATTTTTGGAGTGGACAATAGTGTGGAAAGTGCCTAGGTTTTGGATTCAGGCAGACCTGGATTCAAATGTTAGTCTTATCTCTTATTAACTATGTAACCATTAAAAATCTGTTTTACCTCTCTGATCTGCAATGTCTTTTTCTGTAAAATGGGTATAACTTACCTGCTTTGAAAAGTGGCTATAGCAATTAGAGTTATTAGTCAAGTGGCACCTAGGGGCCATTAGTAAATGATGATTGCTTTTTTCACCATTATTATAAACCTGGGACATGGATTTCAGTTTCTGGAAGGTTTAACTCACATTAAACATTATTCTTACTTCTGCTGCCTTGAGAGCGCAGGGGAAAACTTTATAATTCATCTTCTCTTTTTATCCCTCAGATTGTTTTTATTTTGATTTTTTTTTTTTATTTAACTTGAGTTATTGTATGGTTGTTTTCATTTGCAGCTGTGGCATAAGAATGAAAAGAAAAGAAACAAAAGCAGATGGCAGAGAAAACGAAAGGAGTAAGACATTTCCAGCCCTTATGAATATTTAAAAACATGTGCTGCTGGTTCCTTTCTACTTTAGATCTATGCCATTCCCTTGACTTTGAAAGTGAAAACGAGAATGTTCCCTACCTTAGCTGATGGTGGCCTTGACCTTGGCCAGTGTTGGGAAAGCCTTCCTATTTCTGGGAGAAAAGGATTAACTTGCTAATGAGAAGCAGCATTCCCTTTCATAATAATCACCATCTATTGAGTACTGTGTATGTGACAAGCTCTTTATAAACATTATCGCAAATCTTCAAAATCAAGCTACAAGGTAAATATTTTTAGCTCCATTGTATGTATTAGGAAATTGAAGCTCAGAGAGGTTTAATGACTTACCTACTGTCACACAGCCAAGAAATAGTGGAGCCTGCCCTTGAAATCCAAGGCAATCTGATATTAAAACTTTCCTTACTAATATCCTCCGAAGTGTTAGAGAATAAATTGTACCCATCACCAAGATTTTGTGAAAAAATTCTTCATGTCGGCTTCTTGATGACTTGCTAATTGTAGACGTATGTTGTCATTCATTAATTATTCATTTATTCAGCAAATATTGATAGAGCACTTATTATGTACCAGGCACTATGCTAATTAAATTGTGCTAAGAAAAGGTCCCAGTAGAAACCATATGGTATTTCCCATGTAAATTTCTTTTTCCCCCTTCCTCCTTCAGAAGTAGTCCTAAATAGGGACCACAAATCAATTCCCAACTTGAATCGTGTATTTGGTTTATTCTAGGCAATTATTAACACACATTTGTGATAAAATATTTTCAAAGCACATCAAGACAAGCTCATGCTTTTCCCCCAAAGGACAGTCAGGTCAAAAGCCAAGTTAGTAGCTAGCTCCTGATGCTTTTTGAGGGCATTGTTGAACTGAGAAGTCAAATAGGATATGTACAGTGAATGTTTGAATTTTGCATTTGACTTTGTAAAATGCCTCATATTTTTTGGCATTTCCAGATGACTCTGGAACCATTCTTCCTCTCAGAGTGGGGATGCTCAGATCTCTCTGAAAGACGCTAGTTTCAGGCCTTTTGTGTGCTGTATGTAGGGTTCTGAATCAGCCCCTACATGGTGCATCACATATTCCATGTAGGATTTTCAACAAAAGGTGCACAGTCCATATAGGTGATGGGGCATCAGTCTGGACACAACTCTGAAGTAACATCCAGTTAATCAGATCTGCGCCCATTCTAGTCACTATCTTCATTGATGCCATGAAATGTTGCATAGGAAATAGATCAATGCTAGATTAAGTGGAATTGTTGGTATTCTTGATGGCAGAGACAGAACTCAAATAAAGTGTGGTTCAGCGGAAACAGAAAAGTGTGGCCCTCACCTGGCTTCCCCGTTGGCTAGATTGGAGGTCACTGAGCCAGCCTTTTCAGATGGAGGTGAATAGTGATTACTACTGACACAAAGCAGGTGCTCTGTAAATAGTAGATACTATCTTTATGTTATTCATAGCTATATAGATGTATATATAGTCAGTATATATTAATGTATCTCTGGTGCTAAGAATTTCAACTGAGGTCAGGTATGGTGACTCACACCTGTAATCCCAGCACTTTGGGAGGCCGAGGGGGCAGATCACTTGAGGCTAAGAGTTTAAGACCAGCCTGGGCAACATAGTGAAACCCCATCTCTACTAAAAATAGAAAAAAAAATAGCTAGGCGTGGTGGTGCATGCCTATAATCCCAGCTACTCAGGAGGCTGAGGCATGAGACTTGCTTGAACCTGCACTCCAGCCTGGGCAATAGAGAAAGACCCTGTCTTCGAAAAAAAAAAAAAAGAGAGAATTTCAACTGAATATTTTTTGCATCATCTAAATATATAGACTTAACACACAGAATGGAAGTGGAGTAGTTGGATAGTTGTGGCCAAAATCTCTTATATATGCCAAACTCTGGGCTTTCTAGCTTTTGTTAAAGATTAGGTTCTAGTAAGTAAGCAAAAGCTGTATGTCATTGCCATTTTGCAGCAAGTGCTTATGAGTACTTACTATATTCCTGGCAGTGGGCATAGGAAGATAGGTGCACATAGATGGTTCTAGATCTGAAGAAACACTACTTCACCAAAGAACTCAAGCATCCAGTAAAGATTGGGAGAGGGAGAAAAATATATATATATATATATATATATGTATATATATATTTTAAGCTAAGAAGCAGCAAGGTGCCAAGAGTGGAATGGTGCCACTGTGACAGAGCTCATCTGGGAGGGGCGGGAGGGGATAAGGACCAGGAATTTAGTTTCAGACAGAAGAGGAAGGGAAGTTGGGCTGTGGTGGGACTGATGGTTAGGAAATGCGCGCACGCACACCTACACACACACACACAAATGTGTGTTGGTTTAATGATCAGAAATCATAGATTGCTAGTTAGGTAATTCCTCAACTGAGGTTTGGCTAAACTTGACCCTGAGGCTTGAACAGAGAGGCCAAGTGAGAGAAAAGAGTTCAGATTTGGAAGTCATAAAGTCTAGGGTCCAAATCCTAGACTGTGGTCCTACTAAAGATGTGACTTTGAGTGAGTCACATAACCTGCCTGAGCCTCAGTGTCTTCATTTGTGAAGCCATTGCCAGGGAGATAGCTAAAAGCACTGCTCTACATGAGGAGCCTAGCACCAAGTAGGCAGCTGGAAAAATGTTGTGAGGTGATAACAGTCGCTGAGTCCTACGTTGAGCTGCACCTTCATTTCCTTGAGCAGCACCCAAGACTGAATGTGCCAAGAGCCTTGTGGGGAAGCTTTGGACAATTTTTTTCCTTTTTTTCTCTTTTCTTTTTTTTTTTAGATGGAGTCGTACTCTGTCACCCAGGCTGGAGTGCTGCGCTGCGATCTCAGCTCACTGCAACTTCTGCCTCCTGGGTTCAAGCAATTCTTCTGCCTCAGCCTCCAGAGTAGCTGAGATTACAGGTGTGCACCACCACACCCAGCTAATTTTTTGTATTTTTGTTAGAGAAGGGGTTTCACTATGTTGATCAGGCTGGTCTGAAACTCCTGACCTCAAATTATCTACCTACCTTGGCCTCCCAAAGTGCTGGGATTACAGGTGTGAGCCACCATGCCTAGACTGGACAATTTTGATGTGAACTATTTTCCAGGTGGAAAAATGAGGTAAAGAAGAGATTGGGCCCTTTGTATTATCTATGTTACAGATTCTGTGGGGATCTCTGTCTCTATACTATAGACTCTATAGGGAAACTGTCTTTTCAAGTTCTCTGCTAGATTTTTTTAAGTTGAAATGTAATTCACATACCACAAAGTTCACCCTTTTAAAAGTATACAGTTCTGGCCAGAGCTGCAGTGGCTCACACCTGTAATGCCAGCACTTTGGGAAGTGGGCATATTGCTTGAGCCCAGGACTTCGAGACCAATCCTGGGCAACATGGCAAAGTCATGTCTCTGTTAAAAAAAAAAAAAAAAAATTGCCAGCTGTGGTGGTGTGTGCCTGTAGTCCCAGCTCCCTGTGAGGCTGAAGTAGGAGAATCACCTAAGCCTGGAAAGTTGAGGCTGCAATGATCTCACACCATTGCATTCTAACCTGGTTGATGAGAATGAGACTCTGTCTCAATCAATCAATCAATCAATCTATGTATGTATAAAGATCAGTGGTTTGTAGTATATTCCAACTATCTAATTCACTATCCATCTAATAAATATATCACCACTAATTCCAGATACATTATATTTTTAATACATTCTGCATTGTTAGTGAAGTAACATATCCTTATTATAAAAAACTTTTTTACGCTGGGTGCGGTGGCTCATGCCTGTAATTCCAGCACTTTGGGAGGCCCAAGCGGGTGGATCACCTGAGATCAGGAGTTCAAGACCAGCCTGGCTCACATGGTGAGACCCCATCTGTACTAAAAATGCAAAAATTAGCTGGGCGTGGTGACATGTGCCTGTAATCCCAGCTACTCTGAGGCCAAGGCAGGAAAATCACTTGAACCTGAGAGGCGGAAGTTGCAGTGAGCTGAGATTGCGTCACTGCACTCCAGCCTAGGTGATAGAGCGAGACTCCATCTCAAAATAATAATAATAATAATAATAAGCTTTTTTCAGCCTTTCAAAGTACATATAACAAAAAGCAAAAGGTCTGTAAAAATGGGTAGTCTGTGTAGATGGTTGCCATTCAGCCTTTAGCCCTGTCCCTGTAGAGGCACCCCGGAAGGCACCGATGCCAGGAGTGCAGCGGGACAGCTCTCACTGGCCTCAGCAGTGTCACTCCC
This sequence comes from Macaca thibetana thibetana, assembly GCF_024542745.1. NCBI lineage: Eukaryota > Metazoa > Chordata > Mammalia > Primates > Cercopithecidae > Macaca > Macaca thibetana. Next base: position 15,042,829 of record NC_065592.1, read on the forward strand.
AGCGTTACTGAGACTTACAGGGTTAAAGAAGACAAGGTGTCCCTTTAACACAGGAGTGACCCTTCCTGGATTAGGGGAATGGTGCTTGTTGGCTCAGCCACCAACCCTTTGGGGAGCTGTCTGGACCACAGCCTAATCACCTCCTGGCTACTGTATCTGCCTCTGAGCCTCTGGACCTGCCCTGCTGCTCCCACCTTCCCCAGCCCCCTCCTACTGATGTTGGGAGGGGCAACAGCCTGCCTCCCCTGCCCCAGTTTCTGCTGCCCTCCGTGCAACATTTCTGGCCCCGACTCCTGCCTACCTGCCTGAGCATTGGCCTGGTTTTCCATTTCTCATGACACATTTTGTATGTGAGTGACACATTCCTCACTCCTCCCCGATTTGGAGCCTGGCTTGAACCCAACACTTAGAAAACTCTGGATGTTCTGGGACACAGTATAGGGGTCTCTGTAGCAACAACACTCTAGCTATGTTCCTGGAAGCCATAGGTCACCTGTAAGGTAGGGGCCACAGACCAAGTAACATCAGGATCACAGGAAGCTTCAGCAGTGCAGCAAGTGACCTCAAGGCAGGGCTTCTGGAGATAGTGTGCCTGCCTCTTTCAGGTGCTGGCACCAGGGGCAGTATGTACAGCACCAGCACAGTGATAGGCTCTGAGTGACCTCTCAACAAGTGCAGGTTTGTCTTCCATTTAAAACATGCGATGGATGGAAAGGCAAGGCTGGAAATGTAATTGGATGTATGCATCTTGGCACATGGGATGAGTCCTGGAAAAACAGCAAGAGAAAATCTCCTGTTATTACCAGTTGCATTATTTTTTATACTTTCTTTTCTGTCACTTTCTCTTCATTTATTTCTCCATAAACCTCTTTCTCTTTTTCTCTTCTTATTTATTTATTTATTTTTTTTTTGTGGCTCATTCATTTGTGTGTTTCCACAGGCTCTCATGGGCTGTTTGTGGCTTACAACTTGAGACTTCCTTTCCATGTCTGGCTTTAGCTGTTATGGTTCTCATTGAATTTTCTGTGGCAACAGAGAGCCCTGTCTCCTGACCTTTCCTCTGTGATTAACTTCTCCTGCTGCAGTGGTCTTAGTCATGGAGCCATTCCTGATGTTTTCCGAGTCTGTCGCCTTCCGGTAGGCCGAGGAGGCACAAAAGGGCGGGCTAGCCCAGGCTTTGATGTTGACCTCTCCAGGTTTTTGTCCAGGCATTATCTTTGTAACTCTTGTGTTCATTTCTGTTGGGTCCAGTGGCTTGGGGCTGTAGAAGGCATCTCCGCCACCTGCATAGGTTACCCCAGGAAGCCACAGAGCCACATTCAGAAGGGCATTGTCCTCCTCTCCCAGTCACTGATCAGCTCAAGTGATACACGTGTCTTGCATTAGCAAACCATCTCCAGTGCCCACTGGACATTGATGCACACTGAGCTCACCTCTGCTGTGGCGGGGCCCTGTGCTCTTACTGCTGAAACCACAAATGGAAACTAGGCCATCTCTGCCTTCTCTCATAATCCAGAATTGTTCCTGGTCTCCTCATGGATCCTCATCCTCTGTTGTTGCTCATAAATCGGAGAGGGCTGGGTTGGAAACCAGGAAAGACGTTAAATACTTTTTTCCCCTAAAAAGAAAAAAGCTTGCCTACCTCATGGCAGTTACCCCATACTTTCTACTTCTCACCAGCTGTGACCTTTGTCCAGTCACTTAACCTCTTTGAGCCATGGGTTCCTCTGTGAATTATGGAGACCCACCTTTCAAGATTGCTGCAGAGATGAAATTAGGTCATCTCAGGCCCTTCTGTTATGTACCTGACAACACCCTGTGCGTTTCCTTGTAGCAGTTTGCGCATGTACAACATGCTTATTTGATCTGCTGTTAACTGTGAGCTTCACATGGGGACCAGATCTGTTTTTCTCTCCTCTTGCCCCAGCCCAGCATGGTGCCTGATATTAGTGATACCTGTTGACTGACTGACTGGCCTGTGGAAAACACTTTTCCCTCCTCAGGAGTCTTTTGAAAATGCAAGCTCCTGGGTGGCTGGTTCATTTTTCTCCTGTAGACACCACGAAACACCTTACAGTCTTGTTTCCGTCTTTGGGTTGGTGGCCAGAGTGTTCAGAGCCAAACCTGTGACCACCCCAGCATGAAATGGAAACACTAACCTTGCCACAGCTTCCTTTTCTTCCCCCCTTGGTTTCTATTTCTTTTCATACTTTTGTTGCTATGTTGAAAATATTCATATAAATTGCCTTAAATCCTGCTTAGAACAGAAAAGAGTATCAGTCAATTCCAGCTAGTAAGGCAAATATAGTTTTATTCTGGCTATGAACCCACTAGCTATTTTACTTTTTTAGCTATAATTATCAAGTAACCATTTTTTGTTAACTGTAGCATAATGGTTAAGATAAGTCACTAGCAAGTAAGAGTAGTGTAAGAGACTTGGAAGTAGAAGGATTTGGACTGGGATCACGATTAACAGCGTGACCATGGGCACGTTTTTGAGATTACCTTTTTAAGTCTGTAAAATGGCCAGGCACAGTGGCTCACGCCCATAATCCCAGTACTTTGGAAGGCCGAGGCAGGTGGATTACCTAAGGTCAGGAGTTTGAGACCAGCCTGGACAACATGGTGAAACCCTGTCTCCACTAAAAATACAAAAATCAGACAGGCATGGTAGTGCACACCTGTAATCCCAGCAACTCGAGAGACTGAAGCAGGAGAATTACTTGAACCCAGGAGACAGGTTGCAGTGGGCGAGGATTACACCACTGCACTCCAGCCTGGGCAACAGAGCAAGACTCTGTCTCAAAAAAAAAAAAAAAAAAAAAAAAAAAAAAAGCTATAAAATGGATGATATAAATTGGATCATTTGAGGATTAAATGAGATAAGGTAGCTAGAGCCTCCCATGCAGCCCTTGAAATGTGGTGTGTGCTCAGTAAATAGCAGCTCGACTGTTTGTATCATTCCTGCTCTGCACGTGGCACCATGGGAGGCTCTGGGAAACAGGATTCTGTGCTTCTGTGACTGACAATCTAGAATCACCCCTCAAATCAGCACGTGCTTTATGCCAAATGAGTAACTCAGACAAAAGCCCCTACCAAGAGAAGTGTTAGCCACCACTGGGCAATCTGAGAGGCAGGCAGCAGGGCTTCAGTAGGACTTGGAGGAATAGCGAAGCTGAGGCCTGTAGGGCCACTGTGTGACTGAGATGAGCTCAGAGGCACTTTTGGGACCAGAAGCCTCCTGTGGTGGAAAAGGTAGCAGGGGAGGAGGATCTCAGACAGAATGTGGAAGCTCCTAGGTCTTGTCACAGCTGCAGGCTGGAGCAGGTTAGAGAAAACCACCTAACCTTCTTCCTCTGCAGGCTGTGGGAATGCTGATCTCCAGGAAATAAGAAGCTTGCTTTATCCCTGTATCATGGACTTGGGTTCTAGTCCCAGTTCTGCCACTTACTAGCTGTGTGATGTCAGAGGAATGATTTAGCTTCTCCAATCTTAGTTTTTCCATCTGTGAAATGGTATTTCCGATAGTACCTACCTTATGCTGCTATGGTGAGAATATAATGAGAAAATGCCTTAGCCTAGTGCTGGCTCTTGGCAAATTTGCAGTCAGTGGTGGCTGCTCTTACTGGCTTCGTGTCCTACACTAGCCGTTACATTAGCCTGAAGAGCAGCTGTCTCATCGCTCTCAGTAAGTCCAAAACTGTGATCATTCGCATTCTCCAGCAAGATATGTTCTCTGGTGTCCATTCTTGTTCTTTTTCCCACTCTCTTGTCCTTTAACCTGTCTAACAAAGCCAGGCTCATTATTTCGAGCAGAATTTAAAACCACAAGACAATCTATGTTTACACGTTTGTGTCTTTTACAAAAAAAGAAAGAAAAGCTCACATAAGACCTCCTTCAGAGTTTTCCTTTCTGACTGTGACTTTCCTTTGCCTGATCAGGGTATTTGGTTAATAAGGTGGTGGGCCTTTGAGAGATAAGGTGGCACTGTGATGTGTATATTGTAACGTGAATACCTATGTGTTTATATGAAAAACAGAAAAACAGTGGTCTTTCCAAATCCCTGGGCTGCCCTAAGCTGTGTTCTTTCATGATGGCAGAGGTGTTGCTCACCTGGAGGTGAAGGGACCTCCTGCCTCTCCCTTCGTTTCCTCTCCCCTCCCACTTTGTCTTGGGAAGCTGTTTTTGTTGTTGTTGTTGTTGTTGTTTATTAGCCAGTGTTCCTTTATTTCACTGGACTCATTTCCAATTAGTAGCTGTTCACCTCAGGGGAACATGATTAAGAGAGCTCTGGTTATCTGGGGGAGTGGAATTAAATTGTGGAAGTGCAGTAATAATGAACGAGGACTACAGGATCGCTTAATAAGTCTGCAGTTTCCGTATGCTTGCTTCTTCCTTACTGGGAATGAGCTCATACTGTCGGACTTACCTGTCAGAGAAGTGCTCGGCATCACAGGCCTGGAACCAAGAGGACTGACGAATAGCCCTTTTGGTACCCCAGCGCTCTTTTCCTTTCAACTTAAATACTGAGTATGTGCTGTGTGACATCATGCACAGAGGTTGGCCTCTCTGTTCAGCAGCCCTGCGTCTGAAGTACGGCTTCACCGCTGACTAGCTGTGCGATCTTGGCAAATTACTTTTGTCTTTCTGAGCCTGTTTCCTAACCTGAAAATATGGATGATAGCACCACTTTGCAGAGTTCCCTTGAGCATTATGTCTGTAATGCATAAAAGTGACTGAATTATAGTGGTTCAATAAAAGTTCCTTTTCCTCTTTAAGAGGATTCAAACTAAAGATATCTTCCAGGTAAAGGTTATTCTATTGTGTCTGCCTCAACACCAGCAACAGAGCCCTTTTCCTTTTCAGGGTAGAAGGAAAAGAGAGTCACTTTTACTCTCCCGTAACTGATGAAACTGATGAAATCAGATAGTGCAGCAATTCCCAGAGAACAAAAGCTTCGTACAGATACACCCCATTCTGCTATTCCAAGATATACAGTAGCATCCTTACAATCACTGTCAGCCATACGGCAGTTGTGACATGGTTGTCATGACCCGCCTATGCGTAAGTTTGGTTATAACTGTTAATATTATCACCGCTTTAATTTAATTATGTGCATTGTTGGTTCTACACATGTTGTTTAATTGCCGTTTAAAATGTCTTCACAATTGCACTAGGATTCAACACTGAAAGGTAAAGTCACTGTGAATGCTGAAGGGCGCCGGAGCAGAGAAGCAGAGTATATACATTTGCTATTACTGAAGTGTAGATATTTCCATTCAAATTTTCTAGAACAGCAACAAATAAGGACCTAAACAGGAAGATCACTTCTGGATGGATTTTGGTTTGGTTTTGTAATTGAGATACCCTTGGAAAAACATGGACGTTGATGCCTCTGGATCAGAAAAGGATTCAGATGAGTTGGATTCTGAACATGAAGAAGTTTTTTTAAAAAATAACTTAAGGCCGGGCGCGGTGGCTCACGCCTGTAATCCCAGCACTTTGGGAGGCTGGGGTGGGCGGATCATGAGGTCAGGAGATCGAGACCATCCTGGCTAACACAGTGAAACCCCATCTCTACTAAAAATACAAAAAATTAGCCAGGCGTGGTGGCGGGCGCCTGTAGTCCCAGCTACTCGCGAGGCTGAGGCAGGAGAATGGTGTAAACCCGGGAGGTGGGGCTTTCAGTGAGCCGAAATCGCGCCGCTGCACTCCAGCCTGGGCGATAGAGCAAGACAACGTCTCAAAAAAAAAAAAAAAAAAAAAAAAAAAAAAAAAAGCTTACCCAGTTTATTTTGCTATGTTTTATTTTTAATGTATGCTCAAGAGTGATAACAGGTTTTTAAAAATGTGTCCAAGTGATCAGAAAGTCATGAACCATTGTTTCCTTGATAGTTTTTCCATTATTGGTGGTACATTAGAAAGGAAAGGCACCCTCCTGAAGAAAGTGATAAGCAACCCTCCTGAACTCAGTGGAGTATCCAGGAGACAGGAGTGTGCTTGGCAGTCAGAAATCCATGTGTAGAGATGCCTGTCAAGCACCTCCCATTCCTCATGGCATCTTGACCATTCTTACCAGCAGTTTACCGGGTATCCTGGAGTGGGTGTCCTACAGAACCAGGGCTGGAACAAGAAACCATTCTGTGGGTAGTAAGAGAGTGGGTCCAATGGTGCCAGCCATGCCAGGGGCTCAGAGAGAACCCTACCATGTGCTGCACCTGTGCCAGGTACCTCGGAGGTTGTCTCTAATCTCTGCAACAGTCCTGAAAGATTTCCACTAGGCCAGGTACTGCCTTTTTGGAAAACGCTCTGCTAGGATATAACAAACAATAAGAAACAGCCCTGTCCTTTAATTTTTAGTAATTTGTGTCTAGGAATTCATGCAACATGAAGGTGTTCATTTTTATCACAGTGATACTTATGATAGTGAAAAGTTAGAAGCAACTTAATGTCTACTCTAGGGATAGCATTCAATAAATTATGGTACATCCATATTTGGTGGAATATTATGCAGTCTTTAATAATCACAAAATTATAGAACAATCTGGGAAATGTTCATGTAGCCAATGAGAAAATAATACAATGTATGCCTTTTATGATTTCGAAGATATAAACCTGTTTAATGTGAGCCAGTATTAGAAAGGAATGCAAAAGAAAAAGTAATTGTGTTAGGATAATATAATCATGGGTAGGTGTTTTTCTCCCCAAACATTTCTTTTAAAAATAAAAAGACAAAGAAGAGGTTTCCAAGAAACTGAGTCAGTAGCTACAATAATTATTGAGAATAGAAATTGTTTTCAGACTGTACCTAGAATTACCCAATTGGATAAGTACCACATTGAGATGTTCAGGAAATTCTGGGTTTCTTTTTCTTCCCTCTCCCTGTCACCACTTGGAATTCGTAATTATCTATTTGCAGAGCAAACATGCAGTAGATTCAGGGAAATATCTGAGGCTTTGTACGTAAATGATGACAGTGTAAAAGGTATTTGTCCAAATTTACATTCATACAAAACATGGAGCTGCTATGATTTCAGAATAAATGTGTTTTAAATATTTTCTAAATACAGAGCTGTTGCAGTTCTAACAATACTTGGCTAAGAAAACTACATTTCTACGATAGGCCATAATTACTCTTTGGAAAATTATTGGGCTTTTAAAAATGCCTATCTGAAGATACTTGAAGAATGAGTTCCATTTTGCCCTTTCTTGCATCTTCAGTCTTTTCCATGACGTCCCTTTTTCCTTTCAGGGTGTGATTGATTTTTATTGTAGGACAAAAGGGCATAGCACTAAAGTCTACATACATAAGATCCTATGGTTAAGTTATACAGAGGGCTTTTGGTATACATGTTTATTTTCAGCCATTTGAATGTCTTTTTCTGTATATTAATTCGTTTGTTGGAATTTCAGTTCTACAATTCTGGTTAAAACTCATGGTCACTGGTCAATTGCATGATTAAATGTAGGACATGGGAAAGGTGATAAGATTTAGTTAAATATTATGGATTTGCGCTTTCTCCCTTCTATGTGTTAGGCTGTGCTTCTGGTCACATTAATAAGTGGCCATTTTTCTGGAATTTGTACTCTTCCTGCTTCCTTTCATTACATTAGGCAAGGTTCCACTAGATGAGACATTTGCAGTCTTAAGACTTCCTGCCAGGGTTCAGACTTTGTATTTTTGACATTGAAGCTGTCGTGTTCCTGAAGCTACTTAATTAGAAACACATTCATTTCAGTGTACACTGGAAAAAGCTTGGACAGCAGAGCCAGGCACACTGGGAAGTTGGAGCGTTTGTGTAGCTGGCAGCTAAACTAATGGTTTACAGTTTAGGGGAAAAAAAAATGTCACAGGGCATTTCCTTGCCCCTAGAAGCAAAGAGAAGTTGAATGCACACAGCAGATACCTTAAAAAAGAAAAAAAAAAAGAGAAGAAGAAAAGACAACTCCACTTTCACTGCAGTTGTGTATATAGTTCTTTCTTTAGCTATTATCAAATACAAAAGTCTTCTAGAATAGTTAGCAAACTGAGCTGCTAATATTCAAGTCTATTTTACATGTTCCCAAGACATATTATATTACTGCTGAGATCTGTGGTAAGGAGGACATTTTATATTCTGGGGAAAGAGGGAAAGAAAGGATTTTTGCTTGAATTTTATTTGTTGAATGGTAATGAGGGAATCATGCCCTTTCTTATTTTTAAGTGTTTGAGCAACAATATACATGTGATGTTTAGAATGGCCTATCCATTGCTTTCAGGATAAAGCCTAAACTCCATAGTATTCAGTTGGAAGCAAACCTCTCCTGTCTCATTACTTACCAATCCTTGTTTCTCCAACTTTGTCCCCAAAGAGCCATCCTTGATCATCCACCTCTACTCTACCAGCTGCCCCAGAAGAAAAGTACCTGGTCACCCCAGTCTGAGTCAGGTATCTTTTCTCTAGGTTCACAAAATACCATCTGCACATTTCATAGAATACATCCCATACTAGAGAGATAGATGGAAAAGTTGCCAGTCACACCCTTCCTCACTCTTCCTTGACCTCCTTCCCCTGACCCAAAGGAAAGCATTGCACGGGAAGTGAGCTTGGGGATTTCAGGTTCTGTATTACAAAATCAGTGTGGTACAAAGGAAGAAATGCATATTTGGGAGTCAAATCCCAAGTCTACCACTGACTTTGTTTTGTGGTGTTAGGTAAGTGATTTAACCTCTTTAGGCCTAGTCCCTTCTCTGTAAAATGGGTGTTGTATCTATGGGTATTGCAAAGTTGTTGTGTGGATTAGAATAGATGAATTTAAACTTCCTCATATAATGTCTAGCACATTTGTTATTGGTAGGTAACATAAATGATAATGTATACACACACACACGTACACACCAACCCCTGAAACCAAAGGCAGGACTGGTGTATCCAAAATGCCCAGGTTTTAAACCCACTAGAGTGGAGTTCTCATGCCTTTGCTCGGTCACTGACTTAGGGAACCCGTGGCTCTGTGAATGAAGCAGTTGGCAGAGGCTTTCTGAATTATAGTGTCATGGGATGGCATGTGTGCAACTGGGGAGGAGATGCTTGCTGGCAGCTCTCCAAGTACGTTGTCCAATCAGAATGGACAGTTAGATCACATCTCTTGATGACAGAGGAAGCAGAAAATACAAAATATTCTTCTTTGAAACACATTATGCCCTTCATCCAACCTTAACTGCTTTTTCTGTTGTAATCATGGCAATAATCGTTCCCATTTGTATTAGAACTCTGCTGATCATTTAACGTATATTTTCTTTGATTCTAATAACAACATGCTGGCTGCAATCCAGGATTCCATTTTAAAGATAAGGCAACTGAGGCTGTGCAGTTGCAGAGCTGCTCTTTAGGGACTAATACCAAGGTTGATGCTCTTCCTGATACCCATGCTGTTTCCAATGCTGCCCACGTTTTGAAATTCTTCTGAAGTTTCAAGGCTTGGGAACAAAATGTCATATTAGGATTTTTGTTGTGAAAGGAAATGTAACTGTGCATACGTTTATTAAAACAGTTTTTCTCCAAATAGTGAACCATCTGTAATTTTCTGTCAGAAGCAACAGACATTAAAGCAGCTGTGTGTCTCTGTTTCTCTTCACAGTGCTCCCATGCCCTACCTCATAGGAATCCATTTAAGTTTAATGGAGGTAAGTTGGCTTCTTTCCTCCCCAGATGGCTCTACCTGGGGCTTTGTTTCGTTGTGTGGCGGTGGAGAGACCCAGTCTCGGCAGTCACAGCTCTGCATGTGGGAGCGTGCCGAAGCAGCACCTCCCAGGTGCACAGAGCTGAGCGTTCAGCTTGTACGCTCTGCATTGGACTCTGTTTTCAGGGTTTTCCCACTTTGCCTAGAGACTGTGGATTTTCACGGGTTGAGGGAGAGAGAGTCAAGGAGGCAGGAGGAAAGGGTTCTTTAAGGGTTTGAATGAGGGAAGGGAAATGATTTGCTTTTCAAAATGTTTGTTCTAATCGCTATAGCAATATTGCATTCTTCATTGTAGTAAATGTGATATAAAATGTACATAGAATCATGAAGAAGGAAATTAAAATTATCCACGATACCATTATTCCAGATTGAACCATTGTTAGCATTTTACTAATCTCCTTCTTAGTCTTTATTGTCTAAATATATGTTTTGTATAAATATGCATAATTGATATGCTTTGTAATTTTATGTCTTTAATTAACATGGCTTGGGAATTTCTACATGTTTTTATCTACTCTCAGTAATAATTTTTAATTTGCCACCTATCATTCCCACTATTTGGATATACCACAACGTAACCGTTTTCCTACTGTTGGACACTGAGGTTGTTTATAATTTTTCACTATTATAAATAGCATTTCAGCGAACATCTTTATGCATAAGGCTTTATCTGCATTTTGCCTCATTTCCTTAGCATAGAACCCCTAAAGTAGAAATGCTTGGTCAAAGCTATGCATCGGATGCCAGATTGCTTTCTGTATGGCTGTACCAATTAGATAGCAATTCTTTTAAAGGACTTTTCTGTGCTTTTGTAAGTGTCATTAGTTTGTAGACATGTACCCTAAGCCCTTTCCTCCTTAGGAGAGAGTTTTAATTTGTACTAGAGCAAAATGAGGCGTGGGGAGGGGGCTTGCCTGTGTTGCACAGGAGATAAGCTCTCAGAGGGAAAATCTACAGCCATGTCCGTCTGCGGTGGTGCTTTGCATGTCTTGAAGGAAGTGCTACTTCTCTTCTTCTGTTCCCTTCATTTCACGTCGACGAGGACCACCTGCTTCACTAACTGTTGCACACTGTGCTATTGTGCTTACGAAAATGAAAGAAGTTGGTTATCGAAAAACCTGTTTGTTTGACATTGAGAATCTTGATCAAAATAGACCACAGAAATCTGCTCAAATTTCTAATTTGACAGGCCGGCCATGTGGCTCCTACATTCTGTTAACAGTTCCTCCTTGTCATCACCCAGCCCTAAGCACATACAGTACACAGTTTATGGACTATCTGGGATGATGTATTTAGATCAGATTGAAGAGATTTCTTCTGTGTTTTACCTTTGTTTGTCAAGTTTGGGGGTCTATTCAAAGCTCCCGTATGAAAAACTGAAATTCAAAGTGAATACTTTCCAATGGACCGTTAGTGCCAATTGCTGTAGAGTTTGAAACACTAATATAACGACTATTTGGTCTATCAGAGTCCACAGTTCCCTCCCGCCTGCCTCTCCTCCTGCCTTCCAGACTGCTCCAGCACAGGCTTTTTCAGACTCCTTTTTATGTCCCAGCGCCTCAGCATTCTCCAAGTTTCTAGTTGTGTCTTTCTCTTCTTTTCTATGTGCCCTCTAGTCACCTTGTTTAAGGCCTTTTGCTTCAGCTACCAGGTCAATGTCAATGACTCAGCTGGGATTTTAATGCTGGTCTGCCTCTCTCTGAACTTCAGGTCCAAAGTTTAAAGTGCCAATTGGATTTCACCTGGATGTACTACAGATGTCTTCCCCAGTCTTCCCTAAACAATTTATTATCTATACACACACACACACACACACACACTCTCTCTCTCTCTCTCTCTCTCTCTCTGTAAGCCACTCCACTCCCCTTCCACTGTTCCAGGTTCCTGTGAATGGCACTACTGCCTTCAGTGACACCTAAGTGGGACACACTGATCATGGCTGAATGCTCTTCTTCCTCATCCTCTCTAAATACTCACAAAGCTCTAAAATGTCTCTCACCCTGTTCTTTCCTCACTGCCTTCATTGACACTTTGCTTTGCTTTCTTGGATTCTTGCAAAAGCCTTATTCATTTGATAAACAACATGAGGACCTCTTATGTTCCAAGCATTTTGCTAGGTCCTGGAGGTATGGAGATGAATATAAAGTTCAGTGCATAGTCACAACAGTGCATGGGTTGCCCTTCACCCGGTCACTTGATAACCATGGGCTACATAATGCTTGGGGAGGAGCCTTCCAGCCTCCCCTACACAGTCCCTGGGTTCTGCACAGTCTCTCTGCTGCTGTCAAGCCTTCTGCCTGGTCACTGACCCATGTTAGCTCGTGCTCTTGCTGATCCCTAAACATACCCACATTCCCTCCCCTCTGCATGCATTAGCCCTGCCCTTCTCCGCCTCTTCCAAGAAGTCCTCCTGCTCTGTTTTCTTCTTTGACTTACGGTGCCTCTTGCTCTGAATAATAGCTGTTTGCTTCCTTGTCTCTCTCCATCATCCCCTGGAGGATGACTTCTTTGGGAACAAGGACTGTGCATCATTCACTGTGGTGTCCTCAGCACCTAACAGGATGCCACACAGGTGATATTCTCTGAGCAAATGCTTTGTGAAAAGAAGCGTTGAGTGAATGCTTGGAAAGCTGTAATTTGGAGCACATTTAGAAGCCCTCTAATAGGCATCACTGTTTTCAGGCAACCCAATGCCATAATTTTACTTACAGGTGTGGGAAGTGAATTTTTTACTTTTTATATAATTGTAAGTAATTTAAAATAAGGCCTTTTGTAGTAAAACATGGTAAAATATGCATACATTTTGCAGTTGAAACTTGAGACAGAGTTTTGCACTTACATGAATGGGTACAGGTCTCTTCTGCTCAGCCTCTGAAGGGCGTTAAGGGAGAAGGCTCAGGGGGTACTGGCTAAGATAGACCTTAGCCCTGCTGATTGACAGAGGCTGGGAAGGAGTTTGCTGTGCTGAACTCCTGTGTAGTCAGCACAAAAATAAAAACAAAAATGGGAGTTGCCCCACTCTTGAAACCAGCCAAGACACTTTCTGAACAAAGAAGTGTTTCCTGGGTGTGTGGGGCAGCCGTGAACTACCGAATCTTAGAATTCAGTCTCCTGACCTCCTCCCTGGAGTTTCAGCTCAGCTTCTGAGTGCCGTAGTTGTACTTTCTGATTGGGTTTATCTAGTTCCATTGTACCCTTCAGGTGAAAGGGATGCTTCCCCTGCGGTTTCCTGCAGGAACCTCCAATTCAGATCTGGGGCCAAAGGAAAGCTCTTTACGGAAGGTGCTCAGGAAGGCCCATCTCCTCTTGCTACACTAGTTTTCTTACTGGCAATTCAGCAAAAGGCTTATTTTTGACTGTCTTGTTATTTTTTCTTGAAAGCTATAGGCACCTTATTATGCCTTTGCATATGTGCCAGAATTTTTTAAACTTCAAATGAATGTGGCAGATGTTCATAAAAGTTTAGAAAAAGCTACCATAGGAAGACTTTTTAACCATTTTTATGACACTCAAATTTGTTGCACAAAAAGAAATATAAATTACAAACTTGCATTCTTATTTTTAAAAAGGTTATTTTGAGGAAATACCTAATTCTGGTTCATGCTCTTAAGGATGCCATTAAATGGTAACCTAGTCACCTTACAGAGTTCGCCTTCCTCCCAAAGTGACAAGTGTATACCTGATCGCCATTCTTCTGTCTCCTTCTGCCTGTTTATAGTCTCTCTCTCATTTAAGCAATCCGAGGGTAGTGGCATGTTAGCAGAATAGCCAAGGGTATTGGCATAGACCTAGTTTCTTCTTGGAGAGAATGATCGTGTTAGCTGGCAGCTAGGAAATCCCAAAACACGGCCAGATTCCACAGTGACTGTCCTTTCATTCAAGCGATCTCAATTTAGCTCAAGAGACATTTATGCAGCCCCTCTTCTGTGCCATCTCTGGTAGCAGGTGCCAGGTCATGTGTGGTCGATGGTGCTTCTCCTGTTTGATAAATGAAGACCTTCCTCCCCAAGCCTCACAAACAGTGCTTTGTGTACAGACCTCAGAGTGACATGAGGGAGGCATCCAGAAGGTGTTTTCTATCCTTGGTGGTGGGGTGGTCAGGAAGGAGAAGGGAAAGGTGACAGCAATGACAGTTCCAGACAGAGGCTCAGGTGGCTTGTAAATGAAGCTCCACCCGTACACAGGGGCAGTAAAGCAGAGCAGTTAGAATGTGACACCCCTACTTCCTGCTTACTTGATCGTGGGCAAGGTGCTTCACCTCTGAGTCTCTAATTTCTCACCTGTACACTGAGGATAATGGCTGTGTCTCCCTTATGGGAGAAAAGGGAGGAGCCAGTGAGATAATGCCTATCAGATGCCCAGCACAGTACCTGCACATAAAGAGCTCAACAAAGGTCAGCAGTCCTTGCTGGGTTTACTTCTTTGGAGGCCTTCAAGCCGTTTCCATTGTTAAACTGATGGCTTTGAAACTGTGTTTTGGGAGTTCTTGGGTTCCCAGGATCGTCATCCTCATATCCTAGGGAAAGACAGTTTCAACACAATTGGTTTGTTCCTGCCTTGTTTCCTCCTGGTCTGCAATGCAGAGGCACGGTACCAGGCTTGGGAATGACACTTCTGTAGAATTTGACAAATGCACTTTCAAACACCTGCCTGACCACTTCCCTGCTGTGCTAACTCCAGCCATGATACTTCATCTTTCTATATCTTACTTTCTTCCTAAGAGCTGAGTCCTGTATATGGACAGCATATACCAGTGTCTGGCATGTGGTGGGGACACAATATACATTCCTTTCTACAACAGAGTTCTGAGAGCTTTCTGAGTACTGGGCACCATGTTTATGCTAGGAGCTCTGTATAGAAATGGTGAATGTGATGTAATCTCCACCTTCACAGGGTTGTGTCTAGACCAGATGCAGAACATTATAAAGTAATTGTAGTGAATTTGGGATGCTGTAGGTTCTGGGAGGAGAGAGGCTGACCCTAGCCTTGAGAATAATGCTTCTCAGAGGAAGAGAATGCGCACACTGAAACCTAGCAGATAAATGTAAGAATTAGGTAAACCAGGGAACAGAGAGCAGCATCTGCAAAGACTTAGGTGTAGGCAAAGGGGGCTTTCCAGGAGGTATGAGTTAGTTCAGCCTCTGATAGGAGCATGAGCTGAGGTAGGCAGGCCAGGCCCAGCCCGTCCAGGGCCTTGGAGGCTGCAGTAAAGAGTTTGAACTTTATAGGGCAATGGAGAGCCATTGAAGGGTGTAAATAGAGGAGGGACATGGTCAGGCCTTCTCCTTCTGGGCCATTAGAAGCACAGTCCTTCCATATAAAATGCTTGGAAACCACTTAACCATGTTAATAAAGTAAATTGATATTTGCAAAGATCAAGGTAATTCTTAAGGAAATTGCACATCAAAAACATGTACATAAAATTCAGATGGGTCAGTGTCCCAAACCTGAGCTTCTACATGGTTTCTTTGCTACCAAGCTGTGACAGATGTGTTTGTAGTGATGACTTTCTTCAGAGTATTAGCACCACTTTTACTAGATTGTGTCGTTTCTTCTCTGTTTTCAAGTACATTTTATGAATTAGCTATTCTTTCTACACCTCAGTTTAAGGGTATGAATGTATTTTATATACTATGTGGTAGTTCAAGGCAGTAGGAGCAGGGGGAGTGAGACCCAGGGACCAATTGGCAGGCCCCCAGCTGCTTCTCCCCTCCAATGCAATTTCAAGAGGCGAGTGATGGGTGCATGGGGAACTCCTAGCATTCTGCTCCTTTCACCATCTTTTATCTAGGAAGGCTTAGCCATGGGTCCCTAGAAGCCTGGTTTTGTAAATATACAAGTGCTTAAAACAGCACTGAGCCGCCCGTTGGAGGACAGCATCCAGGTGCCAAATCAAAGCTCATCTTGGTCTCTGGGATCCAGAGGCCACATTTGTCTGTGTCTACAACGAAGTTCCCAATTTAACTATGGAGCTTTTACACAAAATAATAGGATTCATTTATTTACAGGCAAGGGGAAAGTAATGGGGTTTTTTTCCTTTGCATTTCAAAGAACTGGAATTTCTGTCAATTGAGTTGGCACTATTTTAACTAGTTTTTTCTTTTCATTTTTCCCCTGGCATAGAAAGTCTTTCATGCTTTGTTCCTTTCTCTTTTTTTGATATTTATTTTTAAACAGAGTAAAGGAGAGTGTTTCTTGTTTACCATTGTACTATTTTGCTTCTTTGTAGGACTCCACATGTAGACAGAAGTAAGATGTAGTTCACATTTGTTAATGCTGCAATTGATGCAAAATTCTGAGCCACATTTACATCCAGGTATAAATGGTGACTTGTATATGTGTCCTCACAAGAATAGAGATGTTCCATGTGACATTTGTTAGTGCCAAGTGATCATATTCTTGCTTTATTGAAAAACAGCCTGGGCAACACAGTGAGACCTCATCTCTACATAAAATTAAAAAAAAAAAAAAAAAAAAAAGCCAGGTGTGGTGACACGCAGCTGTAGTTCCAGCTACTCAGAAGGCTAAGGCAGGAGGATCACTCAAGCCAAGCCCAGGAGTTCAAGGCTGCAGTGAGCCATAGTTGTGCCACTGCGCTCCAGCCTGGGTGACAAAGACCCTGTCTCAAAATAAAATGAAATAAAAAGTGATATTTGCATGAAAAATTTCACCTGATAGTTTCATTCATAGGCTCATGGCAAGAAAGAGAAAGGGTTGGAGGAGACTTTAACATCTTTTGAGTACTTGCCAACCACTGTGCTGAGGACTTGACCTGTTTTAATGTTTGAGCATTCCTCAGACATTCTCTGCAAAGTAGGAGATATCCACACTTGCAGATGGGGAAGCTGAGGCTCTGAGAGGTAAAATACAGTTGGCCCTCTGCATCCACAGGTTCCATGTCCACAGATTCAACCAACCACAGATCAAAAATATTTGGAAAAAAAAAAAAAGGAAAGAATATAAATTAAAAAGCCAATACAGTATTGGCTATTTTTGTATAATATTTGTATAATTGTTGTATCATAGTTGTTATATACAGTACCACAACTATTTAACATTTACATTGTATTAGGTATTATAAGTAATCTAGAGACAATTTAAAGCATACAGAAGTATGTGCATTGGTTATATGCAAACATTATACCCTTAGGTATCAGAGACTTGAGCATCTGCAGATGTTGGTATTCACAAGGGCCCTGGAACCAATCCCCCTCAGATATTGAGGGACAACTGTAATTTGTACCCAGGCCTTCAGCTGTAAGGGGTTTATCAGCCCCCAGAGCCTCTGATCTGTGTACCCTCCCATCAGGTCATGTGGATTATGCCTGTGCCACCCCAGTCCTGGGCAGAGTCCCCACCTGTCCTGGGCTTTTCCTTCTCAGTGCTGGGCACTGGGGATTGTGTTGAGGAGGGGAAAGGAGGGCTTGCAGCTGGTGGCCCCATATTCCTCCAGAGACAAGCTCTGAGTATACTTTGACTGGAACCTGGTTACTTGGCCTCATCAAGTCTCCACTCTCTTATCTGTAAAATTAAATTGATATTATCCATATCAAAGACTTGTGAGAATTAACTGATGTAGTTTATTCAGTTAGATCAAATGTGAAGGGCTTTTTAAAAATACTATGCCAAACATTCATCTTCCTAGTTACTAGTATAAAAATAAGAGGCAAAGTTTAAATCAGTGAAACCCTGGATGAAGATTGTTGTATTTTGTAAGGAAAAAGGTAATTGAACAGTGGCTTGGCCCTGGAATTTCCTTAGCATGCTCTGTGTTCTCATGTACAGTCATCACTTACGAGTCTCGTACCATCCAGAAGGTTCCTACTGCAAACGCAGCAGGCTCTGCTCACCTTAGGCCTCGAGGAAGGCCCTGGATTGAACAGATGGATTTCCCTTAGAAGCTGTCTCCTCTTCACAGTAAGCATTTGCTTTTAAAATGAGTATGAATCTCAAATGCCACTTATCCTAATGGTGGAATTAGTTAATATAAAACAATTTTAAAAGCTTTAGTAGTAATTTATGTATTCAAAGGGAACAAGTACTTCTGGCTGAGTTAAGTATCTCTTGTAGTCAGTACATTTTCAGTCTAACTTGTCATGATGAAACATTCTCATGTCAGATGGAATAGTCCTCTGTTACAGATGAGAAAAACTCAGTAATGATGAGAATCCCAGTAGAAGAGGCGAAACCATCATTGATACTTTCATTTTCGTATTTTCCTATCATCATTTATGTCATTATATATAGCTTGCATTTAGCAATGTTAAAACTGACTTCAGAGAAAACTTAAAGTTTATAAATTGTTACCAAGAGAAGCTTGAATGAGTCAAATTCCTGCCAGATTGAGGTAAGGAGCAGTGGACAGTGAGCAGGGGGGCTGTGTAACAGAGAGTTCTTGGGCACCGGAGTCATACAGACCTGAGTTCATATTCTGGTCTCACCACTACTAGGTCACTTTAAACAAGCACTTTTATGTATTTATTTATTTTTATTTTTGTGATGGAGTCTTGCTTTGTTGCCCAGGCTGGGGTGCAGTGGCGCCATCTCAGCTCACTGCATCCCCCACCTCCTGGGTTCAAGCAATTCTCCTGCCTCAGCGTCCCGAGTAGCTGGGACTACAGGCGTGTGCCACCACACCCGGCCTAAACAGACTCCTTTGTTTAAATCAGAAATCTGTTTCTCAGAGGAAAAGGGTATGGTTACTACATCACACAGTTTGACCACTTTGCACAAAACTGCTCTTTTGCTATCCTCTTAAGAGATTCCTGTTGGAAACAACTATACATAATAATCTTGACCATTGAATGAGGGTCTACTAATGTACATGCCGCTTTAGCCATGTAATTTCTCATTGCCACCACTTTGAGAGAGGTGCCTCTGTTTTGCAGATGGGTATGTGAAGGTGCCTCTTTGAGCCCCAGACTCCTCACTGGTAAAATAGGTAGTTGCCCCGTTTCATAGGCGTTTTCAATGAAGAGTAAATAAGAAGGTACATGAAAACACTCAGATTGGTGCCTGACACACGTTGGGTGCCAAATAAATGGAAGTGATTATCAATATTTTATAGGTGTAGAATTGATATACTTCCCTTACAAAGAAACTAAAAGACACCTACCTAAGATTGACTCTGCCCTCCTTTTTCCTCCTCTGTTTTTATTTTTCTAAAGAGTGACTTTTTCTAAACTGACATTAGCTTAAACTTATTTTTTAACTGAGCCCAGCCACGTGGGACTGTTGACTTCATAAACTCCTTGCAAGTGATTAGGGGCGGGGCCGTTGTGGGAGCTCAGAGATCAGCAGTGTGATGATTGAAGAGCCGTACCCTTGGCCTAGACAAATCCCACTTGAAATCTGGGCGCATGTGGTTTTGTTTAACACCATGCTCAACCGACTCATGGTATGGGTTTGTGACCATCAGGCATTTGTTGTTGATATGTGAGGTCACCACAGTAGGGGTGTTTGTCAACCAAATTAAACTTCCTCTTAATGACCTAAAATAATTGATTTGGAAGGCCGTTAAATGGGCCAGGGCAACGTGTAAGCAAGCTGAAATCCGACATTTTCTGCACAAATTAATGCATGTTGTTGTTCTGTTTGTTTTTGTTTTTCTTTTGTTGGGGAAAATGTCGCTGGCCCATGGGCTTTTTGAGCAGTCAGTGAACCCGAGTTTGAATCCCAACTTCGCCATTTATCTCTGTAATTTGGGCAAGTTGCTGAGCTTCTGTGGGTGTGTGCCTTAACATCCCCGTCAGCAAAATGAGGACACCTGCCATAAAGTGATGACAACTAGAAATAATATGACCGAAGTGCCATGAATGTTACTAGACCATCATCCACTGCTAGCTATTATTATTAATAAAATATTTCTAATAGGCATCTCAGGAAGATAGCTCAACAATCACTTGTACAAAGTGGTCAAACTGTGATGTAGTAAGCATGCCTAATTTCTGCTAAACTAATTTCTCCACACACTACTCTGTTTACTAAAGTTAAACATCCAGAGAGAAAAGTGTGATTAAAAATGGAGTCTATAGATCTCTCTTTACATATTGTTTGATTCTCAGCTGATTTCAAGAGGAATTTAAAGTTGGATACTTAAGATATATGCCGTTTAGGCTACAAAAGAAGTAGGTTTTTTCTTTGGCTGTTGGATTCAGACATTTATGATCTATGTTCAGGCCTTTGCAGGTAGAGCTTGGGACCACCGTTCTATGTTTGTTTAGAAACAAAGGCATTGGCTGGGGGCTTTTCTGAAGTATGATGAACAGTGGCACTGAAGTTTTGTTTTGTGGTTGGAAGTTATCAACATCCCTGAGAGTGGTTTATGTGTCTTGCCTAAAATCCTTCCCTCCATAAACCCAAATATTGACAAAAGCTAAAAGGTGCAGACTGGAGCTATGCCTATACTCCTGGACACTTCCTGAGCCAAATATAATGTCTGTTAAACCTTGGTGCCTACGAGTCAATTGTTTCCAAAGATCCAGTGGTAATACGTTTATATCCTCCCTCTTCAGCATTGAACTGCAAATATTTTGTACTGGCCGAATGGGTTAAATTATGAAGCTTGATAAGTACATATGCACACTACCCATCCCTAGCTTTAGAAGAAGGGGGAAAAAAAAAGAAAGAAAGAAAAAGATAGCTATGATTTTTGGATGTCATCCCAATTTTTAAAAATAAGAGAATTTGGACATTTTGGCATATGGGGTTTTTTAAATGAAATTTCATGGAACTGAAAACAGTCAATTTTAGGTTTCCAAAAATTGTTTAGATTTTCGCTGGTATAAATTTGCTGCACATGGTTTTGGGGAAGTTCTGAGAGATGCATTTGGGACTTTGGGGTTGATTTTATTTTATTTTATTTTTTGAGATTTGTGATTGAGTTTTAAAAGGTGATTTTTTTCCCCCAACTCAAAGTATAAATCAGGGGAGATCAGAGTTCCATTTTCTAAGGACAGTTTTGGGTAATGACATCATTATGCACTGCTGCACAACTGTACTTGGGGCTGAGTTATTGAGCCTTGTTTCAGCACCATTTGGACACTGCACAGCGTATTCCCCTTCCCTGCCTCAGAGTGATTTTGGTCGTGCCATTAGCAGCAGCTGCTGGTGATAAGCACTGGGAGAGTCACCTGTGTAGGGTCAGGCTTATTGCACATCAAGGTTTGGCCATGTCGGAAGAGAGGGAAGATGCCCAGGAGGGGGCTCCAGGCCACCTGCCGAGTGAAGATCAAAGGGTTGAAAGGTCAGAGGGCTCAGCTCCCTTAACCGTATCTGTCTGTGCAATAACTATTTCAGATTGTAAATCTTAGCGATTTCATTAAGTCCTCCTGGCTGCTACTGGGGCATTGAAATAATAAAATTTTATATCTATTGCCTTTCCTGCCTCTGGCAGCCAGGCTGATACGTTCTCTGCAAGATGGTGGCGTCTTTATGAAAACCTTCCCTGGAATGATCAGAGCAGCATTAATGACGCCTCAGATTGGGAAGCTGGGGTTCACAGGACCTCATCCTCGGCAGGAGGGTGGGGGGTTTATAAGTAAAGAAGACCCACACAAACAATTTAGCAGCCTTTTAGATTGTGTAGCACCTCTCTTCTGAAAAGCAGGTCAGCAAAATATTACCTATTGCTAAATGTTTAATCTTAGGAGGAGGGGTGCACTTTCTCACTGCTGCTGCTTATTAAATAGCCCCTGTTCTAATGACCGCAGGGCCCATCCTTTTCAGCAGTCCCAAGAGCAGCCATGCATAGGTCTCACTTCTCACTCCGCAGACCTTTTGGGTGCTTTTAGAGACATGTCTCCTGAATATGATTTTCCAAATATTTTTCCTAGATCTTAAAGTTGTTAAGGACTGTGATGGGCTCCTTGGCTCTTGGGTAGGACAAATCAAAGTAATGGCTGCCCCTTTACTGCCCATATGTTTAAGACCCCCTGTAGTTTGTTTGAAAAGTTAAGAGATTTTCACAGTGAAGGTGCCATTTCTGAAATTTAAAGTGTTCCTTTTCACCGCAAGATAAGTTCACTCTGATTAAGTCCGTAATTCTCACTAAGCCATGTTTATGGGGGCAATAAACAATGTTTCAGCGTGCTTGTTAAATTGGGTTTCCAACCTCTCCACTCTTTAAAAATTGACATTTCAAATAAAAGGCAGGTGGAGATGGGAGTCGGGCTTCGCGGTTCTTAGTGATGAATGAATGATGGCAAGTGGTGGTTGTATGGGAGGAATGAGGTCCTATTTTATGGCAGGGTGACCCCAAACCATTTGGGGACTAGGCAATCAACATCCGCTTACACTCCCAGTGAAACTCTTAAATTCAAGTTCTATTGTTTCAATGTGGATGGATGCTATTTTGAACTACTGCCAGACACTTTATGCTCATTATTTAATTTTCATAATGCATCTGTGCTCTGGTAGTGGGGCCCCTATTTTACAGATGATGAAATATAGGCACAGAGAGGTTAAATAACTTGTCCAAAGTCACACAGCTAATAATTAGAAGGAGCAGGATTCAAACACAGTTATTTCATTGCGTGAAACAGTTTAGTGTGTACAAAACAAAACTATTATGCTGGCCCTACTTTTAGGGCTTGCTTGCCACTGTGTTTCAGCACTTTGGTAAGTCTGTGCAGGGAGGTCACAAGAGACGTGTGGAGGTGGCCACTGTCCTCAGTATTTGCTCAGCACCAGCTCTGTGCCTGGAAGGTGGAGTAGGCTGCACAGTGAGGAGAAAGGCACCAGGCTTTGGGGTCAGGCAGTCCCAAGCTCAAATCTTAACTCTGATACTCTAGGATCTGGGGCAAGTTACTATACCTCTTGGAGCTTCAGGTTGTTCTTCTGTAAAATGTGAATAATAAAGCTCATTTCAAGAGGTTGCTTTGAGGATGTTTTAAAATAATATATTCTAAAATACAGGTAAATATAAAATACAGTATATTTAAAAACTCAGCAGTGCTTCACAGGTACCAGTGGTAAGCATTACCACAGTGTGTGTGAATAGCGTAAGATTAAAGCAGTTATTTTAAGGGGGAGGTGATAGCGCACAGGAAACTTCACTAAACAAGTTTTAACTATGGGTCAAAGAATCTGTTGTCCACTCTGCTTGGCATGGGGTTTAGAGATGACAACTTGAGGCGGGGATAGGAGTAGTCAGGAGGGTTTTCTAGAAGAGCAGGATCTGGTGGGTGGCGGTAACGTGGCGAGCTATGTCTGGGCCATGCTTCTCATCTTATGGAATGCTGTGCCATCTTATCCGATATTTGTGCTTTGCAGCTGTGGGGAAAGGTGTTGACACTTTCTTGTCCTCTTTTTACACATGAGGAAACTGAGTCTGCAGCAGTGGGAAGCCTGCTCCAGTTTGAGACAAAACACCAGCAGATCAGAGTGTGAGTGGGCTCACCCCTCCATTCTGGATGGCGGAGCAGAGGCCAGGCTGGATGGAGGTTCTGTGTTGGGGTGGATTTCTGGAGTGGACCTGCTAGAAGAACTGGCAGAACCCAGCTCCCAGAGGTGGACCAGCTGGCACTGACCGAGCATCTGCTCGATGGTGGACTCTGTATGAAAGACGTGTTCCCAGTGTCTCCCCCAATCTTTTCAACAACCCTAAAGGTAAAGAGCATGATCCCGGCTCACAGCAAGGAAAACTGGTGCTAGAGAAGGCTGAGTGCCTTGCCTGAAGCTGCCTAGCTTGTAAGTGAAAAGGCCAGGACCCCAGCCTGGGCCCAGGACCACAGAGGGGAGAGAATGGGGCTGGTGGGTGAGTGGGGGATGGTCCACTGGAGAGAAGTCTCTTCTGCTGCATACTACTGTGCCCTTTCTCAGATCTACCCACAGCCCATCCACGAGGAGAGGCAGGGAGCCCCTTGAGTTCAGAGATCACGGTTTAATCGTCTCTGTGTCCCTAAGACCTAGCGTAGTTGACATGAATGACAGCTCCATACGTGACGCACCAAATGAGTGAGTGAATGAACACCCAGTGGATCGATGGCCAGGAAAGGGGCCATTGGAGAAAAAGCCCCTTTGCTGACCTGGCTTGAGAATCCCTGGACTTGTTAATGAGAGTCAGTGCCTATTACCTTGTGAGGGGTGGATTTGGCCTGACCTGGGAGGTGCTTACACCACTTCCCTCCTCTGCCAAGCTTCTGTTTCTGTTTAAAGCACACTGGGAAATTCCAGCGGTGTTTTCAGGGCTCCTCTGAACTGTCAGGCTTAGATTTTTAATTTTGTGGAGCAGGAAGGAGCAAATCAGTGACTCTTGGCTCCAAAGAAAAGCCACTACGTTCATCAACTGCTTGGCAGCTCGATGACCTTTGGGGCCTGTGGAAGGGAAGGAAAATGTCACTCTTCCCTCTGTGTGTATCTGAGATTTCAGGAGGGAATAAAGAGTTTAGAATACCTGAATGTTTGCCTTTCCTTTCCTGTCCTATCCACTTTCCCTCTTATTTCTCTTTCCTTTCCTCCTAGGAGGCCACCAGCTTCCCATGCTGTTCTTTGTTATGTACTCATATATATGCGCATGCATTTGGGCACATTTTGTGCATGCTGTGTAGTGGAAAGAACACTGGCTCATGGAACCCAGATTCAAATCCTTTCTCTGATGCATCCAGTTGTCAGAACACGGGCAAATTATTTAATCGTTAGCCTTCTTTCGTCATCCATCAAATAGGTGTGATTCTGTGGGAAACTCTCCCCTCCCTGGGAATTTTAGTGGTGTCTGAGCCAGGCATCAAAATACTTCAGGGCTTGATTCATCTGGTATGCCTAACAAAGGTCTGTTATATTAGTTGCTCAGTATGTTTGTTGATTGAAACAATGTGTCAGAGCAAATAATGCCATGCCTTGAGTGGAACAAAGGTATTGGTGTTCTTCTGAATGCCTAGAAGTGTTTCTTAGCCGTGTGACTTCGGACCAGTTATTTTACCTCTCTGACCCTCAGTATCCCTCTCTCTCCACAGGGACTTCATGGGGATTACATTAAATGATACATGTAAAGAGTCGGGCTGTGGGAGGAACACAGCAGCTAGTGACTGTAATTTTGTTGTTACGTGTGTCAGTAAGATGATGGATGCAGAGCATGTCATACAGTTCCTGATACACACAGGCCTCTGTAACATTGGCCGTGGCTTGGACTGATATGTAGCCATAGGAGTGCAGTTGGAGAAGAAAGGCATGTATTAGTCCATTCTCACACGGCTATAAAGAACTAACTGAGACTGGGCAATTTATAAAGAGGTTTAATTGGCTCAGAGTTCTGCAGGCTGTACAGGAAGCATGGCCTGGGAGGCCTCAGGCAACTTACAATCATGGTGGAAGGCGATGGGGAAGCTGCCACATCCCACATAGCCAGGAGGAGGAAGAGAGAGAGACGGGAATGCTACACGCTGTCAAACAACCAGATCTTGCGAGAACTCACTCACCATCACAAGAACAGCAAGGGGGAAATCAGCCCCCATGATCCAGTCATCTCCCCCCAGGCCCCTCCTCCAACACTGGGAATTACAACAGGGCATGAGATCTGGGTGGGAACACAGAGCCACACCATATCAAGGCAGCTGCTTGGAACCCAGAGACAGTCATTTAGAATAAAGTTTTGATTAATGAGCTACTAAGATGTAATTTTTGGTTTAATTTTAGCCATATTCTCTCCCTTTAAAAAAAAAAAAAAAAAAAAAACAGAAAAACTCCCAAGAAGTCATACTTACAGGGGACATACAGTATAATGTCAGGAATCACATCAAGTATGCCCCTCTCAGAGAAGGATCAACTTATACCAGACTTAGTTTAAACAAATGCAAAGCACGTTGTAGGCGTCATAATAAACATGTGAGGATGCTGTGCCCTCTCAGAGCAAAGTGTCTTTGCAGGAAGCCAGCCTAGACCCTTCTCCTTTGCTTGGAGTCCCATTACTGGTCTCAGAGGTGCTGCCTTGGGCGCTGTCTTGGCCATAAGAGAGTAGATGATGCTTACCGGCTTTGGGCGTCACCCCAGAAGGGAACTTTTTACTTAATCCTCTCACAACCCTATGTAACGAGTGGTTATAGACCCATTTTATGGATAAAGAAATTGAGGTTCAGCTAGGATTAAATCATTTATCCTGGGTCCTGTAACTAGGAATTGAGGAAGATAAAATCCCAAGCCCAATCTACCTGACTCATTCTCCTCCTCAGGACTGCAAAGGCATCTCAGAAGGACCCCAACAGTGTTGTGGCTTTGCCCTTCCCTGGAGGGAGTCAGTGCAGACTGAGAAGCAGTGTGTGTCCTGGAGCTGTCTGCCTTCACAAACACATTTTCTAACAGTAAAATAGAGTCTCAATTGAGTCACTTTTATTATAGAATTATTGCTATCTTGATTTTTTATTATAATAACTCATATATAGTGCTTCTGATATACCAGACACTATCCTAGGTATTACACATATATTAACTCATTTAATTCCAAAACAATCTGGTGAAGTCCATTGTGTTTTTTTTGTTTGTTTTTTTGGTTTTTTGGGGTTTTTTTTGGTAAACATTTTCTTGAAGTGTGAGGAAAAGATGCACCCTTCCTAAATGTACAGTTAAAGCCAGGCAAAGGGGGGCACAGTGGCATGCACCTGTAGTGCCAGCTGCTCAGGAGGCTGAGGCAGGAGGATCACTTGAGCCCAGGAGTCCAAGTCCAGCCTGGGCAACACAGCAAGACCTCATCTCTCAAAAAAGATAAAAAATTAAAAAATAACCAAACCAACACAGAAACCCACTAAATGTACAGCTAGTTGAGTTTTTACAAGGTGGACATATACATGTAACCACCACCCAGATATTGAAACAAAATATTACCAGTCCCCTAGAAACTCCTCTTGTACCCTGTTCTAGTCAGTTTCCCCCCAGCCCAAGGATGACCACTGTCCTGGATGTCAGTGCTGTTTTCATCTCATTATACAGCTAGGGAAACTGAGGCACAGGAAGTCTAAGTAATTTGCCCAAGGTAGCGCAGTTTTCATTGGCAGAGTTAGGAATCAGACTCAGGTAGTCTGGCTCCAGAGAATGCACTTTTATATGAGACGTAGCCAAGAAAAGAACAATCGCTTGGTGGCAGTTTAATGTTTAATAGCACAACAGTATAACAGTAGAGACTTACTCACATTTTCCTTTGTTCTGAAAATCAGCTGTTTAAATCCTTAGTCTTAGAACTCTAATCCATTTTATTGACACAACTTGCAAATTGCAAGGATAGAAACTTGCCTTTAATAGCCCCACATTTATTGATCACTTATTGCAATCAGACATTGTGTTAAATTTTTCATACCTCTTATCTCACTAAATCCTCGCAACACAGCTGTGCAGTATTATCCCCATTTTATTGATAAGAAAACTGAGGCTCAGAAGTGAAGAATTTGCTGACCTTTACACAGTACAGAAGCAAGACTTGAATCTGGCTGTCTTGTTCCAGACCCACAGTCTTAATCGCTGTGTTAACTCCTATCTGGCTTTCTGTGTCCACTGTGAATTAATTCTACACTAATTAATCATGCTAATTTTACATGATTGTTATCATTGCCATCATTATTATTATTCCCATTGCACTTCCTTGAGCAGACTCTGATTTGCTTTTGTTGAGCTGACATTGTCCATTCGGGCTTACGTTGACATCTGCTGCCAGGCAGGCCTCCCAGTAGAGTGGATCTAGCCACAGTCATTTCTCATTCCCCAGTTAATGAGCACTTGCCTTGTGTCAGGCACTGTGCTGGGCACTGGAGACAAATAAGATACAGCTCTGCCCTGGCGATGGTCCTGGTCTAAGGACAGCAGAAAAGATTCACCCAGTGCTGGCCTGTTTACTCTATGTGTGTCACCTCCCTGAACCACACAACCTCCATCCTAGAAAGGGTGTCCTGTTTTGCTGCACAGCTGTTGGAGGAGCAGAGGCAAAACTGAGCCCCTGCTCCTCAATGTCCAACCCTGCACTCCCAAGCCGGCTGAGTGCTGCACGCTCCTGGCCATTCTTCGGATCACCTGGGTGACATTGCCAGTGCACAGCATTGCCCTTCATCTTGTGGCTTGCTTCTAAGTACTACCTTTTTCTCACTAGCTGCCCAATTCCCTCCCTGGACAGGTAGGGCACTCCCCACCCCAATCTGTGTGGGCAGCTGGTGTGGTTTTAATTAGTGTAGCTGATATTATTTTATATTTTAGGGAGGAAATCCCATTGTTTTCATACAACCAACTCTAGAAAGTAAGGCTCAACACCATCTTGGCTACAGGAAAGAAACCAAAGAGAGTGTTTATTAAACAGACCCCCTCCTTTGTATAGGGAAGTCTATCAGAATCTCTAGGGACATCGGTTTTTTATGTTTATCCTAAGAGGGCATGACTTGAAAAGTTAAAAATCCTGGACTAGACGAAAAAGGAAAGGGACAGGGAGCCAAACACAGCCACAGATCAGAATGTACACTGAGGGGTGGCCCTGGGGAGAGTCGCCTTGTAGCATGGCATTCATTCACCATTGTTCACACACTCTTACCTTGTATGGTTGGCTGTGGTTTTATTCTGTGTTCTGGAGAGAGTGCTAATGTGTTTATCAACTTCATTAAGGTATAATTTATCACAACTCATCCATTTAAAGTATATGGTTCAATGAATACCTTCATTGGGGTATATTTATCACAACCCATCCATTTAAAGTATATGGTTCAACGCATTTTGACAGTTTTATATGATCATGAAACCACCACAATAAAGATATAGAATATTTTCATCACCCTCAAAGATCATTTGTTTTTATTTAACAAACACACAAAAAAGTGTTTTTATTTAACAAACACTTATCTTGCACTTCCCATGTGCCAGGCACTACTCCAAGTACTTTAAAATATTAACCCATTGAATCCTCACAAGTCTGTGAGGTAGGTACTGTTATCCCCTGTTTATCAAGGAGGCAACTGAGGCACAGAAAGATTAAGTGACATGCCCAAGTTGGCACAGCTGGTGGATGGTAGAGATTAATTGGAACCCAGACTGGCTTTGGATCTATGTTCTTCACCTCTAGGCTCTGCTGCCTCGCCTCTCATTCATTCATTCATTCATTCATTCATTCATTCATGAATTGTCTGCTCTTGGGCAAATATTGGGGTAGGAGTTGAGAGTAGAGAAATCTGATTCTCAACCCCCAAAAGCCCGTAGACTAGGGAAGGAATCAGATACCTACCTAAGTAACTCACCATCAACACGTTATTCTAATTGTGCAGATAAACCGTAGGGGAGCACAGGTCATGGGAGGCTTGCCGCTGCCTCAGTCTCTCCAGCCAGGCATGGCTGAGGTCTAGGAACCATTGGAGGAGAGGGGACAGGCAAGCAAGAGAACTGATGAGCACCTGTTAGGGCCATTCTGGGAATTATGCTGAATCTTTTACATACATTAGCCTATCAAAGCCTCACACGACTCCGTGAGATAGGTGGTGGTATGATCTCCATTCTACAGGTGAGAACCTGGAGGACTTATGCAGTCAAGTCAGTTGCCTACAGTAAGCCCCCTGGTCAGGGACAAGCTAGAGGTGAAATACTAGAGCTGGTGTCCTCTCAGCTGCCCCTGACCACACCCCATACTACGGGTTTTTCCTTTCCTGGCCTGAAAGGCAGGGGTCAAGTTCAGACTGTCTGTGACAAAGCAGAAAGAAGAAGACATTCTTCATTAACAATATATATGGGAAAGTGCCATTTTTTGTGTGCGTTTCTCTATGTAAGAAATGCCATTTGGAAAGCCAGTGTGCATGTCAGTTTTTTTGTTTTTTTTTTTTTTTTTTTCATTCTGAGAAAAAGCCTATAGAGTCTGGTGGGGGGAAGGGTTTGCAGCTGGCAGGAGCTTTGGCATATGCTGTAACTAAAAAGAGAGGGAATGTGTTGGTGGGACAAGCTACCGGAGAGCTGTCTCGGTGTGCCGCGGTACTAGTAAGTGTTTTAATTGGGTAGGGTTTTTGGAGGACTATTTTGACATCTGCTCGTGTCTTTGCTGATTTTTCTTCACTTATAGTAGGAAACACAAGCTGTGGATAAAATGACTTTAAAATAATTGGAAGTAAAGATATCTCTCTCAAAGTCGAATTTGAGAGGGACACTTTTTAAGAAGTGGAAACTAAATTCCACTTCTAGGAATGCATCCTAAAGCACAAAGCTTTATGCCTACAGATTTCATGACAATATTATATACAGTAATTTCTTCAAAAGTGGAAATAACATCCCACAAAAGGGGCTTAGTTGAGTTTGTTTCCATGTAGTAGGATACACTGTCACAATTAGTAATGATCTACACAAAGTTCTTAATGAAGTGGATCACTGCTTATATCAGAATCAGGGAGAAAATCAGAAGTGTTAAGAATTATTTCAACTGGCCAAACACAGTGGCTCACACCTGCCATCCCAGCACTTTGGGAGGCCGAGATGGGTGGATCACGAGGTCAGGAGATCGAGACCATTTTGGCCAACATGGTGAAACCCCATCTCTAGTAAAAATACAAAAATTAGCTGGGTGTGGTGGCGCATGCCTGTAATCCCAGCTACTCGGGAGGCAGAGGCATGAGAATAGCTTGAACCCAGGAGGCAGAGGTTGCAGTGAGCCAAGATCATGCCACTACACTCCAGCCTGGCAACAGAGTGAGACTCCATCTTAAAAAAAAAAAAAAAAAAAAAAAAAAAAAAAAGAATTATTTCAACTTTGCTTTAACACATAGGAAAGGGAGAATATGGAAGGAAATGGACCAAAACATTGTCTCCAATGGAGGGACTGGGGTAACTGTAATTTTCTTCTTTAAACTTTTCTGTCTTTCCCCCCTTTTTTTTTTTTTTTACACAGAGAGTTTCACTCTTGTCACCCAGGCTGGAGTGCAGTGGCACCATCTCAGCTCACTGCAACCTCCACCTCCCAGGTCCAAGCTATTCTCCTGCCTCAGCCTCCCAAGTAACTGGGATTACATGCACCCACCACCACACCTGGGTAATTTTTTGTATTTTTAGTAGAGACAGGGTTTTGCAATGTTGGCCAGGCTGGTCTTGAACTCCAGACCTCAGGTGATCCACCTGCCTCAGCCTCCCAAAGTGCTGAGATTACAAGCATGAGACACCATACCCGGCCTTTCCCATTTTTTTAATAGTAGGCATCTATAATTTTTTTTTTTTTTTTTTTTTTTTTTTGAGATGGAGCCTCACTTGGTCACCCAGGATGGAGTGCAGTGGAGCGATCTTGGCTCACTGCAAGCTCTGCCTCCCATTTCATGCCATTCTCCTGCCTCAGCCTCCTGAGTAGCTGGGACTACAGGTGCCCGTATTTTTCGTAGAGATGGGGTTTCACCGTGTTAGCCAGGATGGTCTCGATCTCCCGACTTCATGATCTGCCCGTCTCGGCCTCCCAAAGTGCTGAGATTACAGGCGTGAGCCACCGCACCCATCCTATCTTTTATGATAAAAAGGAAAGTAGTATTTTATGTAAGACAAAGCAGACTCTGAGCGTGTTAATATAACTGTGTCCTGAACAGATAGATACTCATTCTGATGTCTGAGTGATCGGATTAGGGCTATCTTCAGAAGAAAGTCAGCTTTGGGGTCCGACTGCGTTCAAAAGTCGACTGCCGCTCCCTAGCTCTGACTTTGGGCAGCTTGTTTGACCTCTCTGCACCCCCACTTGGTTCCCATGTGGAGATGCTAGTGTCCCTGACTGACGGCGTGGTTAAGATGAGAGGCTCTGGCACCTGGCGATGGTTTGGCTTCCTTCCTCATCCGCGCTTCCTGTCCCCACCCCCAGTTTGAGTGTTTCTTGCCTTTCTTCATTCCCCTGGTTGCCTTGATCCTTTGGGGTCTGGGCACTGTCCGGCGAGCTGGGCTCCAATTCTTTCGTTGGGAACAGTGAGCTTCAGGAAGGCCCTTGAGTCCACGCCAGCCCTTTTAGAAGAGGCCTTGCCACCAGGAGGGCAGCATTGTCCTTCAAGAGGAAACTCTGCCGCCCCAGCTCCTGCCTGGAGCCTGGTGCTTGGGGCATTTTGGTTACTAAGGGGACCCTGGCCTGCTAAGTTAGAAAAAGGGGCCAGGTTTTTTCCTATTCTTCAGCCTACTGCCATTGTTGAAAAAGTAAACACTCCACACAGCTTAACCGGCAAGTCCTCCAGCCAGGAGTGGGAAGAAATCAAAAGCCTATTCCAGCCCAGCGGTGGAGAGCCTACAAGGGCTGGTCTGTGCTGCTGGGGCCCAGTGGCAACGCAGAAACAAGGCCTGATTCTGGTCCAGAATCAACATCCCATTCACGGGGCCTTTCAGCCCTGGAGGCTTCTCTCCAATGACCATCATCTCCTGCTGCCTTCTGTTTGGGGCTGTTTGGAAGGTCAGAGGAGGCAAAGTAGTTGATTCTGGGGTGCACAGCCCTCTGCTCTGTCCTGGAGGCGGGTGCGTCCTTCAGGATGTTATGAGTCCTTCTCTGATTCTGTTTCCTGTGACTGTGGGCAGCCTTTGAAGTGAGAGACCAAGCAAGAAGGGGCCCCAAGGATTTTTGCCCTCAGGCCATTGCCACTACAGCCTTCCAGACTGACTGTGGCTATTGTGTGTATTATAAAAGTAGTAATAATAGCCACTATTTATTACATCCTACTGTGTGGCCAGCATTATGGGTGTGTTTGCTCTCATCACAGCAGCCCTGGGGGAAGTGAGAGAAGTAGGGTGGCCACAGTTAGCATTTTAATTTTACAGACAAAGCCAATTAGTAGACACATCACCTTGGGCAAGCTACTTCTTGGAGCCTCAGTTACTCATCTATGAAATGGGGATAATGATATCTCACCTCCAGCCCCATGGATGGAATGAAAGCATCTGTGTGGCAGTGCTCTGTGAGCCTGAGGTGTGACATCAGTGAAAAGGAGGGCTGTTGATGCTATTTTGGTACCTTCCTGCTAGCACACTGCTGGGCATTTGGCCTGTTGGGTTGCAGAGTGAGGCAGCTAGGGAGTCCTGGACAATCCCCTGTGAATCTCAGCGTTCTTCTGTGTAAAATGGAGATTATGCTTCAAATAACAAAAGCGCTGTAAAATACGAACTTGTTTTTCGTATCATTAGGTTGGTGCAAAAGTAATTACGCTCTGCCGTTACTTTGGTAAAAACTGCAATTACTTTTGTACCAACCTAATATGATCAAAGTTCTCCATTCGCTAATATCTTTTTACCCTATAAATAAGGCAGCAGGTAATAATGGGTGTTGGGGTTTGGAGGAAAGAATAAACTCCTGCATCAGCAATTGTGTCCCTCCTCTGTGGTTCTCAGCCCATAGTAAGCACTTAGAAATTGATGGATAGGTTTGTGGATGAGCCCCAGAGGCCTGGAGAAGTTAGTGGATAGCAGGAGTTGGAGGCTCTGATGGTGTTAAGTGAAAAGGTTCCAGGATTCTGCTGCCTGGGAGTGTTTTTTCAACCCTACGAGGCTTGTGACCAGCGTGGCTCCACCCTCCTGCTGGGAAGAATCTTGAAATGTTTACTTAGGTACCGTGTTCTGCCCTAGAGGCTGGGATTTAAGAGAGTGAATGTCAACCATATTAATGTGCACTTACCAGGTGTCAGTCATGTTGTCAGGGGCTGATTATTTTGCAGTGGTGAGCCACAGATGAGCCCCTGAAGGAGCCCACACCCCAACAGGGGAGGCAGAGAGGTGCTGGGGCTCAGAGTGACAAGGGCTATGTGGAGGTCAGTCTCCCTGTGGGTGTCTGACGATGAGGAGGTGGATGGTGCAGTGCAGAGAGCATGGCCTGGGGAGGCAGCCGGGCCTGTGGTTTCTTCTGCCTCTTACCTCAGCGCGCTGAACTTCATCTTCCTCAAATTTCCAACATTGAGGGCAATAACATCCACTTTACAGGGGTTGGTAAGAATTAAATGAAATAAGGTGAGTGAAGCACAGAGCAAGAGCTAGGAAGCTTCTAGTATATGCTACTTGTCCATTTCCAGGGCATTGGAAACTGGAGCTTGAGCAGCCATTGGATGTCTGCCTCCATTGCCAGCCTACACCGTGTTCTGGGGTGAATTAGGAAAAGGCATCTGCCCCCTTTCCCCGACTGGTGCCACTCAGCAGGCACGTGGGTTGGCAGATTTCAGCCCTAGCTTAGGTGGTTGGCATCTGAGGAGTGCCTACCTGCACAGCCATGTGCAGCATGCTCAGAGGTTGACCAGTAATGGAATTGATCCTTTGTATGCAGTGACCACAGGTCCCATCGTATGCCTGTTGCCCTGGTGTAAGATGAGGTCTTTCACATCCAAATGTATCCCAGTTTAGACAGCAAATGATAGGATCTTTCTATGCAAAATAAAATAAAGACAATAGTTCTAAAGCCTCTGACTCAAAAGGAATGTGCTTGATATGTAATGGGGAGGGAGGATTGAATGGGACCAGGAGTGGCGGGTAGGCAGGAGAAACACAAAGATGGATTCTTAGTAGTGGATAAGTAGTGTGATTAAAAATTTGAAACTCAGGCTACACCCTGTCTTGGATTCACACAGGCTATGGGGAATTGCTGCCAGATTGCGGGGAGGATTCTTTTTTTCTCCATATTGTCCGTTCATCCCTTCTCCTGTCACCAATCATGAAAACCTTGTAGGCATGAGTTTCCCTCATCTTTTCTATTACTGTGCCAATAGAATAATGGCTTATGGCCAGAGCTTCTGAGCCATTACTAGCTGGATATCTGTGGAAAATTGAACCAAATTGAAAGTGTGACCTTCCTACTTGGCATTTAAGGGAAGTGTTAACAGTAGGCCACACACAATATTCCATACCCAAGAATGACAGGATCCAAAAGAGAGATGGGCAAGTAGCCTTTGTTAAATTAGGGGGCTGGATTGAATGGGGATATCACGAGAACATAGCCATATATCAGCATTCCTGGGGCCAGAGCTTTTGACCTCAGCGTCTGTTAAATGTATAGGGGAAAAATGATGATGGGATGTAATGATCCCTCTTACTTTCTGGCTGTGTGACCTGGGGCATGTTACTGAGCCTCTGTGAACCCTTTTCACTCCTGGTACTTGGGGATAATCATGCAAGCTCACAGAGATTTTATGAGAGTTCAGTGAGCTAACAAATGTGAACCTCCTACCATTGGGCCTGCTGCAGAGTAAGACTTTGGCAAATGTCACTTTTCTTCTCTGTGCCTCTTCCCCAGAGAAGGCAGGGGAAGTGTGTCTTGATGGCACCTCAATGACCTTCTCTTCTGGATTTTTTTCTCCTTGCAGAAAGTCAGAAACATGGCCCTGGATGATGTCGTGATCCTGAATGTGGACACCAACACCCTGGAAACCCCCTTCGATGACCTCCAGAGCCTCCCAAACGATGTGGTAGGTATCTGAGCTCGCGAGGATCTAACTTCTGTGAGCTCCTGCAAAGAAATGAACGTGACTTTGGGACATGGGGAAGGAGAGGAAATAGCCAAGGTTTTCCTGTGACCTGAGAACTACAGTTTGTTTCTCCATTGAAACCTTTGTCTCAGTGTAGAAAGTTAGAAGGTGACCAGGCGCGGGGGCTCACACCTGTAATCCCAGCACTTTGGGAGGCCGAGGCGGGTGGATCACTTGAGGTCAGGAGTTCAAGACCAGCCTGGTCAACATGGTGAAACCCCGTCTCTACTAAAAATACAAAAATTAGCCAGGCATGGTGGCTCATGCCTATAATCCCAGCTACTCGGGAGGCTGAGGCAGGAGAATCACTTGAACCCGGGAGGTGGAGCTTGCATTGAGCTGAGATTGTGCCACTGCACTCCAGCCTGGGTGACAGAGTGAGACTGACTCCGTCTCGAAAAAAAAAGATAGAAAGTTAGGGCCCACGCCTGTAATCCCAGCACTTTGGGAGGCCGATGTGGCGGATCATGAGTTCAGGAGAGCGAGACCATCCTGGCTAACATGGTGAAACCCCGTCTCTACTAAAAATACAAAAAATTAGCTGGGCGTGGTGGCACGTGCCTGTAGTCCCAACTACTCAGGAGGCTGAGGCAGGAGAATTGCTTGAACCTGGGAGGTGGAGGTTGCAGTGAGCTGAGATCGCTCCACTGCCCTCCAGTCTCGGTGACAGAGCAAGACTCCATCTCAAAAAAAAAAAGAAAGTTATAAGGTGGTTTACTTTTTGAGTCTATTTTGCTCTTGAACTTTTATAAGAAAGACTGTGAAGCGACCTTAGTGTCTAGACCTCTCCTCTGAGGGTCTCGCCACCTCTCCCCAGCACATTGCCACCTCTAGAGATCAGGACAGCTCCCTCCGAGTAACACCACAGAAGGCAGCTGGTGGGGTTTTCAGTGTGAACAATTTGGGGTACTTCAAACCTACATTTTTTTCCTAGACCATCATCAAATAGCCTTTTCCCTGCATAGTAGAGTATCAGGTGCCAGTGCTCTCAGTGTAGCTGTGCACCCTCTGCGTCACACTTTGTTGCCTCAGGTCTACACAGAATGTGGGTTCTATTGAGCAAAAAGTAATTGGCTGCCACATTTGCCACACTAACATCTGCCTATATACCCATCTCCTGTTGCTACTTGGAGCAGCCCTGTAGGCAGCTGTGTGAGGTAGACCCATTCTCCCCTTGTCCATGCCGGTGAGGATTGGGCCTCACCAGCAAGCATGGTTTTATCGTTTCTGCTTTGACCTCCGTAGCTCTGCCTGCAAGAAGATCTGTAGAATTATCCTGACTTCCAGAGTGAAAGGGGTTGTTGTTCCTGGCCATGTGGTGCTCATATGTGTCCTGGTCGGGGGAGTGTTTTACCTGGTGGGCATTGATGCACCATCACTGCCAGGAGCCCCAGTGGCACCCTGTGGGTAGCTGTCTGAAAGGATTGCTGTTTGTTGATGAATGTCTTGCAGGATAATTTCTTTCCTTTTTTTTTTTTTTTTTTTTTTTTTTGAAACAGCATCTGGCTCTGTCACCCAGGCTGGAGTGCGGTGCGCTATCTTAGCTTACTGCAGCCTCTGCCTCGTGGGCTCAATCAATCCTCCTACCTCATTCTCCCAAATAGCTGGGACTATAGGCACATGCCATCATGCCCAGCTACTTTTTGTAGAGACAGAGTCTTGCTGTGTTTCCCAGGCTGGTCTCATACTCCTGAGCTCAAGCAATCTGCCCATCTCAGCCTCCCAAACTGCTGGGATTACAAGCATGAGCCACTGTGCCCAGCCATAACAGTATTTCAAACTTCTCTACACCTAACTCACTGTGAGATTTTGGGGGAGTCATTTGTACCCTACAGCAGTGCTCCACTTATAATTCAGCAGTGGCTGCCATTCACTGGCTTATTGCACTGAGCTCCCATCATTGACCTCTCATTGACTCTTCATGCCACTCTGAGGATGGTCTTTTCCTTACTCCTGCTTGACCCATAGAGCTAGAGAGAGGTGGAGCCAAGGTGTGAACTCAACCCTGTGGGTCTACAGAGCCCATGTGGCCCCTTTGCCCTACTAGGTGTCTTCTGCATTTAGGATGTCATTCATCCTGAATGACAGTATTGTAGCCCTGTGGAACAGGTGATCTCTCCCTTCTACAGAGAGGAGAGAACCTCAGAGAGCATGTGCCTTGCCTTAAATCCTGTAGGTGATTAGGGGCACGGCTGAGATTGGACCCCCAGTCTGTGCTGCCTCTACTCTGTGTATCCCGCCTCCCTCTGAGGCAGCAAGAGACGACAGAACTTAGGAAAAATTAAAGTGTGAGACAGGCAGGAGGACCTATAAGGTGTGAGAATCATGTCAGGACAGAGTACATGGTTGGTACCCTAGGGCCTACTAGCTATAATTTGAGTTCTTTTGGTCCAAGGAATGTGAGGCTCCCATCCCTGTTTCCCTTCAGTGGACGAGCACCTCTTGAAGCCATGGATATCTTAGGCATGGACCTGGCAACTGCCTAGTGAATGTGGGAAGTGAACCTGAGGTCTGTCAGGTGCAGGAAATGGCCAAGGGCCCTGTGGCAGCATGAGATGAGTGACTGGCAGCTCAGAAACCATGGAGTGGACTGACTGGTCCCACCTGCACTGCTCTGACCCTGTGCTGGCACTGAGCAGCAAAGAGAAAGCAGATCTTCAAAGACTGTATGTCAGTAAGGGAAACAGATATGTCAATTACATATCCATTACAGTGTAGCATAATAGGGACCACAGGGAAATAGGAATCGGGCACAGAAGGGCCCAGGAGACAGAGTAACAAAATTTTGGGGAGGATAATGGAGTCTTTCTGAAGATGGCAAATTCCAAGATGCCTTTTAAATGACAAGTAAGGTAGCCTCGGGGAATCAAAGTAACTTGGGTGAGTTATTTTCCCTCTTTGAGCCTCAGTTTTCCACATTAAAAGAGGAGTACCAGGCCTGCTCTCAGGATTATTATGGCAAACAGTTATGGTAATGATTATCAAATGCCTGGCACAGTGCTTGCATGTTGTCGGTGTTCAAGAAATGGTACCTGCATTTGTTTTTAATAAAATTGTTGCTGATAATTACAGGCAAGGTTGGAGGACAGTTAATAACCTCCATGTCCTGACAGTCTCAGCCTGCACAAATGGGACCTCCTCTATGCAAGCTGGTTTGTAACAGGGTTGAGAATGTTCTGTAGCAGTGGTTTCCAGCTTGGGCCTCTCATTAAGGATTCTGAAGATTGTAATGGGGGGGATGTGGTCTGTAAGGTATTTATTGTATTTCAGTGGAATTCACAGCTTTGATTCTGTGATGCTACACGAGCTATCAAGAGGAGAAATCAAGCCCTGCCTGTCTTTGTGTCCCCTGCATTTAGCATAGGACCTGGTAATTTTAGTGTATCAGCCTATCCATCATTGACCTTAAAGTCTCCCGTTTTGCCAAAGCTGTGTGTTTACTCTGACAGATTCTGCTTCTTAAGCATTTGGTAAATCCACATCCTCTTGCTCATCCCTCCTAAACACCACCTAATCTAAGCTTTTATTTTCCTCCTGCATTATTAGCAGCAGACTCAAGACTGGTTCATTGACTCCAGCCTCATCCCTCCAATCTTTCCTCCTCATGCCCCAGGGTGACCTTTCTAAAAACATAAACTCCATTTCCCACCTACCTAAAACTATTCCATCAGTGAATGTAATTTTTCAAAAAAACATTTAAGGACAAAAAAATTCTCCTATAACTTCCCGTTACCTAGAGATTCAAGGCAACTTCCCTTTGTTGGCTTTGAAATCAAACAGACCTGTTTTCACATCCTGACTTCCTCACTTCATGTCCGTGTGATCTTGGGCAAAATTACTTCAGCTCTCTAAGCCTTAATTTCCATATAAGGTTGTTTGAGAATTAAATGTAATATATATAATATATTTAAAACATCTATCAGCACAATCGACAGTAGCTGATGATGATGAATTACGGATGTGAATTATGATCAGCATGGCATTCAGGCCTCCTTCATGATATCCCCCTGTTTTTGTTTTTCCATAGCTGTGTTTCTCTCCCCTCCCTGCTTTAAACTCTGTACTGCAGGTTTTTAGAACTGTTAACGGTTGTCCCAAATTTACATGTTGTTTCATGACTTCATACTTTGTGTACAGCATTTCTTTTGTCCCAATGTCTTACCTCATCTATTAATCTCTTACTCTTCAAGACCTGCTCTCAAGTATTTAATCACACACACACACACACACACACACACACACACACACACACACGTACACACACAGAATCTTTTCTGACCTTCACATAGATTTGACCATATCTTTCTCTGTCCCCACAGCCCCTGTGTACCTTGTTTAAGTGTACTGATTTATTACCCATTTCCCTTTTACTTGTGAGTTTTTTGGGGGAGCAGTAATTGAGTTTTATTCATCTTTGTTTTCCAAGGATCTAGCAGCCACTGAATAGATAGATGGAAGGATAGAAGGCACATATGGATTGGGTTATTATGGTAGATGAAATATTGTAAAACATGGCATCTATGCTGGAAATTTTATTAAAAGGGGCTTTGGGCCAGACATAGTGGCTCATGCCTATAATCCCAGCATTTTGGGAGTCTGAGGCAGAAGGATTGCTTGAGGCCAAGAATTCAAGTTTGCAGTGAGCTGTGTGATTGCACCACTGCTCTCCAACCATTATAGAATAATTGGAACTGGATTAATCCTCCCACAATTAACAATTAAAACTCTGGGCAAATATGAAAACAGCTGTTTTCACATGTTGGACAGCAGACAAGACAAGATTGTTATCCCTGAGTGAAAGGAAGCCAGTGAGGTGAGGCCTACTATCCCACTGGCTTTCTGCCTTGAGGCATTTTGTGGATACTGGTACTAGAAGGGGAATCCCCAGCAAAGCACAACAGTCGTGGGGAGCTGAAAGGTTAAAGAACAGTTTGAAGAGGAGATGGTTTAAATTTACAGGTGAGAGTATCAGATAGGAGGGAGCTAATCAGCCAAAGAGCTCCAGAAACCTGAATTAACAAACCTGCTGAAGACTAATCTGTCCACATGTAGGGTAAAACTCCTGACAGGAGACTATAAGATGAACAGTTCTCAGAGCTCACACAAGTCTAGGAATCCTGCAAGTTCTGACCAACCAGAGTCAGAGATCTTGTTGATCGTTCAGGACAATGATAAGAGACACCAGTAGGGCATGACTTGATAGTACATCTAAATTAGCTATAGAGTAAAGATCATTTTAGCCCTACCCTGAAAGAGCTTAAAATTAAGCTTTGAGAGGCATAAGAGAGGGCTTTAGGGGTCCTAAAATGTGCTGGATTTTAATGTGAGTGCCAGTTACATGGGGATGAATTCGTCAAGCTGAGCACCAATGTGTGCATTTTTATGTGTGCATGTTAAACTTTGATAAAAAGTTTTAAACAAACCTATTTCTTTTTTATTAAGTCTTTAAAAGATCAATCTGATGTGCAATAAATCTAACCTTGTGTCAAAATAAACTTCAACCCTCTTTAAAAGAAGGCAACAAAATCCAATATTCGATAACATAACGTTCACAGTATCTAACATCTTATTTAAAAAGTGCAAGACACGTTGAGAATGAGGAAAATGTCACCCGTAACGAGAGGAAAATTAGTCAATAGAAACAGACTCAGAAGTGACAGATAAGATAGAACTAGCAGATAAAGACTTTAAAGTAGATTTTATGAAGACTATAAATATGTTCATGAATTTAAAGGAAGACCTGATTAAATGAAGGGAGAAATGGAAGATATTTTAAAATGAAAGGGAACATCTATAAGCAACAAATACACGTAGAATGAAAAAAAAATCACTTATGGGACTAAGAGGATATGAGATACCACTGAATAAAACATCAGTGAATTTGAAGATATATCAATAAAAACTCCTCAGTGTAAAGCTAAGAAAGGAAAAAGACTGGAAAAAGTTAACAAAACTCAGTGACCCTATAGCATAATATCAAGAGGGCTAATATACTTGCAACTGGAGTCCCAGAAGGTAAGGAAGGTGAGGAAAGACTAGAAAAAATATTTTAAAAGAGTATAGCGGATTTTTTTTTCAATTTTGATAAAATAATACTCAGAGCTCCAAGAAGCTCAATAAACTTGAAACACAATGGACCCAAACAAAACCACACAAAGATACATTTTGATTAATTGCTCAAAACCAAGAAAAGCTTAAATTAGCCAGAGAGAAAAAGATATGAGAAGTAATTATAGTAGACTTATTGCCAGAAACCATTTAAGGCAGAAGACAATGGAATGACATTTTTAAAGTAATGAAAGATAATTTTTATCAACCCAGAATTCTATATCCAGTGAAATTATCCTTCAAAAATGAAAGCACTGAGGCAGGCAGATCACCTGAGATCAGGAGTTCAAGACCAGCCTGGCCAACGTGGTAAAACCCCATATCTACAAAAATACAAACATTAGCTGGGCATGAT
Organism: Macaca thibetana thibetana; assembly: GCF_024542745.1. Taxonomy (NCBI): domain Eukaryota; kingdom Metazoa; phylum Chordata; class Mammalia; order Primates; family Cercopithecidae; genus Macaca; species Macaca thibetana. The sequence continues at coordinate 15,084,404 of NC_065592.1, forward strand.
GGTGGGTACCTGTAATCCCAGCTACTCAGGAGGCTGAGGTGGGAGAATTGCTTGAACCCAGGAGGCAGAGGTTTCAGTGAGCTGAGATTGTGCCACTGTACTCCAGCCTGGGAAACAGAGTGAGAATCTATCTCAAAAAAAAAAAAAAAGAAGGCAAAACTAAGACTTTTTCGAACAGATAAAAAATAGGAGAAATCATTGTCAGCTGACCTGCTCTACAATAAATGTTAAAAGAAGTTCTTCGGGGGGTGGGAAATGATATTATAGGGAAATTTGAACTGTAATGAAGTGAAAAGAACCAGAAATAGTAAATATATGGGTACATGTAAGAAACTTATTTTCTCATTTTTAATTTCTAAAAGTAAAAATAATACCAGTGGAGATATTCTGCTGGTAATAATACCAGTAGTGCGTGGAGAATAGAAGTGTTCTGTTTAAAGGTTGTTATGTTACCTCTATACAAAAACTGGCATTAAAAAATAATGTTATTTGAAGGTAGACTGTATTAAGTTAAAGATTTATATTATAAACATTACACGGGACACTAAGGGAGGAAAAAATAAGACAGATATATATAGCTAATAAGCCAATATTGAAGGTCCAAAACATTTTGTGGGGAAAGAGTAAACATGACAACAGATGGAACAAATAGAAAAGTTAGCAAGATGATAGTGTCTATACATTGTGTAGACACTCCAATTTACAGAGGTTATCATATAGAAAAGCAAGACCCAGTTGTATGCTTTCTATAAGAATTCTACTTTAAATATGAAGAGTCAAATAGATTAAAAGTAAAAGGATAGGAAAGATATGCCAGCCAAACGCTAATCCAAAGAGAGTTGGGGGCAAAGAAACAGATCATCCTTATAGAAGTATACCAAATAATACTTGTAAATACTGTCCTATCCAGGAGAAGGAGCTTAATCGCCCCTTGACCCTACTTGGGTGTGGGCTAGAATGTATTTATTCCTAAAAAAAAACTGTGTGTGTAAAGAGAAAAGGAGTAACTTTAGTGGAGAAACTGGCAGACACTACCTTAACCAAACGATCAATTTTAACATCACCAGTGATGTCATGTGGATATCATATAACCACTGATGTGATGTAATGAGGATACTTCACCTCTGTGGTATTCTTTCCAAAAATCCACTCTAATCATGGCAGAAACTTCTGAGAGACTCAAATTTGGGAACATTCTACAAGAGGGGTCCCCAACCCCTGGTCTGCGGGTTGATGCCAGTTCATGGCCTGTTCAGAACCCAGCCACACAGTAGGAGGTAAGCAGCGAGTGAGCATTACCACCTGAGCACCCCACCTCCTGTCAGATCAGCAGTGGCATTAGATTCTCAAAGGAGCGTGAACTCTGTTGTGAACTGCGTATGCAAGGGATGTAGGTTGTGTGCTCCTTATGAGAATCTAATGCCTGATCATCTGAGGTGGAACAGTTGCATCCCAAAACCATCCTCCCTTGCACCTCCCCACCATCCCACTAGTCCATGAAAAGATTGTCTCCCACAAAACTGGTCCCTGGTGCCAAAAAGGTTGGGGGACTGCTGTTCTACAAAATACCGGACCAGCGTTTCTCACAATTGTCAAGGTCATAGCAAAGGAAAGACAAAGAAACTGTTCTAAGCCAGAGGACACTAAGGAGACATGACAACTAAATGTAATGTAGGATCCTGGGTTGGATCCTGGGATAGAAAAATAACATGAATGGAAAACTGGTGAAATCACAATGAAGTCTGGAGTTTAGTTAATACCAATGTGCCATTGTTAGTTTCTTAGTTTTGACCAATGTATGGTGGTAATCTAAGATATGCAAGCTTGTCCAACCTACCCCACTTTGTTGTTGTGGCTGTTCTGTTTTGTTTTAGGCTTTTAGCAGCCTGAAGCCGTAGCTTTTAGTTTCTCTCTCTAGTGATAAGTGGAAAAGAGGGATGAGGAAGGGGCTTTGCTGGCCCGACCAGAAACAAACTAAGAACCCATGACTGCATTCTCTCCCTTGGACACCCCTGTTTAGGGGAAACTGAAACTGGGTAAGGAGAATATGGGTCTTCTTTGTACTATCTTTGTAACTTTTCCATAAATCTAAAAATATTTCAAAATGAAAGTTTATTTTAGAAAAAGAAGGGAGTATTATGAATAACTTTATGTCTAAAATTTTGACAAATTAGGTAAAATGAACAAATTCCTTAAATTACAGAAAGTGACTCAAGAAGAAATAGAAAAATGGCACTATTTCTTTTCTTTTTTTTTTTTTGAGACGGAGTCTTGCTCTGTCGCCCAGGCTGGAGTGCAGTGGCGCAATCTCAGCTCACTGCAAGCTCCGCCTCCCGGGTTCACGCCATTCTCCTGCCTCAGCCTCCCTAGTAGCTGGGACTACAGGCACCGCCACCACGCCCGGCTAGTTTTTTTGTATTTTTAGTAGAGACAGGGTTTCACCGTGGTCTCGATCTCCTGACCTCGTGATCCATCTGCCTCGGCCTCCCAAAGTGCTGGGATTACAGGTGTGAGGCACCGCGCCCGGCCAGAAAAATGGCACTATTTCTATTTAAGAATTGTGAATCTGTAAAACTTTCCCACAAAGAAAACTCTAGGCCCAGAGAGCCTCCCTGGTTCATTCTATCATATATTTAAGAAGAACTAATACAATCTTAACACCAACTTTTTCAAAAAACAGAGGTAAAAGGAAGATGTCTCAACTTATTTTATGAGATCAGCTTTACCCTTACTTGAAAACCAGACAAATAATTTCCAAAAAAAAAGGAAACTACAGACCAATATACATAACCAATATAGATGTAAAAATCTTTAACAAAATATTATCAAATTGAATCCAGCAATATATAAAAAAGATAATAACCTTTTTTAAAGATGTGAATACAGGTTGGCTAAATATTTGAAAAACCATGTAATCTATTATATCAATAAACTGAAAAGGAAAATAATAAGATATATGCAAAAAGAATTTTAGGAAAAATTCAGCACTATTCCTGATAAGAACTCCTAGAAAGTGAAGTATTCTCACTATGGTAGAGAGCATCTAGAAAAGACCTACAGCTCACATCATACTTAATGGTGAAAGACTGATTTCTTTCCCCCTGAGAATGAAAAAACGTACCTGCTCTTCTTATATCTATTCAATGTTGTACTAGAGGTTCCCACCAGTTCACTAAGACGGGGAAAAGAGGTAAAGCCCAAATGGTTAGAAAGAAGTGAAATTCTCTTTATTCAGACAACTTGATCGTGTATATGGAAAATTCTAAGGAGTCTCATAAATGAATTTAGCAAGGGTGCAGGATAAAGTCAGTATACAAAAATCAAGTGTATTTCTATATACTAGTAACGAGCAATTGAAAATGAGATTTTTTAAAGTACCATTTAAAATAGCATACAAAACACAAAATACTTAGGAATAAATTTAAGAAAATATGTTGAAGATTTGTATCCTGAAAGCTATAAAACATTTCTGAGAAAAAATTTAAAAGACCTAAATAAATGGAGAGCTATTCCATGTTTTGGATTGGAAGACTCAATATTTTTTTACTCAATATTTTTAAGATGTTAATTTTCCCTAAATTGATCTATAGATTCAATATCCTAACCCAAATTCCAGATGGCTTTTTTTGGGGTAAACTTGACAAGTTGATTCTAAAATGTATATGAATATGCAAAAGATCGAGAATAGCCAAAACAATGTTGAAAGAGAAGAACAAAGTTGTTGGACTTATATTACCTGTTTGCAAGACTTACTATAAAGTTACAGTAATCAAGACAGTGTAGAAAGACATATAAATCAATAGAAAAAAATTAAGAGTCCGGCATTAGACCTATACATAAGTGATCAATTGATTTTTCAACAAGTATGACAAAGTAATTCAAAAGGGAAAGAAGAGGGATCTTTTTTTCCAACAAATGTGCTGAAACAACTGGATATCCATATGGAAAAAAAAGAAGCCTTGACTTTTACCTCATGCAAATATTAGCTCAAAACAGATTATAGACCTAAAAGTAGAAACAAAAGCAATCAAATGACTAGAAAAAAAAATATGAGAGGGAATCCTCATGAATTGGGGGTAGGCAAAAATTTCTTAGTATATAAAAAGCATACATCATAAATAAAAATGTGATAAATTGGACGTCATGAAAGGTAAAAACTTATGCTCCCCAAAAGCATCATTTAAAAAATGAAGAGGCAAGCCACAGACAAAATGAGATAAAATATTCTTAACACTTAATACCTAAAAAAGGACTTTTATCCAAAAAATATTTAAAAATTCCAAAACTCAGTAGCAAGAAGATAGCTCAATTAAAATGGGTAAAATATTTGAAGAAACACATCACAAAAAGATATTAAAATAGCCAATACGCACATGAAAAGATACTCAGCGTCATTAGTCATGAGGGTACAAATTAATGTCACAACAAGGTTCCACTGCATACCCACTGGTATGGCTAAAATAAAAAGGCTGAATTTCTTATAAATGTATATCTTAAACACATGTTTACTGTATGACCAAGTGATCCCACACCTAGGTATTTGCCCAAGAAAATGAAAACTTATGTATGTGTATATTTTTAGCAACCCAAACCAGAAACAATACAGACGTCCCCCAACTGGTTAAAATGGATATAAACAATCAGTGGTACACCCATAAAATAGAAGGCTACTCCACAATCAAGAAGAAACTAACTACTGATCTATTCCACAAAGTAGATGAATCTCAAATATATTATGATAAGTGACAGAATCCATTTATTTGACATTCTGGAACAGGCCAAACTATAAAGCTAGAAACAGCTGAGTGGTTGCCAGGACTAAAAGTGGCACAAGGGAAATTTGGGGGATGATATACCATCTGTATCTTGATTGTGGTAATAGATATATGACTATATGCATCTTTCAAAATTCATAGAACCATTCACTAAAGATGGTGAATCTTAAGATATGTGAATCATACCTCAATAAACCTGACTTTAAAATTATTTAAACACTGGCAACACCAAGTATTGTCAAAGATGTGGAAACATTTATGTGGAGCTCTCATCACTGCTGATGGAAGTATAATACGGTACAACCACTTTGGAAAACAGTTTGGCAATATCCTATGAAGTTAAACTTACGCCTACCATACAACCCAACAATCCCACACCTGGCTGTTCACCCAAGGGAAACGAAACTATATCCAAACAGGCTTGTACATGAATGTTTATGGTAGCTCCATTCATAGATAACAGACTTCATGTTTATCTCAAGCCCTGGCCTTCTCTACGCCATATTTCTTCAAAGGCCCAGAACCCTCAGACTCCCGAGATGTCCTGTGGGGCTTGTAGGAACTGGTGTGTGATCTTTCCCTGTGAGTCCACAATGCATTTGATTCCGGAAGCTAGGGACTAGGCCTTTTTGTAGACTTGATACTTCTACCCTGTTAATGCATTTTTGTTAGTATTTTCTGATAGAATGTTTATTCATTCAGCAGGCATTTCCTGAGCACCTACTATGTGCTAGGCTTTATATTGGGTATAGTGAGTATGGAGGTGATTAAGACATAGCCATGATTCTCAGTGAGGTCCCAGGCTGGTTAGTAGAAGAGCTAATGCAGGCTGGACTGCCAGTCTTGCCCCCACTTCTCCAGTCCCAGTTCATCCTCCAGGCTATAAACAAGGTATATAAACAAAGGCTATAAACAAAGCATGGAGACCACTCCCCAACTGAAAACCTTTAGTGGTGCCTCATTTTTCTCTTGGTGAAATTCAGACTCCATAATGTGGCCCTTTATAATCCACTTTCTGCCCATCTCTCCTACCTCATCTCTTGCCATTGCTCTTCTACCCATTTGTACTTTTTACTGACAGCTTTGCTTACGTACACAGGAGACTCTGGATGTTTCCAGTTCAGAGTCTTCCAAATGGGCAGATGTATAGCCAGTTCAGGTATGGAGATTATTTGTTCATTATTCATTTATCCAAAGTTTTTTGGGTGTATGCTCAGTGTATGGAGCTGTGGGAACATGGATACAGTCATCCTTCCTGGAAAGGAGGGATGAGCGCACTGAAGGGTGAGAATTGAATGCGTGGAGGTTGGAGGTGTGAACCAGGAATTAACAGTTTATTACAGCTAGAACATAGGGTGTGCAGTCAGGAGGGACAAAAGATGAGACCCAAATAGACAGGGGGGGCCAGATTGGGAATGGTCACAAAAACAAGTTTGGACTTCAAGTTTGGGGCAGTGGTTTGGGGCAGTGGGGCATCTACTAAGATAATTAAGCCAGGGAATGATGTGGTAAAATTCATGCTACCAGGAGTCCCAGACTGAGTCGAGTGTTGAATCCCACCTGTTGCTGCTTTTCTGGTTGCTAGAATCTGACCAAAGTTTTCCCCCACCCCACATCTACTGATATTGGACTGGGGGTCAGGGGACAGTGTGCTAGAGAGAATTCTTAGTATCACCTGTGACCAGCATCCAGTCATTCATTCCTCATGCTTTTAAGGAGTTGTTTGTCCATGCCTGTTCTGTCTTGGGCCACTCGGCGACACTGGTCACTGGATCACAATGAATCTCATTCATTCAGGAAGGGAGCATCATGATCCAGTGAGCCTTGCCCTGAGCGTGTGTGTGTATGATTTGTCAACAATCGAGGATTTTATGGGAGTTTATGGGACTTCATTAAAGATGCTGGAGCAGGAGCACTGTGGGACATCAGAAGAGACCTCAGCAATAAACCGCAATTCCAAGCTTTGGAATGCAGTAAATGTTTAAGAGACTTCCTTCCTTTCATTATTGAATTTTACTTTACTTTTATACCAGTAAAGAGTTGTGTTTTATTGGTTGAAATTTCTTGATTCTGTTTTTCCCAGGTCTGTTTAAAAGCTACATTTTATCTTTGAGGATGTTTGGCTTGTGGTGGAGGAAGTGCTGCCAGCAAATTCAATTAACTGGCAGAGCTCACAGATATTGTACACGGATTTCTTTTTTTCTTCTTTTTCACAACTGCTACATAAACACAGCTGGGTTTAATATTTGTCGTAACAAAGATTTAACTTGAATCATTTTACCCCGGGTAATTAATGCTTGGAATCTTGGCTACTTTTTCGTTCGTTTGTAATCCTCTGCATTTCTTTACTCTAGCTATCTAGATAATGAAGTGTGCTCCTCTAGGTCTTTGCCCTGCCTTAAAACTGCTTAATATTTGGCCGTTCCCACTAGAGAGCAGATGCTTTTCTTTGCAAGAATTGAATTTCTGTCAGCTCCTTTATGCATCATGTGTTTGGAACTGTAAGTGGATCAAGTTGTTCATCGCAGCGGGGACACTGTGAAACACATCTATTATACACTCTTCCCACCCCCCTTCCTGGTTTTTTTTTTTTTTTCCCTCCCCTGAGGAGGTGGAGATGCCCGGATCCCCTTGGGAGATATCTCGCTCTGTGTGGATGTGTCCATGTGATCCACCATGAATCCGGCCTGGCCACATCCCTAAGCAGGGAAATCTATATCCATTCAGCCCAGGATTGTGGCTGAGACAAACCCTACTTTTATCTTTGTAAACACCAAGCTCTTCATTAACTCCCAAATACACACCAAGTTTGGGTCACTAAATAAATCCACTAGGCTCAGCATAATGAGTGACATTTCAGTAACTGATGCCCTAGAAAATGTTAATTGTGAACCCATGATTCTTTTCGATGCTAAAATAAAGGCTTGGGTAGTTTTGGCTTTGGAGTTGAGCTAGCGCAGAAGAAGAGTCACCATCGATTAGGCCCCTACTGTGTGCCAGGCACTGTGCTAGGGGATTTGAAAATCTTGACATTTAATCTACATAAGAATCCTGCAAAAAAAGGAGGGGAGGGTAATTTATCCCCTTTTTATAGATGAAGAAAAGGGGCTAAGTAACTTGCCTAGAGGCATCCAGATAATAGCCAGGAGCAAAGTCAGAATTTGAACTCAGGTCTGTCTGAGCCCAGAGTAAATCCATATACTATAGAGTGTGGTCCCCTCATGCCTAGAGTTCACTAGAATATATTCATCGGTTGATCAGTCAAGACATTGATTTATTATGCATGTTTGTGACATGCTGCCATTGCTCCATCTGAGTTGTCTCATTCCACGTCGGGTCTAAAGTTCGGTTGGCATTTGTGAACACCTTTGTATTCATCTAAATCTGAACTCCTGGTGGTGACTGGAATAGTTTTAGTTTTGCTTTTCTCTCAAAGCTCAGTGCAAATACAACCCAACTGCCCCAAGCAACCTACTGTTTTCTTAGAGTTTTGTGAATTTCAATTTCTAGCTGTGAACTGATGGTTAAAATTTCTAAACCTATATGGTTTAGTTTGCTAACACGGCTTTGGAAAGCAGGCATCTTGGTGGCGTTCCTGCTGTGATATGCTCATCTTTTGGGCCTCAGATAGTGGCTCTGAAGGCAGAAGTACATTTTGGTTCATTTTTACTAGATGTCATTCAATTTGCCAGAGTCATTGTGGGACATTCACATGTCTGACTGAGATACTGCTGATCTGTAGAATTAATTATAGTTAAATGGAAAGGTGGCTTTTGCTCATGAAGAAAGTCGTTAGTCTCTTGATAAACATTTTTAATTATGATTAACTTTAGTCTTCCTCCAAATACTTTCTATTAGAAAAGGCATTAGTGTTCTGGTTCATTAGAAATAGAGCAGTCGTTTTATTTTTGGTTTGCAGTCCATTTTGTTGTTGAAAGATATTGGTCATTAAAAAAAAGTTGGTGGATGTTGTGTTGTAAAAAACATATAAGGTTTCTCTTGCAAGTGTATATCAGTTTTTTCAAAGGTAACTTACACTGTAATTTTGTGTGTTGTGTTTGCAAGAGAATGCTTCTTGGTTTATTCATGTTGACAACTGAAAAGCCTTAGACCTAATTAAAAGAATTTCCATGAGCACCTTTACTGAACCATTTCATTACGCGGCACTGCACAGATTGCATTGTGAAACATGGTGATAGTTTAAATCTGACCTTTAAACCTGAACTGCCAGAAGTATGGGGAGAAAACCCTTCTTTGAAAACACTCCCCAGATAGATATATGTGTGTGTATGTGTATGCATACATGCATGCACATATTTGGTTAGAAGCAATCTTTTTATGGAATGACCACCTAATAATATAAATATAAATACACATTTACTTTGAGCTCAGATTTTGTAGTCTCCTGTAGCTTGGGGTAGGATTTTCTAGCTACATTAATTTTATGTGTGTGTGTGTATGCATGTGTAGTGTATTAAAGCTAAATTGTTGTATAAGGAAAACAAAGATAATTTCACTTACTCTGGGCCAACAAAAAAAAAAAGTATTTGGAGGAAGGTAAGATTTACAAATAGAAAAAGGCAAAAGTCTTCACTACTGTGTGTTTCAGTTTCAAATGGTGAGATACTCAGATTAATCTCATGGGGAGGGGCCAGAGTGTATATGTGTGGGCAAGACTCCTCCTGAGCTTTATTTGGCAGATAGTGGAAACAGGCCTTTTTTGGTTTTGTTTTAAAATTGCACTTTTTTACTCCAAGGATGTCATTCTATAAGGATTCGATAGCTTGTTCATGGGATGCTCAGCAGAGCCGCTACAGCACATAACGAAGTAGCCATTCACATAATAATAATTGATCCTTTTGTCTGACGAAAAGCTGCCTAGAATTCTAGCTCTTGCCACTAACTTTCTGATGTATACACAGCCCACAAGTTGTCAGGGGAGAGGGAGGGAGCAGAGATCCGGGCTCGTAGGGTCATAGCCAGCTCCAGCATGGAGCTCCGCATAAACAGCACAGCCCTCACTCCCCCGTGGAGAACCAGGATCTTTGAGGGGAAAATGGGATGCAGAAGAAGCAATTAAAGCCAACTGAGGTCAAGGTACAACCATGTTCTCAAGAAACAGAAAAGCAAGGAATGAGAAGAAACAATAATGGAGATATAATAAATCAGGGAAAAAATAAACCAGTATCATAGACATATCTAATTTGGTGGTCTAAGAAACCTTAGCAGCAGTGAGAATCAATGGACTGGCACAGACTCTGGAGGAAGATAGACTTGGACTTGACTTTGGCTTCTGCCCTTGCCTTACTGTCAGTGTGATGTGGAGCTGGGTCTCACTTTCCTCATCTGTGTAGTGGGGATGGCTGTGCCTACCTAGGCCATTTGTTCTGAAATTTTAATACAATACTGGATATGAAAATACTTGTCATGTCATTTGTGAACTAGTAGGGTACTTGATAAATACTAGTTTCTGTTCCTTTCTCCTGATAAATATCTTGTTCTTACAGAAACTATTCCTGGGAAGGAGACTGGGGTATTATTGCCTTTACATATAAAGACGTTTTGTTTTGAATTTGAGGCAAGAACTAAGGAAGGCATAGGTAGATACACTTATGTAATGGAATTGACAGTTCGCCATTTCTCATTGCCAATGTTTATGTGCCCCTGAGGATGGGAAAACAAGTCACTAACCCCTTCTCCCCTCTCCAGACGCACACATTCCCTGTGGGATTTTAGAATAAAGCCTTGATGCCTACTTTATGCAGGTGAGGAAGAATTAATCAACTTGCCTTAGTCCTTAAAGAGGGGAGGAAGATGTGACTCGATTGCCCCTCCACACCTGCTGCTGTGTGTCTTATTTGTAATAATAATAATAATAAAATCTTTCAACTCCAACTGTGACACCCAGCAGTTAATGCAGCTCCCAGGAAAGAGAAGCAGTACCTGCGCAGACTAACTTGAGCCAGACTTTTAGAACGGTGCCTCTCGTTGAGGTGCGCCAGCACTGAGCATGGACATGGTTCCTGCCTTCCTAGACTGGTCAGTCTAATAGAAGAGAAACACATTAGACCGGGTGCGGTGGCTCACACCTGTAATCCCAGCATTTCGGGAGGCCAATGGGGGTGGATCACTTGAGGTTAGGAGTTTGAGACCAGTCTGGCCAACATGATGAAATCCCATCTCTACTAAAATTAAATACAAAAATTAGCTGGGTGTGGTGGCACATGCCTATAATCCTAGCTAGTCAGGAGGCTGAGGCAGGAGAATTGCTTGAACCCAGGAAGCGGAGGTTACAGTGAGCCAAGATGGTGCCACTGCACTCCAGCCTGGGCAACAGAGTGAGTGAGACTCCATCTGAAAAAAAAAAAAGACAGACGCTAATTGGATTCTTGCGGAATGCATCATTATACATTGTTGTGTGTCCCTAAATGAAAGACAGAGTGAGGGCGTATAATAGGGTAACCTTAGTCTAGCCTCAGCAGTTCGACTGAGGAAGTGATATTTGAACTGAGACCTGAAGGATGAGTAGTAGTCAACTTAGGGCCCTGTGTTGTCCAATATGGTAGCCACTATTCACACATGGCTATTTAAATTTAAATGGATCGAAATGAAATGGAATAAAAGTTTCAGCTTCTCAGTCACGCCAGCCACATTTCAAGTGCTCAGTAGTAGCTAGCATATTGGATGTCGTTGGACAGAAGATAGATTATTTCCATCATTGCAGAAAGTTATGTTGGACAAGGCAGAATTCTAGGCAAGGGGGCAATGGTGGGTGAGAGCACTCCACACCAGAAATAACCTATGCAAAGGTCTTGGGGTAAGGGGGAGGCCAGTGGGACTGGAGTCCGATGCGGGTGGCTGAAGCCACAAAGGAGGATGCAAGAGCCTCTCATCTGAAAGACTCTGTGGCCAAATCAAACAGGGCCTTGCAGGCCAGGCTAGGGCTTTAGTCTTTTTCTCCAGAGCAGTGGAGAAGAGCTGAGAAATCTTAAGGTGCCAGCATTGATGGAAAGAGATAGATAGCATTGTCTTAGAGGTGAACACTCAATAGTCTGCCATCCACTCCCAGGCCCCAGAAGTTGCAACCAAATGATAAAGGAAAAACACGCTACTTCTTGAGCACTAATGTGTACTAACAGGGTGTTTTCATTCTCCTGGGGAGAAAGACATGTAAACTGCTGGTATATAAAGGCCTAAAGAAGAGAATGATGGTTTAGGCAACACGAGAACCCCTTCTGAAGTAGTAGTAAGCTAACTCGTATCCGATTTGTAGGGGCTAAACTGGTCGTCCTTAGGAGCCAGGCCCTCCCTCCTCTGCAGTTCCGTTTCCAGCACATCTCCAGCATGGGACCTGCAAAGATTAGGAATCAACAAAGGAATAGGCCATCGTGCCCTGAGAAAGAGCTGTTTGTTCTGACAGAAAGTTGGGGGTTTGTATTTTTTAATAAAAAGAGTTTGTTAGAAAATACGATAAAGAATATCCCAGGTTTAGGAATGGGTTTTGAGGCCTTTGAAATCAAGTGGAAGACAAAGGTGCAAATGGAGCTCGAGCCAAGCCCCTAACAGGCCTTAAATATTATGCTAAGGAATTGAGACTTTATTATATTCACAGTAGGGAGCCACTAAAAATTTTAGAGGGAATGACATGATATAACCTCTTGTTTTAGGAAGGTAATTCAATGCAAAGGATGGATTAGACTAGGAAGAGAATAGAGGAAGAGACACCAGCTCAAAGACTGTTGCAATAGTACTGGTAAAAGATGAATCTAAACTTAAAAAAAAAAAAAAAAAAAAAAAGCTAGGCACTCTGCTACATCCATTCTTCATTTTATATCCATTATATTTTACTCCTCACAATGTATACATGTTGTACATACTTCATTTTACAGCCAAAGAACTAAAGCTCAGAAAGGTTAAAGTAGGGAAGCCAGGTTTTCAATCTTAAACCTAGGCTTCTGTGATTCAAACTCTATGCTTTACTGCCTGAGGGGTGCAGTGGGGACAGAGGAGTAGATGAAGCCCAGGGACCTAAGAGGTTAAGAACAGTGACCAGTGAAAGGAGGACCAGGGGACAGGGTCAGGTTAAGGGAGGGCAGGGGCAATACTCTGTGTGTTACGGGATGTGATAAGTTTGTGGTTGTATAAGACTGGTCTCCTTGTTCCCTCTGACTCATTCCGCATGCAGATGTTCATTTCTCCTGCCATTGTGGTTGTGTCTTAGCAATGGCATTCTACAGAAGGGGAATGAATATCACTTTCTCTTCCCATCCTTTCCAACAGAGACCAGTTTCTATTAATGATCCATCACTAAAGAATGTGATCCTAGACTTTCCTCCAAGCAGAGAGGCTCAGCCACTGAAAATGCCTTTCACAATGTCAAACACTTGTTCGTTCGTTCGTTCTTTCATTCACAGAAAGTGCTGCATGAGTACACTGAGCCAAGAACTGTGCTGGCTGCTGGCCCTGCGGGGAACTCGGTCCATCAGGAAAGGAGGTAGAAACTGCAGTTTGCCATGGAACCACCTGCTCAGTCCAAGGAGGCTGAGACTTAGTGGTCAGGGCAGGCTTCACAGATGGGGGGACATCTGGATTCCCTCTTTCCCTTAACCCAAGGCAATGGGTAATTTGACTATTAAAGAAAAATACCTCATTTTATTTCTTTATTGTAAAAGTAACATATGCTTTTTCTTAAAGGATAATCAAAACAATCAAGTGTGTAAAATAGAAAGTGAAAGCATCCTTGCATGGTTAAAGTTTGATAATGTAGCATTTTAGATTTTTACTGCATATATATTTATATATAATTTTAAAATGATTCATGCTGTACGTGTTACTCTGCAACCTGCATGTTTTTCCCCCACTCGACAGTATTTCACGGACATCTTTTTGTGTCAGTTCGTAGAGTACTGCCATGTCCTTTTTAGCAGCTATGTGGTATTTCCTGGTGAGGATGTGGGATCATGTATTTCAGAGGCCCCAATTGATGGATACTTGGATGGTCTTTCAGAAGTTGAATAGATGTTCACAAGCAGGACAGGAAGGGACAAGAGACAACCAGGACTGAGCTACTCAGATGGAAATGGGCTGGAGAGTAGCCTGTGCTTCTGGATATCCAAGTTTAACATTAAGTAGAGCAAGTGGAAGTGAGGCTGATCGACGACAGCCTGCACAGACTGCTCGTGGAAGTTTGGATGTTTTTCTGAAGGTGATGACGGTGAAGGGCGGGGACACTGAAGGGTTTTGATGGAGAATCAAAGTGATTGGATTTGGATTTTTCCAAGATTACTAGGACAGATATGGGTGGATGGCATTGAGAAACTGAAGGCAAAGAAAGGCCCACCGAGGAAACTGTTCCACTAGTCTGGGCCAGAGAGGATGATGGAGCTGAATTTACAGGGCAGTGTCATGGGCACTGAGAGGAGAGAGTGGATTCAGGGCATATCTGGGTTGGTGTTGATGACATGTGGAGAATGTTTGTGGAAAGGAGGGAGAAGTAGGGAATCTGACATCTGACACCTGGCCCAGGAGACTGGCCGAATGATGCTGTGGTAACCAAGATGGCACACAGAGAGGAAAGGGCACTTTAGACAGAAGCTGGTGAGTTCAGTTTTGCCCCCCCTTAGCTTTGCTTTGTCTTCCTCCTATAACACCTGATTAAAGGAGGAAGCCATCCTCACCGGCACTTACAACACACCCAAATTACCCCAGATAAATCCCAATGTTAACGATTTGACCAGCACCCCTAGGGGTACTGAAGGCAAATTCAGCTTTAGATATATGACTCTGTGTTATTTAAACCTTAAATTTTCTTCCCTCACTTGTATTTAAAGGACAAATGCTACTCCCCAGCGATCAGATGCACAGATACTTGCAGTTTCAAAGTTTAAGGTGCTGGCAGATCAAGACAAAAGCTTCTCCATGTGGCAGGGTGAGAGGAGGTCTTCAGAATTCTTGGCCTAAGTGGTCACAGGGGCACCAGGAGCCCAGGACCACTTGGCTAGTTTCAGGCCAGCTGGGGCAGGCAGGAAGGAACACGCTAGTATTTGCTCAGTTACAATCAACGACTCCTTCTTTGTGTAAAATGGTAATAAGGCCATTAGGAGAGGCTCACCTGAAGTGCAGCGTTGTGAATCCAAGGTAATTAAACACCTCCCGAATGAAAGAGAAAGGCCAGGGAAGGTTAAGTGAGGAATAATCTGCGGCACAGGTGGCCCAAGGCCTTTGAGGAGCCAGAAGGAGAGCGACAGCGGCTTGTACCATTTCAAAGGATGGAAATGTCACTGTAGTCCCTGGGAGGGGCAGGATTTTTATTTTTATTTTGGGGGCAGGGGCAGGGAGTGGGTAGTATTTTTAGCGTGTTAATAGAGCATGCTTCTTTTTCGTACTTCTCTTTGGAGGCGGAAGTCCACGGCAGAGTCAGCCTAGGTGCTGAATGGCCTGCATTGCTCCTCAGGGGCTCTCACCACTGTGGGGCTGGGGCTCATGTGTCCCTGATAAGGGAAGGTCATAATAAACCAGTTGTAGATACCCGGATGTTGAGATAGACTTCAAACTGCTTCCAAATGAAGATTGTTTTCCATGGTCCCCTCTTGGAGTAGAGGTGGGCTAACTACCCCCTCAGTGTATGTTCCCAAGGCTTTTTACTTTTTCTTTTTTTTTTTTTTTTTTTGAGACAGGGTCTTGCTCTGTCACCCAGGCTGGAGTTCTACGGTGCAATCATAGCTCATTGCAACCTTGAACTCCTGGGCTCAAGCAGTCCTCCCACCTCAGCCTTCTAAGTAGCTGAGACTACAGGCATGTGCCACCATGGCTGGCTAAATCTTTTTTTATATTTTTTTATAGAGATGGGATCTCACTGTGTTGCCCAAGCTGGTTTTGAACTCCTGGCTTCAAGCCATCCTCCTGCCTCAGCTTGCCAAAGCGCTGGGCACGTCCCCTTGGCTTCTAACTTATCAGAGGAGAGTATCAGTCCCATCTTCACTCAGTTTAGCATCCAAACGTGAGGCATGCCCTTTATCAATAGCAAAGCATTTTTTTCCTATAAACAGTTCACATTTATGAATGGCTTCGTATACACTGAGCACTGCTTGGTGACTTTGTGTATCCTTCCAGCTTGTCTTCATTGCATAAGGTCTGGTGGAGGATTTTTGCTTTTCAGATTGTTACCTCGAAATTTCTGTTGTCTCCACACAAAAACTTGTACATGAATCTTCATAGCAGCATTATTCATAGCAGCCAAGAAGTAGAAACAGCCCAAATGTCCATCTGCTGATGAACAGATTGATAAAATGTGGTCTCTCCATACAGTGGAATACTATTTAGCCATAAAAAGTGTGAAGTCTTGACACATGCTACAACATGGACGATCCTTGTTCATAAAGCATTGTGCTAAGGGAAATAATCTGATGGCAAAATACTACCTATTGTTAATTCCATTTATATGAAATGTCCAGAGTAGGCAAACCTGTAGAGACAGGAGGAAGGTAAGTGGTTGCTTGGGTCTGGTGTGGGGTTGAAATTGGTAGGGAATGGGGAGTGACAGCTAATGAGTATGAGGTTTCTTTCGGGGATGATAAAAAATGTTCTGGAGTTAGTAGTGATGGTTGTACAGCCTTGTGACTATACTAAAAACCACCAAAGTGTGTACTTTAAATGAATGAATTTTATATGTGAACTATGTCTCAATAAGCTATTAAAAATTTTTCCTCTCAGAAGCTTGGGAACAAGACATAAGGTGCATGGATCATTTCTAAAGTCTGTCTAGTCCTTCCCGGATCAAATTTTTTTCCCCAGACTTCTCAGCAAGTGATTCTTAATATTTCTAGGGTCACAGGTGCCTTTAAGATTCTGGGGAAAGCTATGGATCCTGTACCCAGAAAAATAATCTTCACTCATTCATATTAAAAATCTGTAAATATTCGTGGATCACCTAAATCTAATTTTCTATTGTATCCTAAGTTTTTTCTTTAAATAATGTCCTACCAGTAGCTGGTCTCTTACAGAATTAGTTTCCATGAAACGTGCTCTTGATATGTTACCTGAATGCTTAAAACCAATCATTAGTTTTCTGTTTCTCTCTCAGAACGAAGGAAAAAAATCCCTTCAGTCCCCTGCCTTTCTCTCCAGCCTCATTTCAAGCCATATTCCCCTCATTTTCTCCACTGAAGCCAGGGTTCTTTCTGTTCCCTGAACTCTTCTGCACTGCAGGGCCTTTGCACGCCACTCCCCATACTTAGCTTGTGGTGCTCTCCCCTCTTTGCTGAGTTAACCACCCTCACCCATCCTTCAGATCTTAGTGCAAGCCTGTTGCCCTCCAGGAAGCCTTCCTTGACCCCCTAGACAAGCTCTCTTACAGGCTTGTCACAGTAGCAATGCCACATGCATCCCTGTTTTTCTCACTAGAATGTCAGCTGAATGAGGGCAAGACCCCTGTGTAGTTTCATTGTATCCCTTGTATTCCCAATGCCCAACATAGTCCTAGGTACATAGGAAATAATAAATACTTGTTGAGTGAATGAATAACTCGAGGTCACCACGTTGCACAGTTCCAGGGGCTCCTCTTATGTGGAACGCAGTATGAAAGGTGTGCTGTGAAGCGTGGCACCTTGAGATGAATGAAACGCGTGTTAGAAATAGTCCAAGAAGCTTGATGTTGAGGGCAGCAGCCACCATGTCACACAGTCTTTCCTACATTGTTTTTTATGTCTCACTTTCAGGAGAATCTTTATTCATTTGACCAATGGGTTTGTTTGTAGTACATGGACCTGTGAAATCTCACAGCCTTCATATTTCCCTCTTTGCTTTGGCTACTGGGAGACTTTTAAGTCAAATTCAAGCCCATTTCTACCCACCATATAAGACCTGATGGCTTACATTTATATAGCAAATCTATTACCTGCTTCTTTGCCCATTATCATCATTTCCAAATATTTTGTTTTAACGTTTTGAGTATGTGTCTGTTAGTATAAGCTGCCACACTTCCTTTAGAATATTATGTGTGAGAAATATAAATAAGCCTTTATTCTAACATTTGTAAGTAGCTTTAAGAGGGTATAGAATAGGAACTGAAAGTCTGAGTTTGGGCTCAGACTACAAGACTTTGATTGGAATGTGGCCATGTCTTGAGTTTGTTCCTAGGTATGTAGCCTAGCCTCCCTGAGGCTGTTTTACCCTTGTAAGATGGGAACATTAATTCCTTCCTCACCGGATTGTTAAATTAACTAAATTGTAAAATGTATGCAAAAGTGCTTACCTGGCATGGAGTAAGTCATTAAAAATGGTTTTTGTTTTTATTAGACACGTTCTAATAGGAACAACATTCATTTAAATTTCAAAAAGATGCCCTAATTCTGAACACTTTTTTTTTTTTTTTTTTTTTTTTTTTGAGACTGAGTCTCACTCTGTTGCCCCAGGCTGGAGTGCAATGGCGTGATCTCGGCTCATTGCAGCCTCCGCCTCCTGGATTCAAGTGATTCTCCTGCCTCAGCATCCCAAGTAGCTGGGATTACAGGCGTGTGCCACCGCACCTGACCTGAACACATTTTTGTCCTTCCAGTAACTGAGGTATCAAACGGATCCTGCCATCCGTAGGATCTTCCAGGGCTCCGTATATAGTGAACTTAGCCACCCCACTTTGACCCTGTCCTCAACCTGTGTTTTCTTTCTCTCCATCACCAGATCTCTTCCCTGAAGAACAGGCTGAAAAAGGTCTCCACAACCACTGGGGATGGTGTGGCCAGAGCGTTCCTTAAGGCCCAGGCCGCTTTCTTCGGTAGCTACCGAAACGCTCTGAAAATCGAGCCGGTGAGTAGCCGTGGCATGTCACAGAGCCTGTGTTTGGTCAGGGCTGAGAAGCATACCTCAGGGGCCACAAGAAATGCCATGATCCTTCTGGTTTTCGGATTCACCTAGAAGAGCGTGTGTGTGTTTGTGGTGGGGGACAGTGTACTCCCCTTGCCATACCTCTCAGCACAAGGAGGCTGTGCTATCATATGTGAGACCCTGGCTGCTCCAGGGGCTGTTACGCCCTGTGCACCACCCTAGACAGTAAGCCCTGGCCGTGTGTCAGATCCAGCACCAGGCCCCTCACACTCACCTGCTTCCCCTGGGGCTTCACAGTGCACCTGTGCAGCAGAGATGATCAGCTCCACTTTACAAATGAGGGAGCCAAAGGTCAGGGAAGAGAAACAACTTAGCCGGGAAAAGCCAGATGGCCCCAGAGCCCCTGCTTTCCCACTGGGCCTCTCCACCCTTGTTCTTTCGAGGGACCGCCCCTCCACGCTTGAGAAAGCAGAGCCTCCTGGGTCTCATGCCTCATGGCTCCTGCGAGGGGTCTTGGTGAAAGTGGTCACAGTGAGGACCGGGAAGTGACCTTGCCCACCTCTGGCCCTTCCCCCTTTCTGGGCCTCGTCGACTCATCCATGTCCCCTGCCTGCCTCATGAGGTGACTCGTGATTGCAAGGATGTGAAGACACCAGGTCTTCTCTGAAACCAAGGACAGTAACAGTCCTCTTAGCTTCGGAGAGAAACTCTTCCTTGCTGTTTCTCTCCTCGGCCTACTCTTGGCCTTCTGGCTGAGGAGAATGCAGGAATTGGCCTAGGGACCTGGGTCACCCTGTAGAGGGGAGAATGTTGGAGGGAAACCCTGCTGACAGGTCTGTTCTCCCAGGAGCACAGGGCTGCCTTCGACTCGAGCGGGTGAGTGACACTGTCACACCCAGCCTCGTCGGAGTCGGAATTGGAGTCGGAATTGGAGTCGGATGTGAGGGACACTGGCTGCACTGCCCATAGGCCAGGGCTGTTTGTTTCTATTTTTACTTTAACCTGTAGCATTTAATTAGATCAAATGACAAAAGTTCAGGGGATGTGAGGCAATGTATTCTCTGGAGAAATTCTGAGCATGAGCAGGGGTCACACTTCCTCATAAGCCACAATTACACGTTGGTCTTTACTGCTCTGACTCTGTCGTGTATTCAAGTAAAACACAAAGAATAACAGCAAACACCTTGTTTCCCCATCATCCAGGACCTGCTCTCTGTGAAGTGGCCAGGGCAGTGGGTGCTCAGGAAGTAGTGTCCTAACCCCACCCTCCTGGCTCCTTTTTATCCGTCTGGCACTTAGGCCTTACTCTCTAGGCTGCCTGAGCTTTGGACAGTGTCATCGTCACTGTGTGCTCACATAGCAGAAGGGGTGCACTCTCTTTTTGCTTCCTGAGATGTATTTCCCTTAGATTTTTCAAAAGCCCTTCAGCTTAAAGCCAGTTCTTGATAGTGTCCTGCTAGTGTCAGAGTGACGTGGCTCTGATTACTTGTCACGATCTTGGTCCAGCCAAACCAATCAGGGTCAAAGCAGTGACAGCTGGCACAATTCAAGGAAAATACTGTTGTCTTCCCCCGTTTAAAATGGGAATGAATAGGACAACTGGCCCAATCCTTTGCTTGGGTTGCTGGGAACGGACAGACTTGAAGTATTTTCACTCTTGCAATGATCTCATTGTTGGCATGTGTGCATCTGGAATCCAAAGGCAGCTGAAGCTCGGGGCATATTGCTGCTGCAAGATCTGGGCACAGGCTGCTCCACGGGAGGAGTTTATCGTCGTACTTGCACATGGCGCTGGAAGGCACTGGATTTAAGGACAGAAGCCCTGGAATTTCAAGCCTGGCTCTGCACTTCTTAGCTGTCTAAAAGTTGAGCAAGCCACTTAATCCATTTAAACTTCAGTTTCTTCACCTGTGAAATGAGGCTAAGCCTCTGCCTATCCTTCCTGAGGATCCACTGAGCCATAACACATTTCATCAGGAAGGTGAAACTTGAACTGGGTCTGATGAGTAAGGTTTGGAAAAAGAGAAAGGAGCGTCCCTTCCTAGAGTGGGGGTGGAGGTAACTGAGGAAGCAAAGGCTTGGAGGCAGGTTCCCTCATAGCCAGTGAGTGGACCATTTTGTTTGGAGCGACTGGGTGGGGAGATGGGGCTGCAGGAGAGGATAGAGCCAAATTTGGCAGAGCCTTGGATGCTACGCTAAGAGAGTGAACTTGACCCTGTGAGGAGTGTAAGTTTCTGAGCAGAAATGTGACATGACTGAAGTTACCTTTGAGCAGTAGTATAGTGATGGGCTGAAAGGAGAGCTGGAGGCAGAGAAACCAGTTAGAGGAGTGTTACGGGAACTCAGAATAGAGCCCTGGGTAGCTCAACCAGAAACAGAGACCATGAAAGAAGTAGCAAGATTCAGCAATAGATCAAATATGGGAGATGAACAGCAAGAAGTGTCAAGATGTCTCCCAAGATTTGGAGCCTAGGAGAGGATGAAGCCACCCCTGGTAGCAAAGGGAATGCTTAATACCAGGGCGTTCACAGTAGCAGCATTCCCAATGGTAAAACACTGGAGTGTACTGAGTATCCATATGAGGTAACCGGTGAAATAAATTAAAGTCCATCTTATGATAGAATATTATGTAGCCATTAAAACTATCACCTTAGAGATAACATGATGGGTTTAGATGGAGACATGGTACTTGTCCTTGAATGTAAGCTGCTATTCAGTCATAAGATGTATTATTAGTTTATGTACCATTAAGAAAGGGAAAAGAGTGGTGCCAATTATAACTGAAGGATGCCACCGGTTATAAGACACATCCAGATTTCAGAAATGTTACAATGGGAAGTAATTTTCATCTTAGAATCAATGAAATATGGCAGACCTGTCAGCCTTTCAGTCCCATTCATCTGTCCTACAATGGCTTTCTTCCGTAAGGTGGAGAAGGAAACCAGAAGACCTGGAATTTTCCAACCAAGCTTCAAGCCAAGGTCATCACCAAGTCACCTAGATGGTTTTTAAACTATAGATTTAATTTTGGCAAATTCTCCCCTTCTAAAATATGAGGTGACAACATTCCCCATGTAAGATTGCTTGGGGCAGCCAGGCATGGTGGCACGTTCAAGACCAGCCTGGGCAATATACAGAGACCCCCATCTCCACAAAAAATAAATTAGGTGGATGTGGTATCACGTGCCTGTGGTCACAGCTACTTGGGAGGCTGAAACAGGAGGATTGCTTCAGCCCAGGAGTTCAAGGCTGCAGTGAGCCAAGATGGTGTCACTGCATTCCAGCCTGGGCAACAGAGTGAGAACCTGTCTCTTAAAAATGTTTAGGGGATTAGTTTAAAATAATGACTGCAAAGTACATGTGAGCCCGAGAAATAGGGAGGAGGCATTGGCTGCATCAGTGGGGAGGATGGTGCCTTGAGTAAGCCTGCCAGGGTGCATGCAACACAGTGCTGACTCCCTCCCCACGGCCGCTTGTCTTTCAGTTGTTTCTCTGGTTATAAAAATAGGACCTGCTCTTTGTAGGCTGGACGCAGTGGCTCACACCTGTAATCCCAACACTTTGGGAGGCCGAGGCAGGTGGATCACAAGGTCAAGAGATCGAGAACATCCTGGCCAACATGATGAAATGCCATCTCTATTAAAAATACAAAAATTAGTTGGGCATGGTGGCGCGTGCCTCTAGTCCCAGCTACTCAGTAGGCTGAGGCAGGAGAATCACTTGAGCCCGGGAGGCAGAGGTTGCAGTGAGCCAAGATCGTGCCACTTTATTCCAGCCTGGTGACAGAGCAAGACTCGGTCTCAAAAAAAAAAAAAAAAAAAAGAACACTTGTTCTTTGTAAAAAAATGTTCGAAGTAACAGGACTAGAAATGAGAAAGCACCACCCATAATCCTATCATCACGAGGTAGGTGAGATACAGCTGTGGCAGGTTCCCATCTAGGTTCTAGGATTTTTCGTTTCTTTTGTTTTTCCATTTTGGGGTTTTGGTTTTTTAACTTTCTTGTAGGCAGATGAGATATGCCTGAGAATGCAATCCAGTATCCTAGTTATTAATAACTTTTTTTGCCTTTTAGTTTGTGTAAGCATTTTTCATACCACATAGAATCTCTTCTTAGACATCATTGACAGTGGCTGAGCAGAGCCTATCAGGTGACCCTTGTGGTTACCAACCCTGGCCATGGATTAGAAGCACAGAGGAACGAGGGGTGGAGGGGGGGGGTGCTTTTAAAAAGGCAAATGTCCAGGCCCTCCTCAGAGATTTCTGTCGAGTTCCTGTGATCTGAAATCAGAACCAAGGCCCACCATGTTTTCCTAGTGCTAGTCTTGTAAAAAAGAAATTATTTTACTATTTTTTTTATTATTATTATTTTGAGACAGGGTCTCACTCTGTTGCCTAGGCTAGAGTGGCATGATCATGGCTCATGGCAGCCTCAACCTCCTGCGCTGAAGTGATCCTCCCACATCAGCCTCCCATCTAGCTGGGACTACAGGTGCATGCCACTGAACTCAGCTAATTTATTTTTAATTTTTGTAGAGACAAGGTCTTGCTATGTTGCCTAGCTGGTCTCCAACTCCTGGGCTTGAGTGATCCTCAGCCTCAGACTCCCAGACTGTTGAGATTACGGGCATGAGCCACCATGCCCGGCATGCTGGTTTTTTTGATTGTCAGTAATGTTTCATGATTTTAAACCACACTGTGCTAAACATCTTTATATATATCTTCATACCTGGTTTGAATTATTTTCTTAGGCAGATTCCTTGACATGGATTTACTGGGTCAACGGATGTGAGTCCATTTAAAGCCTTTGGCACATAAGGTGAGGGAGAAAGCTGGTGAGCAGACACAGGGGAATGTGTGCAGGGAATGGCCCCCGAGGTGGGTGCCAGGGCAGGGCCTGGGAACAGTAGGTCCCTGAGGGCAGAGGGAGCCTGCAGGGTAGAAGGCCAGGTATGTGGGGGCCACGCAGGGCAGCCCAGCTGCAGCGCTACCAGCCCCTCTGGCTCGCCTGTGCTCACTGCTTCGTAATGCTTCCACAGCAGCAGTCACCATGCAGGGTCCTGGGGTACTGCCCATACAGGTGGGGGAGGTGGAGGTGGGGTCATGGTTGTCAGGTTACTGCAGAGTCACGGTGTTGTGTTTTGTTGGAAACAGGAAACATGAGGGACCTGAGCAGGCTCCTCTCTACTCTGCTTCTGCCTCCCAGGACCCTGAGCAGTTATTCACCTCTCCAATCCTCAGTTCCCCTTCCATAAAGTGGATGTGTAATCGCCTCCTTGCAGGAGTGTAGTGAGGCTTAATAAGCCCAGTACAGTGCCTGTCCTGATGGCCCTGGGAAGATGGGCATGGCCCTGGCCCTCACCCACTTCCTCCGTCTGAGGAGGACCCTGCCAGCCTGGAGCCCGTTGGGGGACAGCTCCAGTCCGTGTCCTGCCTGGCTCTGTGAGGAGGGGTCAAGTTCTGGCCTGAGAAGCAGAGGTGGGCATCTCCTCCTCTGCAGTCACATGCTAAGACCTTTTCCCTGGCTCAGAACTCCCTTGAGATTTTTATCACCACCTTGGTCTCTCTCGCTCTCTCTCTCTCTTTCCTAATGAAAAAATTCAGAATGCAGCTGACTGGGGGACTCCTGAGCTTTGTTTTCTTTACCGGGTCCAGAAGGAAGGAGGAAGGGGGCCGCTTGTTGAGGCCCAGCCCTGTGCCAGGAGCTAGGCTGCTCCTCCCCATCTGTGCCTTCTGCAGGTCTGTTGGGGAGGCTGGGTGCCCAGCCCAGGGCGGGGAGGGCCTGTGTTGGCTCCCTGGTGGTGTGTGTCTTCACACACCAGGTGAATTATTCCAAAGGACTCTCTCAGGGTCAGAAACTGAGATACCAGGGGTGTCTAGTCACTGCCAAGTTTACCTCAGTGGCCTCCCACAGGGTCAGCACTCAGTTCAACTCCAAGTTGCTTCCCATCCGTGCTCTCAGTAATTCCCCATCCCAGCCCCTCACTAGCCCTTTACACACGGGGGATGGAGCGGAGGCTGCAGTGATTCCTAGGAAGCAGCAGAGCCAGCAGACAACCTCCAAACCCAGGTTCCCTCCACCACATCCTCCCGCCTGTCTTTGTTCTAGTTTCCACATGTTCCGTGTTAGTAACTCTCTGCATTTCCAGTGCCAGGCACAGGTCATGGCACTGTATGTAGGTATCAGTGAGTATATTTTGGAATAATAGATGGGAGAATGGGTGAAGGAAATTAGGGAACAGAGAAGCATTTGAGGCAGGGGGACTGCCCTCGGCCTCTGTTTGGTGCATACACATTGCATCCTGTCCTATCTTTGGTCTTCAGAGGTTGCTGCTTCCTGATAGAGGGGAGGTGTCTGCAAATCACAAAGGCATGTGACCCATTTTTCAGTCACCTGGAGAAAATCAGATGCAAAGCCCAAGATATTTAACAATATCAGCCAAACCAACTTGTCCTTCTCGACTTAAATGACAGAGCCACAAGCAGCCAGGCAGCCCCATCCGGAGAAACCCCCTTTATCCATGTCAAGCGGCAGCCCAGGCTCCAGCTCATTTATTTAGGCCTTTCTTGCTCTCTGACACGCCTCCTAGCAGTTGCCAGGCAACTCTGGGAGTAGCAGTGTGTGTTAGGGATTAACTAGTTAGGGCTGGGGTCCTTTTTGGCAAGAAGGGGATAAAAGACAAATGAGTTTAATTGCTAGGCCAAGGGTCCTTTCTCTGCATGGTAGAAGATTGCAACTTTTGGAGGATATGTATAGCAGTATGGTTCTAAAATTTGCCTTGAATGTTCCTCCTTTCTAGAGAGAACGAAAGAATTTTTTAAGGAATCTTTTACCTCCTTTGTTTAAAATTATATCATCAGGAAATCTGAATAAGGCTAATACACCCCCTTTGAAACACATTTCACACACACTGGTCTCAGTTTTAAAGAACTTTTGCAGATAGATTTGTGTGCTTTCAATTCATCCCCTTTTCTGCTCAGAGTTTCTTATTTCATAGCCCATGCTGCATGACAGTGCATGTGAGGGTGCCTCTCCCCATGTCTGGCCCACTGCAGGCCCTTGGTATATGTTAGGTTAAAGAGCAAAAGCCATGGGTATTGGCGTTTGAAGATGCGTCCTCTTCTGTGCCAGTGTCCGTGGAAAGGCCAGTGTAGGTGGAGCACTATGGGAGCTGTTTATTCAGCTAGCTTGTGTGATCCTCTCCGGGCCAGCCTGCTAGCTGGGCTTCCCCAAGATAAAGGGAACAGAGCTACTGCCCGCGGGGAGCGAATGCTGGGTGGGGGCAGTAAGCAAACTGTTTAAACAGGCAGCAACCAACTCACTCTGGTCCCACTTGCTTAGTTCATCCCAAGAGGCCAGCTTCCAGATTCAGCTGTGGGTACACTGGCATCATCCACCTTATAGCCCATGATTTTGCCCATGATTCTGCTGAGTCATATTTATCCACCTAAAACCCCTTGAGGACGCAGAAGTTAAGATAAAAGCAGATTGATAGCCTGGCTTTCAAGGATGAATGCACGAGGTTGTGTTGGAGCAGGTTGGAAAAACACCACATATATCTGTGTCCTGGTTGAGTAACCCTGTTGATCTCGTGTTGTTTTTGAAAAAAAATAAAAACTGTTTTCTGATTTCTTTTTGGTGTAATGGAAAATAGAAAAATATTTTTAAGGTAGTAAAATCAAAACAGCACCATAGTCCCACTGATTTTTACTACATATGCCTTTTGTATTTACTGTTTATTTTTTCATTAGGCAAAGGGTTTACATAGCTACAACCAAATCTCAGTTAAAAGCTAGTTTCCCCTGCCCCACCTTTTAACAAGATATCATATGCATCTTTACATAGCTGCAGAATATTCCATCAAGTGTAACTACCATAATTTCCATAACCAGCCTCCCATGTTGGACATTTAGGTTGTTTCCAATCTTTTGATATTAGAAGTAATACTCCACTAAACATCTTTGTGAATAAAGCTTTGAAATGCTGTGTTTCAAAGCCGCCTGAGTGGAAGAACTGAGTCTGTGAGCAGGAGCCTGACTGTGGGGGCCAACTTGTCACAGCGTCTCAAGGAAGCAGATTTCGGTTGACTCAGCCTCACGGTGGCTCGAGATGGAAAAAGAATGAAGAACCCTTGATGGGTGGGAGGGTGCACACTCCCTGCCCTCCACACAGACGAGCAGAGGATTCCCAGAACACACATAAGGGATGTGACTAATTTGTCTGTGCCTCCATCTTGTGCTAAACATAGGTTTGAGGAACCTTAAGACACTGTGTACAGTACAGCAAGATGAGAGATAAGGAGGCAAGGAAAGTGGGGGAAAGGAAACTGCATGACGCCTGGAAGGGACTGGTGTGTGTGTGCAGCTGTGTGTCTGCGCGAGGCTCTGTGACCACACAGGTTGGGAGTGGTGGAGCTGGGACTCATCCCATCACACCCAGGTCTGTCTAAAGAGCCCATGCTTTAAGGAAAAAAAACTGTGATAAAAAATACATATAATATAAAATGTGCTATTTTAACCATTGTTAAGTATATAGTTCATTGGCATGAATGGCATTCGCAGTGTGCAACCATCACCACTATCTATTTGCAACATTTTTAATCACGCCCAACAGAACCTCTATATCCACTGAGCAAGAACTTCTCATTTTCCTTTCCCCCAGCCCTTAGTAACCTCTAGTCTACTTTCTGTCTCTGAATTTGCCTATTCTAGATAGTTCATAGAAGCGGAATCATTCAATATTTGTCCTTTGCCTGGCCTATTTTGGTAGCATCTTGTTTACCAGCTTCATCCATGTTATAGCATGCATTGGAACTTCAGCCCTCTTTAAGACTGAATAATATTCCACTATCTGTATGTACCATATTTTGTTTATCCACTCACTTGTTAATGGACACCTGGGTTGTTTCTATGTTTTGGCTGTTATGAGTAATACTGCTGTGAATGTGTGTGTGTGATTAATAGTTTGGACACCTGCTTTGCAAGTCATTTGGTTACATACCAAGAAGTGCAGTTGTGGGTCATCTGGTAATTCTACGTTTAACTTATTGAGGGACCTCCAAAATGTTTTTCAGACAGAGCCTGTGCTTTTGTTAAGTGGGTAGCAGTGTGTCTGGGAAGCATGAATATGGACCCAAGAATATCTGTAGGAAAAGTCTATGAAACATTTGTTTTATTTTTCAGTATATTTTAGGCAAGTGGATAAGAAATTATAGCCAAAACCTACAGGCCCGAGCTAAGCAGATGCATTGATGGGGGAGTGTAAACTGGACTGCAGAAGGGTCTGGTAACTTACTAGTTAATGTTTTTTTCCCATTTTAGTGGTCATCTGAAGTCAAGATCATGTCCTGGGAATGAAGCAAGGATAAGGGGAGGTGCTTCTGCCCCAGGACTTCAGGGACAATCACTATAGCTCTGTGGCTCTAAGTGGCTAAGGAGCCCATCGAATGTGATGGAAGGAGTATGGCCTTTGGAATCACCTGGGTTTTAATTCTGGCTCTGTCATCTAATAGAAGATGACTCTGGAAGTCACTTCACCACCCTGAGACTCACTTTTCTTGTGTGTAGAATGTAAATAATGCTTACCTGGTAGGACTGTTGAGAAAAATAGCAATAATATGCACCAAACACCAGCATAGTGCCTTGCTGATAGTAGATGTTAACTAAATGATAGTGACCATCCCTGGGTGACAAAGTAAAGGAGGAAGAGAAAGATGAGACCGCCACATTTTAGAATAGTGGTGTCCATACTTGTTCAGCAAGTGTCCGAGAACCTGGAACTATGCAAAACACACTGAAATTATTCTGGCCCATTTAATTCTTTCTTTTGAACTAATTGTGAAAGTATGGCTTTTATCTCAAATGATACATAAAGGGTTTGAAATAAATCACATATTTAATTACTTCCTTTAATATTTATTTGTTATTCATTTTACTGCCCACCAGCACTTATAGACAAATAGGGGTGGTAGGTACCAAGGGTTGAAAATTAAAGTCATTTAAAAAATTACAATCAGGTGTTTTGTTTGTTTGTTTTTGTTTTTGTTTTTGTTTGAGATGGAGTTTCACTCTTGTTGCCCAGGCTGGAGTGCAATGGCGAGATCTCGGCTCACCACAACCTCCGCCTCCCAGGTTCAAGCAATTCTCCTGCCTCAGCCTCCCGAGTAGCTGAGATTAAAGGCATGCACCACCACGCCCAGCTAATTTTGTATTTTTAGTAGAAACAGGTTTTCTCCATGTTGGTCAGGCTGGTCTCAAACTCCCAGCCTCAGGTGATCTGCCTGCCTCGGCCTCCCAAAGTGCTGGGATTATAGGCATGAGCCACCACACCTGGCCCTACAGTCAGTTTTGTAAATGCATAAGAGAAAATATAATTGAGACTTATTTCATCAAAACATTTGTTGCCTATTGAGAAAAGATGACCATCGTTCAATATTGGCACCAAATCTCACTGTCCATGTCACAGGGATGCTGATGCAGAACCCAGTTTGAGAGTCTTGTTACCTTGGAGTCACACAATAAATGATCAATGAACTGGGAATCATTGTTCTAGAAGTAGACTGCCCAAGTAAAAAGTAGCTCTCTAAGTGAGAGAAGATGGGAACTAGCAGGAAATCCAGTTAAACACTATTATCAATCTCAACTGAATGATTTCAAAGAGCATAACTGAATATGATCAAAATGAAATTCCCATATGTTCTGAAATACTTGAAAAATAAAACACAGCTAGTATATCTTGCACCATCCTGGAGGAATTCTAGGCTTTAACTTGATCTCATTTAATAATCTTGGCTCCTTTCTTACTTTGCTCCTTTAAAGCGTGGGGCCATGTTTTATATACATTGATGTCGCTCATGTAGTCTGGTAAGTAGGTGCTCATTAAATGTTTGTTGACTGACTGGATGAACAAATGAATGACTGATAGCTCTTTCCCCATGGTATACATCAGAAAGGCTGGTGGTCATATTTCAGTGTAGCACAATAGAGATACTTAGTTTTAAAACATATCAGCTGCAGCTTCATCTTAGAACCTGAGAGGAATAAGCCACACAAACACCACATCATGAATGTGTAAATGTAAAGCGAAGGCACAGCCCAGCAGCTGCATGGTGGCTAACCACAGGCATTTAGGGTTCGGGAGGATCATCTCCTGCAGAATTGTCATGTCCAGTAAATATTCTCTTCTAGTTAGAAGTATATAAGAGAGAACTATAGTCATGGATTAAACTGAAGCCACCGTGGCCGTTTTAGATACCCTATTTTTGTGGAAGCAGTGGCAAAGAGAAATGGTTGCTGCTACTGGTGTTTTAAAATCAGATGTTCTCACTTTAGGGTCTTTCACTTTTTCAGTGAGACTCTGAAAAGGAAATCTTTCTGATCCATTTTCAAACAGTGATAGATAACATTTGACAATTTGCAGCCTGAAATGGTGCTAAGTGACTTCATATGCATAGCTAGACTATGAACTTCTTTTTTTTTTTTTTTTTTTTTTTTTTTGAGACGGAGTCTCGCTCTGTCTCCCAGGCTGGAGTGCAGTGGCCGGATCTCAGCTCACTGCAAGCTCCGCCTCCCAGGTTTATGCCATTCTCCTGCCTCAGGCTCCTGAGTAGCTGGGACTACAGGCGCCCACTACCTCAGCCGGCTAGTTTTTTGTATTTTTTTTTTTTTAGTAGAGACGGGGTTTCACCGTGTTAGCCAGGATGGTCTCGATCTCCTGACCTCATGATCCGCCTGTCTCGGCCTCCCAAAGTGCTGGAATTACAGGCTTGAGCCACCGCGCCCGGCCTAGACTATGAACTTCCTAAGAACAGGAGTTCTTGGGGCCAGGCACGGTGGCTCACACCTGTAATTCCAGCACTTTGAGAGGCCGAGGCAGGCAGATCACGAGGTCGGGAGATCTAGACCATCCTGGCTAACACAGTGAAACCCTGTCTCTACTAAAAATACAAAAAATTAGCCGGGCGAGGTAGCAGGCGCCTGTAGTCCCAGCTACTCAGGAGGCTGAGGCAGGAGAATGGCGTGAACCCGGGAGGCGGAGCTTGCAGTAAGCTGAGATCGCGCCACCGCACTCCAGCCTGGGTGACAGAGCGAGACTCTGTCTCCAAAAAAAAAAACCAGGAGACAGCAAATCTT
The DNA here is from genome assembly GCF_024542745.1 of Macaca thibetana thibetana. Taxonomy (NCBI): domain Eukaryota; kingdom Metazoa; phylum Chordata; class Mammalia; order Primates; family Cercopithecidae; genus Macaca; species Macaca thibetana. The sequence goes on from NC_065592.1 coordinate 15,115,131, forward strand.
ATTCTTATGCCCCCAGTGCACAGTCAATGGAGGAATGGTGGATTTGTTCTGTATAGAACATTATGATATACATGATGATTCGAGGATACAGTTGTGTTGATTTTATCCCCACACTCAGTTCTTGGATATATATCTACACTGATTTTCTGTGAGGTGCAGTTGTATTCCCTGAAATATATGATTATATCACATTCAGGCTTAGGCTACCCTTCCATGAGAAAATTGAAGCCTTCTCCAGAAGGCAGTGGAATGTCATGTTTACTCATGTATCCTTGGCACAGAGCCTGATACATAGAAGGTGCTCAGTAGGATGTGAATGAATGAAGTTCTCATAGTTCTTAATTATAATGTCCTGAGTTGTTTGGGAGCTATAAAACAGCTTTGTTAAGTAAATCATTAAGACCTGAAGTCTTAAGGAAAAGAAAAGAACAGCATTTGTTATATGCTAGGCTCGCTCGCTCTCTCTCTCTCTCTCTCTCTCTCTATATATATATATATATATATATATAGAGAGAGAGAGAGAGAGAGAGAGAGAGCGCCCCTTTTTACAGCCCCTCTGTGGAGAGCATGGCACAGCCCCATTTTACTGATGAGAAACTGAGGCTGGGAAAGATTATGTCACTTTTTAAGAAGTGGCAGAGCAGGATTGGCCCCTCATCTGCCTGGTTCTGGTGACCATGCTCTCTTCTCTGACCGCACTCCACAATGGTGATTACCATATGGTTCATATTACATGCGATTTGAGGGCATTTCGGAAGAAAACTGAGCTGATTCCCTCTTAGGAGTCAATTTCTCTAATCTATACAAGTGTTTCTTGACAAATACAGGTTAAACTAACACCATTTATAAACTATTTTGCAAGGGGGAAATGTCAAAATTTTATATATCTTTTTTAAAACATTCCTTTAATAGATAATTTTAATTGCCTAATATTTTGTTGTTTAAATATTTGATATTTGTAGTGATAATTGGATGAAAACTTAAAATGCTGGGAAGTGTAGCCCTTCCTCCTCTTTTCCTGGGCTGACACCTAGTGGCTGGCTTTCTCACAGCAGTGTTAATCCATATTTCTTGGTTGTTTTTCAGCTGATGTTAGGATTTTACAAAAGCAAGTTATTGACATCATAATAAAAGTAGCCACATTCATATAAGGTTTATTTATTAGGGATTGTATTAACAATGGAACTTTGATTTATAGTGAATTTTAAGTCTGTTATAATCAAGCCTTGTTAGCACAACATGGAACAAGCATTTGAAATCTTTCAATAGTGGTCCCCACTGCAGACCTGACCAGGGCACTGACTTGCACACACTGACAAGTAAGACCTGGTCACTGTTAAAGACAGTGAGAGGCAGAGAAGGAAAGGAAGCAGAGAGTTGCAGTAAGGGGTGGGAACTGCTGTAGTAGAATGTGCAGGCTGGGAGACATTTCAGCACAGGGCTAATCACTACAGATTGGGTGCTGAGGGGAAGCTTCCCAGGGACGGATGTGTCTGGAATGAGGTCTTACAGGAGGAATAGGAGCTCCCCGGGAGCAAGGGGCAGGAAGTAGCATATGCAGAGGCAAGCGGCCTTGAAAGCACGTGGCAGGGTTGGGTACTGCCAGTGCCCCTGTGACCGGAGCACGGACAGAAGAGGCGTGGCTGAGGACAAAGCAGAGGAGTGGTCAGTGTCCAGGCTGTAAGAGACCATGTTGGCCACTGCAGGATTCAGCACTAATATCATAAGCCAGCATTTCCAGAACCCTGTTCCTTGAAATATTAGACCCAAAAATGTTGATATATTTTCTGATCCCATAGGATTCGGAATTGTTACATTTTACACCTACTGTAACTTTTGAAATATATTAACAATGTATACTACTGAAGCCCAGCTGTAAAGAAATCCAGATCACTTTGTTTAACCCAGCATTTTTCAGAAGGCCTTTTCCACAAAATACCTATTAGCATTCCATGCATCTAGTACTCCTCACAGCAGTTTAGGAAGCACTGCTAGAGCTAATGGCTGATGGTTACGTTTTCTTGCTCTGAGACCGTGGAATTAGGATGCCAGCTGGGTTCATTTTACCCGTTCCATGGCTGTGCATCTCAAAAACAGAAAAGCACCTTCTTTTTCCAAAGCATTTCTTGTCTGGCCAGACAGAGGTTTGGGGCCAACAGGTGGTCTTGAGACACAGAGCTGAGCCACCATTCGGCTTTCCCAGCTCAGCAGGCTGCTCTACGTGGTCCTCTAGGTCCAGCAGCTTAATCAGTGTGTCAGTCAGGATCTAAGGACAACAGAGATTACTTGCAATGTTTACAACAGAGGGGAAATCATGCAAGGACGTGGTTACACAGGTGATGGCAGAGCTGAAATCCAGAAGAAGACAGGGAGGCAATCCAGAGATTCGTAACAGCAGAGGTGGTGTTCTGGAGGCCAGAGGCCAGGGTTGCTTGACCACAGCTGGTCCCTGTGGGTCTGTGCAGTAGGTGCTTGAGTCAGGGAGGAGGTGAACCATTGCTACACAGCCCACCCAAGCAGAGAAAGCGTGAAGAGATACTCAAGCTTTTCCCTTCCATTCTCCTCCTCCTAATCTCTCGCTGGTGCCTTGCATGGGCCAAACCAAGCGGAAACCAGCTGATCTGGGAGCCCGGGGAACTCAGTGTGCAAAGGTCACCCTCCTGTCTGTAGAGAGCAGAGCAGAAAAGTGGGGTGAGTCTGAGGTCAAGCAGGCTGAGAACCAGCACTGCCAGATCCCAGAGAGTAAGGCTATTTGGTGACCACCCGCCCACACCCCCCTGCATCCCTTCCCCAGGCCAATGAATAGCATAATGAAGTGAAAGACCCCTTGACTTGAAGTTAGACTTGATGCTAACCTGGACTCTGCCTTTTCTAAGCTGTGTGACTCTACACAAGTTACTATACCTTTCCGAACCCTATTACCTCAACTATACAATAGGTAAGAGAATCTCGAATTAAACGATACCTTCATAGAGCTTCCTTGACATGTGTCTGGCTGGTTTCTATTTTATAATGAAATAAGAACGAGGTATTTAAAACTTTATGGGCTTAGCCTGGAGCTAACAGGAATGTCAGAAATTCACATATGTTGATTGACTACCCCCCAAACTTCAGTGAATTTGCTGACGCTTTATTAGCTACCAATTATTATCTAGTAGATGTCTAATTTCTTAATATATTCTCTTTCTGGAGGCATATATGTAGAGGAAAGCTTGCAAAGTGTTTGATGGAGTATTTGAGTGTTGAAGAGGCGCCATGTGTGCACTGTAGTTTGGTACAGGCTAAAGAAGTTTGAGATTCCAGGAGAGCTACTTCTTCAGAGCTATGAAACTGGGAAGCCCTCCCTCCTCCCTAAACCACAGGTTTTTCATTTGTTAAGTGGGGATAAAAATGCCACCTTCATAAAATTGTTTTCAGAATTAAATGCAATGGCAGATGGGAAGTACTCATCCTCTGTGCATCTTTCCTGCCCTCCACAGCAAACTTTTTATCCAGCAAATGCCCAATTCACCAGCAGTCACATTCCATGGAGGCGTGGCAGGATTTTTGGAAACTCTTTAACTGGAGATTATTTATGTTTGGCTTGCTGGTCCGTGTTAGTGATGTGACCTGGCAGGTCTCCACTCAACCCTATTTCCATCAGTCACAGCTCACTGGCATTATTCATAAGCCAGTTGCTTGGGACTTTTCTTTGCTCATATTCCTACTGCGAGGCATGTTCACTCTCCTCTTCACAATAAAATGGTCTGGAGGTTTTAAGGTTGTCTTGAGCAAGTCAGCTGCCAGCTTAAAAGGTCATTATCTATTCTCTGAAGGGAAACTTTTATCCCAGGTTGATTAGTTTTATGCTGGCTTGATAAGTGTTTATGCAAAAGAAGTAGGGGAGGGAAAAACCTGGTACTTACTGAACTCCTACTTCTTGCCCTTTATGTATATTTTCTTGGTTAAATGTACACAGTATTATCCCCAGCTTGCTAAATAAGAAACTTAAAGCAGAGAGAATTGAAATTACTTAATGCAACAACTTTGCTCAAACATTTACCAAGACCCTGCTAAACCAGGGACAATTCTAGATGCTTGGAGTTGCAGCAGTGAACAAAATAACGTCCTAGTCCTCAAATCTCTTCTACTTTAGGAAGACACAGATGGTAAACAAAGATGAAAATCAACATATAATATGTCTGATGGTAATAAGTGTTATGCAGAAAAAGAAAGCTAAGGAAGAAGATAGAGAAAGCTCCTGGGTGAGATAGGTGCCAAGAAGAAAGAGTCGGATTGGAGCCAGGTCTGTCTGCCTCTAGAACTCACAGTGTTTCCACTGGTCCCATGCTGCTTCTGATCCTCTTTGGTGATGGTTTCCAGCATCTAGGGAGGAAACATGAACTCCTCTAGCATCTTGCTTCTTAGTCGAAAGCTGGTCATTCAATGTGTCAGGGTGGTGACTTTGCATTCCTGGGGTACAGAAAACATTTTTGCCGTACTCCCTGCTGTCAGCAGCATGTAGCTGTTTCTTTCGTCTCTCTGGTTTCCCAGACACATTTAATCTTGATGCAGAAAGCATCTTGCCAGCTTGGACTCGAGCCCTAGTGCTGAGGAGACCAGTCTGTCCTAAAGGAGGGTCTCTGTGACTGCTGGGCTCAAAGGAACTCATCACTTCTTTTTTGTCTTCTTCCAAAAAGTGATGCCCCATGCAGTAGCTTATGTCATCTTAATACCTGCTTCCTGATCTTTAGGACTCAGCAAGACAGTCTAATTCTATTTTTTAAAATGCTGGCACCTTCTCTGTACCAGGCCCAGTGGCAGGCACTGAAGAAAAGAGATGAAACCTACTTACGGGAGTCAGCCAGACCTGGGTTCCAAGTACCACTTTTCTATTTATGTAATTTTGCACATGTTACTTAACTCCTTAGCTTCAGTTTTGTCATCTGTAAAATGGGGAGAATAAATGTAATCTGCCTCATAGGATTGGTGTGAAGATTAAGTTAGATAATACAGCATGGTACCTGGCTCTTGATAAGAGCTTAATATTAGTTTTTAAAATATACCACAGTAACCATTTAATTTATAGCTGAGTTTACATTTTGTCCTATGAGAAAACAGTTGGGTAGATACAAGATTTTCTTTCTCAAAGTGTATGTATTTTAGTGGAAAATGCTGTAGTAATCCTCATCATGCTGACAGTGTTTACAAAGAAGTGTTGGCATTCAATCTTTATAGTATTTCCCACTAGGTAGGTACCGTTATACCTTTAAAAATCCAACAGTTGGGTAGATACAAGATTTTCTTTCTCAAAGTGTATGTATTTTAGTGGAAAATTTTAGTGGAAAATGCTTTAGTGGAAAATCTCATCATGCTGACAGTGTTTACAAAGAAGTGTTGGCATTCAATCTTTATAGTATTTCCCACTAGGTAGGTACCATTATACCTTTAAAAATCTATTTGTTATAAAATAAAACGTAAAACTGCCTTAATCAAGTGGATGATGTAATGAATTTTCATAAGACCAACGCTTTCCAAAACAGGAAACAGAACTTTCCTACCCACCCTAGAATCCCCTTTGATCCCAACTCTTTCCTTTTCTCTGTAAGTAACCACTATCTTGACTTTCATGGTAATCACTTCCTTGCATTAAAAAAAAAAATAGTTTTATTACCCAAATGTTTATGCCTAGAAACTATAGGTGAGTTTTCTGTTTTAAAAAGATATGACTTTTAATTCTCTTTCAACTTACAGGTTCCTCCTACACCCCTTTTGTTTACTTACAATTTATTTGTGTATGAACTCAAGCCTGTGGAGATGTCCCACTGTGTGAGTTTTGCTGATGGCATAATCTTGGTGCAGTTCACCATGTTCCTCTGTCCCCTGTATTTCCTGCTAATTGACAGTTGATCCAGAGATTGGATAAATTGAGGTTCAGTTGCTTTTGCAAGACTGTAGGAGGCATACCAAGTCTTATTGTGTCTGTTTTAGCGATCCTAGTAGCCAATGTGTTTAATATCTACATCTATTTATTCACTGGGAGTTGAAAAATGGTGATATTCTAAGTTTATAATTTGGTTTTCATTTATTGGTTGGAATATTTTTATAAAGAGACAGTTTCCCTCATTTAATATTTAGTTATTCAGTGTTAGCATTCATACAAGCCAAAGCAAAATAAATGTTTGACTCTTTCTCTTTATTTACCACTTTTTAATATAATGAATTATTGGTTCCCTATCATCCTCCAAAGGGGACAATTGATACATACATGAATATGTATGAATTCATATATATATATATATATATATATATATGCATATATATATATAAGTTGTCACCTTTGGATTCATATATATGTGTGTGTGTGTGTATATGTGTATGTGTGTATGTATATATATATATAAATACATACACACATATATATAATTGCCTGGTGGATTTAAATATATTTGAATTTTGGTTCATTGCAATTATTATCATTTTTATTTTTTATTTTTAATTATTAAAATAATTATCGTATTAAACTCAAACCCTCCCATCTTTGTTCAGTAAGACATACTTCAGGTTGACACCTGAGTACTTTTTTCTACATGAACCTAGTAGTCTTTGATAGCTCTCTTGCTATCTGATATTACAAGAGGTTCCAGGCTCATCTTGTACATCCTACCCCCAAACCTGGAATCAGACTTTTCTTCAGGAAGCACTGGTTTCTTTTACTGAGAAAGTGTATCTCAAGACCAAAACCTGGCTTAGGATACTCATTGCTACTGAGTTGGCCATTGTTTCTAGGCCTTTTCATTGAAGAGAGCTAGGAGACATATGCTTATGTACGTAAATCTCTTGTCGCTTATATTGATACTTCCAATTGAAATTCAAGACTACAGAGCTTTTACTTAACCTCTTCTTTATTATATTTGTATTTCCTCTCTCCCATATGAAAATTCTGGTTCTCAAGGGCAGAAGGAATGATAGAATACTCCAGAATTACTAATTTAGTTTCATATTCTCCAAAAATAATACAAATACTACCATGAGCATAATTACAGAAAACCTTTTAACTATTTTTTGGTATGTTCTTTCCTCCCATTTTTGACTGGTTCCGCTGTATTTACATTGCTAGAGCATGCAGCCATTACGCAAGACACTCTCTCCCTGTCAGTCTTGGAGGGACTCTTGTCTGTTACCACCAGTCCTAATGGGGATGCCTCTGCAGTCATTTTTTATTGCCTGACACTTGCTCCCTGGTAAATTCCCTAGGAAAGTTCCTGGGAACAATATTCTCTCCGTTGTTAAAAGTTGATAATCACTTTTCTATGTCCTTTAAACATATAAGTCAGTTTTGCTGGATGTAAGATCCTTGGCTCATACATTCTATTTTGAGTATCTTGAATGTGTTACTTCATTTTCTTCTGGCAAAGTGTTGCTGTCAAAATCTAATGATAATCTCAATTTTCTTTTGTTAATAAGTCACTTTTTTTTTTTTTTTTTTTTTTTTTTTACCACATGCCCAAGAGTCTTTTTGTTTGTTTTTTTTTTAAGTTCAGTAATTTTATTAGATTGACTTTGGTAGTCATTCTAGTTCTGTAGACCAGGAATAGTCTGTGGTCTTTCAACATATTTGAAATATACAATTTCATACATCTTTTTTTTTCAATTTCAGGAAAATTTTCTCGAATTAACATTGGTTCTGATTATAGCTTTGTTTTTCTTCTTCAGGTACTCCAATTAGCCGTATATTCAAACTTCTTTGCCTATTTTCAATATTTTTCACCGTCTTTAAAATCTCTTGTATCTCTTTATTTCTTTGTAAATATATTATTGAAATGTTATTCCTTTGGCTGTGTTTTTGAATTTTGAAGTTTTCTGGTTTTCTTTTTTCTTAAGGCATTGTCTGTTGAGTTGATTTGTTCTTATATTTCTTTATTCTGAATATAATAATTTAGTTATTTTTTCTGAAAAGAGTTTTTATTTCTAATATTTTCCTGAGTTCTATCCCCTCATTTTTAGGTTTTCATAATTCAGATTTATGTTGGTTTTTCATGCTTTGTGCCATTTTCTTAGTGTTTTTAGCTCATTTTGACACAGGTTGTAGTTTTAATCTGTTTTGTGGGCATACCTCTCGGGCATGCTGTCATTGTGTACAGGGCTGTTATTCTGTCTCTTTTTGTTTTTCTTATAATAACCTTATGTGGGATTTGATCTCAGTGTTTTGTTGTTTTGTTGTTCATTTTTATACGAAATTAGGTTTCCTGAGTTTAGAATGAGATGAAGTTCCAGAAAGCTTTTCTAACTTCACTGAGTTAATAGCTCTTCTGTTGTTTTTGGTGGTGGTCAATAATGTGACAACTGCTTTCTGGTGTTTTGTAGGTTCCCTTCCCCTACTTTGATCTAGACCTCCATTTCCCGTCCTCTCTCTCTTGTCTCTGTCCTGCTCAATTGGTTCCATCCCCAGCAGTTTCTCCCCATTGTGGACCCCTGTCCTGGAAGGAGGTCCTCATGTGTTTTCTCGGGAGTTCCTAGGAACGCCTAGGGTTTGCAGGGGCTGGACAGCTTGGTCTCCTTCAGTCCTTCTTACCATGGGCACCTCGCACTCACCTGCTGTTGCAGAGGCCAAAACACTTCCACTTGTAGCAGCTGTTCTCAAATTGACTCACTGAGCTTTCTGCAAGTCGCTGATAGCTTTTCTTTTTTTTTCTTTTTCTTTCTTTTTTTTTTTTTTCTTTTTTCTCTTTTTTTTTTTTTGAGACAGAGTTTCATTCTTGTTGCCCAGGCTGGAATGGTGCAATCTTAGCTCACTGCAGCCTCCGCCTCCTGGGTTCAAGCAATTCTCCTGTCTCGGCCTCCCTAATAGCTGGGACTACAGGCGCCCGCCACCACACCTAGCTAATTTTTGTATTTTTAGTAGAGACGAGGTTTCACACCTGCCTCAGCCTCCCAAAGTGCTGGGATTACAGGTGTGAGCTACTGCAACTGTCCAATATTTTGAGGTCTACTTGTGCTGGGGTCTGTCAGTGCAAATACCAACATGAAGCCAGTTTGCTGGTGGTTTGTACTTGCCTGCTTGCATTTGGGGGTTCATTGTTCACCTGGTTTTGTTGTAACTATTGCACATATTTGAGGTTTTGCTGTATAGTCAGTGTGCCTTTTTTATGTGGAGATTTGAAGAGGTCGAACAACTATACTACCACTGCCAGCTTCCCAGAATCCCCCTTTTCTGTTTTCCCAATTTTTCCTTAGAAATCCTAGGAAAGGTAAAATATCTTTCACAAGTATAGTAAGTGCCCTCTTGGAACTTACGTTCTAGAGGAGGAAGACAGAGAATAAACATGAACAAAAAAATAGAAGAATATGAGTTCAGATAGTGATGCGTGCCATGAAGAAAAACCACTGTAAAGGGGTGCAAAGCCAGGGGAGGTGTTTATCTGGAACTCTTCTCCAAAGAGGTGGTATCTGAGCTGAAATCTGAATGACGAGAAGTCACAGGCATTCAAATAACTGAGATCTGAGCATTCTAGGCAGAACAGACAGCAAGCACAGAAACCCAAGGTAGACACAAGTTTGGCCTGTTTCAGAGATGGAAAACAAGGCAGCATGGCTAAAGCAGAGTGAACACAGAGGGAAACGTAGGAGACGGAGGCTGAGAGATGCGCAGAGGCCAGATTGTGAAGGGTCTTGTGGGCTGGGGAAGAGAGTTTCAATTGTTGGGGTATTTTTTAGAGACAGGGTTTCTTGTGTCACCCAGGCTGGAGTGCAGTGGCACAATCGTAGCTCACCACAGCCTCAAACTCCTGGACTCAAGCAATCCTCCCACCCCCGCCTCCTGAGTACCTGGGACTACAGATGCACACCAACATGCTCAGCTCTGAGAGTCTGGATTTTAATCTCAGTACCGCGGAAACCATTGGAGTGACTTTAAGCAGAAGAGTAGTATGATCCAGCTTAAGTTTTAAGACATATATTGGCTGGGCGCGGTGGCTCAAGCCTGTAATCCCAGCACTTTGGGAGGCCGAGACGGGTGGATCACGAGGTCAGAAGATCGAGACCATCCTGGCTAACACGGTGAAACCCCATCTCTACTAAAAAATACAAAAAACTAGCCGGGCGAGGTGGCGGGCGCCTGTAGTCCCAGCTACTCGGGAGGCTGAGGCAGGAGAATGGCGTGAACCCGGGAGGCGGGGCTTGCAGTGAGCTGAGATCCGGCCACTGCACTCTAGCCTGGGCGACAGAGCAAGACTCCGTCTCCAAAAAAAAAAAAAAGACATATATTTTGGCTGCCGTGTGGGAAAAGGGCTGTAGGGCCAACAGAGTGAACATCAGGTAACAGTCAAGGTAAGTGTAGGAAGAGACTACTGTGGTCAGTGGAATGATGAGAAGTGGTCAGATTTGGGATGTTATTTGTGTAGAGGTGACAGGATTTGCTGATGTGTTTGATGAGGGAAAGAGAAGAATTAAGGATGTCTTATGGGTTCTTGGTCTGCCTCCAACTTTTTGTCCTTTTGAATCTTAAGAGAAGGCCAGATAGCACCTTGGCCCTAAATAAATAGTCACTATAAAGCAAGTGGAGGGGAGTGGGGGGAAAAGCCACAGGCAGGAGGATGATACTTGCAACTTTAGCTGACAAAAAAGGCTTAGCATTCAAGATCATATAAAGTATTTCTTTAAATCAACGAAGACTAAAACGGGGGAAAGATATGATCAGACATTTCACAGGAGAGTTAACATGAATGGTTGATAAACTTAGGAAAATACACTCGACTAATAATCAAGGAAACTAGACCAAGACCAAGGCAGTGTTTTGTTTTGCACACATTCAATTAGCAAAAATCAGGAAGCCGGATACTTATATTGCTGAGGTATGTGGAGCAACAAGAACTCTCATTTTGCTGACAGCAGTGTAAATTGGTACCAGAATTTTGGAAAACAATTTGGCATTATCTTATAAAGTTGAAACTCTTGCACATTTAGGCTAGGAAACATATACAAAAAAAAATGTTCTTATCAGCAAAAAACTGGAAGCAATTCAAATATATGTTGAAAGATAGTAGATGAATAATATTGATGCAATGAAATATTATACAGCCATGAAAACTAGTTACTTTAAGCTGTAAACAACAACATGAATGAATCTTAGAAACATACAGCATGATACTGATTTTTAAGGCCCAATGGTAAGCAAAACTAAACATTATTTGAGCTACATACATGTGTGGTAAAACTTGAAAATTCTCAGAAACAGAATTGAGAACAAGTCCTAGTGGGGTCAGCGGGAAGAGACAAAAGGAGACAGTGGAAAAACTCTTAAGACAATGTGAGGAAGATGAAAATGTCTGTTTCTTTAGGAGGGTAGGTTCGCAGATGCTCGTTGTATTATGCTATGTTGCTTAATGTAAGTTCCGTGTAGTCTTTCACATATAAATTGTGTGATAAATGAAATTCAATGGAATTACAAAATAGATGAACTATTAATAATTTCCAAATCTTGTCTTTCATATTATGTTTAAAATCCAGCTCAAAAATTCTGAGGTCTATACCCCTCTAGTGTAACACATTTCAAACTTTCCAAGGATCTTGAAATATGACTTGACCCCATATATTGAGGTTCTAGGTTTCCATAATGGCTGTAGAGGAGAGGGAATGGCTCAACTTGAATGTAGGTAAGCATTCTTCCCCACATTTTTAATAACTAAACACAGGAAATCCAACTCACAGCCCTTACTGTTTACTGACCTTTCTAGAAAGAATTCAGAAACTCTATTGGACAAGTAAATTCCTTCCTGCAGCTTTGAACGGGGAATCTCCAATGAGTCCCCCTCTGTAGTGGCAGCATCCAGCACTCTCCAGCTACCTGACTGGTTGGAAGACTCTCTCCCTCCAGTTCCCAGTGCTTCAGGCATTGCACAAGACAAGTACACAGACACCAGACACCAACCTCCAAAATCCAAGAGGTCCGTCTTTCTGCAGTCTGTGGATGCACAGCAAATGGCAGGTCAGCTCTGGGCTCTGAGAAAGCCAGGCTTGAGTGCAGTACCATTTCTTCCTCTCCTATTCTAAAACTCGAAATGCCCAAAGATAGTGGAATAGTCCCATGGATTCCATAGCCATGTTTTTCTTGTGCTAAAGAGAGTGAGTGAATGAATTTGTGCCTTTTTATTTTTAATCAAGATAAAAATCCAGGTGGGGAAAAAAAGCCCACCGTTAAAATAGAGTAAAAGCATTCTTAAAATGTGTTCTGAAACATCGTGCTCAGTGCAGAGCTAGGCACTCTCCAACCATGTGGCTAATAAGTGGTAGAATTAGGATTCAGAGATAGGACTTGATTCTGTAGAAAATGTAAGGTTCCTTTTGCAGGAGATGCAGTTCAACAGCAGACATAGAGAAAGCCAGAATGAGATCTTTCTTTCTCATTTTGATATACATTAAGCTGTAACCCTGCATTTCCTGTATAAAACGTCCTATGTATACTTGTGTGTATGATTGTTGTTTGTGAGTGCCAACTCCGGGTGAAGCTACCATCTGCATTATTTATCCAGATTTAAGATGCAGCTTCTTTGATTCATGCTGAGCTCTGGCCTGCAGCCTTATTAGTTTCTTTTTGTTGATTAATACACATTGCAGCTCTTAGAAGATATAGTGAGACCTCTAAAAACAACTCTCTGGTGAGTGATAGGTACTTCCTATACTTTGGGGTATAGGAAGCCAATTTACTTTCTGTGGTGCATGGGTTTTCTGTACATCTTTTAGTTTTTAATTCTCTTAAAAGAAGGGACTTTTATTTTGAGGGCAGTTGGGTAACTGCCATTTTCTAGGTTTCCCAATGTAGATTTCACTTGATTTTTCAAAGGGTGCTATGATAAAAGACATAGAGCCTGCCTTCAAACACTTGAATCACTTTCAGGAAGATTTCAGTCATTAACAGTGCTTTCACTAACAGGGAGAGATTGAGGTAAGACTAGAGGGTTTGACCTGAATTGAGGGACATTCTACAAAATAGCTGGCCTGTACTCTTCAAAATGTTAATGTCTTGCAACAAAGGACGACCCAAGAACTATTCTAGATTAAAGGAGGCTAAAGGACAGGACAACGGAACGTAGTATGTGATCCAGGATTTTCTTTTGGTATAAAAAATCATTACTGGGACAGTTGGTGAATTCTGACTAAAGTCTGAATTTTAGATTTGTATTGTATCAATGTTAATTTTCTGATTTGATCATTGTACTATGGTTATGTAAGAGGACATTCTTGATTTTAGGAAATATAGTCAGTTTGTTATAACGCCTGTTTTGACAACACAGCGTTGTTCCAATGCCGTTAGGGAGCAATTTGAGCATAATGTGAATTTCATTTCATTTGATTCATTTGATTGTACAGGGTTTTGCCCATGAAAAATTCTAAGTGAATGAAGAAAATTGCACCCAGCTTAGCCAAGATGCACATGCACAGAACACACATGCACACCCTTCAGATATTTGCCAATTACCTCCATTCATTACGTGTTATGAGCCACATCTGTCCTGCCCACGTCTGGTGCTATGATTTTCTGTCCTCTTCTTGCCACTTCACCATATACCCACAAGCTGCAACCCTCTGCCCCTTCCACAAACAAACTGTAGATCTTTTTCGAGATAAAATGACATATTTATTGTAGGGTTTATATATTTCTTAACCATTTGCTATGTGTAAAAGTGTGCTACCATTTTTAAGTTTCTTATTTCTAACATGTCACTGAAGTTTTTGCGTGTGGTGATGATTTTTAGGAATGCTTACGTATTTGAGGGTAAAAGGATATCATGTCTGCAATTGTTTCTCAAATGTTTTAGGAAAACATTTTATATGTAAAACACATCTAATTGCATTCTGTGTGTGTGAGCGTGTGTGTGTGTGTGTGTGTGTGTGTGTGTGTGTGTAGAGAGGGGCAGCGGGGAAGAGAAGGATAAAGCCAGTGTAGTAAACTGTTAACATTTTGGGTAATCCAGGTGAAAGGTCAGTGGTGATTATTTCTACTATTCTTGCAACTGTCTCGTAAATCTGAAACTATTTCATAATAAAAAGGTGAAAGGAAGAAAAAGAGTCAGGGAATGGAAAAGATTTTTTAAAAATGAAGTCCAAATGTAAAAAACTAAGGAAGGCGAAAGGAAAGGGAAAATGATTCAGCTGGGAAAATAACCAAAGCAGAGTGGGAGAGAGGATCTTAAACAAACCTTCTACAAAGTGGATTAGAACATGAGTTTAGTTTGATGCAAGCTGTTTGTAAAATATCATAGGAATACTACAGCTACAAAATGGGAAAGAAACATTTTGCTTTCCCAGAAAGATTTTTTTGGAAGTCTCACCCAGAATAGTAAAAATCAGAATAGACCCACATATATGGAAATCATATAAATTAACAATTCTAAATGTATTTAATATCTTTATCTCTTCCTAACAATACAAAGACTTTGATATACTTTGATAGTCTCCACTTATCTGCAGTTTCACTTTCCATGACTTCAGTTACCGAGGTCAACCATAAGAATATTACAATAAGAAATTTGGAAAGAGAGAAAAAGACCACATTTACATAACTTTTATTACCATATATTGTTCTAATGGTTCTATTTATTTTATTAATTATTGTTGTTAATCTCTTACTGTGGCTAATTTATAAATTAAACTTTGTCATAGGTACGTATGTTTAGGAAAAACATAGTATGTTTAGGGTTCGACACTATCTGCAGTTTCAGATATACACTGAGGTTTACTAATTGTACACTCACATGTACAAATCTTAGTGTTATTACAATTTTATCTTCACTTTTTAAAAAACACTAACAAAATATTGACAGTGGTTAGTTATACAGTTGATCAACATCTGTGTTCATTATTATTTTCCTGTGGGTTTACTTTTCTTTTCGCTGAATTATATCTTTTAATATTTCTTTCAATGAGAGTCTACAAACTAAAATGTCTTTATTTTGCTATGACGCCTGAAGGATAGTTTATCTGGGTATGAAACTATATTGACAATTATTTTCCTTTTGCCCCTTGAAGATTTGTCATCTCTCATCTGTTTTTATTGGCAAACAGTCTGTTATCAATCCAGTTGTCATTCTTTTGTGAAAATCCATCTTTTCTCTCCAAGAACTCTTAAGATTTTCTCTTTTACCTTATATTCTATGATTTTACCCTACTGTATCTAAGGTGGATTTGTTTATCCTACCTGATACCTAGTGCTCATGTCTTTCTTCAATTCTGGAATATTCTTAGGCAGTATCTCTTCAAATACTACTTCTCTGCCAAGGCTAGTTTTTTATTTTTTTTCTCTGGAAACTCCTATATCAACATGTGGGCATTTCCCAATTTACTAGCCGTGCTCTTACCTGCTCTTTCATCTTCCTTTACCCTTGATCTCTCTGTTATTTGTTCTGGTGAACTCTTTAGTGTTATCTTTCAGGATAGGTGATAGTGTCCTAATTTTCTGGATTGAAAACAAGCAAACAAGAAAAATTTCAGATTGGATTTTTCCCGAGGTAAAATAACTAGTAAGAGGTAGATCCTGGATCTGAATCCATGTCTGCCTAACCCCTGACCTGTATTCCTTCTTTTGTGAATTCATGAGTTCATCCTTAAAGTTAAAACCCTAGCATAGTGAAGTAGCTTCACATCCCTTCATTATTCTATCGTGTGGGTGGATGAATTGGGAAGATGAATGTGACTTCAGGCCGAGACTGTGGGATGCCATGTGCCAGAAGACCTGAGAAGTGTCAAGAGTTATATCTGGCCTCTTTTCCATTTTCATTCTAACTTGTTTCTGAGAAAGAAAACTTTAGTTCCTTTTTATCTTTTATGATGCGCAGAATTTCCATCTTTCACGTTCTTTTGGCTGTCTAAATAGACTGTTTACCGAAGTTTGTTTGTATACCACTTGTCTCTTCTCGGTAGCAGAATTTTGGTTTTATTTTATTGGGCAGATGTTGTTAAACTTAGAAGTTTTCAGCAACAGGGAAGTGATGAAATGTTTACAACGCTAGTCTATAAATATAAAAAAGAGTCTATTGTTGTTATTCAACATTTGTTAAGCGCCCACAGAGTGCTGGGTGCTGAGTATCACTACAGTCGGGGGAGAAAGGGTCTAAGTTCACACAGATTGTTTCTTTGTAAATCACATTTCTTATACTTTGTTTTTAATGTTATATCTATTACTTGTCTCAAATAGTTCAGTAACATTTTTTAGGTCTTCATACTACCCAGGTTGGGCATTATAGCCAAAGATGAGGGTGACACATATATTACTTTGTCATTCATTCATTTGTTTAAAAAAAAATACTGCATTGGTCATATGTTATTTGACAGGGGAACTCACAGGCCCATAAGGAAAACAAACGTGAAACACAGTTGCAATGCAATATGATGAAGGCTATAATGAAAGAAGCTGCTAGATCAGAGAGTGATACAACGAGGATGTCATTAACTCTGCCAGAATAAGTCAAGGGCAGTTTCTCAGAGGAGGGAGATACTCACTTGAAATGGGTCTTGAAGGAGGAGTTTTCCAGAAAGCAAAGAGTTACTTCAAATAGAGGGAACAGCATGGGTAAACATTTAGGAAAAACCCAAGTTGTTCTCCATGGCTGGACTGTAAAGTGTGTCTTTGAAAGATGACACTAAGAGGGGCTAGTTTGGAATTCTTTGAATGCCTTACCAGCCGCCACCCAAAAGCTTGGGTGTCTTTGTGGTTAGTAAAGCCACTTAAGGGTTTAAAATGGGGAGCATTTGGCTTTCTGGAGGCAGGGAGGAAGCTGGTTGGAAGAAGATGACAGCATGGCAGAGGCCAGTGAGAAGGGCATTATATTAGCTCTCGGAAGCAAAACCAGCTCGAAACTCTAAACAGTGGAAATGAATGAGAAGAACACATCTGAGGGAGATTGAAGAGAATCAGTCAGTCAAAAAATGTGCAGCTGGAGGGAAAGGGAGTGGTCTAGGATAGCTTCTAAAATTCTAGCTGGGGATCCATGTGGGGATTTTTTTCACACCATAAGCCTCCAGCAATAAATATATGGCAAATATTTCTCTTTTTATCTCGGTTTCTGCCAAGCAACTCCCAATCCTAGAGGAATTAAAGAGTATTGGTTTCCCCCAAGAATAGTGTATCTGGAGAAGCTGCCCAAGAAGAAAATGGCTTCACTTTCTCAGTGACTTGCTAGGAAAGTAATGAGAATAAGGTTTCAAAACTTAGTTCCTCTAATTTAATGTCTTTGGAGGAATCGGCTCCTTTGCAGAGAATAGCTTTGATATTGAGTTCATGACTCCTGCCTTTAGCTTTCTTTCATCATTGCAGATGGAGTGCTGGTCATGTGTCTTACTAGCCAGCTCTATTCTCATGCTCCTCAAAATGTTCTCTTTGAATAATTAGACTTTTTCACTTAATTTTGAAAACATGTCTGATGCCTATTATGAACCATGTGTGATGGCAGGTGCGTTCACATGTCATCTCATTTAATACAACAACCTGAGAGATGGATAGCAACATCAGTTTTACAGATGAGGAACTGAGATTCTGAGACATTAAACAATCAGTCCCAGGGCACAACACAAGTTAGTTGCAGAATCAAGGTTAGAAGCTGATTCAAACTCTTTTCTAGCGTTCATCTTTCTTTGAGATTTTTGTTCATTCATCCATTCATTGTTTTAATCATACATAGCTCCTCTTGTGTGTTAGTTTAGTAACTACATTGAGCACTGGGTTCATGGCAGGGAATGTGTCAGACCAGTGCAGAGAATGACAAGCATAGAGGCAGTTATAATACAGCTTAATGAGTCCTCTGGATGGGTGTGGTGAATGATGCGGGAGATCCAAGGGGGGTACCCAACTAGGAACTGGGGCTCAGCAAAGTGCCCTGGAGGAAGTGATACCCAAGCTGAGAGATGAAGAATAAGTAAGTGGGGTAGCCAGGGATAGGTGAGAGGGAACAACATCCTCCAGGCAGAAGGAGAAGTAGACACAAGGAAGGGTGTGGCAAGAGATGAACCTGAAAGGTAGTCTTGGACCAGATCAGAGAAGACCTTACAAGCTACATCAAGAAGCTTAAAATGAATCCTTGGGTCATTGGACAGCTATGGAGGAAGAGTTTGTAAGGAAGGGAAGTTATATGAATACACAGGAATTTTTTAAGGTGGCTATGGTAGTAGTGTGAAGACAGAAATGATTAACAGTAGGCAAGCTCAGAGAAAGAAGCTGCCAAGGAGGCTGTCACCATAATCCAGCAGAAAGAAGATGGTGGCCTGGACTGGGGAAGTGACTGTAGGGATAGAGAGAAGTGGATGGGCATGGGAAATGAGAAGGGGCAGGATCCACAGGGCTTAGTATTTGAGTGAATAGAGAAGAGAGAGAAAAGTAAAATAAGACCAACCCAGGTAACTGGGTGAGGCTATTCCCATCCACTGGGATGAAGGGAGAAGAACCAGTTTGGGAGGGAAGATGACTTCAAGCTTATTCATGTTGAGTTTGACATGTCAGTGGACAGCCAAGAGATGTCCACTTGGGCAGCTTTGAATGATAATCTAGGAGATCAGAGGAGAAGAGTGAGATGAAGATACGGATTTGAGTTGTATCAATATATAGATGGTAATTAGCTAGGGAAAAGCTACAAAGCAAGAAGAAAAGAGCATAGACCAGAGAACAGCTAATGTATATTTAAGAGACTACCAAAGAAAGAGGAGCTGGCAAAGAAGCCAGAAAAGGAATCTTCAGAAAGGTGAGAATAAATCCAGGATAACATGCCAAAGCCAAGGGATGCGAGTGTCTAGGGTCACCAAAGAGAGGTGAATCAGATAAAGACAGAAAGTCCCCTGTGTGTTTTAGCCAATAGAAGGTCTTGGGGATCTTGGGTGAGACCAGTTTCAATGTCAAGGTGGTGGAGGTAGAGTCCAGACAAGCCCTTGGGGTATTGTGGCTGTGAGCAGGGAGAGGAAGAATGATGACAGCCAGATGGTCATGTAGGACTGAGGGAAGATGTGGGGGTTCATGTTTGTTGGTTGTGTTAACATTGGAAGAGACTTGAGCACATGGAAATGCTGATGAGAGAGCACTAGGGGAGATAAGAGTATTCGCTAGGACCAGGGCCCTGGGATGGAAGGGGTATGGCAAATCCAGGTGAGTGAATTGGCTGTGGGACTGAGAACGCAGGCTCTCTGAGTCTCAGTGGGAAAGGAAGCCAGAAGAGACCAGATCCAGGGAAAGGATGAGGAGTCAGAGGGAGTTTCCATCTAACAGCAGGCATGGGGATGCCAGTACGCGTGTGTGTGGGTGCATGTGTGTAGGCATGTGCGTGTGTGTGCATGTGTTGGGCAGTGATACTGGCATAGAGGGACAGGGGTCAGTGGTATGGAGAGACTGGAGAAGGTTTGAATAAAGAATGGTGGAGTGGCTGAGTGCAGCAGCTCACGCCTGTCATTCCAGCACTTTGGGAGGCCAAGGTGGGAGGATCACTTGAGCCCAGGAGTTTGAGACCAGCCTGGGTAACATAGACCCTGCCTCTACAATTTTTTTTTTTTTTTAATGAGCTGGTATGGTGGTGTGCACCTGTAGTTCCAGTGACTCAGGGCTGAAGCAGGAGAATCGCTGGAGCCCGGGAGGTTGAGGCTGCAGCGAATCATAATCACACCACTGCACTCCAGCCCAGGTAACAGAGCAAGACCCTGTAAAAAAAAAAAAAAAAAAAAAAAAAAAAAAAGTAGACTGCACTAGCTGGGTGAACCTAGGTTTATTGTTTTCTTTGACCTTAATGCTGGGGGATTTACCCATGTGTGAGGAGGAAGTGGACTTTCCACCAGCTGCCTTGTTTTGTCCTGTGTTTGGAGTGTGTTCTTATTTTCCCCTTTAGCTCCTGTAGAGCAGGGTCATAGTGCCAGCCGGTATTGTTCAGTGAGTTATTGATCAGTGAGAAAGCGATCCAGTTAAAGCTGTCTTCTCTCTGTCCTTCTGACTTGTAGCATTTATCTGCTACCTACATGAGTATACAGGTGATTGAGGCTAACTCAAACAGTGTCTTCTCTCTTGGAGTTTTGATGGTTAGCATGTTTTTCAGAAATGCCCTCGAAAAAGGAGGCTGGGATTCTTGCTGTGTTCCTTCCTTGTAGTCATCTTCCCACTTACCCCAACAAGAGTGAATTTAACCCAGCAGACCAGGTTCTACCTAATAGCAGGCCCTAAAAGTTAGCATAGAACTTTCTCGCTGAAGAGGGCTGCTCCCTGGGTCCTTGTTCCCATGCAGTCTTTCCATAGAAATAGAAGGTGTGCTTAGAAGGACAGCTTGCCTGGTTTCAGATCTTGGCTCTGCTGCTCACTTGCAGTGTGACCTCGAACATGTCTCCTCCTTTTCTGAGCCTCGGCATTCTTGTCTATCAAGTAGAGTGAGTATGGCTGTTTCCCAAGGTAGTCAGAGAAGCTAGTGAGCCAATGGCTATGGAATGCCTTAGCGATAAAAGGTATGCAGTGCCTGTCTAATTCCTGTCCTTTCCTCATTTTTCAGTTATAAAAATGCAGTTCTCTGGCTTTCCAGGTGTGAAACAGTGTGGATTGAAATTCTTCCCATCTCCTCTTGCAAGGTAGCTGAGTTGGAGGTAGACATTTGGTTATATTCCCCAGTTTCCGTAACAAGAGCACATACCACTGTCCACTCACCAATCAGTAAAGAACACAAAGGTACAAATGTTGAGTCCGTGGGACAGAGTGACCCCCTCTTAAAAGACAGCCCTCGACTGTTACTGCCCAGCCTCCGTCAGTGGGCAGCCTGAGACACTGTCATTGAAGAGATTCCAGTCGGGAAGACTGCCCTGGTTCATCTGCCACTTTACCAGAGGTCAAGCTGGCAGCCTGCAGGCCAGATTCAGCAAATTCAGCACTTAAATGTGTTTGGTTTGTCAAGTGCTATGTTTGTAACCTTTTTTTAATTGGATGCTTCTAAATATTTGGAGACAGGGCATGGCTCGTCTGTGTTGGCCACCACTCACTGTTGTCTTATACCCTGCCCCCTTCACTCATTTCTATTCCTTGTGGACCCATGAAGGCTTTTGTGTTTGCAGCCTTTCTTTCTAGATCCACCCTGGACTTATTCCTATAGTAAGCCAGACCATCCAACCCACAGATATCATTGAAAGAGGTTTTGAATCCTTTTATTGTGTTTGCTGAAGGGTATTGTTGACAGCATGATTCATTTATTATCCAAAGAGTATTTACTGAGTGCCTACTCTGTGCAGCATAGTATGCCCTATTCTCAGTATCTGTGAGCATCCAGAGGAAGCCCCATCAAGTGGCCTCTTCTCCATAGACATCAGGAAGGAGTAAGGTTTCCCCTTAGGTAATTATAATAAAGACCTGGCGTTCAGTACCAAGGCAGCATCCCGGGTTACATGTATTTTTCATCCCTGACATGCCAGCAGATTCTTCACTGTTTTTCTCTAATACCACATGCTCCAGTCATCCCTTCCGTCATCATGCTGTTTCAGCAGGCACTAAAGGGCCTATTCTCTTGTTTCCTTAATTGTTAGAGAGATTCTGGTAGTTGAGGGAGTTTCAGGTCCTCTGCCCGTGATCACCTCATAGAAACTCAAGTTTCTGGACTTGAAGGGTTTTCATGGTTATCAACTATAATATTGATCCAAAGAGCAGATCCAGGTGCTTTCTGCATATAGCCCATACATTGAATACTTTCAGGCCAATTGATTCTAAAGCCTGACCTTGGAATCATAGTCTCATTTCCAAGTCAAAGTCGATGGAGGAGCAGTAGATGCAATGAGCCACCAACATTTCTGGCCTTCGCTCTTCCACAAGCTGCCACTGTAAGTTTTTGACCAGTTTTCCTTGTCATGAGAAATAGGTTAATTTTACAGTATGAAAGTACAGTTTTTCAATTTCAACTCTAATATTCCAAGGACAAACTGTGAACTTTTCACCTAGTGACCCATCAATCTGAATCTGTAGCCTAACACACAAACACTACAGGTTCTTTAATTGGGATGACTTGAGTTCAGATCTCTAACTCTATAACTTATTAGCTGTGTAGCCGTAAAAGCAAGTCACAACGATTTGAGCTTTGGTTCTGTGTCGTCTTATGCACATGGGATAAGAGTTACCGCCTCCCGTGGTCCTTGTGGGCCAGGCCTCCACAAGATGAGGAATGTGGAGCGCTGAGCAGAGCACATGGTGTGCTGCTGGGGATTAGCCTAAGTGGCCTCCATCCTGTTGCTGTCACACGTAAGGGGGTTAGAGTATTGTTCATCCAAACACAGCTAACAGACCTAGCCCATGGACTGATTGGAGGCAACACTCTCTAAACATTTAACCCTCCCTCCTCTACCCCTCCTGAAATTTGTTTTGGTTTGTTAAGTGTGTTCCCAAATGTGGTCTCCTAACACCCATATGTCAGCAGTTAGATGTGGCCTCACATTAATGCTTTACCTCCATGTTTCTCTCCCCTACTAGACTGTGAGCTTTTGGAAGGAAAAAAGAGCTCTGTTCTTATTCACGTCTGTATTCCTAGCACATAGTGGGGCCTCTTAGAGTGTTTGTTCAAGACTTGGCTCAGATGCTGCCACTTCTCAAAAGCCAATCTGCCTGTGGCTCCATCTCTCTAGACTTCAAGCTTCTTGGAGGCTGTGACAGCCTCCGGGACGTCTCATGTCTCCAATGCAGATATAGTGTGCTCCCAGTCAGTGCCAGCTGAAGGAATTGTTAAGTGATATTTTCATCAGTCCGGAGCCCAGGACATAGTAGGAGCTCATTAAAAGGTAGCTGAGGGCCGGGCGCGGTGGCTCAAGCCTGTAATCCCAGCACTTTGGGAGGCCGAGACGGGCGGATCACAAGGTCAGGAGATCGAGACCATCCTGGCTAACACGGTGAAACCCCGTCTCTACTAAAAAATACAAAAAAACTAGCCAGGCGAGGTGGCGGGCGCCTGTAGTCCCAGCTACTTGGGAGGCTGAGGCAGGAGAATGGTGGGAACCCGGGAGGCGGAGCTTGCAGTGAGCTGAGATCCGGCCACAGCACTCCAGCCTGGGTGACAGAGCAAGACTCCGTCTCAAAAAAAAAAAAAAAAAAAGGTAGCTGAGCTGCGGTTATAATCATTAACACCAAGAAGAAGAAGAAAATAAAGATGGGCATCTGGTCACCGACTTTGGTGTGAAGTATGGACATTGATTGGAAGACTATTTCAGAGAAACAAAATGGCCCTTTATTCATTTTGGGGAAGGGAGGAGGGTTAGCAAAAGAGGGTCTTTTTCAAGTGTTTGCTCCATCTTGCTGCCACTTTACTATGTGTGGCTGCTGTTGCTATGGCAATTCTTTAAGCAATTGAATAGAACAGCACTAGTTGTTGCAAACCAGCTCTAATTGCTCCTATGCACCAGGCCTGCCCACACGACCACTCTGCACAGCGTTCCCTTTTTCAGATGTGTATTTTCATAAATCTCTGGGCATTGTGCAGCTCCCTTGCTCTTGTGACATTGCCATCCTCGGGCAGAGGGCACAAGAAGCAGCTCTGGGTGTGAGAGAGGGTTCTGCCAATTTTCCCTGTGTGAGTGAGCAATGCAGACCCCATGTTCAAGGGGGTAGCAGGATGCAGGCTCAGCAGGGCCTTGAAACCAAATAAAACATTTGTGGGGTAGGTTTATTATATGTATTTGCCATTGTTGGGCAATTTAGTCATCTTTTTAAAGCCAACCATACCTTTCCTGCGCCCTCCTGCCATGGGGGCCGCATTCATGGTGTACTGAGAACTTCTGGTTTTAACCTGAATGTAACAGGGGAGAACTGATATTAGAAAAAATGAAAGGGAGCTGGCATATGTGGTGTCCCTCCTGTGTGCCAGGCAGCCTCCTGGACACTTCCCATGTGTTGTCACTTCCTACACAAATTCACTGGACAGTGGGTAGGGATAGGTCGGGGGATGGGAGGATCCCTGTTACAGATGAGGAAGCTGAAGTGCAGAGATTTGGCATGGAACCCATGGTCACAGTCAGTGAGTGTGTGGCTGGGATTAGATCCCAGTCTGATCCCAGTCTTACAGTCACTCTGACTGGTTCTGAGACCTGTGCTCTTTTCATTGGGCCACACTTTCTTCCAGGAAGGAGGCCAGCCTTTGGTGACACAGAAATTTCAGTGGACGGGCATTCAGCCAGCTCCCCTGTCCTTCCGCATGGAAGGCCCTTCTTTAAGGAATCATGAAACTTAAGGATGATCTTATGAACAATTTCATCATAACTATAGCTTATTTGGAACGCTGACACTACACCAAGCTCCAAGCTGAATGTCATACGGGTCTCTCACTTTATCTTATTTTTTACAAATGGGGAAGTCGAGGCCCAAAGAAGTAAGTGACTTACCCAAAGTTGTAGCAATAGGGGTGGCAGAGCCAGGATAAACATCCAAAACGGACTCTCAAGCCCCTTAACCACGAGGCTGCCTCCCACGGGCTTATGTGAGCATGGATGCTGCGTATGTATTTGAAACCTTTCGTGATAGTGCTCTAAGAATCCTAATAGCCAACAGAAAAATTGTCTTCCTATTCCTGAGATATTTGTAAAAATTAAACTTACCCAGTGCACTGGCCCCTAAAGGCAGAAGTGTGGCATGGGCACACAGGGGAGCTGGATGAAATTTCACCTGGGGAACTGCGTCTTGGTAATATGTCTCGGTGTGAGGATCTGTGTTTCCAGTAAGAACCTGTACTCCAGCAGCTCTGTCCTGTCATACATTAGGATGGTAGAACTGTGTTTGAAATTTCTTCTTTCTCCCTCTTTTCTTCCTTTTTATTTTAACGTAGTTTGTACAGTAAAAAGGTGAGAGGAAAAAGAAACAAAAACCAGACACTGTTCTCATAGAAGTGAACCTACTCTAACAGCAAGGTTTTTCTCTCAATAATCTACGTTAAACCCTGATGAATTCATATGAACAAGGGTTTCTAAATGCCTACTGTGTGCAAGACACCACTTTAGATAGTGGGAACAGAGTCAGGTACCAGGAAGCATTCAGTTGTGGGTAACAGAAATCTGGCTGAAATGGTTATGAACTTGATTATCGATCATTGGAAGGTCAGAGACAGGCAGTTCAGTGATTGGCTGATTGAGCAACTCCCTGATGATATCACAGTATCAGAGCCAGGATTCACATCCGTATCTGACTCTCAAGAAATCTCACTTTCCCATCCTTTCATTCTTGAGTGTGCAGGCATCAGCCTACGTGCCACCAGGCAGGCTTTGCTCATGATCTCAGGGTGGCTGCTGTTTCACCTATGGGCCTTACATCCTTACCACAATTTCCAAAGGCAGCAAAAAGACCTTTCTTCCGATTTTTTTTTTTTTTTTTTTTTTTTTTTTTTTTTTTAGTTGTTGTTGAGACGGAGTCTCACTGTTGTCGGCCGGGCTGGAGCGCAAGGGCACAGTCTCAGCTCACTGCAACCTCCACCTCCCAGGTTCCAGCAATTCTCCTGCCTCAGCCTCCCGAGTAGCTGAGATTACAGGCACCTGTCACCATGCCCGGCTAATTTTTTTTGTATTTTTAGTAGAGACAGGGTTTCACCATGTTGGCCAGGCTGGTCTTGAACTCCTGAACTCAGGTGATCCACCCGCCTCAGCCTCCCAAAGTGCTGGGATTACAGGCATCAGTCATCACATGCAGCTTTTTTTTTTTTTTTTTCTGACAGGATCTTGCTCTGTTGCCCCAGGCTAGAGTACAGTGGTAGTCAAAACTCACCGCAGCCTCCTGAGCTCAAGCAATCCTCCTGCCTCTGCCTCCCATGTAATTGGGACCACAGGCGTGCACCACAACACCCGGCTAATTGTTTAATTTTGTGTAGAGACAAGGTTTCAGTTCGTCACCCAGGCTGGTTTCAAACTCCAGGGCTCAAGTAATCCATACACCTCAGCCTCCCAAAGTGCTGAGATGACAGGCCTGAGCCACCACACCCAGCCTGGGTATTTCTGAAGATTCAGAGGGGCTTTCCCAGAGGCTCTCCTGGTGACTTCTCCTCCGGTGCCATTGACCAGAATTGAGTCATATGCCGTGCCTCTGCTCCAGCCCATCACTGGCAAGGAAGTGAGGCCACCAGGTTAACTTAGATATGAGGACCCAGGCCAGGTGCGGTGGCTCACATCTGTAATCAAAGCACTTTGGGAGGTCAAGCAGGCAGATCACTTAAGACCAAAAGTTCAAGACCGGCCTGGCCAACATGACAAAAACTTGTCTCTACTGAAAATATAAAAATTACCCCGTAATCCTAGTTATTCAGGAGGCTGAGACGCAAGGATCGCTTGAACCTGGGAGGCAGAGGTTGCAGTGAGCCAAGATCGTGCCACCACACGCCAGCCTGGGCAGCAGGGTGAGACTCTGCCTCAAAAAAAAAAAAAAAAAATTAAAAAAAAGTGTGACCCAGCCCAGCTCTGGGGATGGGACCTGAAACAGTTGGCCTCATGGAGGAGGAGGGAGGCATGAACAAATTGGGGTTCTCTTAGGATAGAGAGAGGAGGGAATGGGGACTGGGTGGGCAGCCAACAATAGTGACTGGAGACAGATGATCCCCTCCTTCAGGGAGCTTACACTCTAGGGAAATAGTAAACAAGGAGACAGACCAATGTACCATTTATAGTTCCATCTGAGCTGTACAGGAGGTGAGCAGAGTTTGGTGCCTCTCCTTCAGAAGGTGCATCAGGGAAGTCCTCTTGGAGCTGACATCCAAGAGGGGATGGGGATCCAAGTGTTGGGTGGAGGGGAGAAAATGTTCCAGGCAGAGAAGGGAGGCAACACGGCCCCTAGGAGGGAGGGGGAGCCCAGGAAATAGCAAGCAAGGTGAGTGGCTTGAGTTGAAGTTAGAGATTTAGGCAGGTTCAGGTCATGCAAGGTTTTAGAGGCCACAGAAAGGAGTTTGGGTTTTATTCAAAATCAGTGGAAAGCCAGTGTAGGGCTTTTTAAAATGGGAGTGACACAGTTAATTTTGTATTTTTTAAAAGTCCTGCTGGCTGCCCAGAGGATGGCTTTGTGAAAGCGCAGAGAACAATTGGAAGGTCACTATGATGATCACCTAGGTCACCTAGATAGGTGGGGGGTGGCATGGACTCAGTGGTGTGTCGGTGGAAATGGAGAGGAAAGAGCTTTTTTGGAGATGGGATCAGTAGAACTTGCCAGGTACTGTGCTAGCTCCATTCCCATGGGCTCTCTTGTCGTTTTCTCTGTATGCCTAGACAGTCATTTTTTAAAAATAAATTATTATATCCCCTTTTCAAATAAGAAAGTTCTGAGGAGTGGCCTGCCCTGGGTCACAGCATTTAGCTGAGCCAGAGTAGGGAGGAGTAGGACAGCTGGATTCTGGGGTGGGTGGGCAGGACCAACTCAATTAGCATTTCACTGGGATTGTTTTCCTAGATGAAGCTTTTGTTTTTGAGAGTGATATTTTGAGAACTGCTGTCTCCGTGGGAATATCTTAGTTGTGTGCAGCAAAGCCATCTCTGCATCTACATTTTCTTGTTTAACACATGGCTGTCTTTATAATGAGTGCCTTCTTTATATGGGGTTATCAGAGTAACTCTGAATCTATTTTACAACTAAATTAATGATGTCCAGGAAACATTTATTTGGCTCCCTTTCTATTTATAATATTGTTACCAGCTAATTGCCTTTGAATATTCCTACTTATAGGGTCCTTTGTGCCAGTTAAAATCTACCCCACGTAGGTGAATCCCTAATGCCGCTCAGGGCTACTCAGTCACTTGGGAAGTTTCTCTTCTTGTAATAACAAGAGCAATCATGAAAATTTATGCCAGGAAAAAAGGGTCAGCTTGAGACAACACCTAAAAAATAATAATATATATATTTTTTCTGATTATAAAAGTAACAGTTTTAATGCAGAAAATTTGGAAAAGACAGAAAAGCGTAGAGAATGAAAGGTCACTCACATTTCCACCACCCAGAGGCATCCCACATTCAATTTTGCTGCTTTTCTTTACAAGTGTTTTTTATGCCTTTTTAAATAATTGAGTTCATACAGTCAATATCATTTTTCTTCCTTTTTCATGCAATTATACGGATTTTCCTCACACTATGAGATATTGTGTGTAAATAATCAGTTGTAAGTGGTTGTGCAATTCCTCTGCTTGAATTTGCCTCACTGTGCCACAGTTTATTTAACTGTGCCCCTCTTGGTTTTTTTGTTCATTTGTTTGTTTTGTTTTGTGTTTTGTTGTTTTTTTTGAGACAGGGTCTTGCTCTGTGGCCAGGCTGGAGTGCAGTGGCACGATCTCAGCTCACTGCAACCTCCGCCTCCTGGGTTCAGGCAATTCTCCTGTCTCAGCCTCCCAAATAACTGGGAATTCAGGCACACCACCACACTCGGCTAATTTTTTGTATTTTTAGTAGAGACGGGTTTCACCATGTTGGCCAGGCTAGTCTCAAACTCCTGACCTCAAGTGATCCACCCACCTTGGCCTCCCGGAGTGCTGGGATTACAGGCATGAGCCACCGTGCCCATCCCTGCCCTTCCTGTTTAAATTTTTGTTGTTGTGATATGAATGGGTTTTTTTTTTTTTTTTTTTTTTTTGACACGGAGTCTTGCTCTGTTGCCCAGGCTGGAGTGCAGTGGTGTGATCTCGGCTCACTGCAAGCTCCGCGTCCCGGGTTCACACCATTCTCCTGCCTCAGCCTCCCGAGTAGCTGGGACTACAGGCGCCCGCCACCACGCCCGGCTAACTTCTTTGTATTTTTAGTAGTGGTCTCCCAGAGTGCTAGGATTACAGGCATGAGCAAACATGCCTGGCCCTACTACTGTCCATTCTTATCAACATTCCATGGATGGCCACCCTGGGCTACAACTAGGAGTTTTTATTTTTTATATTTGCCAGTTTAATAGGCAAAGAGAAATGAATTCTGTTTTAATTTTCATTTCCTTGATTACTAGTGACATTGATCTGCTATTCTTGTTTATTTGCCAGGTGTTTGTTTTTCATTATGAACTCTGACACTTCTCTACTGGGCTGTCAGTGTTTTCTTATTTTTATTCACATAAGCTCTTTATATAATTTTTAGTATTAGCCTTCTTATAAAATTGTAACAAATATATCTTTCTGGACTGGGATTGCCCACCCCAGCTCAAATGCACACAAAAGTACAGAGTACACACCCCCCTTGTACCCATCACACAGCTTCAACCACCATTGACATTTTGTCATATTTGTTTCGTCTTCTACCCTACTCTCCCCCAACCTTTGTGTGTGTGTGTGTGTGTGTGTGTGTGTGTGTGTGTGTGTGTGTGTGTGTAATTGAGACAGGGTCTCACTCTGTCTCCCAGGCTGGAGTATGGTGGCATGATCATGGCTCACTGCAACTTTGACCTCCCAGGCTCAGGTGATCCTCCCACCTCAGCCTCCCAAGCAGCTGGGACTACAGGTGTGGACCACCACACCTGGCTGATTTTTTTTTTTTTTTTTGTAAAGACAGAGTTTCCCCATGTTGCCCAGGCTGGTCTCGAACTCCTGGGCTCAAGGGATTCGCCTACCTCAGCCTCCCAAAGTGCTGGTACTATAGATGTGAGCCACCACACCTGGCGCTCCTCACTTTTTTTGCTGGAATATTTTAAGAACAATTTAAGTGTTTCATGTCATCTTTAAGTTATATTAATTAGTAAGCATCTCTAAAAAAATAAAAATTTGACATTTTCTCTTTCCTTCAACTTTTCATTTAAAAAAATTCAAACCTATGGAAAAGTTGAAAGAATAATACAATGAATACCCATTTACCCTTCACCTACGTTCACTGATAATTAATGTTTTACAAATGTGCATTATATTTCTAATATGCACACTGTGCCTTTTGTTTTGTTTTTGTTTTCATTTTGTTTTATTTTTGCAGAGCCATTTTAAAGTAAGTTATGACGCTTTACTCCTAAATATTTCAGCCTGTATTTTCTAAGAAGATAGGATATTCTCCATCCTAATCATAAGGCCATTATCATTCTCAAGATATTTGAAATTGATACAATAATATTATATAATGGAAATATTACTTTTAATGGCAAAAACTGCAGCTACTTTTGCACCAACCTAATAGACAATCTGTAATCTACATACAGCTTTCCCAGTTGACTCCAAACTATCTTTTCTAATCGTCTTTCTTGCTTGATATACTTGGGCTCAAATCGAGGGTCACACATTGCCTTTGGTTGTTATGTCTCGTTAGTACCCTCTCATGTAGTATAGTCTCTCTTGCTTTTTGTTATGTTTTGGTCTTTCAAGGCATTTACATTTTTGAAGAGTCCAGATCAGTTGTCTTGTAGCCTTCCCCACAACGTGATTATGTGACTGTTAACACATGACTGTACTCCGGCCTGCCAAACTGCCTGGGGTTCATCTTGTATGTTTCCTGTCTCAGATCTGGAGTCAGCCCTTTCCTCCATGAGTCCTGGTTCCTTTTAGTAGGGAGTGATTTTTAGAAACCAAGATCTGGGCACCAGGTATGCTTATTCCTACTTGGTATTACTTGATGCTAGGCCCTTTTAGTTGATACAGCCAAGGAATATGTAACACACCCAGACCCACGACAGTCACTTTATGTCTCTGTTTCTGTATCCATCTTCCCATACTGAAAGCCATGGGTTCACACCAATGGTTCCTATTCCAGTCCAACATAGGAAATATTCTAGTTTTCTCCCTTTACATATCTGTATCTGTAACTACTTTCTACAAAAATGCAAAACCTGGCCTGTATTTTCCTAATGTATTTGGTTTTGTGTGGAACCACTCTTGTGTCGCTGCCCCTGCCTCCATCCCTGCTCTCCCTGCCCTCTCTGACTCTGACATCCAAGGCTGGGCATCCTCTGTCTACTTCCTCACCTCAGGCTCTGACACCCCAGTGCTGGACCACTGCCACTACCTCCCTTCTCACATGGATTCTTCTATATCCTACTTAAGTTTCAACATCCTGTGCCAACCCACCACCTCTACTCTCACATAAACATCCTCCTCATCTCCCTCAGGCTCTGACACCCTGAGCCAGACTGCCCCCTGGTTCAGATGCCCTCCTTGCCCTGACATCCCTTCCACATGGACCGTTCCATGTGGTGCATTCCTCATTGCACCATTCAAGGTCTGATAAGTATGATGGGTCCATGACCCAAACAGATACCTTAGTCACCCACCTTAGGCTGAGGCACCCTATGCTGGCTGTCATGGACACACACACACACACACACACACACACACCTCAAAATAGAACACTACCTTGCCCAGCCTTTCCAATGACTTTTGGACTTGGGGAGGGAATTCTGTTTTTAATAGAAACTCTTCCCTCATGTTCTAATCTGGCAACCAGCACTTTGCAAGCAGTTAAGCCTTTGGGGATCCATGTTGGGCAGGCTCCAGTGAGGAGGGGAGAAAGCTTTTAAGTTCTCATTTAAGATCTACCTGAAGCAGACATCATAGTGGGCAGTGCAGGACATGATCAAAAGGGTATGTGACACTGTTCTGCACAGTGATTTTTCTGTTAGTTGCATTCAATCCATCTGGATTGACCAGCCTACCCTGTCCATCAAGTGGCCGGCTAGCTGCTTCCTGTCAGTCATCAAGGGCAAGGCTTGGTATGATGCTGTCTTTGGGCCCAGAACAGGGCAGCATCAACCCAAAGCAGTGCTTCCAATCCCTCTTTTGGTCCTCAGTGCTTCCAGCAGTGAAAGGAAGAGATGGATTGGATGACACCCAGCGGCTCTTCCCGCTTTGGCCTCCTCAGACCCTAGGCCTTGGTGTGTCCTCTTAGCAACCAGGGAAAGACATGCCGACCTCAACTGAGAAAATTAAAGGATAGCACTCAAGTCTGTAGAGAAAATTCCAGTGCCTCAGTTCTGTGGGGTCTCACCTGTCCTCTGGGACCCACCCTAAAAAGTGTTTCTTACTTGAAAGTTTGAGTAACATGCATCCAATGTATAGAGAGGACTTAGAAACAGACTTTTCATCACAGTGGTCAGTGGGAGGCTGGGGCTTCCAATCTCAGTCTCTGGCCCTGAAGCCTGAGCTCCGTTCAGTGTGCCAGGCTGACTCTCGTGTGTGTGTGGAGTGAACAAGGAGGACCGGGCTGCCCTGAGAATCACAGTTAACAGAGGAGCCCTTCCGCCCAGAGGTCAGGCCACGGCCACCTCACCAGACTCCAGAGAAGAAGGGCCAACAGGTAAACAGGCCTTGAAGGGCATTTCAGTAGTAATCAACTTGAATGATCCACGTTCCTGTAGCACATTCAGAGAAGAGCTACAGGTTGTATATCTCTTTTTCTGGCTTCCAGAATTCTGAGTCTGTTTTAAGATACAGTCTTTTACCTGAGATGGACACTTGTGAGGCAGACACACTTTCAGACACCCTCACATCTCATTTAATTTAATCCTCACAGCAGCCCTTAAGGGCACGTATTATTATCCCCATTTTCCAGCTTAGGAAACTGAGACTCAGAAAGGTAGAGAAATTTGGCCAGGATCATACAAACGTTAATGGCAAAGCTGGTATTTGAACCAGTGTCTGCCGACTCCAAATCTGCTCCTCCTTCCACTGTCCCAAGTCACCTTCAGTTCTTTAAGATGGCCAGCCAAACTTATGCACACACCCACCCCACAGATTCGGGAAGCTTCCGGTTGCATCCATGTGGCTAGGCTTCCAGCTCCTGCTTTGGGGAGGTCTGTGATGCTCTGTCAGTGCTGGCTGCAGAATAGCCAGTGGGACCGTGCAGCAGGAAGGAGCACTGAAAAGTGCCGTGAAGGAACTCTAGTCCCCACGATGCCGAGGAGGACACTCACCTCTCCTCATTTGAATCTCCAAGTCCAAGTCCCAGGATGCTGTTCTTGCCCGAGACCTGCATCTATAGAGGCCTCGGAGCTTTCAAGTGAAGTGAGCTGAGTGCCAGCCCATTCAGTCGCACCCCACTCCCATGGCCAGGGGCCACGCTCCCCCTCGAAGCCAGCACAAGGCGAGGTCCTCATGGGGCCTGGCCCTCTGCGTTCACGGAGGAAAAATGAAAGTTGCTTTATTCCCCGGCCTCTTCATATCTCCCATTATGAGGAGAGGGCTCCACAGTGAGGAGCCGGGGTTGTGATATTTCTGCTGCAGCATGAGAGATTCATATGTTTGACTAATCAATTCTTTGGCACTGACTTCCTGGCCTGCATTTTGTTCTTTTGCCTTTGATCGCCTGTTTGCCTTTTTGCCATTCTGCTGGTTCTTGTTTGGAGCTTTTAGTTTCCAGGAACACGGTGACCTACTCGATCCTCTGTATTCTTCTCCTCTCTCCCTTTGTCATTTTCCTCTCTGATTTTGGTTCCCCTTGTGATTGACCGCACACGGCTTCCACATGTAAGCAGAGTGGAGACCCTCAAGTCACGAGACCCTGATAACTGCTGGGTTTTGTTTTGGGAGCCAAGGGACACTAGACCACAGACAGTCCCCGCAACCCCCAGCCAAGCTGGGCTGCAGCTTTTCTGTCTCTCCTGTCCCCATTCCAGCCTGGCCTTGCAACATTCAGTAGCTGTTGTTGGCTTGGCACCCTGTGGTTCACAAAGCCTTCTATAATGCTCACAGCAAACTGGAAGGGGGTAGGGGTACAAATGGTAGTATCAGTCACATTTTTCAATGGGAGAAACTGAGGAATGGAAATATGAGATGATTTTTCCAGCATCCAGAGCTTATAAGTGGCCTGCCCTGAAGCCAGGCCTTGCACTGCTGCTATGGTGGTCGGTTGATAGCTAACCTCACCCATCCTAGGCCAACAGTGACCGAGCACCTGCTCTGTCCTCAGCCCTGTCCTGGGAATGAGACAGGGATTCCGGGTTGAATCTGACATGCTTCTTGTTCCCAGTACAGTCTAGTCCCATGGAACAAGCAACTGCGCTGTATACTGTGGCAGCAGGTGCTTCCTGGGCACTGACTCTGTGCCTGACGTGGCACCTAGCACTTCCCCTGTGTTAGCCCTCAGATCCTCACCATAACCTGGGCTCAGGACAGTGAGATATCTTCCCCAAAGCCACCCTTCTGATACCAGAGCCAAGTTCGACAGCCCCAGACATCTGAGCTCTTAACTGGAGAGTCACCTGCATAGGACTGTGGAAGCGTGGCAGAAGTCCTTACCCAGAGAGGGCCTCTGGGAAGGCTTCCTAGGAGTGGGGATATTTGGGGCCTTGAGGGATGCGTAGGGCTTTGGCAGTTCACAGCCTGCTTCTGGGCCTGTTCTGAGGTCACAGTGTTTTCCTAAGCAACATTTTGCATCTGAGAATCCCAAGTCTGGAAGGATTGTGTGGCCTTATTGCCTGTTTCCATGCTTGAGTCTCCCCTACAACATCCTCCCATGAGGCTTTCCAGCTTCTCTTGCATACCTCTGGTGCCAGGGAACTTACTTCCTTCCGAAGCAACCTTTCCATCTTTGAAATGCTCCGTTTTTAGGAATGTTTTCTTATTTTAGTGTAAGGCATCCCCTTTCTGCTCCCCGCTTCCACGTTAGGAAAGTCTCAAGGCCACATCTCCTATCCTTGGAAGCAGTGGGTACCTTTGGCTGAACTCTGAGCAGGAACTGAGGCTTCTGCATTTCTAGTTGCAGAGAGTGGCACGGCAGGGGATGGCCTGTGGTATGGAGTCCAAAAGGCCTAGGTCACATCTCACTCTACCAGCTGTGCTGTGTGCCCCCATACAGGTCACTTTTCTCCTCCAAACTTCCTCACCTGTAGAATGGGAACACCAATCCCTTCTCTGCCCATCTCACGTGGCTGCTATTCGCAAAAAATGGCAGGTGCATACATGCTGCTTAAAATGGAAAGTGCCATACAAATGTTTCCCCTCTGTATCCTGTTGTGATGGGACACAGTTGGGGATGTGTCCATGCGTGCTCTCACTGATCATTCTACTCTGTATTTTCCTTTATCAGCTGAGTTCATGTGACCACATAACATGTATAAAGATGTAATCAACAGATTCAGCCCACTTGTCTAGTCACCCACTCTGGGTCTGGCTCTGGGGCAATACAAGGAGCACGAGGATCAATAAGAGGTCATCTCTGCCTTTGAGGAACTCCAGGGTGGTGAGAGATGAGGAGGTTGTGTGGCGACTGTGTTTTCCTGGGCTACAGCAGAGAGGTGGGAAGGTGTGACTTACAGGGCAGGCCACACTGCTGGGGCTATGGCGGGCAGTGCAGTCATAGGACATTACTCTGTATTTTTGAGCCAAGTCTTTGAAGGGGACAGCTTTCTAGTCCAGGAGAGGAATGACAAGGCATGAGGAGGCAGAGGTGGCTTGTTGACACCTTACAGGTAGGTTCATCTGAGGTAGGCAACTTCTCGGAAGTAAGAAGAAGGAGATAGAGGCATTGGAGATGACCCTGGCCATAGAATCCAATGAGTCAGTGAGTGGAGATTTCCTTGCCTGAGGTCAAGAATGCAGCAGGCTGAAGGGTGGGGGAAAGAATGGTTCAAGATTGGAGTGTGGAGTATGAGAAACACATAAGCATCCAGCATGCAATGGGTAGAATGGGTCTTGCAGTTCAGGAGGAAAGTCTGGCCTGGAGCTGGAGAATTGGAAAGCTCTCATCCCATGTTCAGGCTCTTCTATAATTGGAGGGCCTTGTTTGGTGCCACCCAAGAGTAGTGAAGGACTGAAAATGTAAGTGAACTTTCTAGTGTGTTCACTGGGGATGTGCCATCCATCTGCAACCCAGAGAGAAGGCTCAAAAATGAGGCCATAAAGGAAGATGGCACAAGAGCACCTCTCCTGTGTAAGACACTATGCTACATGACCCCTAATGCTCCCAGCAGCCCTTCCCAGTATTTCTCCCCACACTTTACAGAACCTGAGGCACAGACAGGCCTAGTCAGCTACCAGTTGGCAATTTAGAAGACAGACCTGT
This sequence comes from Macaca thibetana thibetana, assembly GCF_024542745.1. Classification (NCBI taxonomy): domain Eukaryota; kingdom Metazoa; phylum Chordata; class Mammalia; order Primates; family Cercopithecidae; genus Macaca; species Macaca thibetana. The sequence continues at coordinate 15,150,988 of NC_065592.1, forward strand.
CTGACTCTCCAACTCCATGTACTGTCCAGGAAAGCCACGTGTCCCATCTCATGCTTTCTGTTGGTGAGAACGTCTTCTGCAAAGTCTTGTTTGCCTCGCTTCTCTTCCCTCAGAACCAAAATTTGTCCACAGTACATTCACTATCCTTGAGCCATCTTAATTTTGCGGCTGCTCTGTGTGTCCTGGCTTGTGTTTGAGTGTGAGGATGATCAGGTGAGCTCACCTTTAAGACAATACCCCTAGTATCAGATCAAGCAGATGCACAGGGCCTCTTCCTCTCTCTTTCTTTCCCTCTTTGTTTCATGTTCCGTTCCTTCATGGTGCCTTCTGGAGGCTGATTTTGTATTGTGACGTACATGTGCATTTTGTAAGTCATAATTTTATTTTGTATTTAAATAAACTGTGTGCACACAGAGTGTGAGATATTTGGAGGACACAGCCGGGGGTACTCTGCTCTGAATTCCTCTGGCTTCAATGTTCTTTTCAAGTTTGAAAATGTGTTAGGAAAAAGACAACATTATGATAATTGGAAGTTCAGTATATCTGTCTTTTTCCTCTATTCTTTTATACTTTTTTTAGATACAATTAACACTTCGCACTTCACCTGATCTCTCCTCAGTTACCTTTGACACCTCCTTGATATTTATTTAGATGTTCATGCCACCTTCACTTTGAACTCTGTGGTTAAGAGAATCAATAACTTTTAAAACAAGCATTTTTCCTCACTGAAGATGTGCAATTAGCGAATTACATACATGTGGATGTCCACTTGTCTTTTTTTATTTGTCAAAAGATCATGGCACAATTATAAGAAAATTGTAAAGAAAAGCGATTATCATCAGATCAAAATACCTGCTGTGAAGTTGCAGAAACAGCTCATTTTATTACAGTTTCTAGAACGGCACATTTCACAGAAGATGGGAAAATGCATAGAGAGATCTTCATGGGTGTCGTCTTAGAATTTACGAACCATGAATAATGCATTTAATTTAAAATGGCTATATTTTCTGTAAGCATGTATGAATGCAAATTGCAAAGACATAGTGGAATTTGACTGTGTCCTATCAGGTCCAGACAATACGATCCCATTGTCATCACCAAAAATGAAAGTTAAAAATGTGCTTTTTGCCAAAACTTTTGCTACTTTTCCAGTTTCATTTTAGGAGCCTTGTCTTGTATGACACTGGCTCTGGACTTCCGAAGTCTAGCTGAGGCGGTGTTTTCTTGATTAGTCCCATCTCTCTTTGCCTGTGTTATTTGGGAGCTGTCAGATAATGTCATCATTAACCCATCGCCGATGTGCTTGAAAAAGAATACTGAAACTCTAGATGGATTTTGATGCTAGAACTTGAAAGATAAAAAGCAAGTTGTTTTCTGAGTCAATGCATTTTAAGAGGAACTGAATAAAGTCAAATAAAGCTTCACGGTAGCAATGGAAACTGTCTTTTAACTCTCTGAACACTAGTAATTTTAAGACAAGAAATATTTATTTGTTTATTTATTTACTTAGAGATAAGTTCTCACTCCCATTACCCAGGCTGCAGTGCAGTGGCCTGATCATGGGTCACTATAGCCTCATCCTCCCAAGTAGCTGAGGGCTGCAGGAGTCTGCAAACATGCCTGGCTAGTTTTTTGGTTTTTTGTTTTTTTGTTTTTAAGGGATGGGGGTCCCACTATGTTGCCCAGACTGGTCTCAAACTCCTGGGCTCAAGCAAGCCACCAAAGTGCTGGGATTACAGGCGCGAGCCACTGCGCCCAACAATAAGTAATTCTTATGTTAAAATTTTCTGCTTTAGTCTACTTGGGAGGGAGAGCTTGTAATCTCACATATCTGGAATGGCTCTCAGCCTGGAACCTTGCACATAACCGCCTAATGAATGAGTTGGTCTGTTAATTATAACTATTGTTAGCCTCAGTGATTATAAAGACACAAATTTTAAAATTCAGATCATTTACTACATCAGATGACTTAGGTCATCCCTTTGTAGATAATAAGATCTATTTAGAATTCCCTTTTGGACAGAAGTTCTAGATCTCATAAGAAAAACAGTAGTGGTTACAAACTTGTTGCTCTTAGCGCAGTTACCCATGTAAAAATATTATGTTTCTTTTCTTTCTTTCTTTCTTTCTTTGAGACAGAGTCTCACTCTGTCACCCAGGCTGGAGTGCAATGGTGCAATCTCAGCTCACTGCAAGCCCCATCTCCCAGGTTCAAGCTATTCTCGTGTGTCAGCCTCCCGAGTAGCTGGGATTACAGGCACGTACCACCATGCCCAGCTAATTTTTGTATTGTTTTTAGTAGAGACAGGGTTTCACCACGTTGGCCAGGCTGGTCTCAAACTCCTGACCTCAAGTTCTCTGCCTGCCTCAGCATCCCAAAGTGCTGGGATTATAGGCGTTAAGCCACTGTGCCCAGCCTTTTTTGGAAAGAGCATACGGAAATTTTGAGCCATCTCTGGGTTCTGAAGCTTGAATGTGTTTTTATTCTGTTTGCCCTCAAACAACATCTTTTAGCGGGAAGAAAAAGACTGGACTGAAGACAAACCTGGGTTTAACCCCACTCCTGTGCCTTTCTGGCTATGTGACCCGGCACAGGTAATTTAACCTCTCTGAGCCTGTTTCCTCATTTGTGAAACAGTCGTAATTACCCTAAGTTCTGTAAGTTGTTATGAGGATAAATGTGGATACATTTATTAATGATAATCGTAATAATAATTCTTTTTTTTTTTTTTTTTTTTTTTTTTTTTTTTTGAGATGGAGCCTCGCTCTGTTGCCAGGCTGGAGTGCAATGGCACGATCTCGGCTCACTGCAACCTCTTCCTCCCAGGTTCAAGTGATTTTCCTGCCTCAACCTCCCGAGTAGCTGGGACTACAGGTGCATGCCACCATGCCCAGCTAATTTTTGTATTTTTAGTAGAGACAAGGTTTCACCATGTTGCCCAGGATGGTCTCAATCTCTTGACCTAGTGATCCACCCACCTCAGCCACCCAAAGTTCTGGGATTACAGGCGTGAGCCACCGCGCCTGGCCAATAATTCTTCAATAGTGCTTACTCTGTGCTGGGCACTGATTAAAGCATTTTATACTCATTTAATCGTCACAACCACCCTGTGAGCTAAATAGTATTATTTCTTCTATTGTGTAGATGAAAAAGCTAAAGCACAGAAAAGTTAATTGATTTGCCCAAGGTAACACAGCCAGGAAGTGTTAAAGTCAGAATTCTAATGCAAAATATCTAGCTCCAAAGTCCTCGTTCTTAATCACCATACTGTGTGGGCTCTCGGAGGTGCTTGGTGAATGCTTGTCATTTCTGGAAACTTTCAACTCAGGCGCACGAAGGGGGCACACTCACTCACATTGAGGAGCAGCGGCACAGAGGATGGCATTCCTAGCCTGCTCCTCTTGATCACAGGGCACTTGTCTAAGGGAGGCCACGTTGTTGGAGAGAAGAAATAGCATCTCTGACCCAAGGCCATCCAAGAGCCTCATGTCACTGGGGAATCTTTAAATATTCTATTTCTAAATTTCAAAGCTAGTTTGGGCTATATTTACAGCATTTAACATATGAAAAATCATTGGGAAAGTGGGCTTTTAAGTGGAACGGTTGTGTAATGGAATATTTCACGTTCCGGTTCAGCCATAAAGCTCAGGGCTGATAAACAAAGCATCTGAAGCCAAATGGCTCCTCATCTGACCCCAATTAAAATAAAGATTTCATTCCATTCTGTCCTGACAGAGAGGAACATATTGTTGCCTTTAAGGGAGTTTGGTTTAGTTAATGAAAGAATTTTATTTCATTTTTTCCCCCAAATACAATATCTAATTAAATAAGATTCAATTTGTTAGGACTTCTGGTAGGGATATGTTAACTCTTTTAAAGCTATGTTGCCTACGTGCCTCAAAATGTAGAGGGTGCTTGTGAATCCCACTTCGAAATCCATTGTTTAAAGAAGAAATAAGCCCAAGTCACTTTAAAGACAAACATTATCTTCTCCAAGGTATATCTGTTTACATCTCCACTATAGCAACCTGTGTATGTAAGTAATGTAAGCATGGATTCTGTACAAAATATCACATATTTACATAAAGCCCCGTTTCCTAGAAGCATTTGTACTTGTACATATTGTAATTTACCAATCACCATAGATCTGTCCATATAGAATATCTCACGCAGGGAGTTGTAGCTGCTAAAATATGTTAGGTAACATAAGTTGGATATTGATGCCAAATTATCACGGAGTTCCTTCAGAGTTATCTTGCAGAAATATGTGACTGTCTAAAGACTTCATCATTTAACATTAAGAGTGAACACCAGCGAAACTCTTCCTTTGCAAGGGGGGTGGGTTCTCATGTCATGCTGTCGCCGCTTTCTTGCAGTCTTTTCTGTGTGTGCTGTGACTGTTGGGTCCATAATTACCAAGCAGAACATGTTGGTGTCATTATGGAGTTCTCTTCAGCTCAGCTAGGCATGGGGAGGCGTTTGGATTGTGAGGCCCTGATTGGTCACCTCCGTACCCCTGAGGAATCGCCTCGGTAGTCCACGGAGTGGCAGGGAACCGCTGGCCTGGGCATCAGGAGTGCCAACCCTGCCTGAGCCCCTCTCTTCTCTGGGCTTCAGTTTCTTCATCTTTAAAATGACAGCACGGGGTCAGCAGGTCTCCAAAGACCCATGGCTCTGCCTCCCTCAGATTCTGTATTCAGTAGAGCAGAAAGTACATGATGTTCTGAAATCCACTAAGAATTTATAGTCAGATGCTAAGGATTTATATTCTGAGAAATGAAAAATCTTTAACTGTATAAAAACTAAGACATTTAAATCAGACTTAAAAACACTCTGTCATTTTCCAGTGGCTCCTTCTGATGTTCTGTGAGCATTTGGTCAATGTTATAAGCATACATCCCGTGCAGGCCTAGTGTCAGGTATACAAAGACAAACCATTCATGGCCCTGCCTTCCAGGAGCTTACCTCCAAGCGGGGGTGAAAAGAGAATCAAGGAGTCATCCCTTGTTGTTAAAGAACAACAGGGTAGGTTAGGTGAGATGAGGTGAGGGGCAGGTGTCCCAGAGGAGGGGATGTTTTGGCCAGACCTTGAAGGGCAAGTGCAGTTTCACCAGATGGCAAAGGGCAACTCATTCCAGGCTGAAATGCTCAAGAATAAACGGCACAGCCTACTGGGGCAAAATGATCATTTCTGTGCTCTTGCAGCATGGAAGTGGACTGAGAAAGAAGCAAAGAGAACGATAAAACCAGAAAGGAAGGCTTGTGAAAAACCTCAGAATCGTACAAGTTCCTTTCAAAGGAGTATGGCCAATGTTTTTCAAACTGGTAGAAATGGGTATTCTTTGAATAAAAAGAGCCAAGACCCTGGGAGTACAGATGACTCAGTTCCCCTCTCAGAAGCACACAGGGAGCGATAAAGACCCGACAGGCCACTCAGCCATTGCCCAGACTGAACTTGGTTTAACCCAGCGTGTCTCAGATTCATTGACCATCAAGCCCTCCTGAGGCAGAAGACCTGTTGGTGATGGAGAGGTGCACTGGAGCTCTAGTCATTAGAAACACAGGATCCAATCAGCATTTTAGAAAGATTACGCTGGCCTGCAGGAGTGGGGAAATCGGAAGGGAGGATGTGATAGTATCAGAAAGTATCAGACATTAGACATCTGGTTGCACTTGAAGTTTTTCAGGGCACGTTTCAAGGAGAATCTCTTCTGAATATAATCTATACCTTCTCAATGCTGAAACGTGAGTTTTATGTGAGTCTGATGAGCTCAGGACTGGCCAGTTGCTGCTATTTAAAGTCATCTGCCTGGCAACCTTTCAAGAGCTCATAGATAACATTGGTGGCTGATATAGGAATGGGCTCAGTGTTAAGAGGTTGCAGGCAGAAGATGAAGACTGATGTTAAAGATTTCCATGGCTCTTTGAAGCCATCTGTTGAGGGCATACCAGTGCCAGGGGCTGTGCGAAGTACTCTTATATACACTCCCAGCTATTTCTTGAAACCATCCAAAAAGATATTGCTGTTGTTCCACTTGGATGAGTAAGGAGACAGAGGCATAAAGAGAGTAGTTGACTATCACAAGGTCATATGGCTGATATTCAGGTCTCAAATCCATATGACTAACTCCTAAGTTCATCATCTTAACACTGCCCTTCTGTAGATAGCCTGCCATAGATAACCTCCATCTCAAAGCATTGATCGCCTGCCAGGTATTATATGAAGCACCTGATATAACAATATTTAATGTACTCCCCCAAAAGGCCTGTGAGGTGAGTGATATTATCCCTGCTTAATCAATGAGCAAACTAAGGCTTCATCAAGTAGCCGTGGTCACAGCTAGATGTTGCAAAGCTGGGAACTGAGCTTCAGTCTGTCTGCTCACTACTCCCCCTAAATAATTTTCAGAAAGTTGTTCATGTTGCTCAGAAATGTTTCTCTGTAGCCATGTTAGAAAGTTAGTGGGCTCAAAATAGATCAAGACCTAAATTTAAGACCTAAAACTATGAAAACCTCTGGAAGAAAACATTGGGCAAAAGCCTCACGACACTGAAAACCTGTGGAAGAAAACATTGGGCAAAAGCCTCACGACACTGGTTTTAGCAATGACTTCTTGGCTATGACACCAAAGGCACAGGCAATGAAAGAAAAACTAGACAAATTGGACTTCATGAAAACTTACAAATTTTGTCTGTCAAAAGGACAATGTCAACAGCATAAAAAGTTAACCCACAGAATGGGAGAAAATGTTTGTAAATCATATATCTGGTGAGGGGTTAATATCCAGACTACATAGAGAATTCCTAAAACTCAACAACAGAACAAACAACCTGATTCAAAAATTGGCAAAAGACCTGGCTCAATATTTCTCCAAAGAAAATGTACAAATGGCCAATAAGCACATGAAAAGATGTTAATCACTAATCATTCAGGAAATCAAATCAAAATGACAATGAGATACCATCTCACACTCATTAAGATGGCTACTGTTAAAAAAGCAGAAAATAGCCGGGCACGGTGGCTCACACCTGTGATACCAGCACTTTGGGAGACCAAGACGGGCAGATCACAAGGTCAGGAGATCAAGACCATCCTAACACGGTAAAACCCCGTGTCTACTAAAAATAGAAAAATTAGCCAGGCGTGGTGGCGGGTGCCTGTAGTCCCAGCTACTCGGGAGGCTGAGGCAGGAGAATGGTGTGAACCCGGGAGGCAGAGTTTGCAGTGAGGGGAGATCATGCCACTGCACTCCAGACTAGGTGACAGAGCGAGACTCAGCCTCAAAAAAAAGCAGAAAATAACAAGTGTTAACAAGGACTCAGAGAAATTACAACCTGTGTTAGAGTTCTCTAAAGGGACAGAACTAACAGGAGATATATATGTAGATATAGATATATAGATATAGATATATGGAGCCTGTATTATAGTCAGGGTTCTCTAGACGGACAGAACTAATAGGAGATACAGATATGGAGCCTGTATTAGGGTTCTCTAGAGGGACAGAACTGATAGGATATATATATATATATATATAAAGAGGAGTTTATTACGTATTAACTCACACTATCACAAGGTCCCACAAATAGGCTGTTTGTAAGCTGAGGAGCAAGGAGAGCCAGTCTGAAACCCAAAACTGAAGAATTTGGAGTCTGATGTTCCAGGCCAGGAAACAGTCCAGCATGAGGAAAGCATGTAGGCTGGGAGGCTAGGCCCATCTCTCCTTTTCACGTTTTTCTGCCTGCTTTATATTCACTGGCAGCTGATTAGATTGTGCCCACCAGATTAAGGGTGGACCTGCCTTCCCCAGCCCACTGACTCAAATGTTAATCTCTTTGGCAACACCCTGACAAACACCTCCAGGATCAATACTTTGTATCCTTCAATCCAATCAAGTTGACACTCAGTATTAACCATCACAGAACCTCTGGGTACTGTTGATGGGAATGTAAAATTGTATGGCTGCTGTGGAAAACAGTATGATGGTTTCTCAAAAAACTAAAACTATAGTCACCATATGATCCTGCAGTTTCACTACTGAATACATACCCAAAGGAATTGAAAGCAGGGTCTCAAAGAGACATCTGTAGACCCGTGTTATATTTGGTACCCATGTTCAGAGCAGCACTACTCACAATAGCTGAAATGCGGAAGCAACCCGGGTGTCCATCCACAGATGAGTGAATAACAAAGTGTGGTATACACAAATAATGGAATATTACACAGCCTTCAAAAGAGAGGAAGTTCTGACACATGCTACACCATGGATGAACCTGGAGGACATTGTGCTAAATACATTTGGCCAGTCACAAAAGAACAAATAGTATATGATTCTACTTGTACGAGGAACTTAGTCAAAATCATAGTGACAGACAGTGGACTGGTGGTTGCCAGGTGCTAGGAGGAGAGGAAAATGGGGAGTTATTATTTCGTGCATAGAGAATTTCAGTTTTACAAGATGAAAAGAGTTCTGGAGATAGACGGTGATAATGGTTACACAATAGTATGAATGCATGTAATACCACTGAACTTAAAAATAGTCGGCAGTAAATTTTATGTTGTGTGTATCTTAACACAGTTTAAAAATTGGACAAAAGAGGAAGTTAATAGACATTATTTTTAATGCAACAACCCTCTAGCTAGCACTCTGAGCTAAGTTGAGCCCACTGGTTAGATCCTGCCCTTGATACCAGAGATGAAACACCCAGATTTGAGTATGCTTCTGTCTTTGTGTGACAGTGTTTCTGCATTCAATTCATTCTGTGTTACTGAGCCCCTGCCCTCATCCTGACACTGAGCTAGAAACACGAGAGAAACACAACACTGTCTTTGCCCTTCATGATGAGAGGGAGAGGCACGTGGAGAACTCTCAGTGCAGATGTTAAGTGCAAATAGAAGCCTGTTCAAGTGACCCAGAAGGGGGAGAGATTAACTCCATTTGAGAGAGCAGGATAGGCTTCACAGGTGATATGTCAACAGTGGGTTTTAAGGGATGAGTAGGAGTTTATAGACGAAACAATGAAGGGAGAAAATGCCTGACAAGTTCATTTTTCTTTCTTGGACTGAATGTTGATGATTCACTTCAGAATGGTAGCACAACACACTGAGAGCTTGAAATTGGTACCCTTGTTGCCTCAGTTTGCTTTTAAGAAAAATCTCATTCCACTCTATCTTCCAAGCTGATGTGATTGGAATCCTGAGACGTGGTGGCCCATGAAGAGCTTTTGTATCTGTCTTCTCTGAATGGCATTTACAAAGGTTTGTTCATTTTGAGACAAAGATCATGGTATATCCAGGTGACATGCTTCATTTAAAATAGTTCAAATGATGGACCTGGGGAGAAAAATAACTGAATTTTTAGAGGTTTTTTTTTACTTTTATTTTAGATTCAGGGGTACATGTGAAAGTTTGTTGCACAGATTATTTCATCACCCAGGTATTAAGCCCAGTACTTATCTTTTAGATAGTAATTAAACCCCTGTGTAGACTGGCCCAAAGGGGTACGGGGCTTTCCTTTGCCCGGTGTGAAGGGAGCCCATGCTTCCTTGCTCATCGATTCATTCGGCAGTGGCAGGATGCTCGCTCTGTGCTGGGTGCCAAGGGTACAGAGAGCAGAGGACAGATCCTGCTTGCCAGGTGCGCATAGACAGGTAGTGGAGTCCGGAGCATTCGCTGTGAGCCAGAAGAGCTCTGGGAGTAGCCAGCTCAGCCAGCAGAGAGGTTGCTCGGCAGCACTTCCCTGAAAGATGCCTGAGCTGAGCCTTGAAGGATGAATTTCCAACATGAACGCTACTGTCATAACCATCTGCCATAAGCAGGAGAAAATGGTGGTAAAGTGTGCGGGTTTGGCGGCAAATTGCAGGCTCCAACTGCCAGCCCTTAGTGTCCTTAGTAAGTTTATAATTTCTTTGTGCTTTGTCTCATCATACAAAGTGGGAATTGTAATCATCTCTACCCCTTGGGGTTGTTGTGAGGGTTGAGTTTATGTATTTATATTTATATATATGTACATATATAAATAAAATATATATATGTACATATATAAATAAAATATATATATATAAAGTGATGAGAGCACTGCCTGGTGCTCAGCAAAGGCTGGGGGAAAAGTAAACAATACTGCCATGTACCATATGCCATTTTCTAAGTGCATTAGCTCCTCCCTACAACCTTTATGATATTCTGGTCTTTTCTCTATAATTCAGATGAGGAAATCAAGCATTGAGAATGGCTAAGTGAGGCCGAGCGCGCTGGCTCACGCCTCTAATCCCAGCACTTTGGGAGGCTGAGGCAGGTGGATCACGCCTGGCTCAGGCTGGTCTCAGGAATTCAAGACCAGCCTGGCCAACATGGTGAAACCGTATTTCTACTAAAAATACAAAAATTAGCCAGGCGTGATGGCGTGTGTCTGTAATCCCAGCTACTTGGGAGGCTGAGGTGGGAGAATAGCTTGAACCCGGGAGGCGGAGGTTGCAGCGAGCCAAGATCATGACACTGCACTCCAGCCTGGGTGACAGAGTGAAACTCAGTCTCAAAAAAAAGAAAAGATTTTTTTAAAAAGGCTGGGCATAGTGGCTCATGCCTATAATCCCAGCACTTTAGGAGGCCAAGGTGGGCAGATCACTTGAGGTCAGGAGTTCGAGACCAGCCTGGCCAACATGGTGAAACCCTGTCTCTACTAAAAATACAAAAATTAGCCAGGCAGGGTGGCGTGTGCCTGTAATCCCAGCTACTGGAGAGGCTGGGGTGGGAGAATCACTTTAACCCAGGAGGCGGAGATTGCAATGAGCCGAGATCACGCTGCTATACTCCAGCCTGGGAGACAGAGCAAGACTTTGTCTCAAGAAAAAGAAAAAGAGATTGAGAGAGAGAGAGAGAGAGAGAGACTGGCTAAGTGATTTGCCCAAAATCGCATCTAATAAGTGAGTACACTTATCCATTGGACCCCAAAGCCCTGGCCCCTCCTGGCCCACATCTTTACTGTGTCCCTTCTTCCAAGCTCCCAGATACTTTGAATAGTGTTTGGCTTGAATGGTAGTTGAAACTCTTTTCATAAGAAAAAAAATGTTGACCTTTGGTAAGACATGGTACAGAGTAAAAGAATGGGCTTAGAGTTAAGAGAGACCTGGATTGAAATCCCAGCTCTGATCTTGACCAGCACTCTGGTAATGTTGGACAAGCTCAGCTGTTGACCAGCATGCTGGTGATCTTGGACAAGTTCTACTCTTTATACAAGTTACTTTACTTCCCTGAGCCTCCTCAGTAAGACAGAAATAAGAATTCCTTCCCCACAGGGATGGTCATGAAGACTAAATAAGAGAATGTGTATAAAGCTAGTCTGTGCCAAGTGCACATAATAGGGACCCTATAAATGTTAAGTGTCCCTCCATTTTTCCCACCCTCCTGTGTTGTACAGAACTCTTCTTTATAATTAGAATTCCCCAGTGGCTATTTCACCCAAGGCTTTACATATTTAAGCTATCTCTTAGTTGTCAGCATGGAAATTCTTCTATTACAAGTGTCTTTCTGACATGAGCCCTAAAATTGCGCATATCTTTCTTCATCCCCTGTGCATCTCCACACACGCTCTTAAGGCTCCTTGCACAGTAATTACAACCTTTCTCTCTGCTAGCATGGGGTCTGGGTTGATGAAGCAACTGCTACTTTTGTGGCTTTGCTTATAAAATCAGTGTCCCATTTTCTAAGGTTTGAGCCTTACTTGAGGAGTAGAATGATGGATTTTTTTTTTAAGATGGAAGAGAGATTGGACTGTGGAAATAAAACTAGAAATAGCCTGTATTTCTATGGTGAAACATAGAAGATAGATGAGGATAGCTCTAACGTAGTTTTTTGGGTTGAAATAATGCCCATAAGGCTCTTCTGTGCTACTGATTCCTATCAGTGTTAAAGTCACTTAGCAGTTTATACCAAGAGTCTTAGAAATGGCCAGGCACAGTGACTCATGCCCTTCTATCCCAGCACTTGGGGAAGCTGAGGCAGGAGGATCACTTGAGACGAGGAGTTCAATACTAGCATGGTCAACATAGTGAGACCCCATCTCTATAAAAATTAAAAAGAAAAAATTAGCTGGACATGGTGGTATGCATCTGTAGTCCCAGCTACTTGGGGAGCTGAGCTGGGAGGATCCCTTGAGCCCAGGAGTTTGAGACTGCAGCAACTCATGATCATGCCACACTACACTCCAGCAGCCTGGGTGACAGAGTAGGACCTCATCTCTTAAAAAATAAATAAATAAAAGAGCCTTACAATTGTTCACACTCTGTCAGCTTCAGGAAGCGTTTCCTGAGTCACTGCACTGTGCCTGGCCCTGTGTTGGGCAGTCATCCCTAAGTTCTAAATGTGCACACTTGAGTAAAGGAAGTTGGCTGTAGATGCAGACACTTCCAACGCCGCATGGTCCATGCTGCCCTAATGGGGACTGTGGAGCCCCACAGAAGACATCAAACTCAGCCTGGGACAGGGACACCTGGGTTCATGTTGAAAGTTGTCACTCAAAGAAAATTTGTGTAGGGACCCAGTCACGGAGGTAAGCAGCAATGGTGTTGTGTGGCTGGAACATACCAGGGGAGATAGGGAGTGGTGGGAGACAGCGCTAGAGGAACAGACAGGGTCTGGATTTGGGGAAGCCTAGAGATGCACATTCTGGTCCTCAACCCAAAATGACAGTGGGCAGCCTGACCAGTGCGTTTGATTTCAGCGCTGTGTGAGCAGCCCCATGAAGACAGCTCCCACCAAGGGCACTGGCAGCACGCAGGCTGCAGTTTTCCCCCTGCGTGCCCCAGCGCATCAATAACGGTGTCCTAATAGCAGCTTCTAATTAAATTTTATCACAGTCCTGAATGCACCGCTGACCCACACAGTCTTCCAAGTGGGTCCGATTCACAGGACATTTGCGCAGTTCTGCAGATTTGCAGATTTGAAGAGGTATTTATTCTCATTTCTGCCTTCCACGTCCAGCAGAAGTTCCAATTTGCGGACGGCAGCTTTGGTAATTAACAAAGTGTGTTCTGTGAAGTGAAGCAGGAGAACTCAGGACTGGGGAGTCTCGCGTTGGGTATTTATATGCTTAATTGTAAATACCAGTGAAATCTTTGAAATGAAGACCTGTGTTAAAAATAAAAATAAAAACCCATACCATGCATGTCCTCTTCAAAATCACTTGCCAGAGCTGAGTTATTTGAACTCTGACTAGTACTTAATTTTAGCTACTTTTTTGTTAAAAAGCACCAGGAAAAGCAGTGAGACTTTCAGATCTTTAAATCTCCTTTTTTAGAAGCGATGACAATGCTCCGCCAAAGTTTGTTTCTTACCTTTGCACCTTTGAACAATTGATTTTGATTAGAAACATTACACCCAGCATTTACTTTGACATCCCTGAGTACAAACAGTCATTTTAATGGTTTTTTTAAAAACAAAATCATGACAGGGACATCAATCCTTTGCCTGGTGTATGAAGGCCTGGTATATTAATTGGCTGTCAGATTCTGAAGAAATAATGGATTAATGTGCTTGATCGTAATGCTCTGTTCAGAGACTGAAGTTTGATCCTGATGTCCCCAGCCTCTCTGCTTAATGCAATTACAGATATGCATTCAGGACATTTGAGTGGATTGCATTTCATTAATATGATTTGAGCGGACAACATTAGGCTGCTGTCGGGTCCTCTCTGACAGCTAATTACTAGAATGAAGCGTGTATACCGCTAAGGAACAATGGTGCCCTTATTGGGGCCATTATAACAATAGAAAAATAGTGCTTTAAAATACTTGGATAGTTACTTTCCATACATGTCATGGGCCATGAAGATAGCTCAGTGTGGGAAGTTAGAAGAAAAGGGATGGACAAAAACTAGAGGAATCTGTAACAGCAGGATTCTTGCTTGTCTTTAAAAGAATCTAACAGTCTAACCCACCTTCCTTCTAAAGGAATTGAGAAATCACTTGCTTCATATTGATCGGTGGATTCTCCCAAGATATGGAAGTATCATGGGCTATGACCACACAGACCTGATATTTTGCTCACTCCTCTTTGCCTAACCCCTCCAGATGTCTTTCATCCTGGAGAAAGTGGCCATTTGTGTGACACCTATGGTTTTTTAAGTGTTTCCTTTAAGAAGGAAAGTGGACCTTTGACTTGTGGTATTGTGACTTAGCCACATGGGCCATTTGAATGTCCACCCAAGGTGGGAAGAGCTGCATGTGTTAATGAAAACTCATCCTCTCGGAGCTATTACCAGCTCTCAGAATTCCTGAATTTACTGAAACTGTGCGTTCAACACGTTCATTTGGCTCCCAGTATCCAGCACTGCTGGCTACTGGTGATAAAGAGGTGAATAAGGCATGGCCCCTTGTCCCCAAACTCCTCAAGCCCTGAGAGGGAAACAGACATTAAAAAAAAAGAGAGAGAGAGAAAGAGAGACAATGATGGGTCGTAATAGATAGACATACAAGAGAAGTACAAAAGGCCAGGTGCGGTGGCTCATGCCTGTAATCCCAGCACTTTGAGAGGCCGAAATGGGCGGATCACCTGAAGTCAGCCGTTCAAGACCAACCTGGGCAACATGGCGGAACCCCATCTCTACTGAAAATACAAAAATTAGCCTGGTGTGGTGGCACACACTTGTAATCCCAGCTACTCAGGAGGCTGAGGCATGAGAATCACTTGAACCCAGAAGGCAGAGGTTGCAGTGAGCCGAGATTGCACCACTGAACTCCAACCTGGGTGACAGAGTGAGACTCTGTCTCACACACAAAAAAAAAGAAAAAAAAAAAAAAAGGACAAAAAAAGGGCCTGAAGGCTTCTCAGTGGAAGACGTAACAAATGAGGCAGGTCCTAAAAGATGACTAGGAGCTTACCGAATAGTTAGAAGGTGGGGTAAGGCTTCTAGGCAGAGTGGGCAGCTGTGCAGAGGCCAGGAAATGGGACCATCAGACTGTGTTTCTTTTAACAGGGAGGATCTGGCTCAAAGTTCCATCTGAGGCCAAGACGGAAATCATATTCTTAGCTGCACTATTAAGGGTGTGTTCTACAACCTTGAGCCACCTCTGACCAAGGCTCCTAAGAGGCTCTGGAAAATCTTGAACTCAGTATCAGGAGTCCTGGTTTCTAGTCCTAGGTCTATCCCTTAAAAGTCCTTTGGCCTCAGTTGTCTCATCTATAAAACTGATGTATCGCCAACCATGCCAGCTTCATAGATGGCCCAGGTTTGATCCAAGAGGGTGCAGGTGTATTCCCAGGACCTCCAGACTTCTGGGGAATGGCAAAACCAGGAGTTACACTCAGATCAGGCCAACTCCAGGGCCCATATGCTTCACACTGCTCCAGGTTCCTTTGGACAGCCAGTGTAAAAAGGTGAGTTTGATTAGCAAGTAGGAAGCTCTAGGGGATCCAGCCTCATCTTTGGAGCCTCTTCCAGCAGTACAAGGTGATATGAAAACACCTGACACTGAAGCAACTATCATTTGAGAGACCCTGAGCCCTGCCCGCTCAAAGCAATGTGCTCTGCCATTGCCCTAGGAAATGTGGGGGTCCTCTGGCTGCCTGCCCGGACCCCTGTTTCCCTGGGATGTAGCATCCCTGGTGCACAGAATTTCCCCCCAGAAACCTCTGCAGAGTGTTTTTAGAGTCCTAGAGACAGATCATCCCAGCTTCTCCCGAGATGTCTGCTTTTCTTTCAAATTGCTCTCAGGAAAGAGAGCCAGAAGCTGTTGGTGAAGCGATGAGGGGGTCCAAGCAATGGCCCCCTGGTGCTGCAGCCCACATGCCTTCCCCTCCGCCCTGGCAGCCTCTGCCCGTAGTCCCTGAGCGACAATTCATCACCTGCAGCTGGGCTTCTCAGGCTGTTCTTCGGTACCACTAGGGGCAAAGTGTCCAACTTTGACTCCCAGAAATGAGATCCCTGATCCAAGCCAAATTCCTCTGGGGACTAGAGATTCTTCACCACACTGGGTGGAACAGCACAGGGCAGGGACTCCCTGTGGCGTACACTCCGTGGATGTCTTCTGGATGAAGGAGTGGCTGACACCTAAGAGAACTGGCAATGGAGCAGGCATTTCTGGTGTGATGGCCCTGCTGTCTGGGCACCGTCAGTTGGCATCATGGCAGTTCCCACCCCTCCGAGTTTTCATTCGGACCCACTGCGCCGTCCACCCTCTTTCACCCTCTCGGTATTCTGAGTGATTGCCATGACAAGAGGAACTTGATGCTAAGCAAAGTAGCAGAGAATCGATTCACAAAGAAACCAAGTCTCCCTCCAGCCTCCCTAGTTTCCCACAGATGTGGAATGGGGATGATGAGCCACCATGTCAGGGAGTGTGAACTTTCTGAGGATGAAGCCATGTCTTAGTCATGGCCCCATCCCTAGTACATGACACAGTGCCTCGGGAGTGGTTCAGACTTGAGGATCAGCTCTTGCAAGGAGCCTGAGCATCCCAGCCCTGCCTGAGCCTCAGTGCCCCTCCTGGGAAGGACCCTCGTGCTCACCTGAGCCTGTCGTAGACCACTGGGCAAGTCAGCTGCCTCAGCAGGCGTTCCTCAGGTGGTAACTACATGTCATTATTCCCCAAGAGCCTCACTGGGTAAGCACAGAAGCCCCTGCTTTCTTCCCTGAATTTTATTTGCTAATTTCTCAATGGGTAACACAGCCCTGCCAAGATCCATTTCCCTCCTATTACCAGGCTAGCATTTTTCTAATGGCTCCTTTCCTAATGATCCTCAAACAAAGAGACGATGTTGGAGGGTGACGCTCCAGCGCTGCTTCTCACTCCCTGGTCATTCCTGCTAACGGGCTTAGCTGCGCTTCACAGTCATTATCACATGTCGCACTGTCTTTGGGATGCAGAGATGATTTGCCAGCTCCATGATGCTTCATTTTTACTAAAATGAAGGCAGAGCAAGAAAAATTCTTGTATTTTAAAAAGTGTACAATTACTCCTGACAGATCTCATCCGAAAACCCTCCTATGTCCCCTAGTCCCTACACGATGGTGTCTCACTCCTTGGCCTGGCATCCAAGACCTTCACAACCTGGCCCATGATCTCCACTTTTCAATTCCCTTCACATTCTCCTCCCATCACGCCAACTCCCCTGGTGCAGCTATGTTCCCGAGTGCCTTGGGCTGCGTTCTCTTTGCCTAGAACACCCTCTGTGGTCTGCCCAGCCAGGCTGTCAAGGCTCAGCACATGCTTCCCTCCCTCTCTGGTCCTCTGTGAAGCTCTTCCTGACTGTGCTTGGGAGGGACCCCTTCTCTTCCTTTGTGCCTCCTTTAAACCTAGCAAGGTTCTGTCCTGACACCTGGGCCAGGCAGTGCCCTCCTGTGCCTGTCTGTCTCTCCCACGAGGCTGAAAGCACGTCAGTAACAAGCCACACTGGAGTCCTTGGTGGCCCCTAGTGCCCAGCACAGAGCCTAACTCACAGTTAACCCTGTGAACATCTGCGGAGGGCAAGGAAGCCATCTCTGAGAGGCCTTCTCGGGCTTTCTATATAGAATTCATCTCTGTCTTCCTCTCTCGTTCCAAAGGAGTCCCTTGGAAATTTTATCTTCTGGCTGTTTCTTTAGAATCACTTGTCCCTCTCCCATAAGGTAGTAAGATCCAGCACCCAGGGGTCAAAGACAAAGCCAACTGGCCCAATAGCAAACCCCCCTCCCACCCCACCCAAGTCTAGGGTTGCATAGGAGCATGTTGGAGGGTGAGGACAGGAAATAAGAAGTTTGGTTTGGGACACATTGATGTTGACACAGCACATTCAGGTAGAGATGATTAGTAGATAGTGAGACATTCAAAGGAGGGTGCTGGAGAGATCTAGGGCTCCCAGGGTCCTGGATGGGCTGGAGGGCCTCTAGCCTTGAAGTCCGTGAGAACAACTGGAAATGTTCTTTTTCTATGAGATGCAGGAAGAGCAGTCACACAGGGTCTATAAGTGGGGAGGAGCTCAGAGACCCTTCTTATTCTTTCTGTTCACCAGTCAGCTGAGACCCAGCGAGCTAACATTATACTAGAGCGTTCATGGTAGACCCTCACTTATAAGCTCCTTGAAGGCAGCGGCTCTGCAAAGTAAGGCCCCACAATGCTAGTATCCAGCCACTGGAATTACCTGTGAGGCTGGCCAGAACAGGCCTTGACCACCTGAAGGAGGAAATGTCTTTGGGTGTGTACGTTCTGGTTTGTTGGCTAGACAGCCAGTCATTTTCCTTCATGTCGTACTTAGCATCTCAGAGCCTCAGATCAGAGAGGACGTCAATTTCCTATCCACGCAGATAGCCTCTTTTGTAGGCTGTCTGGCTTTGGCCTACACAGCTCCCTCTGGTGTCAGGGAACCTCGTTCTATAAAGGGCCCAAATGTCATCATCACGGTTTTCATGCCCTAGTCCTAGTTCTGCACTCTGCAGCCACATAACACCAGATCGTTGCTGGTGATTTTCCCACTAGTGCTAGAAGGATCCGGTTCTTTTCCACTAAGCGTTCTCACTCCCAGTCCTTCAGATAGTCTTTGCCAGGCTCTGGTTTATCGTTGTCCCTCCTAAAAGGCCTGAAATGCCAGATATTCTGGATATGGTTCTGTTGAGAACAGAGTGTAGTGGACTTATCTCCATCCCTACTCCAGCCTTGTCACATTCAGTACAGTGGCCTCTGGCTACATGTGGCTGCAGAGCACTTGCAATGTGCCTCACCCAAATGGAGATGTGCCGTAATGGAGGAATACACAGCAGTTTCCTGTGGCCTAGGATGAAAAAAACAACATAACTCTCATTAACAATTTTCTGTATCGATTAAGTATTGAAATTATAGCATATATTATATGAAATAAAATACATTATAAAGATTAATTTCCCTTGTTTTTTTTTAATGTGCTACTAGACAATTGAAAATTATGTATGTGACTCACATTATATTCCTGGGGTGTTTTTGTTTTTGTTTTTGTTTTTTTTGGTTTGTTTTAGATGGAGTCTCGCTATGTCACCCAGGCTGGAGTGCAGTGGCACGATTTTGGCTCACTACAACCTCTGTCCCCTGGGTTCAAGCAATTCTCCTGCCTCAGCCTCCCCAGTAGCTGGGATTACAGGTGCCCACCACCAGGCCTGGCTAATTTTTTTGTATTTTTAGTAAAGACAGGGTTTACCATGTTGGCCGGACTGGTCCGGAACTCCTGACCTCAGGTGCTCTGCCCACCTCGGTCTCTGACAGTGCTGGGACTACAGGCATGAGCCACCTTGCCTGGCTGATTATATTCCTGTTTCTATTGGACTCCACTGCCCTTGAGTGCAGCTCAGGATTTTCTACTTCTATGAATGTAGTGGGTCGCATTGTTCTTTTGTTTGAACTACATCCTACATTGGCCATTGCTGAACATGTATTGAACATAAAACTTTGCACCTTGTACACCTACCATGGAAATTGTTTTCAAAACAGGCCAGCCTTAACTAGTACTTCTAAAGGTGATTTTTTTTTTAAACAAAGTGTAGAAATTTACAATTGTCCCAAACACACCTCAACTTGTTCGTTTCGGCCTATTGTTCCAGTCTCCTGAGAATTTTTCTGGCCCTTTTTGTCACCAGTTCCTTTATAGATTTTATCAGCGTTTTCTGTGTTTTAACCTAGGTGACTACTGATGATGTTGGTTAGGATCAGAACATGCTGGGAGCGTACAAAGCACCTTCACCAGCAGTGTTGACAACAACTACTAACCCACCGTCTAGCTGTGGCTGTTCAGCCTGTGTTTTTCCAGTTTGCCCATAAGGAGATTGAGTTTCTCCCGATGTCTCACTGACACCAGCCTGTGCTGTGTCTAAAGTAGCCTTCTCCCACTGAACTCAAGCCCTGCTCCCAAGCCACCTGACCCCCGGTTAGTAAAAGAAAGTTGCCCTTCATTGCTTTTAGACACCAAATGGATGAACTAATTTTCACTAAGTGTTAGTGACTGATAAGAGCCAGACTTGACTTTTATGTGAAACAACAACAAGCTGTAACTGGGGTCTTCAGTACCACAAGCAGAGGAAGAAATTTATTTGGAGCTCATGCCACTGAGGCAGAGTTAATAGAGAAGAAGTCGGGGGACTTAGGTGAGGAAAAAGTTCAGTGCCCTTCAGGCCATTTCTCATTGCTGTTGCCGAAGGATGAGGCTTCTTGCAGCTGGTGGTGGAAACCTGGTCAGGATCATCTACTCAGTGCCTGGATTCGTGGATGGAAGCATTTCCTGTGTGTGCCACTGCTGTGTTAGCGGCTCACACGGAGCGCCTCCACCTAAGCTCGCTCTCCCTTACTCTCCTTTCATCATAGTAAGTTTTGGGAATAGGAATAGAACTTCTAACTTCAGATCACTTGCTTTTGGCATGACCTTTATCTGTGGTCTCAAACACAGTCCCCTCCATTCTACCTAGGTCTGTGGTTTTGGTTCTCGCCTGCAGCTGTGTGTGTGCACGTCTGAGGGGTGTGTGTGTGTGTGTGTGTGTGTGTGTGTGTAACAGAGGGAAGAGGAAGATAGTCTCTCAGCTGGCATAGGGCAGAGGGGAAATCTTTATTCGCTTCTCTACCTTTGAAACCTTCGCTATAGGAAATGTTTTGAGTGTGGGAGGCTAGAGGGGAGCATTTGCAGACCTCCTGCCTGGCCGAATTGTAAGCATTAGCTGTCTTTCCCGGGTGGCTCGGCAGGCCCTCTCTCCCTTTCTTTGGGGATGATAGATGAAGGCAGGCACCATGCGAAGGTGCCTGTTTTCAAGCGCACCGCATGAGGGATACTCACTTTATCTCTGGTTTGTGGAGCATCTCTCCCCCAGAGGACAGAGTTTACTTTATGTAATGTTAACATCTTGCTTTAATGCTGTCTCCTTAAGAGAACTACATCCTCTGCTTTAGAGATTTTCAGGTTCATGTCCAGAGGGTCTCTAGTCCAGGGCCGTGGAGTGGGGAGGCCCCCTAAGGACCTCACAGAGAGTCTCTTACAGAATTAAAACTGAGGCAGGCTGGGGGATAAGCCCTTGAGCCCCAAATTAGTAGAGGATGTGTATTTACTAATCTTGCCCATCAAGAAGAGAATGATTTCATGATTTGGACCAAACAATTCTGGTCCACTTTTCAAACTGTCAGTTACAAATCAGACTCCTTCATTGGGATC
This sequence comes from Macaca thibetana thibetana, assembly GCF_024542745.1. Classification (NCBI taxonomy): domain Eukaryota; kingdom Metazoa; phylum Chordata; class Mammalia; order Primates; family Cercopithecidae; genus Macaca; species Macaca thibetana. Next base: position 15,172,119 of record NC_065592.1, read on the forward strand.
TGTCTCAGAGGCTGTGGTGTCTTTTGCATTTGGAATTAGCCGGATGTAATGAACTCTGGATTTTACATATTTATTACCATTGTCCGTGCTCCCTCTGGTCTTGTAACCACTTCTGCTACCCAGCCTGACTCCCTCCAGGGAGAACAAGAGGGAGGCTCGGAGGCAGCTGGGGGAGGGGGAAGCACTGTCTCACAATTGAACAAGCAGGGTTCAAATCATGACTCCATTGTCCGTGTGTTTACTCCGTCAAGCATTCATTGCAGCCCTGCCCGGGCCAAGCTTTGTGCTGGCGTCTAGGATCTGGAGGTGAATGAGTAATGGTGTCTGCCTTGAGATCCCATCTACTGGCAGAGTCTACCCCGTAGCCAGCAGGAGGACACCCTGTGGGAGCTGCTGGCTGGATGTCTGTGGGTGCTCTGCTGCTGGTTTCGGGAAGGAGGCTTCAGGTCACATGGGAGGCAACACTGGCTGGGCTTGAAGGAAGAGGAGGAGACATTTGCCCAACTCTGTGTTGGAAAGCAAATTAACCTCTGAGCCTCAGTTTCTTCATCTGTTCTTCACCTGTGAAATGGGGATAGTATATCAAACATAAGGGCTCCAGAAATATCAGCAGTCCCCTTTCAGAGTGCTTGGTGCTTATATTTAATGGGAGCAAGTCTTTTGTTCCCCCAGCCCCCCTCTTTTTTTCAATTCTTTTAAAGCTGTTGATTCTGCAGGACATTGTGTATGTTTATATTTCTGTGGTGTCTATTGTCCAGACTAGGAAAATGGTAGAAAGGGATCTCAGGAAAGACCTTTGAGAAACAGAGGTCTTTATAAGGAGCATGTGGGACAAGAAAGTGTCCACAGGACAACCGCATCCAGGAAAGCCATTTGGGGGCCATATGTGTTGGTCTGAGAGTAGCCTCAGGTCCTGCCATATATTTGCTCATGGTTCGGGTAGAAAACCAAGAACTGTGGCTTTGGCTCGTGACTAAAAGACACAAGAGAGAAAACTGATTCTGAAGACCCTGCTCTAGTCACCAACAATAATATTGGTGGGGAGGGGGCAAGTAAACAAACCTGCCGGCTGACTGGGCCCTAGACTCGGTTAAAGCCTGGCTTGGCTTCTGTTGATCGTAGATGGTAGAAGCCCAACTTAAACTAACTTGAGCGAAAAGGATAGGAGCGAGAAAGTCTTGGCTTATGTAACTGAGACATCCCCGGCTTATCTTGCTACCAGCATGGCTGGATCCAGGAGCTCAAATGATGTCTAGTCTCTCAGTGACCTCTGTTTGGCTTTGCTTTTCATTACCTGTTTTATTTTCAAACATTCTCTTGCTTTGCTATAGAAATATGGGGGCCTCTATGGTCCTTCTAGCTTGAAGTGAGTCCCTCTCAACGCGTGTCTGTGTAGCAACTCTCAGTGGAGACTGCTCAAGTTAGTGTAGGTCACTTCTGGGCTACCCTAAACTCATTGCTGTGACCAGAGGATGGAGTCCTCCAGTCGGCTCCCAAGATCACATGCCCACCCCTGTGGCTGGCCAGGGGGTTGGCAGGATCAGTCCCAATGGGAAAAGAGAGTTTTATTATCCCCAGAGAAATGGAAGAGACAAATGTGTGGTCAGTAGTAGGGTGGAGGGTGCCCAGAAGGTTGAGGGACCGTGGAAGGTATGGAAACTAACATATGAGGTGGGGGTGAGGAGTTGGATATCAGGAATGGTTTCACCAAGGTGCTTGCGCTAGCACTGGGCTCTAAGGATGAGGAGGATGATGCCAGCACACTAATGCTGAAGTCTTGCTGGCTGGACACGTGCAGTTTAGTTGGTGCCAACTTTCCTAGAGGCTCCTGTTGGCCATGGCTGCAGGTTAGAAGATTGAAGGGGTGTTTTATGGAGTGGGACTCATGGGGGAGACAGGAGCCAGCTGCTTCCTTCCTGTCCTCCCAGAAGTCTTGGGGTGTATCAAGCTGAGGCAGAAAGATTCCAGGGCTGCACTAGCAGCTCTGGGGCTGGTGGCAGAGCCCAGAGCCAAGGTGGCACTGTCTGTGAACAGTGCAGAGACGCCCCACATCTGACAGCACGGTGTTCCGGGGGTGAGTCTCTGTTCCTGTAGCCTTGACCTGGAACACGTTGCCCTCTGACTAGCTCAAGTTCACGGTGTGGCCTTCATTGGAATTACCTGTCCACTTCCCTGATATTCAGCCTCTCCCCGCTTTTACTGAAATTTTAAACATATTTATAATTGAGCTTCTTTTACAGAGGAGAACATTAGGGCTCAGAGAGGTTGTGACTTGCCCAAAGCCACAGAACTGAGAAAAGTGGCAATGCCAAAATCCATCGATCTCTTCTCTTCCCACCTGCTCCCCTCCATCCCACCATGCAGCCAGTGATCCATGGCACCCGGGGTATGCCAGCCACTGAAGATCCAGGGGAATCAGCCCCTTGTTCCCAGGTCACAGAGCCCACAGACCAGGGAGGAGATGGGTTCAGAAAATGAAATCTGCTGCAGTGCGAGCGAAATGTTAGCAATGGCTAGAAAATCCAGAACCCGAGGCATGAGAGTTTTATCCTCCACGTGTGGAGGCCAAAAAACAGAGTCTTTGATCCATTCATTATATCCAGGAAACCTTGTAAGACCAGCACATGCTCCTCAAAGGTGAGTGCACACTAAGAGCAAAACATCTTCTTGGATGCTCTGGCTTCTTTCCCCGGCAGCTGATCCCACACTGCAGGGGGGTGTGTGTGTGTGTGTGTGTGCGCGCGCGCATGTGTGCACGTGTGCATGCGCTCGCGCATGCAGTGTCTCCTGGCAGAACTGGCACGGGGAGAGGTAGGGTCTTTCAGCCTCTCCAAAGCCCATGGTCAGGTAATCAGGTGGGGGAGCCCTGCTCGCAGCCCCGAACCTGATCTACTCGTGTTCAGCGGAGGAGATTACAGAGCTTAATGATTAGCTCCTCCAAGCTGCAGCTGATGCCAGCCCCTACCCCCTTTACACCTAATTACTCTCATTAATGAGCTCCTCTGCTCTCCATAGAGAGAGTTTCCTCTTTGGAATAAGAGGCAAAAATACCTTGCCCAGGTAGATTGCTGAAGCCTTTAATTATTGCCCACACCTGCTAAGCCTTGTGACTCACACCTAGTGATAGTGCTGAGCTGAAATGGAGCTTGTTTATAATCACGAGCAGATTTTAACTCTTTCAGCGCCAAAAAGGCTTCTGATTTCAAGAGCTGTGTTTCCCCAAGACTTCACACATGCTCATTTCATGCATGCACACCAGGCTCTGCCCCCCCCAACACTGGGGATCCGGAGGCAGCAGAAGTGCAACTCCTGCCCTGAGGGAGTGCACAGTCTAGGAAGAGTGACAGGCTAGAAACTACACAGACAATTATAGTGGCTGCCACTCACCACTTTCCTACATCGGGTCTCCTGTAGCCCTCAAAATAAAACTTTGAGGCAGATGTTACTACCTCCATGTTACAGAAGAGGAGAGGGGGCGCAGAGGGAGGATGTCACTTGCCCCAGGTGCCACAGCTAGGGAGGGTGTGAGGAGAGTGGGATCAGGTCTGCTGGGCTCCACAGTCAGTGTGCACCCCACTGTTGCCCCGAACCTCCCTTGCATGCCAAACTGTACTGAGGGCCACAGTGAAGTCACTGCAGGACACGGTGAGGTTAGGAGGAAACAGGACTATGTGAGTAACAACCGTCTAGGCAGAAGGAATGGGAGCAGAGGCTCAGGGGAGAAGGTGCCCTGTGCGTTCATAGACCCGCAAGCACTCAGTGTGGCTAGAAGGTGCACTATGGGGTGCGGAGCAAGGGGCAACAAGGCAGGAAGGGCAGGTGTGGGCCACAGCAGGGCCCTAAATGCAGGGGAAAGACCTTGGGCTTCCTGTCCACTGCACCCTCCCCAGTACCTCGCAAAGCACCCAGTACATAGCAGGTCGATACATGTTGATAAATGGAGGGACAGCCATGCTAAAGGCATGATAACCATTGAAGGATTTAAGGCAGGGAAGGGACAGTACCAGAGGGCTATCTGGAAGAATCTCTAGGCGGCTGACTCTCTGAACACTGAGATTCAAGGGCAAAGTCCTCACCACAGCCCTTTTAGCCCCAGTTGAGAGGTCTGCGCTAGGCTGTCTAGTCGCTCAGTGTTAGAGGTGCGATTAAACCCAGATCTTTGTGTCTGCAAAAACCCAGCTCTGTCCCCTTCACCTTGTGTCCTGCTAGATAGAAGATAATATACTAAATGGCTTAGAACAGAAAGACAAGAGTTTCCCGGCATGGGCTGCTAAGCGGATTCTGAATGAGAAACTTTCAGGATAGGAGCACAGGTTTCCAAAACACCAGAGCTGCTCAGACAGAACCAAGGCCCTCTGACCAGATTTAGACAGATTGTTAAATGAATGGATGTAATATTTAATAGCACGTATGGCATGGCTCTGATGACCAGGAGACACTAACCCGTTTGCTACAAGTCCTAGGAGACTGAAAATGATTTAAAAAACAAACAAACAGGCCGGGCGCGGTGGCTCACGCCTGTAATCCCAGCACTTTGGAAGGCCGAGGCGGGCGGATCACAAGGTCAGGAGATCGAGACCATGGTGAAACCCCGTCTCTACTAAAAATAGAAAAAAATTAGCCGGGCGCAGTGGCGGGCGCCTGTAGTCCCAGCTACTCGGGAGGCTGAGGCCGGAGAATGGCGTGAACCCGGGAGGCGGAGCTTGCAGTGAGCCGAGATTGCGCCACTGCACTACAGCCTGGGTGACAGAGCGAGACTCCGTCTCAAAAAAAAAAAACAAAAAAAAACAAAAACAAAAAAACAAACAAACAAACAAACAAAAAAAACCAAAGCTGTGTCTCAAAGAACAGCAACCCAGAACTGAGTCTCTCTTACACATCTGACCCTGGGGCAGGTACTTTATGTAAAATCTGTCTGTGCCTCGCAGCAACTCTGGGAGGTAGATGGAATTATCCCCACTTTACAAACAAATTGCGACTTGGGGATCTAAAGACTTCCCCACAGCCACATGGATAATGAGCGACAGAGCCAAGAGTCTCAGCCCAGCCTGTCCCACTGCAGAGCTGGAGCCGCCCCAGGACACACTGCCCCTCAAAAGCCATCCAGCACAAGACATCAGTCACCACAGGTGGAGCCCGGAACAGACCTTGGCAGACTCGGTGTGTGCATGTGTCTGATCAGCCCAGAGCTGGGGAACCCATCAAGTGCTAGCCCTGGGAAGCCTGTGTGTTCTGGATAGAGACTGTCTGCACACACAGGCTGGCCTGCAAGACCCAGGCTTTGCTCTGCTTGGGATTTGTTTCCTGAGTTCTTGGAGGCTGCCATGGTGGGGGTCATCAGGCAGCCAGGAGAGGACTGGAGCGGCAGCCACGGCATGGCCCCCCAGCATCTCTGGAGCACCATCTGCGTGCCAGCCCCTGCTCTTGGGGTTGGGATTCCAAGGCATTCCATCCCACAGAGGCCTGGGGCTTCTGTCCACCATCCCCTCTGAGCACATAGGTTACTTTCTCAGGAATGCTTTCTGCGGCCTCCAGGTCTCTTCTTGGCACCTTGTTCTTTGTTCTCTGCACAGCGGGAACCTCTGCTTCAAGGCCATTGTCCCAGGGGGTAATTGTTCCTTTATGGGGCTGCTTGACCATCCTCAGGTAGCTGACTGTTGCAGTGAATCAAGATGGCGCCACTGCACTCCAGCCTGGACGACAGAGCGAGACTCTGTCTGAAAAACAGGACCATGGTGGCTCACACCTGTAATCCCAGCACTTTGAGAGGCCGAAGCAGGTAGATCACTTGGGGCCAGGAGTTCAAGACCAGCCTGACCAACATGACCAAACCCCATCTCTACTAAAAATACAAAAAGAAAAAAAAAAAAATAGCCAGACATGGTGGCACACACCTGTAATCCCAGCTCCTCAGGTAGCTGAGGCATGAGAATTGCCTGAACCTGGAAGGCGGAGGTTGCAGTGAGCAGAGATCATGCCACTGCACTCCAACCTGAGCAACAGAGCAAGTCTCTGTCTCAAAAAAAAAAAAAAGAGACAATATGCATATTGAATTACAACTTTCCTAAAAGCTAACACCCTTTTTCTGAATAGGTGTAAAGAAGCATAATCAAATTCAGCTCAAGTGTTCCCCCTCCAGGAGGTCTTCCCTGATCACCCCATCTTTAAATAGCAGGGGCAATGATGCCTACTGCAGACCTCTACTTAGTGACTAGCTGATGGCAGGTGGCTGGTAGGGCCTGAACCCACCGCTCTTTATTTGGGTTTCTTAATCTCTCAGAACCTCAGTTTCTTCACCTTTAAAATAGGAATAATGATAGCTGCTGGGCAAAGGCTGAGTGAAGGATGGTCTCTTCGGCAGCACCTGGCACAGGAGGGCCATCTGTAAATGCACGCGTCCTTCCTGGTGCCTGGGCTTCCCTCACTGTTTCTTCCTCCCGCTCCTTCTTCCTTGTTTCCACGTGTTGCTATGCAGCCTCACCGTCCTGGTAGGTTTCTAGGTAGTTGCCATCCCCACCATTGCCACCTCCACCAACTAATAGCTGCTGTTTAGCTCACACATGCATATTTTAGCCTTATAATTTTTCTTCCTGAGTCGGCCTCTGCAGATTCTAATCACCTCACTTTCTCTTCCCTGAATTCCCTCCAATTTGGAGATTCAAAAGAGGCGCTTCTCTGCATGAACATGCTGTGATTCAAGTTGAAAATAAATTTCTGCTGGCAGCAGCCAGCTTTCTGAAAAGTGACATTTAAGACTGACAGTGGACAAGATTGTAAACAGGTTTCCAATAAGAAAAAAAAAAGTCAGTGTGAAGTGCATTCTATGAATTTTTTTAAACAATGTGTGCGCATGTCTATAATTGCAGCCTTGCTGTGACGCCGTCTGCTTCAGGAAGAATTCTGGGACAGTGTATGTCTGTTTCAAACTATCTTGGTATTCTTTTACTTTTTGGAAAGCAGCTTCATTTCATGGGACTCACTCCCATACAAGAGTGTAGTGTATTCATTCATTTGACACACGTGTGTTCAGTGCACCATTGTGTGCCAGGCTGTATCCTTGGTAAGGTCATGAAGACGGTTCCCTCCCTAGCTGTAGAGAGTTCACATTCTCAAGGGGGAGGCTGTGGATCAGCAGGTGACTTTTATGTAATAGGATAGAGGTAAGCTTAGAGTGCTCTGGGACCCCAGAGGAAGACCCCAAGAGGGATGGCTCCGGGGGCAGGGACAGCTTCCTGGAACCATGGCATCTGAGTGTGCCTTGTGAGATGAGGAGATGTTAGCCTAACAAAGAATGGAGGAAGAGGCATTCTATTCTAAGCAGAGGGAACACCGTGAGCAAAAGCAGGGAGGTTTGAAAGCACAGCGTATGGAAGGCTCCAGGCCCTTGGCAATGATTGAGACTTCTGGTTTGCAGGGCCAATGTCAAGAGGTGTGGCTGGAGGGGCCTTGAGGGGCTGGCATGCCAAGCTAAGAAGAGCCGTGGAGCTTCTCACAAGGGCAGTGCAGGGCTTCCGCAGGTGTGGTGTGATCACATGTCCAGAGTCGTGCCTTGCGGAGTTCTCTCGGGAGTGTCGAGACACAGGGTTGGGTGGAGAGAGTCTGGAAGCAGGGGCCCTGGGAGGAGGCAGTTGCCACTGTCCAGGCAGAAGACGGGGAGGCCTGGGAACCCTCACAGAGTCAGATGGAGGGCGCGGGATAAGAACATTTAGAAAGTAAAATAGCCCATCCGCAGAAAGTCTATTATTTTGTATTTCTCCCAAAACAACCTTGTTCATGAGTGCCTCAGATTATCAGCTCCTACTTGGGCGGGGGAGGTCTGCCCTGACACTAGGGAATATGTTGCTGACATTTGCCTTCCCCATTCATCATGACTAAATGAAAACTCTTTCTTGAGTTTCTTGAAATGGTCTTTTGACAGTCCCCTGGCCAGAACCACAAATCGCCCTGCAGTTAACGTCTAAAGGAAGCAAGAAGCAAGAGGCTCCCAATGTGTAATACCGCCAGAGCAAGCGGAAGATTCATTCGATCCTTGAAGAGGGGTTTTGGCGAAGGCATTTGGGGTCCTGCAGGGGCAGACAGGGCAAGTGGGCAGACAGGGAAAGGCATGGCATCCAGATGCTCTCTTGGGGCCACTTCTCTTTCCACCCAACTAACCAGTCCCTACGTGTTTCAGTAGCCCTGGGACAGAGGGGAGCAGAGGGCTGGGCAAACAACGTGTCACTTCGGGCCTCACAGGTCAAATGGGCTGAAAACTACAGGAATTCCAGGCCATCGTTCAGGGCTGTGTGCAGGTTAAATGAGGTAGTGATTGGGATGCCACCTGAAAAGCCGAAGTTTCCCAAGTGAAAAGAATTTCAACAGCAGCCATCCATTTGCCAGCGTTCTAAGACTCAGTCTGATGAGAAGCAGGGCTAAAAGGCATGGCTCTAATGGAGTTCAGAAGTGATCCTGGGATGTCAGTTTCCTCGTAGCTCCTCTCATCAAGAGCAAATGAGAGGCGATCATGTTGGTGACCTTTTGAAAGGTGGCAGGTGACAGAGGAAAGAACCCAGACTTTAGACTCAGACATGTCTCATATGAACCTGACCCCAACTGCTTGTCACGTGGACTTGGGCAAGTCACTTGGCTTTTCAGAGCATTATTTCCAAATCTGTGAAAAGATGGTAGATGCCTTACCGTGCCTGTCACATATTTATTTGCTTGTTTATGTGACCGCCCCACCCTGAGAGGTGGTTTATTCATTACCATTCAGGTGCTTAAGCAGTGCCTAGCCTGTAGTAGGTATACAATAAATAGTTTGGTTTTCATTTATCACTCACTTTTTATTCCTCCCTGTCACTGCATCAGCAGTAAACTGGATTAACACAGTATCTCATTTGGTGTCGGTTGTGGAATAACACAGTCAGCTACCACTCGCATCCCTTAAGGTTCTGGCTCTTCATGTCCCCTTGTGGGTCTTTCCCCAACATTTTACTATAAAAATTTACAAACATACAGAAAAGTGGAAAGAATTTTATGGTGAATACCTGCATATCTACCATCTAGGTTGTACCATTAGCATTTTACTAGACTTCCGTTATCCCATATCTGTCCATCTATACATCTATCAATGCATCTCATTTTTGATGCATTTCTGAGTAAGTCACAGATATCAGTACACTTTCCCATAAACCATTCAGCATGTCTATCAATAACTAGAGTAAATACTGTTTGAATGTGAGTAGCAGGCACTCAGTAAATGTTCACTGCTATTATGGTTATTGGAAAGGAGGGAGGGAAGCTCATGGCAATTCAGTCTTCCCAAAATGAGACACCTGCTAGCCAGTGTTGGGAAGGGCCACCATTTCCCAGGAACCAGACTGCTCTTATTTCACAGGCTAGCCTCGGGCAGGGACATGACTGGGAGTGACAGCTACCGTGGTGCCCCCAGGCACAGACTTCGGCCCCATCCCCTGGATGCTTATTCCCCTAACAACCTCCAAAAGCCTTTTGAAGACTTAATAATGTGACCGGAACAAGGGAGGTTGGGATTCTCACAGTGGATTTCTGCAGGGCACAGTTGAGTTTGGTTATCTGGGTTTAGTCCGTGTCAGGCCCTACTTGGCCAGATGCAGTCCCAACCCTCTTTTCTCAGCATTGCCTACCTCAGAAGGGACGCAGGAATTAGGAGATCATAAATCCAGGTTCTAGAAACTCAGAATCTGGGGCCCTGACCAGCAAATGCCTTAGCCTTGCCTAGGACTGGTATTTTCCCCATGTCCCAGTGAAGAGCCTGGGGATGAACAGACCCCTCTGAGAACTTGCACTTCTCCAAGAACCACGTGGAGCCATCATCTCAATTCATGTGTTCACATTCTGTCAACAAATACCACTGAGCACCCTTGCCTTTGAAGTTAACAATCTTGGAAGAAACTGAGGCAGTCCCCGAACAGGATTTGGAAAGCAATTTCATTTAAAAGGGGTGGGGGGAGAGGGAGGCGCTTGTGTTCATTTAATCTTTTTTTTTTTTAATTATTATTTTTTTAAGTTCCATGGTGCATATACAGGATGTGTTCGTTACATAGGTAAATGTGTGCCATGGTGGTTTGCTGCACCTATCAACCCATCACCTAGGTATTAAGCCCAGCGTGCATTCATTCTTTCCCCTAATGTTATCCCCGAACCCCCACCCTCCCCTGACAGGCCCCAGAGTGTGTTGTTCCCCTCCCTGTGTCCATGTTCTGTCCCCCAGGCTGGTGGAGTGCAGTGGCATGATCACAGCTCACTGCAGCCTCAACCTCCCGGGCCCAAGTGATCCCCTGCCTCAGCCTCCCAAGTAGCTGGAACTACAGGGGCATGCCACCACACCCAGCTAATTTAAAAAAAAAAAAAATTGTAGAGATGGGATCTCACTCTGTTGCCCAGGCTGACCTCAAACTCCTGGCCTAAAGCAGTTCTCCCGCCTTGGCCCCAAGCAATCCTGCCTTGGCCTCCCAACGCACTGGATCACAGGCATGAGCCACTGTACCTGGCACATTTAATCTACACCCATCTTCTGGAGCAGGAATTTGCTCCCACATCCCATTAGGTTGCAGCAGGAAATAAAGAAGCAAGCCAGGCTTGGCCTCAAATTCCAGTCTCTTCACTCACTATTGAAGTGACGTTCAGCTGCTGATGGAATACCCTGCCCTCAGTTTCTTCATCTGAAAATGGAGGGCAGTGAGACGAGCGTCCTTGGGATATAGTGAGATAGAGCCTGTGCCAAGGGGCCTAATGGTTTCATTGGCATGTTGACCACCTACCCTGGAAGGTTCTCCATGGGGCACTGGGGATACAGCCATGAGGAAGAGAAGTAGAGCCACCTCCCTCTTGTGCTACCATCTGGGTCAGGCATGGAACCAAGCATGACCACCTGGGTTTAAATCCTGCCCTCGAGAAGTTATGTCACATTACTGTGGCTCAGTTTCCCAATTGTAAAGTGGACACAGCAACAATATCTAACTCGTGGGGTTGTTATGGGAATTAAATGAGTGAATACGTGTAAAACACCTAGAAAGGCACCTGGCACATGGGAAGCGCGTACAAGTGTCTGTTACCCTTGTACTACTAGACCACCACCACTACCACCTACCACACCTGGTTCCCAAATGCATTAGAATCATCTGAGCAACTTTGTACAGGTCTAACCCATGGCCCAGGAATGGGCATTGAAAAGAACCCTGCTGGGGAATCTCCATATGCTTCCGGCCGTGGGAACCACTGATCAGGTGACCAACAAACGTTGGGTTCCAAAACACAGGTGTGGAAGCTGAAACTCAAAGGGAAGGAGCATGCTCAGGAAGACACAGCTAAGAAGCGCTAGAGCTAGAACGCCATGGAAGGCTGGATACCCACAACCAGGCTCTTGGGTGGACACTTGCCCAAGATCAGCCAGCCCAGCCTCCTGCGCCTTAAACCAAATCTGGGTTCTCCACACCACCGTGACCCCTTTATCAGCTGGAGAAGATCATCTCTCGTCTAAGGAAATCCCTGTATCTCAATATTAAGACACTTACCAAATATTGTAACCAAGAATCTCCCAAACATTTTTTTTTTTTTTTTTTTTTTTTTTGAGATGTGATCTCTCTCTGTCACCCAGGCTGTAGTGCAATCGTGCGATCTCAGCTCACTGCAGCCTCCACCTCCCAAGTTCCAGCAATTCTCCTCCCTCAGCCTCCCAAGTATGTGGGATTACAGGAGTTCACCACCACACCCAGCTAATTTTTGTACTTCTAGTGGGGACAGGGTTTCACCATATTGGCCAGGCTGGTCTTGAACGCCTGACCTCAAGTGATCTGCCTGCCTTGGCCTTCCAAAGTGCTGGGATTCCAGGCATGAGCCACCATGCCCAGCCCACCCAAACATTTAAACTCCCTGGAGGAGGCGTATAAGAAGCTGTCTCCCCAAATGATCACCTCACCTACGTACGTGTATGGAGGAGTGTGCATGCCACTCTGGCATTCTATCTGGGCAATTCTTATAATTAATATTTACTTAAAACAATCATTAGTCTCTGCTGGGCGACATGAAGCCCACGTTAGCAATATTTTTAGCCAGGCCTTCCGCACACCTGCGATGGCAGGCGAGTGTGCAGCAGCGGGAACCCCCACGGTGCTTTATAAATAAGCCTGCCTGCAGCTGGACCACTCAGGCAGCGGGCCAGGGGTGCTCGGATGGGGTCCCCACATGCACTCAGAGCAGCCCGTGCTTCAGTGGGTGTCCACACTTTGCTTTTCTTTCCAAACATTAAAAATGCAACTCCTCTCCCTCGACGCAGTGTGGCATCTACCCCAGGCTAGACCTGTAGAAAAGGTATGATTTTTCCTTCAGTAAGGGAGAGGGGGATCATAATAACAACCATTTATTGGATGCTATTCATAACTTATTTATGTTCGTTGTTTCTTTTAAACCACACAACAGGCCGGGGCGGTGGCTCACACCTGTAATCCCAGCACTTTGGGAGGCCAACGTGGGTGAATCACTTGAGGCCAGAAGTTCCAGACCAGCTTGGCCAACATGGCAAAACCCTGTCTCTACTAAAAATACAAAAATTAGCCGGGCTTGTTGGCGGGTGCCTGTAATCCCAGCTACTTAGAAGGCTGAGGCAGGAGAATCACTTGAACCCGGGAGGCGGAGGCTGCAGTGAGCTGAGATTGCACGACTGCACTCCAGCCTGGGTGACAGAGCAAGACTCTGTCTCAAAAAAAAAAAAAAAAAACAAACAGCAGTGTGACAAAGTACGTCCTATTTTTATCCTGCTTTCCCAGAAAAGGAAACTGAGGCTCGGAAAAGATGAGTGCCTCCCCAAGGTCATGCAGTGAGCAAGTGAGATTCTAACCTAGGCTGGCTGAACCCATGCTTTTCACTGTCCTCTTCCTCAGCCTCAGTCTTTTTTGCTTCCATTAAAGGAACGGGGTGAAGGTATATGCTAGGCAGTTTACATACATTGCCCCAGTTACTTCTCACAACTGGAATAAGCTCATGGGAGCTAAGAAGGATGATTCCCATTTTACAGAGGAAGAAACCAGGGCTCTAGAGAGTTTGAAGTCACTTGCTCACCGTCACACTGCTTTTAAGCTTCAGAGCCAGAATTCAAACCCAGCCTGATCCTCCAATACCAGACAGTTTCCTGCCTCATCAAAGGCATTAATGAGAGACATTTGCCATACATGTGGGTAATAAAGTATTACTTTATAAAGACCCTAGGATTTTCTCATTTTCCTACTGCTCTGCATGAGCTTTTTGCTTAAAATATTTGAGCTTTTTGCTTAAAAATTTTTGCTTAAAATTTTAAACTTCTTGCTGAAAAATTTTTATCCCAGCCAAAAACTACCATGGTAATAACAGCTGATGTTTATAGAGAGTTTTATAATTGTCAGGATTCTTCCATAATTATTTGATCCTTAAAATAATGTTATGAAAGTAAATGTTACAGGTCAGGCAAGGTGGCTCACTTTGGGAGGCCACCATCAGGTGGATCACCTGATGTCAGAAATTTGAGACCAGCCTGACCAACATTGTGAAACCCCGTCTCTACTAAAAATATAAAAATTAGCTGGGCATGGTGGTGCACGCCTGTAATCCCAGCTACTCAGGAGGCTGAGGCGGGAGAATCACTTGAACCCAGGAGGCAGAGGTTGCAGTCAGCCAAGATTACACCATTGCACTCCATCCTGGGCGACAGAGCGAGATTCCATCTCAAAAAAAGAAAGAAAGAAAGAGAGACAGAGAGAGAAAGAGAGAGAGAGAGAGAGAAAGAGAGAGGGAGGAAGGAAGGAAGGAAAATGTTACCCCATTTTACAGAGCAGACAACTGAGCTTGGAGAGGCCGAGTGCAAACCTATGGCTGGTATCAGCAGAGCAGGAGCTCAGCCACCGAAGCCCGCGTCCTCCCTATACTGGGCACAGTGTTGCTCTGAGGCCTGGATATGTTAGATGGGGCCTAAACAGTGAAAGATTTAGGCGCTTTTAGTGGAGAAAGAAACTGGGATGGGGAGCCAGCAGGGGAGCCTGGCCCTGGAGGACCCCCTCATTATAGGTGGTGACATCTCCTCACCCAGAGGAACAGGCCGGAAGTTGTGGTGGTCAGAGAACTACAAAAACAGCAGCCCTCACGCTGCTTCCTACACAAGAGGAACGGGTGGTTCCAGGGCAGATAAGAATGACTTTACAAGATGAAAATGATCAGTGAGGGCACGCAGGTCTGGAGAGGAGCGGAGTTGGCATTTTTTGGCCCTGCAAATAGCTGCCCATCTGCTCTCTGTCAGAATATGTTAGGGGTGCATCTGGATTGCTGCCCCTGAGTCTCGGCTCCAGGCTGGTCATGTGGTTGTCTCCACGACAACTCCAGGAGCGGTGTAAACGGCTGCGCTTGGAGCCAGATGCTGCTGTGCACATGTGGTCTAATTAAACGGTGTTCCCTGTCTCCCTCCGCCCTCCCCTGCCCCTCCCAGCACACACATACATTCTTTCTTTTCCCTCCCTCCCTGCACCCCTCCTCCTCGCGTCCTCAGTCAGCCTATCTGGCTCTCCACCCTGTGTGCCTCTTCTTCAGAAATGTTCCTGTTGCCTGATGTGTGGTAGAATAATTCATGCAACAAGCATCAGAGCGCTTGCTCTGACCCAGGCGTGGGGCTAGGAGCTGGAGGTGCAGAGGCGAGTCAGACATGGCCTGTGCCCCTGAGGAGGTCACCATCTAGTGAGGAACTGACGGGCAGCCAGGCAATGTAATGCATGGCAATAAATGCTACAGCAGAGGTGAGGGTAGGGCTGCAGAGCCCAGAGGAGGGATACTGACCCAGCCGCGGGCGGGGAGGAAGCATCCCAGGGCGGCTCGCTCTGGGTTAATCCTCCAAGGGTGAAGGGCAAGGGGGACTCCCCAGCCTGAGGAAGCAGGGGATGGGGTGGCCTCCCCACAGACAGCCCAGCACACACAAAGGCAGGAGACTTACAGACCGACCTGGAGACCCGTGGCTGGCGCCGTGTTATGGGAACACAGGATGTTTGATGAATGAGGAGCCGCGGTGGGCAAGGTGGGCAGGATCATGCCTTGGGGGGCTTCTCTCCAACACCATACTCTGCTTGCTTCTGCAGGCACTGGAAGCCAGGGAAACGGGAGCAACTCAGCGGCTGCCTGGCGGGGCAAGGGGCCCTGAGCGAATGAAGCCTCCTGGGCATATTTCCCTTGATGCAGTCCTGCCCTGGACATCCAAGGCACTGTTCAGGGCTGGGCGGAGTGTGCCGGACGTGCTGAGGAGCTATTTTGTGTGTGTATTTTGAGGGTCTGGCACCCACCACATCTCAGATCTCTGGCTCTCAGGGAAGATGCCCCCAAATGAGGAAGAGGGGAGCCAGCAACTCCCTTGCTCACCCTGTCCATGGCGTGCCCGCCAGCCCCAGTGACACAGCTCCTCGCTGCGAAGCCCGGGCTGGCTGCTCCACCAGGCCCTCCACCTGCTTCCCAGTTAGGGAGCACCTACTTTTTCCTGGTCCTCGGTTTTTATGCCTCCCCCTCCCCCAGTGGCCTTTCTTGGACCCCAGCCCACCTGGACAGAGTCCCCTCAGTCACACATATTTGTGGAATGACAGGTACAGAAGGCCCCATCCAAGACGTGATGCCCAGCTCGCAAAGGGCATCTCAAAAGAGCCACAAAGGGTGTTGATCTCCCCTGAGGACCTGCTGTGTGCTCTGCAGTATGGGCAGCTTGACACGCATCGTATCACCGTAAACCTCACAGTATGAAGTAGGCAGGTTCCCCAATTTATAGCTGAGGAAACTGAGCTCAGGGAAATTCACTTGCTTCCCCATTTCTTTGGAGGCCCTGAGCCGTACAGAATCCCCATCCAGAGATTCTGGTTTCCTCAGTGTGGGACTGCAGCTGCAGTACATGGAAAAGGACATTTTTGTGTAGAAAATGGTCTAACGTATCTTGGGTTTCCCAGAACCAGGAGAAAACCGTGTTTGGGTAACTGAATGTGGGGGTGTCGTGGGAGGAGCCTGGGCTTTGGGGTCAGAGAACTGACTTCAAGTGCAGCTATGGTTCTTCAGCTCTGTGACCTTGGGCAAGTGACAGCTCCTTCCTCTGTAAGATGAGGCTGAAGAGCCTGTGTTTGTAGGGTTCTTACGAGAAGTCAACGTGCAGTCACAGAGAGTTACCGTGTCCTGCGGTGTCCCAGCCCTAGCAGGCAGCTTTGTGGAGGCTCCTTTTCTTCTTGCTGTACGTTGCGGTCTCACCTCCACTGCCCTGTCACATGTCCTGCACAGATAGCGCGTGTCACATGCACTGAAACAGGGCTGCTTGAGTAGAAGCACTTCCCATGTGCTTTGGGCAGGAAATCGTCCTAATTTAGGGTGGAAAACAGATCCTTTCTTAGCCCCTCCAGTAAGAGTCAGTCCCTCCACTAGGCACTTTCCATGCATCGATTGTCAATCCCTGCACAGCCCTGTGAAGTAGGAAGTAGCTCCCCAATTTGGCAGATGAGAAGGTGATCTCTGAGGGGCTAGGGACTTGCCCCACGTTCCAGACATGTTAAGTGGCAGAGCCTGCATTCCCATGCAGCATCTTTCACTGTTCCCGACTCTACATCAAGCACTGTGCGTCGTGACACATTTCTCTGTGAGAGGTTGTGGCAGACCTCGTAAAGAAAAGCCTTTTCTATATCTAGGAACAACACATTCGCATTAGAAAGCACCTTGGAGATTTTCCAAGCTTTCCATTTTACAGAGGAAGAAACCAAGGCTTAGGCAAGGAAAAGGAATCCAGACCAAGTCAGGCGTTTGACTCCCCTGGTGCTCTTTCCACTTCCTGATGCTGCCACGTGCTCACGACTAGAAACTTCCTACCGAAGCCTCCTGTGGACCAGGCCCGTTTCAACACCAGAGACTCAACCCTGGATGAGTGACATTTGTAGGAGGGGTAATAATAAATAAAGGAGTCACGGGGCTAATAAGTCTAACAGTTAATCGTGTGGACGGTGCCACAGAGCACTCCCCAGGGGACTGTGTCACCAAGTGATGGGTGGGCAGCACACCTTCAGGGGAGCCTGTCTCCTCAGTTAGGGGGTTTGGGCTTTTCATTTGTAGAGACGAATTTGTGCCTCTTCTGTTTTATCACTACGTCCTTTTTTACCTTGAGATCTGCGAGTCTCGTATTCCCATTGCTGCAGCTAACATTGGTTCTGCTGCTGATTGCGTTTCGGGTAGATTTCTGTTGCTCTAGGGGCCTATCAGGTCCCTGACACCTGTCCTCTCTCCAGTGCACTCCCTCAAACCGTGTTCTCCTCACTCGGCAAATGGAAATCTCTAGTCAGCTTGGCGCTTCCTTTCTTGGGACTTTGGATGCGAGTGTCATTGTGTAGAAACCAGGAATCTGACCCCCGGTGAGAGTGAGGCAAGCCCTGGCGCTGGCCACATGGTTGAGCCAGCAGGTGTTTGAGGTTGAGATTTCAGTGGGCCCCCATTTGGTTTCCGTACCAGGGAGAGAGCTGTAGCTCTGCGGCAGCACAGGGGTCGTCGCCATCTCGCTCACGTCAGCTCTCACCTTGTGCCACCACTGCTCTGTGGACTCACCCTACGTAATGGGGTTGAATGCGTAGAGCATGACATAGCTATTATTTCCATTGTATCGTAAGCAACAGAGGCTCCAAGAGCTGAGATGGCTACAGCAGGCATAGAGTGCAGCCAAAACTCACTTCATTTCTCCAAAGCCTCTTCTGTTCAACATCACCTTAGAATCCCTGTCTTTGAATTGCTACTAGGGCAGCCCTGAGTGGCCACTGATACGTCAAATACAATCTTGTGATTACTTTTCTTAATCAAACATAAACAATGTTGTGCTGCATGAGCCCCAGGGCCAGACAGACTTCGCTTCAAACCCTGGCCCTGTCATCGCCCAGCTCTGCACCCTCAGGCAAGTGACGTCCCCTTTCAGAGCCTTGATTTCCTTATCTGTAAAATGGAGATCATCATCCTACCTACCTCACTCGATGCTGTGAGGAGTAAGTGAGCTAATGCATGTAAAACCACCCAGTGCAGGTTTAGGGCTCAGCGAGCGGTAGCTGTTTTTAATCACTGCACCTGCTTTCCTCTTAGAGCCGATTCCCATCAGCATTTCTTATGGGAAGAAAATCTTACGCTAGTATGCATGAAGACCACCTTCATTGTGTCTCCTCATCTTCCACAGGCCTCCCAGCTCATCTGCCATTCTTGCGCTAATCAGAATTTCCTGACTTCTCCCTGTTTGTCTCGGTTAATGCAGAAGGAAGGGGCTGCTGGCACAGAGGAGCCGAGGCGTGGGCCGACACGCCTGTGATTTGAATGTCTTTACTGTAATCTAGCAAGGGGCTTCTGTCAATACCAGAGCGGCTGGCCAGAATGGGCAAATACCGGCAGCCTGGCCATGCCTGCCCCTGCAAATCATCAGAGTAGCTCTGGGCTGACACCCACATTTCCCCTAACTTAAATCATCTGAACAGTGAGCTGGCTTCACGATGAGACATTGATTCTTTGTTTAGGGCTTGTTATAGTGACAGGGCCCAGGCTGGGAGTCTGTTTCTGACGTGCCTCGGCCGCTGTGCAAATGGTTCAGAAAGCTGCCTTGGTCCTGTCACCCCAAAATGTGGCATGGCCCAGCCCAGCCAGAGTCATCTGACTGTGGCCATGCAAAGACCTACCTTCCCAAGTCCACTTGGTGGTCCTGGGATCCCTGGTAACCCAGGCCCTCTGAGGGCGGGGAAGGAGTGTGTGTGGGCTCGAGGGTCATTAGACCTTGAGCCCTGGGACCACAGGCAATGCACTTCACCTGTGTGGGCATCCCTTCCTTATCCATGAAGTGGAAATCATTTCGGAAGATCTCCCTTCTGGCGAGGATTTGGTGAGTGAAGGATGCAGGTCATGTGGTCCCAAACAGGAGCTCAGCAGACATTGGCTGCCTTCTCCCCACACTCATGCCAGCGTCTGGCTAACCTGAAGTCATTGTCATCTAAGCCTGCTGGCCCCACTCTCCCAGCCTTCTGGTAAACAAAGTCTTGGCATTCTTTAGGCCAGACACCACACTAGCCTTTTCTGTGTTGGCTGGGACCTCACCCTGGCTCCTTGGCAGCTGCCACAGCTGACCCTGTAAGAAGAAGCCCTCGAACCAGGACAGCATTCTCCCGGCTCTGGGAGGGATGCTGAGGCCCCAGCAGGGAATTTGGAGGCATTTAAACAAAATGCAACTGAGATGGGACTGCTGGTGAGAAATGGGGCCAAATTCCCTAGCTTGCTTTATTCTTAAGTTTTTAAAAAGATTTGTCAAGTAGGTCCAGGCTCTGTGCTGGTCACTTTCACCTGCACCAGGGGTTGTCCAGCCTTAACTGCACTGGAGTCCGTGGGGGAATTTCAAAATCTGTGACTCTAGCATTGGGGATTAAAGTAACCCAGGTCATTCTGGTGCATAGCCAAGGATGAGAACTGTGAACCTCCACCATCTCATTCATCCCTGCTTAATCCCCCAGCAGTCCCCAGAGGCAGGTAGCTCTCCCCACATTACAAGTGATAAGGATGAGATCTAAGAGGTATAGTCACTTCCCCAGAGTGGCACCAGGGGCAGCAAGAAGCTGAGACTGGAACCCAGCTATGTGCCCCACCCCCCTAATCTGCTGCTGCTTCTCTGAGTGACCTTGAATCAGACCCTGCCTTCTAGGAACTTGTAGCGTGATGGGGACAGTCCTCCTGGGCACAGGTGGAGACACTGAGGGGGAAATGGGGTCCTCTTCATCTGAAAGATTCAAGTAAGGTTTTCCCAAGGAGGTACCATGAAGAAGGCAGTCAGGAGTGAGAGTACACAGAATGCCCCGGGCGTGGTGGACAGTCCAGAACCTCTGGAGGAGGAGATGTGTGTGCGAGTGAGGTGGACAGGGTGTCATCGCAAGAAAGGCAGCTGGAGAAGGTCACTTAGAGCCTTGAGTGTCATGCTCAGGAGCCAGGCTGGCCCCACCTGCATGGACCTATGCAGTCACACAGGGCCCCAGGCTTGGCTTAATGCTCTGCTGTCACCATCCTGAAGTTCCTAACATTTTTACCTTTGAACTTGTGTGGGGTTTTGTTGTTTGTTTTGGTTTTTTGAGACAGAGTTTCGCTCTTGTTGCCCAGGCTGGAGTGCGGGGGCACGATCTCTGCTCACTGCAACCTCTGCCTTCTGATTTCAAGCGATTCTCCTGCCTCAGCCTCCTGAGTGTAGTTGGGATTACAGGCATCCGCCACCACGCCCAGCTAATTTTTTGTATTTTTAGTAGAGATGGGGTTTCACCATGTTGGCCAGGATGGTCTCCATCTCTTGACCTTGTGATTCGCCCACCTCAGCCTCCCAAAAGTGCTGGGATTACAGGCATGAGCCACTGCACCTGGCCTGAACTGGTGTTTTATAAGTGGGACAGTAGAGTAAGGACATTAGCAATGGAGACATGCACAGAACATGTGTCTCCATGGGGCCTCGCCATCCCAACCCCATACAGCTTTCCAGTGCCCGCAGCACCGAATTCCAGTGGACCCAGGATGTGGGGACATTCAGCAGGACTCTAAGTGCTCATAAAGTAAACATTCCATGTCCGACAGCCCCAAGAGGCCACGCTTCCCATTAGAACCAGAACTTGCTTCAAATACAGAGAGAAGGCAATAATGTTTTTTTTGTTTTGTTTTTGGTTTTTTGGTTTGTTTTTTTTCTGAGACAAGGTCTTGCTCTGTCACCCAGGCTGGAGTGCAGCGGTGTGATCATGGCTTACTGCAGCCTTGACGCCCTGGGCTTAAGACTTCTTCCTGCCTCAGTGTCCTGAGTAGCTGGCATAACAGGCTTGAGCCACCACCCACACCCAGCTGATTTTTTTTTTTGAGAGATGGCATCTAGACGGGGTCTCTCTGTGTTGCCCAGGCTGGTCTCAAACTCCTGGGCTCAAGAGATCCTCCCCACTTGGCCTGTGATGTTCTAAGAAATATGAATGACCAAGGAAACCTATGATATTTCTTATTTATGTTACTTTGTACTTAGCCAATCATTTATCCCGAAAATGATGACATAGAAGGAAAGGAAAAGATAAAACAACCATGGTTCCTTTTCCTTTCTCATCAGTAAACTGGAGATAGATAGAGAATGTGCAGATAGCAAGAAGTGAAATAGGCCGGGTGTGGTGGCTCAATGCCTGTCATCCAACACTTTGGGAGGCCGAGGCAGGCGGATCACTTGAGGTCAGGAGTTTGAGACCAGCCTGACCAACATGGTGGAAACCCATCTCTATGAAAAATGCAAAAATTAGCCAGGTGTGGTGGCAGGCGCCTGTAATCCCAGGCACTCAGGAGGCTGAGGCAGGATAATCGCTTGAACCCAGGAGGCAGAGGTTGCAGTGAGCCGAGATCACATTGCTGCTGTCTTGCCTGGGAGAAAGAGGTAGACTCCGTCTCAAAAAAAAAAAAAAAAAAAAAAAAAAAGGCAGACACAGTGGCTCATGCTTGTAATCCCAGCACTTTGGGAGGCCGAGGCGGGCGGATCACGAGGTCGGGAGATGGAGACTATCCTGTCTAACACGGTGAAACCACGTCTCTACTAAAAATACAAAAATTAGCCGGGCGTGGTGGCGGGCACCTGTAGTCCCAGCTACTCCAGAGGCTGAGGCAGGAGAATGGTGTGAACCCGGAAGGCAGAGCTTGCAGTGAGCTGAAATCGTGCCGCTGCACTCCAGCCTGGGCAACAGAGCAAGACACTGTCTCTAAAAAAATTTGTTTTAATAAAAAGCAAAATAAAAACAATGGAGTTAGTTTCGTATGGTGTTTCCACTGTCTAATAAGAACAAAATACAAATGCATGTACAAGCTATAAAATGCAATTCTGCATATGAGTTAGCATTTAAAACTGGCATTGCACAAGGCCAAGCTAAATGACAAAGTCCATGCAAATATAATTTACATTTTTATTTTTCCTTAGAATGACATTAAATAGTAAATTTAAAAGCATCGTGATAAGGCTTAAAAAGACACCATCAAAGAAAAAAGGTTTATATTTTAGTTCGGCACTTCTATATTTTAACAGCACTTTTTTCCTACATATTTATTTTATATTTGGTCTTGCATATTATGTTGCCAGCCCTGGTAAGACCCAGTCTCCACCCTCAGGGGAAACAGTTATTTGTTGAAAGTCTATTGTGGAAGAATCTATTTGTTATCATCTGTTTTAATCTTCAAAGCAACCCTGTGAGGTAGGTTGGTATTATATAATTGTCACAGATTGAGGGACAAGTTAGTCACGTAAGAGCACACAGCTAGTACAGTCAGAGTCAAGGTTCAAATGCAGGTCTTTCCACCCAGGACACATTCTCACTTCACCATGTCGTGTCATCTAAATGGATCAAATAGAAACAGAGTTTTAAGTTTCCATAAAGACGTCTCTGCAGAAAAAAAAAATCAAAGACAAAAGCCAGCCCTCTGGTGTGCTAGCTGTCACACTGTACTGTTGTTATTTGCTCCCTGAGCTAGACAGGATTCCTTGATAACAGGAGCTTTTCTTTTCAACTTTTTTTTTTTTGAGACGGAGTCTTGCTCTGTCGCCCAGGCTGGAGTGCAGTGACGCAATCTTGGCTCACTGCAACCTCCGCCTCCCTGGTTCAAGCAATTCTCCTGCCTCAGCCTCTCGAGTAGCTGGGATTACAGGTGTGTGTCACCACGCCCGGCTAATTTTTTGTGTGTATTTTTAGTAGAAATGGGTTTTTGTCATGTTGGCCAGGCTGGTCTCAAACTCCTGACAATTTGCTGCCTCGGCCCCCCAAAGTGCTGGGATTACAGGCGTGAGCCACTGTGCCCGGCCTTTTTAACTTTTTATTATGGAAAATTTCAAACTTACACAAAGTCAATGAACCCATCTCCCAGCTTCTACTGCTATAAATATTCCATTCTATTTTTTTAAGTTAAAAAAAAGTTTTAATTAAAAATTTTAATTTGTCCTTAAATATACTTAAAATTTGCCATCTTAACTATTTTGAAGTGCACAGTTTAGTGGCATTAAGTACATTCACATTGTTCCATCTCCAGACGTTTTTTTGTCTGGCGAAACCGAAACTCAATACCCATGTAAACTCACCCTTCCCCCTGCCCCAGCTCCCGGCACACACCATTGTTTCTGTTTCTGTGAGTTTGACTACCCTAGGTACCCCATACAAGAGGAACCACGCAGTGTTGATCTGTTTGCAACTGGCTTATTTCACTTCGCGTAATGTCTTCAGGGTTCCTTTATGTTATAGCATGTATCAGATCTCTTACTTTTTAGGGCTGAATAATATTCCATTGTGCGTCTATGCCACATTTTGTTTATCCACAGATGAAGCCTTGGGTGGCTTCCATCTTTGGCTGTTGTCAGTAGAGCTGCTGTGAACATAATGTTCTGCCATTTTTACGTTATCTGTATTTTCATCCACTTCTCATCCCTCATTCAGTTATTACTATTTGTAGCAACTCTATTTTATTCATGTTTGCATTCCCCTAACACAGAGCCTAAAACATAGTAAGTGCTTTAAAAATGTTTGAGTGTATGGATGGATCTTCCAAAATTATGGGTTTTCTTAATTTTAATTTATATTTTATTGTTTTTAAGTTCTGGGGTACAAGTGCAGGATGTGCAGGTTTGTTACACAGGTAAGCATGTGCCACGGTGGTTTGCTATACCTATCAATCCATCACCTAGGTATGAAGCCCAGCAGGCATCAGCTCTTTTTTTTCTTAATTTTTTATTTGTTTGAGATGGAGTCTCGCTCTGTCACCCAGGCTGGAGTGCAATGGTATGATCTCGGCTCGCTGCAACCTCTGCCTCCCGAGTTCAAGCAATTCTCCTGCCTCAGCCTCCCGAGTAGTTGGGATTACAGGCACCTGCCATTATGCCTTGCTAATTTTTGTATTTTTGTAGAGACAGAGTTTTACCATGTTGGCCAGGCTGGTCTTGAACTCCTGACATCAGGTGATCCGCCCGCCTCAGCCTCCAGAAGTGCTAGGATTACAGGCGTGAACTACCACTCCTGGCCGACATTAACTCTTTTAAATGTTAAGCAAGGTCCATAACGAGGTCTGAGATTCTTTCCATTTCTCATAAGAATCTCATAAATGTGCACATAGAATTTTGATAAAAAATTAAATCAGTAAAGGAAGAATGTAATACTCTATGGGTCTTCAGAACAAGGAAACTTGCTGAAAAATCTGATGAGAGATTTTATTTTTATGCCAATAAAAATATCAGCAATGCTGTGGATAGAGTCATTTATTTCTGGAAGTATCAAAAACCTTTGAAATCACCAATTTTACCTGTTAACAAGGATTCAGCTCTTAATGATAGTGTGTCCAATGGATTCCATATGTCAAGAAGATAATCCAGGAGTAAAATTTGTCTTTTTCTAGCAAAGTTCTTGACAGGGTTAAGCAGCTGTGTTTTACTGTCCTTCAGGTCATACTTGGAAAACTCTGCTAATGTGATCTAAGCTTGAACACTCACGGCCTGAATTCCCTGAATTAACATTGCTATCAGCCAGTAGCCCCAGCGCCTAGAGTGTCACCTAAGAAGACAAAGGGCTTAATCAGCCTCGTAGGAGAACTAAATCAGCACTTCTTACAAAGGCGAGAATAACGAGACACCTTTCCTTACTTTTCTCCGTGCACAGTGGAGTGGGGGCTGCCATTTCTACTTGCAGGACGCAGGTGGACGAGCTGGTGGGAGTGGCTTGGCACCTCGCCTTGGACCTGTGGCAGAAAGAACCTTCACAGCGGCTTGTTTACTCCCAGGAGCTGTGTGTCTCTGAAGGGCTGGTGCTTTGTGTGTCCAGGAGAACCTAAAGGGATCCAATTTTTTTGTTTTTATTTTTTGAGATGAAGTTTTGCTCTTGTTGCCCAGGCTAGAGTGCAATGGCGTGATCTCGGCTCACCGCAACCTCCGCCTCCGGAGTTCAAGCGATTCTCCTGCCTCAGCCTCCCAAGTAGCTGGGATTACAGGTGCCCGTCAGCACGCCCAGCTAATTTTTGTATTTTCAGTAGAGACAGGGTTTCACCATGTTGATCAAGCTGGTCTCGAACTCCTGACCTCAGGTGATCTGCCCGCCTCTGCCTCCGGAAGTGCTGGGAATACAGACGTGAGCCACCACGCCCGGCCAGGTTTCCAATTTTAAAGAGAACTCTCCTGTCCAGGGAGGTCTGAGGGCAAGCAGTTAGGACTGAGGCCGCAGGGAGGAGCCAGGCCTGCAGTAGACCACATGCATGCTGCACACCTGGGCTTGGGAGACCACCAGCTTTAACCCTGACTCTGCAATGTCTGAATCCTGTCACCTGGGCAGATGTCTTTACCTCAGTTATTCCTCTGTAAAATTTGAGTATAATTTTGACTGCATAAAAGTTTCCAGAATGTTGCGAGTTGTGAAGTGCATAGCACTGTGCCTCACTCAGAGTTAAACTATGATTATTGCCTTTGTCTTACAAGGTGAGTTGCTCCAGGAAAAAGAGCCCTCTGTGCCTGGTGCCATGCAGACCTTTATGCACGGTTCTGGGTGACAACGTCACCGCCTTGTGGCAGGATTAAGATAGAAGAGTTGGGCCCTGAAAAGACAGGATTTGCTCACCTAACTCCTATTCACCCTTCCAGGCCCAGGTGAAGTGTCCACTTATCATGTTTTCTGACCTACTGCCCTGGGAAGATTTGCCTTTTCCTCCTTGGACTCCTGTGGACCCATTGCCCCCGACCCCACCCCACTCTGGTAACACTACATCGTGTGGTAGACTTTCTTCCCATGTCTAATTCACACATCTGATGCTGTTCTTTAAGCTCTTTTCAGAAAAAGCCCCTTGTCACATTTCCCCTGATCTTTCCCTTCCATGTCATATCCTGTTGCATTTTTAGGGCACAGACATCTGGTCCAGGGGATATCACCTCCCGTGAGTACACAACAGGCCCAACATGTTTGTGTTTCCCCAAAGGTGAGATTCTTTCTGCTGTCCTGCAGCTAAATTCTGTCTCAGGCTACCCTCCTCTACGAATCTGGTTGCAAACTCTCTTGAATGTATCGGGCCCTCAGCAGACTTCTTCCTGGCAACCCTGGGCGAAAGCTCCAGGAGTGAATGCCAACAACTTCAGTGAGCATTTCCTTGGAGCAGCTCAACTCCCTGTGCACGGGTGGCACTTGCCTGGCATTGTGCTCTGAGACCTCTTTACCATCAGGCCAAGCAGTGTCAGAGACATACTGAGACCACAAGGCTCCTGTGGCTGGAAGCAGGGTTCAACTCATTTCGTGCTTCTTTAACCAACATCCCTGAGCTTCTAATTAGGGGCTGGGCTCTACTTGGGGCCTATAGAGATGAGTTCAGCCTCTGGCCCCTTGAGCTCCTGGTGAGAGGGGTTACCAGTGAAGACTATCCCAGCGCCCAGGAGTGCACGCGGCACTGGGAGCAACAAGCAGGGATGAGTGACTGCCACACAGAGGCCTGCGTGTGTCAGGAGGACAGTCCAAGGAGGAATAGAACTGGCAAAAGCAAAGAAGAAGGTGGGGAAGGAAGGATGTGGCGTGTGATCATGGGATGTGTTTGGAGCATGAGGTATGTGGAAGGCCAGAGGCAAAGTGACACAGAAGGACTCTAGGAAAGGAAGCCAGGGTCAGCTTCGGGAGGGTGCATTTGCTGGTTAAGGAGCTCTCCCTTTCTTCACCCACATTGGGCCCTTGTGTGTGCCACACATGTTGCTAGGCACATAGTGTTGAACAAAACAGACACCATTCCGGCCTGTGTGACGCATATAGTCTAGTGGGAAAAAGAGACATTCGTCAGATAATCACACAAAGGTAACATCTGTGCTGAGTTCCTGAATAGGATAGTGATGTGGTCTGGTTTGCATTTTAGAAAGCACTCTAGCCAGAAGAGTTGGAGTAGAATGGGAGGGATGAAACAGGAGAGGAGCATGGAGTTAAACCTCCACCATGGTTTAAGCCTGTCCAGGCGTGCGCCAAGGTAGTGAGATGGAGAGCCAGGAGTGAGCGTGAGACAATTCTCAGGTAAAATAGGAAGGAGTTAGGAAGTCTGATAGGTCCACTGTGGGTAACCGTGGAAAGTGACAGTTAAGAAAAAAACAAAAATAGGTTTGGGGCACAGTCTTGATGGGATAGTAATTGGAAGTTTCAGGCTATTTTGAGTTTGAGACGCCAGTGGGCCATCAGGTGGAGGCTGAGATGGATGGGTATAGAGCTTCGGAAAGGTGTCTGAGCTGCCAGGATTTGTCAGGAGTCATCAGTGTATGAGTGATGCTGGGTGCATGGATGAGATCACCTGGAGAGAGAATTAATTGCCCTGCTCTGGTCCCAAGAGTGAGAACAAAACTTCCAAGCCACAGGAATGGAATTCTAGCTGGGCTTCTATTAGTTATCACTAGCTGGTTTCTTGGCTATTGAGCAAGGAAGATATAAACCCATGCCAACGTAATAAATGGAACATAAAGCTATTTTTCCCAAGGAACTAGTGTGGGTTTTTGTTTTTTTCTTGTACACAAAGTAAAGTTTACATTGTTTTCCTTCTTGCTCCAGCAGCCAGGAAGTTCAGAGCTAATTTTGTAACTTAACTTAGAAGCCACATAGGACCTACACACCCAGCTACTTTTTTCCCAAATAAATACTTTTTATATATCTATGTATTTTGCAGCCCTGATGTTTTTCTTTGTTGTTTTAGATGCTCATATAAGCTGCCTCAGATCATTTGTAAAATTAGGTAGGGTGCAACTGTATAAAAATAAATATTCTCCTTACCCTAATATTTTTGGGTCATCTTCACAGCCCTTGTGCAATAAGTCTGCCCAGTTTCTGAGTTAATATTGGCTAGATTTAAGCAGGAAGAACTCTTAGAACTTACAGAAGCTCGACAGTAAATTTAACACTCATGCAACTCATTAAAATAGGATAAAAGTGGAGCTTCAAACATCTCTGTGTTTGCTACCAAGGCTGGGGGGTGGGGTGTTACCCTTAATTCAGCTCAAGATCTGAAAGTCTGATCTCTCAGAATTGAGAATACACCGCTGAAATTAAAGACTTGTCTGTGTAGATAAGCACTCCAGACGTGTTCAAAGAAAGATTAAGGTGTTAACTCTATACGGATAGGATTTTTTTTTTTAACTCAGGGTATCGTCGTCTTGACTCATAAAATATGGTTTGGTAAAAGCAAACTTGCTTATCAAACAGCATAAGCACAAAATCGATTGGATAGTATATTTTATTTTTTTATCATCCCTGTTCTTTAAAATAATTATTTTAAAATTTCAGTTCGCTATTGGTTAGGATCACTGTGTAAATGGTCTTCAAAGTATGTCCCACAGCCAGTGGCCTAGGGACTGCAAAGATGCCTGCAATGTAGGGGGGTGAGAAGGTGGCTAAGCCTGGAGAACCCAGCCACCACCCCCGCTCTACGCCCAGGTTCTCCAGAGCAGCTGAGCCCTGCATTATGGAGCTCAGGTAACAGGGTTCCTTCTATGTAACTTTTTTTTTTTCTTTTTTGAGATGGAGTCTCTGTTGCCCAGGCTGGAGTGCAATGGCACCATCTCATTTCACTGTAACCTCTGCCTCCCAGGTTCAAGCGATTCTCTTTCCTCAGCCTCCCGAGTAGCTGGGCTTACAGGCGCCTGCCAATACACTCGGCTCAGCTCATTTTTGGGTTTGTTTTGTTTTGTTTGAGACAGAGTCTCGCTCTTGTTGCCCAGGCCGGAGTGCAATGGCGTGATCTCAGCTCACCGCAACCTCCGCCTCCTGGGTTTAAGCAATTCTCCTGCCTCAGCCCCCGAGTAGCTGGGATTACAGGCATGAGCCAGCATGCCCCGCTAATTTTGTAGTTTTAGTAGAGACAAGGTTTCTCCATGATGGTCAGGCTGGTCTCAAACTCCCGACCTCAGGTGATCCACCTGCCTCGGCCTCCCAAAGAGCTGGGATTATAGGCATGAGCCACCGCGCCCGGCCTAGCAGGGCTGCTTCTGCATAAAATCCTATCTGAATAAACCGTTCTGCTGCTAAAAGCGAAAAGTTTGGAAATCTTCACATTGGAGGTCATGTCTCCCTAAATAGCCCTTGGGGTATGGAAGGGGAGATGGGGTGTAGAATCTGACTGTTGGCTCCTGCTCTGCCGCCCACCCTCTCTGTGACTTTGCAGGATGACTCTTCCTCTCTGAAACAGCTTCCTCATCCGTAAAGGAAATGAATTCCTTGATAATAGCTACTGCACTCATGAGGGTTAGAAAAGTTAGCAGATGGGGGCCAGGCAGAGTGGCTCACACCTATAATCCCAGCACTTTGGGAGGCCAAGGTAGGTGGATCACTTGAGTTCAGGAGTTTGAGACCAGCCTGACCAACATGGTAAAACCCCATCTCTACTAAAACTACAAAAATTAGCCACTCATGGTGGGGGGCACCTGTAATCCCAGCTACCCGGGAGGCTGAGGCAAGAGAATGGCTTGAACTTGGGAGGCAGAGGTTGCACTGAGCTGAGATAGCACCACTGCACTCCAGCCTAGATGACAGAGTGACACTCCATCTCAAAAAAGAAAAGGAAAAGAAAAAAAAATAGCAGATGGGGAAGCTCTGCATATAGGAATTTCAGAACTGATGGTTCTTACACTATGCCAATGACCCTCGTCTCCCCTCTGCACTTCCCAGGAGGAGCCGATCACTTTCTGTGAGGAAGCTTTCGTGTCCCACTACCGCTCCGGAGCCATGAGGCAGTTCCTGCAGAACGCCACACAGCTGCAGCTCTTCAAGCAGGTGCCACCCTCCTTGGTCTGGCCTGGGTCTGGCTCCCTGGCGGGGATTTCTGCGGCTGTCTCCACTCTAAGCACTGAGGCCACAGGCATGGATGGGACTCAGGCCCCAGGCCACAGAGGCTCAGGGGAGGGGGATTGGGTGAAGAGGGCAGTCACTGACCAGGCAGACCCTTTGCAGATCTGCCATGTGGTTTTCCAAGTTATCATAAGCATGCAGCCGGTATTTTAGAAAGAAACTTGCCTGTTGAACCTTACTTTTAGAAAACTCCTACCTTGGATACAGTAAGGTGCTCAGCTGAATGGTTTTTCCCCCTTTTCTTCGTAAGAGCTGTTGTGCTTTTGTGCTTTCTTTCTATAGTTTATTGATGGTCGATTAGATCTTCTCAATTCCGGCGAAGGTTTCAGTGATGTTTTTGAAGAGGAAATCAACATGGGCGAGTACGCTGGTGAGAAGCATCTCATTTTCCTTCCGGGGCTGCAGGCCGCCATCGTATAGGGCATATTTGACAAGGAGTGGCAGTGACTTGCTTTTCCTTTACTGGGGCTTAGGAAGAGACTGATTTCAAGCTTGGCCTTGAAATGTTTGAAGAATTCCTCTTCGTTTTCTGACAAAATGCACACTGGCCCATATGAAATCCCCCAGCCTAGGGTCAGTTGCTTCCCCTGTGTAGACAAAGTCTAGTTAAAGTAGTGGCCAGCGTGGTCCACTGGGAAGCACATGCAGTATTCAGTTAGGAGGCCTGGATTCAAGTCAGGACTCTGTCTCCTCACAAGCTGCGAGACCCTGGGTGAGTCATTTCCCCTCCTTTAGCTAAAGTTCCTATCCATGCCCTGAGAGTACCATGTCCTACCTCACAGGATTCCTTTTGAGATTAAATCAGAGTATATGAGGGAAGATTTGTACAGTCATCCAGGACAGTCCCTGGCATGGGGACCGTGTACAGTAAGCTTTTTTTTTCCTTTTTCTTTTTTTTTTTTTTTTTTTTTTTTTTGAGACAGACTCTTGCTCTGTTATCCTGGCTGGGGTGCAGTGGCATGATCTCCACTCACTGCTGCAACCTCCGCCTCTCAGGTTCAAGTGATTCTCCTGCCTCAGCTTCCCGAGTAGCCGGGATTACAGGCATGTGTCACCATGCCCAGCTAATTTTTGTGTTTTTAGTAGAGACGGGGTTTCACCATGTTGGTCTGGCTGGTCTCAAACTCCTGACCTCAGGTGATCCACCCACCTCAGCCTCTCAAAGTGCTGGGATTACAGGTGTGAGCCACTACACCCAGCCCTGTTTCTTTAAAATATGACAAATTATTGCTGAGTGCCTGGTCTGTGTAGATCTGAAGAACTGAAGGGCTTGTCTTCTCATTTTTCAGAGGAGGTATCTGAGGCCCAGAGAGGTGTTGGTGGCTGAGTCGGCCTCCTGAATGCCAATCTGACCGTTCCAAATCCCATTGCCTCAGTCTTTGGCAGCGAAGGCAAAACCAGATGCAAAATGACACCCATGCTGCTGGCTGGTGGTCGTCCAGAATAGACACATACCCCTTTTATTGCTGGGTGTGTGTCTATTCTGGACTACTGTGATAATCCAATTGGCAGTTTTTAAGCTCACAGAGCAAGGCACAGTATCCACCTATAAACATTGCAGGCCCTTCCAGCCTGTGCTGTATGGAAAGCACAGTTAAGAAAATCACCATGAAGTCTACGAACAGCAATAGCCAGTCGCTGATAAGCATTTCCTGAACACCTGCTATGTCCAGAGCCCCATGGAGTAAAAAGCAGAGGACCCAGTTCTGCCCTCAAGAAGTGTTAGGTAGGAGAGAGAAATGCATGACTAAAGACAAACAGAAATTAAACCAGTGCAGGAAAAGGAGTAGAAACAGATTTTGGTGCAGTTAGAATAGGGCTCTGTTAATCCTCACTGTGTGATGTGAGGGCTTAACAAAGGAGGCCAGGCTAGAGTTGTGTTCTAATGGTTGCATGTGAGTTCCAGGAGAACAGGCTTTAGGTGTTGCTAAACTGAGTTCACTTATTCAGTGGATTAAGTGAATTAAGTGGATTAAGACCCACCATTTAAAATGAATGGAGTTTACCAACAACACCTCCGTTTTCTTTCCGTCTCACTCTCTGAGGGTTCAGTGTGTGTCCAGCAGGGTCCTTTCAATGGGACACACAGCCCTGGGGGTCCCGGCTCTGGTGCCCCTCACAGTACTTCCCAGAATATGGATGTCTCAGTGGCTGTTACCTATTCCAGAGGGCTGTTCAGAGGAAGAAGCTTGCAGAGGACATCACATCTGAGCTGCCTGCCACATTTACTAAGCAGAGAGAGTAGGGTGTGGTGACTAGGCGAGGGAGCTGTATTTGCAAGGGCCTGGAGGCCTGCGAGGATGCTGGCTTACGGACCCCGTAGTACCTTAAGTAGTTCCCCGTGGTGGGACGTAAGGTGATGCAGCGTCACAGCAGCACAGGATGGAGAGCTCACGAGGCACGACTGGACGAGAGTGGCGGGGCGGCCTCGGAGCCTGACCTCCAGCCAGCACGCAGCGGGGTGGTGGCTGAGTTTGCAGTCAGGGCACTGCGTGATCGGCTCTGTTTGAGAGGGAAACCTGTGGCAGTGGCTTGCTGCTGCCTCCTTTAAGAACAGGATGTGGGACCCTCCACAGGGATCTCCAAGTCCTGAATGCGGAAAGCAATTTCGGCCAGTCGTGCTGGCTCATGCCTGTAATCCCAGCACTTTGGGAGGCCAAGGCGGGTGGATCACTTGAGGTCAGGAGTTCGAGACCGGCCTGGCCAACATGGTGAAACCCCGTCTCTACTAAAAATACAAAAATTAGCCAGGTGTGGTGGCGGGCACCTGTAATCCGGGAGACCGAGGCAGGAGAATTGCTTGAACCCAGGAGCTGAGATCGCACCAGTGCACTCCAGTGTGGGCGACAGCGTGAGATGAGACTCCGTCTCAAAAAACAAAAAAGCAATTTCAAGGACTCCCAAGGACAAATCACCTCTTTAAGTAACAGCTTCTCTGACTTCTCTTTCCCCAGGCAGTGACAAACTGTACCATCAGTGGCTCTCCACCGTCCGGGTAAGCGTGCACCCAATTCTGAGCCCCCTGGACTCCCGCCTTAGCTTCCTGGCAGCCTTCCGCTTCCCTGTACTTCCCCTTCCATCCCGAAGCCCTCCATTCTCTCTGCTGGAGATGCCTTTGTAAAGCCAGGCTCTTCTCATGCCAGATGGAGGCCAAAAGGGTGGGATTGTCCAAAGCCATCACTTGGTGGGGTCAGAAAAAGACGTGAGACACTTCCTCCTCTGCAGGAAGCCAGCCAAGGAAAACTGAATGGAATGTTGCTGTTTTAGAGCATTTGGGGGGTCTCCTTCTAGGGCCAGAGCAATTGTCACAATCACAGGCAAACCAAAAATGTGCCCTCTTGCTGCTGTGTAACCTCTTTCACGGCAAAGGCTCCTGGGAAGATGGAGAACACGTCACTGGGAGGTTGACCGTTGTCGTGAAGTATCTTTATGTGTCAGAAGCCAGGGGCATAGGGCTTCTGAAGCCTCTAAAGAATTCGAAATATTGACGTTCCCTTCCATCAGTTTATAAGTGAGGTGTCCTGAAGGCCTACTGTGTGCCAGGCACCATGCTGAGTACTAGGGATGCAGCAGGGAGCAGGGTACAGGCCCTGCCCTGGGGGAGCTCCCTGTCTTGCTGGGGAGGCGGGCACAAAGCAGGCAACTCCAGCATCAAGTGATAAGTGTTCCCTCCTGCTAATGCGTCAGTGCACTGCTGCCAGGCAAGTCCCTTGGAAGTGGCGGAGAGTAAGCAATTCCTTCATGAAAGACTTCCTTTGTTCCTCTTGTATGGCCAAACACAGCACTTGGCAAATCAGAGAGGAGTAATAAGGACTTGTTGATTGATTGATAAAGGGAGTTTCAATACTCCAAAGGACCATTTATATGGGATACTGAGTAATTTTGGAAAGCAGTATGGAATAAATGAGTGGGTGAAAATTTCCCATTGTCCTACAACACAGAATGCTTTCTAGGTCAAATTGTAATGTTTTTAACTAAAGCTCAAAATTTCTAATGTGGGCAGTTACCAAAAATTTTGCTAAATGTTAAGACCAATAATTACATTACTATATCTTATTCTCTTAGGTACCCACTGGTTCCAGCCTCTCTCCATCTGAATCAGTTTTTTTAAACCACCACAGACCTGATTCTGTGATGAATTTGATTAAAAATGCTCCATAGTGTAAACCCCTTAGCCTGGCATTCCGGGTCCTTCATGAGCTGGCCTCATCCGGCCTCCCAGCCTCACTTACTGCTTCTCTGATGATACACTCATGGGAGTGTGTCATGGTGCAGTACAGGAGCCACTTGTTACAGCATACGCCATGGCTTTCCAGCTTCCGCATTTTCTTTTATGTGCTATTTCCTGTCCCTAGAATGTTCTCCTCCCATCTCCTACATCAACTCCTATTTATCCTTCATGGACCAAGTCCAATGTTTCATCCTCCAAGGCCTTCCCTGATCTTCCAAGTCTCCATGCTCCCTGTGCACACAGCCATTAGAGCCATCATCACCTGCTGTTGTAATTATTTACTGTGCTGTCCCGCCTCTCCGACTGGAGGTTTTGGAAGGCAGAGACCAGGCCTCCCTCGGCCTGGTGCCTTCAGAACCCTCACGACGTGTCTGCAGGGATGAGACTGAGAAACGGATTCACGGACAGCTATGAAAACGTGCCCTGTGCACTTCAGGTCCCTCCACTGCCTCCTTTCGGAGCGGGAGGGCCTTCCCTCCTCCTTCCTCCCACTTTTGCTCCTAAAGAAAGTGAGCGAGAAATTGCTGTGTCGGATTTAACTAAAGCCATGGTGAACATTTGTGGCTATTCATTCTTTCCTTTTCTCAAGATTTAGATGTTAAGGAAGGCAGCCTACCAGAGAGATATAAAAAAACAACACAGAAAACCAAGGCAAGAAAAGGAAGTTGCACGGTGAGGGCAACGTATTTCCCAACGATCCTGGCTGATCAGGGCCCCTCTTTCTGCCCCGGCTTGGTGTCAGCTGTGGAGTCCATGGTTATTAAACTTACCTGAGTGTCATCCGTGGTAACTAGAATGTCTTGAAAAGCCACAGATGCCCATAGGGAAGCCCTTGCCTTAGGCAGCCTGCGATGCAGTTCCCTCCAGCCAGGGAACAGGTGCCAGGCAGAGCACTGAGTCTAGAGTCCCCCTCCGCCAATTCACACTCCTCATCCCCAGTCCACACACACCCACCCACCCACAGCTCCCACCCAGAGCCCTTCCGCCACGACCATAACTGACTGGCTGGGACCAGCTATCATCCAGGCCTCTTTCTCGATGTGCATTTACATACCTTTGAAATGTTGCTTAGCCTGATTGAAGAGAAGCACTCTTTGTTGGTGTTGGATGACTCTGTCTTCAGCCCAAATTGCTAATTGACATTTTTATTATAGAAAGGAAGTGGAGCAATTCTGAATACTGTAAAGACCAAAGCAAACCCGGCCATGAAGACTGTCTACAAGTTCGTAAGTACTGGTCTTGCTCTCAGGAGCCAAAACAGATCAGTCCCTTAGCATGATGAGACTCTTTATTTATTTACTTATTTTTGAGACAGGGTCTTGCTCTGTTGCCCAGGCTGGAGTGCAGTGGTGCGATCACAGCTCACTGCAGCCTTGACCTCCAGGGCCCAAGCAATCCTCCCACCTCAGCCTCCCCAGTACACCAGGAACTACAGGTGTGCACCACCACACCTGGCTTTTTTTTTTTCTTAAGACAGACATGTCTCAGTATGTTACCCAGGCTGTTCTTGAACTCCTGGGCTCAAACAATCCTCCTGCCTTGGCCTCCCAAAGTGCTGGGATTACCAGCATGAGCTGCTGCACCCAGCCAAGTGATGAGACTCTTAAGTATACCTGGTCCTCTGTTGCAGAGATGACTCAGGCTGCCGAGCTGTTTCCTGAAGGTCTCAATATTCTTCAAATTATTTAGCAGATTATTATAACCGGTTCAGTGACATTTTTGATTTATAGTGTTGGTGCTCACATTTGCCACAGTAGAGAAATGGGAGGCTACTGGTTTTAGCTTTTAAAATGCAGACTAGGTGGCTGCACCCTGCCTCTGTTTCTGAGACCCAGAAGCATGGCCTCTCTGGTGTCTGGGAAAGCCTTCCTGCAGGCATCCCCATTACTGGGTCAAAATAAAGCAGCCCCTTTGCAGGTTACTGAAGAGTGTTCATGGTGGCATACACCACTTAATTTCTGTCCCAAATTCTTCATCATCTCTCTGATCACTGCCCTATAGGAAATGCATTATTTGTAAGACTCGTGTCCACAGCCGAGTGAAAACAGGAGAGCACATCTGTTCCCGGCGCTCCGTCTTTCACAAGCATCGACTATTTTTTCTTGTGACTTCTCCTGCTTGCTAATTTGACCGTGAGCCACTGAAGCGGGGTGGTTTTATTTTATTTCCACTTTTAATTGTGTTAGTCCTCTCTGTGCTTAAACTGTGGTTATTTTAGCAGGGTGGGTGGCTGCCAGCAGAACCACACAGGTCTAAAATGACCCGAAATCAAAGCCAGGGTGTCTGCCAAAATGAGATTTAGGAAATGGCACTTTAGAAACCCAGCAATGTGTCTGTTCCGTCCATTCAGCCTGGGCAGAAAATCAGTCCTGGGGCCGTGCCCTGGTGAAATAGAATGGATATTCTGAATCTTCCAGCCAGAAACACGGCTGCTGTACTCTTACTGGTAGCTGTCACCAGGCTGCCGAGATAAATAATTATAGAGAGCAAAAGAAGGGCTTTGGAAGGGAAAGAAAAAAAAATCTGTGCCATCAAAATGCAGAAAATAAAATGTCTCCAGCCTCTTTAAGGGTTTTTTTTTTTTTTTAACCTTTTGCTGTTATATTTG
Source organism: Macaca thibetana thibetana (assembly GCF_024542745.1). Taxonomy (NCBI): domain Eukaryota; kingdom Metazoa; phylum Chordata; class Mammalia; order Primates; family Cercopithecidae; genus Macaca; species Macaca thibetana. Next base: position 15,208,825 of record NC_065592.1, read on the forward strand.
TTTTCATAGCCATTATGTTTTCGACTTGATGATCCCATTTTTCCTTCCTTTTTCTAGTAATCAGAGAAGGTGATTCTCGACGGACTGAAATCAAGCATAGTCCCTGCTGGAAACAGAAAGGGAATCTTAACTTAAATTAATTTTTCATGCAGGCAAAAGATCATGCAAAAATGGGAATAAAAGAGGTGAAAAACCGCTTGAAGCAAAAGGTACTTGAAGTTCTTATTCAAAATGTATAAGCACCATGTATGAAATGCATGGCCACAAAAAAGTATGAGGGGATCAATAGAGGGCTGTTTGATACAGTGTTGTTAACACACTTCAAAATGCATTACCAGCTGTCCGGGAGTTTTCACACTGTTATAAATATTCACAGACAAAAAACTGTCTTCAAATAACATTAAGACTCTGGCTTAAACCCACAAAGGCGAGCAAGTTCAGAGTTGCCACTGTCGGGCTGTCCCTTGCCCACCCCACCAGGCCTGGGTTCACAGGCGTCTGTAGAAATTGGCTTGGTGCTCCCATCTGGCATCCGCCCACCCCCTACGGCCGACCTCTGCCCCAGGGCCGGTTGTAACCAAAACCAAGGAGCATCTCTGGGGAATGATTGCCAGGGTCCAGCATGCACATGGCCACCGCCCAGACACAGCACAAGGGGTGGGGCTGAGCAGAATGCTGTGGGTTTACCTCGCCCTGGGGGACCAAGTGAGCGTAACCCAGTGGGCGCTGTTGAGACTGTGAGTGTGGAGGGGAGTGCTCTGATTGTCTTCACCCAGCTATGTCCTAGCTAAGATTTCCCCAGCCCGAATCTCTTTTTTTTCCTTTCTTTTTTTAATCTGACATTTTTTTTGTATTTTATTTTATTTTAATTTTTTTATTTCCATAGGCTTTTGGGGGAACAGGTGGTATTTGGATACATGAGTAAGTTCTTTAGCTATGATTTGTGAGATTTTGGTGCACCCATCACCTGAGCAGTATACACTGAACCCAATTTGTAGTATTTTATCCCTCACCCCCTTCCCAGCCTTTCCTTGAGTCCCCAAAGTCTATTGTGTCATTCTTATGCCTTTGCATCCTCATAGCTTAGCTCCTACTTATGAGTGAGAACATACGATGTTTGGTTTTCCATTCCTGAGTTACTTCACTTAGAATAAGAGTCTCCAATCCCATCCAGGTTGCTGTGAATGCCATTAATTCATTCCTTTTTATGCCCCCAGATTGAATTTCTAGACTTAAGACAGTGAGGTTACTATAACAGGGAGGGCTTTTTTATATTATTATGAATGGCATCATCATCATTATTATTGTTGCCACCTTTTTTTGGGGTTTTTTTTTTTTTTGAGACAGAGTCTCACTGTGTTGCCATGCTGGAGTGCCTCAGCCTCCGAAGTAACTGGGACTACAGGCACACGCCACCACACCTGGCTAATTTTTGTATTTTTAGCAGAGACGGGGTTTCACCATGTTGGCCAGGATGGTCTCGATCTCCTCACCTCGTGATCCGCCTGCCTCGGCCTCCCAAAGTGCTGGGATTACAGGTGTGAGCCACCGTGCCTGGCCTGTTGCCACACTTCTTTAAGCTCCTCTTAAGGGTGGTCCAGGCTAGGAGCTTTCACACTTAGTCCTCAGAACAGCACTGTGAAGTATTGTTCCCATTTCGTGAGTAAACAGACCACAGTTCAGAGGTGAAGTCATTTGCCCAGGGCCACCCTGAGCCTAGCAGAGCCAGAATTGGATTCCAGCTCCATCGACATCTGGTGGCTGTGTGCTCTTACTGCTATTGCATTGCACACTGCCTTCCTCAAACAAGTGTTTTGTTTTCCAAAAGATGTTTGGGATCACCTACTTCATTATCCCTATGCCCCCAAACGTACCACTCTAATAAGGCCCTTTGTCTAGCTCTGCAGTTTTTAAAAAATTGAAAGCAGTTTTAATTTTCTGAAGTCAGAAAGGACCTCTAATTAACTTGAAAGGGTCGAAGGAATTGATTCCTTTCTTTTAATTGGAAAATAATTTGCTCTGACTAAGCATTTAAATTCTTAGTTTCGGCTGAGAGTGGATTTTTAACAGCTGAGATTCACATCCTGAAATAAAAGCTCTGTAATGTAAATCCAGATAGACCTTAAACTGTAGTCTGTTTGCACCCTGCCAGAGACTGGCAGGTGGCATTCTTTACTTGGATGTTATTTAAGTCCCTAAATATACCTTTTTATCTCCCATCCCAGTTGCATGTAGCCGAATTGGATTGCAGACATAAAACGGAGTGGCAGGGAATGGGGAGTTTTCCCTCCTTGATGCCTGGATCGTAGGCTCTGCTTGGTATTAGAATATCCCCTGAAGTAAGCAAAGAAAGGGGCCCCTCCTCAGGCAAAGGCCCCATGCGCCCTCATTGGTCAGATCCACTCTCTGCAGACCATTAAGCTACAGACATCACCTTACCTCCCTACTTGTATGTGCAAGCCTCTGGTCTTAGGAAAATCCCCTTCTTATGATAAGTAACATTTCTGCAAATAACCAGTTAAGCTCCGATTTTTTTAATGTGGTTGTTCAAAGGTTTGTTTAAACAGTCTAGATCACTTTCCTTCCACGCTCTCTCCCTTTCCGTTCCTTGATAGTATCTAAAGCAGATGTCGCCCTCCCCTTCCCTTCCCCCTGCCAGTCTTTTCAAGAATAGCTTCAGGAGATAATGTTCTATAGAGAGTGTCAGTACATTTCAGGTGACACAAACGGTGAAGGCATTTTATAGAAATGTGGCTTGTCACCATTGGACTGTTGACAGATCTATTAGTGCACCCTTTTCAATTTTCACTTTTCCCCCCTTCGGTCGTACAGATTTCCACAGACTTGATATTTTGCAGTTGTTCTTGGAAGGGAGCTATTTTGTAATTGAAACTCTAGCATTGTTCGCATCTACGGGACTTGGGGCTCCAGCACTCTCCAGCGCCCTTTCTTGAGCTAATTTAGGATCTGGCTGCACCTGACCTCTCACATAGCAGTAGAAAATATTTCCTTGGTTTTTTTTGTCCTTCTCCCCTTTCCCTCCTCCCCTTTATCTGGCAACGAATGTACCTCGTGGCTCCCCAGATGCCTCTAATATAGACATCTCAAGTTTGGTTTCTGCCATGAAATTGAGGCAGTTTCCAACAAAGATCCAATTTTCAAATGTGCTGGGTTGCCACCTGGCCTCCTGTAACTCTGCATAGCAATGGTGACCTTGCAGATATAATCAAGAACCCAAGCTTGCCCTCTTCACCCTCGCCTTGGGTTTGAATTGCAAATAGAAAATGTGGGGCCGACCTGTGGAGAGGTCACCATGGTGTGTGGAGGGTCCATCTCTAATATGACTGAGCAGGGCCCCTTCTCCATCCCTTGTTCATTTGTGCTGCAGATTTTCAAAGCATTTGAAATCGGAGCTTTCAGGATATCCGTATGACCATTGGCAAATAATTGTTAATAGATCCGATGGTGTGGCTTTTTTCCATACCTGCTCTGCTTCAACCCAACAACAAAAAAAGAAGGATGGATAACATATTTCTCTAGATAAATGGAGCAAGGTGGTCAGGTTCTTCTATAGCTTGGCCTCCTTTGAAGTCTGACTTGCTCAAAATTAGGAAAAAGAAGAGATGGCAAAGATGCTACCCCGCCATTGCTTTCTAAGGATGAGTGTAGTGCTTTCATCTGGAGTGTCTCCCTGCCAGTAGAATGCCTCCTGGATGGCTCGTGACTGTCAACAAATTGCCTTCCGCTGCAGCACTGTGCAGGGCTGGCATGAGAATGCCCCGCTTTAAAAGCAGTGGCCGCAAGTACATTTCTCCTCACCTGCAGGCAATGTTAAGACAGCCACATAGGGATGTCATCTTTTGCCTATTGAGGAACCCCTGAAATTTTTCTCTTTTTTCTTCGGTATCAAAATGATTTAGCCAAATGGGCCCATTTCACAGCCCTTTGTAAAGTTTCTGAATCTTTGATCCTCTTCTTTTTTTTTTTTTTTTTTTTTGTTTTGTTTTGTTTTATTTTGTTTTGTTTTGTTTTTCTTTGTTTTGAAACAGGGTCTCACTCTGTCTCCCAGTGCAGTGGCACAATCACTGCAGCCTTGACGTCACTCCCAGGCTCAAGGGATCCTCCCGCCTCAACCTCCAGAGTAGCTAGGACAACAGGCATGCACCACCATGCCTGGCTAATTTCTTTTAGGGACAGAGTTTTGCTGTGTCGCCCATACTGGTCTCAAACTCCTGGGCTCAAGCGATCCTCCCTCCTGGGCCTCTCAAAGTGCTGGGATTACAAATCTTTGATCTTTAAAAGACAAATCGAGCTTGTTGATTTAGAGTCTCTGTGATTGAAAGGAGCAAATTCACAGTTGCTTTCACAGAGGCTTGAATTTCTGGCCAAACTGTTCCCATTGAAGGGAGTGAGTAAGCATGCGTGGGGCAGGGCGAGCTAGGTAGACGCTGGTAGAACAGTCGTTTTCACACCTTATCACACAACTGTCAGCTCCCTGTCTCCCGACACATTAAAATACGCTGCAGCCTCAATCACAGAAATTCCAACTTTGGTTACTATTTTGATATCAATATTCATATTTTAATTTGCATTTGCTGTGCTGTGAGGTGGCCTGGGAAAAGAAGGGTGCGGCACGAGTCTGTAAATGGAGACGGGAGTTCTCACACCCGCAGCGTGAGTCAGACGGGAAGGCCTCTGCCCATAGGGGCCTTTCAACTCCCCCACATGGTGATGCGGTGTTTGGGCTTCTGAGGCAGGCAAGCTGGGCTCAGTGCTGGTTGTATAGGATATTAACCGTGTGACGTTGGGTAAGTTACGAGGCCTCTCTGAACCTAGTTTTTCTCATCTGTTAACTAGAGGAAATACAGGTTTTTGCTGGATCGTTGGAAGGAGTGGAAGAGATAATGTGTTGAAATAGCAACACTTAGTAGCCACTGAATAATTGAGAGTTTCCCTTTTGTCTGTCTTTTGTTTGTTTGTATTTGAGATGGAGTCTTACTCTGTTGCCCAGGCTGGAGTGCAGTGGTGTGATCTCAGCTCACCACAACCTCCACCTCCCAGGTTCAAGTGATTCTCCTGCCTCAGCCACCCGAGTAGCTGGGATTACAGGCACCCACTGCACCTGGCTAATTTTTGTATTTTTTGTAGAGACGGGGTTTTGCCATGCTGGCCAGGCTGGTCTCGAACTCCTGACCTTAGGTGATCCGCCCGCCTCGGCCTCCCAACATGCTGGGATTACAGGCATGAGCCACTGCATCTGGCCCTCTCTCTCTTCTTATGTCCCACATCTGGAACAGCCAGTCTGCCCAAATACCCATGCACGCACATCTGGAGACCAGTCCCTTGAGGTTGTCCATACAACGACCAGAGGAATCTGTGTAGGACCCAGCACTGACCAAGTCACTCCCTTGGTTAAAACATTTCAGACCTTTTAAACCTTCCACCTCCTTGCCTGGGGGCAGCCCAGGGGTGGAATGCCCTGGCCGCTGGGCCACAGCAGCCTCTGCTGTCTGCCTCCCTGGGCCCGGGGCTCTACTGTCTCATCGCTGGCTCATAAGTCCTTTCCTCGGCTCCCACCCAAGCCCCTACCCAAGGCCACCCAGAACCCTCTTTGTCCTCTAGTCTTCTGAGACCCCGGGTCCTTGCCTCCCCGATTTCTCATGGAGACTCATGTCCAGAGACTCACCGTATGCTGTGCCTGCCTTCTCTGCAGAGGGCTGGAGGTTAGAGCATAGTCATGGCTTCTGATTCCAGTAAACGCTCAAGGAAAATGACAGGAATACAATGACTTTCTGACTGCCTTGCTTTACCGAGGGACAGGAACTGGCAGGACCCCCGTAACTCTCTGAGCTGAGCCTTGGGGCTCCAGGAAGAGATTTGCCACCCTGTGGTGGCCCCTGATCTGTAGCTCTGTCTGGCGTCTTCCTCCTGTGTGACCCTTCGGGAAGGAGCAGGTTTAACCCTCCTGCTAGCTTCTTGTTTCTGCTTTTTAAAAATGACATTTAGAAGGTCGGGTTTTTTCCTGTTTCAAACAAAATGCATGTTTATTGAGGAAAACTCAGTGAAACAGAGGAACAAAAAATAATCTCATTTTATAACCTGCATTTGCATGTACTATATCCTGGGCATTTCCCAGACCACTAAATATTTCTTCAACATGTCTTTATTTTATTTTGTTTTGTTTTGTTTTTTGAGACGGAGTTTTACTCTGTTGCCCAGGCTGGAGTACAGTGGCACGATCTCGTCTCACTGCAACCTCTGCCTCCCTGGTTCATGCGATTCTCTTGCCTCAGCCTCCCAAATAGCTGGGATTACAGGTGTCTGCCACCATGCCTGGCTAATTTTTGTATTTTTGGTAGAGACGGGGTTTCACCATGTTAGCCAGACTGGTCTCAAACTCCTGACCTCAAGCGATCTGCCCACCTTGGCCTCCCAAAGTGCTAGGATTACTATACCAGGCCCACATGTCATTATTTTAAATGATTACATCAGATTTTATCTGATGGACATACATACATTATTTAATATTCCCATTGTTGGACCCTTACATGAGTTCCAATTTTTTTCTAGGCAAATACCCGCATAGGCAAGACTTAGAAGAAATTCTTATTATTTCATTAGGGTAAATTTCTAAAAATGGGAGCAGTGGGCCAAAGGGCATGTACATCTTTTAGGTTTTTCATATAAATTGCCAATTTATATTCCCACAAGAAGGGTTTGAGAGTATCTGTTTCCCAAGCCCTTTGCTGACAGCTACATTAGTTCTTAGGCCACAGTTTCTTTAATCATGGGAATCAAAAGTTGCTGTTATTAGCTCCCTACTATGTGTAATATCTCTACCAGGAGATAGAACAGAGAATTTGAATGCCCCCTGCCTTTTTTTTTTTTTCCCCCCCTTGAGACAGGGTCTCACTCTGTTGCCCAGGCTGGAGTGCAGTGGCTTGATCACGGCTCACTGCAGCCTCAACCTCCCCAGGCTCTGGTGATCCTCCCATTTCAGCCTCCCAAGCAGCTGGGAATTCAGGTATACACTACCGCATCCAGCTAATTTTTATATTTTTTTGTAGATATGGGGTTTCTCCATGTTGCCCAAGCTGGTCTCAAACTCCTGGGCTCAAGTGATCCTTCCACCTTGACCTCCTAAAGTGCTGGGATTACCGGCGTGAGCCTCCATACCCAGCCTCTATTTCTTTCTTGACTTGGGCTCCTCCTATTCTGCTGCCTGTGGCATCCTGAGAGGAAGCTGTTGTCCTTCTTCAGGTGGAGGAAATAGTAAAGAGGCTAATAAATTGGTAGCCTGCACCACAGGACTTTATAAGAAACCTTTTGCGTCTTTGGATCTTCTAATAAATGAAGGTGCAGCACTGCTTTTTGACACACAGGTACATTTGTGTATTGGACACATTTCCCTTCCAAATGTTTAACTCCACTTTACAAAGCTTTATTTGGAGCATGTGCTAGATTCAAGGCTCTACATTAGAGAACCCAGACCCCAATGAACTTACAGTTGATAGATATACAAAAGTAAGATAGCGCTAAGCATGGCAGCCTATGATCAGTGTAACCAGGGGCTTCCGAGGAGATTACATCTGAGGACTTGTTGAGCAGCTCCTCAATTCAGAATACCTTCACTTGTGCTGTCGTTACGGGTTGATGTGGCATAAAAGCGCCAGGACGCCCATAGCTCTGGGCTCCTCCACCTTCTAACTATGTGGCTTGGGTAAGTTACCCCTTCTGAGCCCTATTTCTTCACCTATAAAAGCAGGATAATCCCATTTACCTTGTGATCATTGTGGGAACTAAGTGTGAGAATGAAGGTCAAGGGTCTGGAAGAGCGCAGGGGTGGGCCGTCCACACAGGGAAGCTCTGCTTTTTAGCAGGTGCTCTCTCCGTTTTGCAAATTGAGGTTCAATTTGCACAGTGCTGTGACATTTTTCAAAGCTTCCTCATATCTCATTTCACCCGTTCTCCCAGTAGCTTTGACGTTTGCCAAGCAGGTGGTAGTCTCCCATTGCAAAACTAAGGCAATAGGTGCAGAGACGTTGAGTGAATTGGAAAGATTAGACAACTAGTTAATGGGAAAAACAAAACTATCGTGAACTAAGACACTTTTTCCAAAACTACTACGTGAATTGTTCTTTTTTTTCTAAATAGCTATTACCTTAGAGTTTTCTATTAATACCAGTATTTTCTTACCATATTACTTTGCAGCTTCATTTTTTTTTTCAGCCAAACACAAACAGGCACACACACCCATGCACAAAATTTTACCTGAACCAAAAGTGAATTTGTTCATGTTTGGCCTTATTCACTCTCTCATATCTATCCTGTAGGATCTTCACCTGGATCCAAAATGCCCCTTTTGCCCGTTGTTGTTTTCTAGCACAGATGGAGCCCCTCCCTGTCTTTTTCCACTTGACCTGAGCACCTTTGGACAGCTCCTTTCCAAAAGAGCTGTTTCTGTTTAGCCATCGACAACCTCTTTCATCACCGAACCTCAGCCTGGCTGAGACTGGCTGATCAAACGTGGGCCACTTGATCCAAGCCCTCCCTGTAAAGCCAAGAGGTCATCATCTCCCTTTGTTGTTTACCAAGCAGTACAGATTCCTCAGGTCTGGCCTCTACAGGCAGCCTTGATTCCTTAGGAAAGGAGGCCAGCTGGTAGGCAGCTAGATGTGTGAGGTCAAATATTGGTGGTGGAGGGTAGGTTGTATAATTTCCATAATTTACTGAATGGCTAATAATGTTCTTGACACTCAGTTGTATTATCTGTCTCCTTTAATCTTCATGCTACCATATGCCCATTTCACAGATGAGGAAACTGAGTCTTAGAGATGTATATAAGTTTCTTCTTTAATGCATTATTTTTCAATAAGGGACCACTTTCCTCCATGTCCCACCATTCTCTCTTAGCTGAGAAGTTAGGAGCCACCAAGTATCAAGTTTCTCATGTGCAGAATTTAATCAGTACTAAGGGGATATGTTTTGTTGACCAAAGTATTTGCTTTGCAATGAAAATAATTGGAACTTGTGTTCATTATATAATTCTGGCTGAGTTATTTTTATTTGGTAAGAAAAATGATTATTTAAATATTTATTTGTACATGTATTCTCCGCCTGGTTCCAATGAAGACTGAAGCAACTTCCTTGACTTGAGTAAAACACGGGACCCTTGATGCATGAGTGGCCCCATCCATGCTCCAAATGACCCGTGTGTATAGTCAGCTGCCGGCTTCAGCCACCAGAGCTGTGACCTGCCTTTTCCACATTGGTGTTTTCCTTTTCCTGATAATTTGACTTCAGTCATCGGAAGCACAGATTAAATGTAAATTTCTGGATTTAAAAAGATTTATTTGGTCCCTAAATGTTTCCCAAGTCATAGAGTGCTGATTCAGACTTCAGTCTTTTTATTTTCTGCCAGAAAGATTAGGGGTAGGAAGAGGTAGGAACAAACACATCTTATTCACAAACAGCAACATCATCAGTAAACAAATGTGGAAAAAGTGTCCATACTCATAATTAAAGTAATGCAAATTAAAGCAACAATGAAGTCGAATTTTTCACCTATTAAATTAGCGATACATTTTTTAAATGATACAGCTCACAAATACCCTGAAACTGGTAATGCATCCATTGTTGGTAGTTGGTATAAGTTGGAAGGCAATTTGATAGAATGAATAAAAAGCCTTGAAAATGTTTATATCTGTTGACCTAGTAATTTCATTCCTGGGGATTTCCATAAAAAGAAATAATATGAAAGAAAGAAAAACTGCAGTATTTATCACTGGCATTTCAAATGTTTAAAAAAAATTAGAAAGAACCCTAAATGCCCAATAGTAGTGGAATACTGAATTGTGTTATATTAAATTATTGTATATCCGCTCAGTGAAATATGCATTAGTAAAATTATTTTTGTAATGACTTTGTAGCAACATGAAAATGCTTGTAATACATTGGGAAAAGCAGGATATAAAATTATGCATGAGCTGTGATTGCAAGTAATTTTTAAATGTCTGCATGTGGACAAAGTGAATATATAAAAATGAAAATAGCCGCGTAAGAGAATAAGATGAACGATAATAATTGTTTTCCCCACTGTTGTGAATTATTATGTTATCTTTATAGTTTAACATGGATGGTTTGGGTTTCTCTAGTTCTGAAAAGTCAAAGAGCCAAATTAGCCCTCCATTCCCCCCATCTTCATCAGGAGGACAGGCTTAGAATGTCACAGAGAGAGTCATGTGGCAGGCCTCTTCCTTGTGGGGTGAGAGGGAACACAGGTGCCGGAACCCCAGTGCCAACCCTCGACTCTCCTTCTCCCTGCAGGACATTGCTGAGAACGGCTGCGCCCCCACCCCGGAAGAGCAGCTGCCAAAGACTGCACCGTCCCCCCTGGTGGAAGCCAAGGACCCCAAGCTCCGAGAAGACCGGCGGCCAATCACAGTCCACTTTGGACAGGTGTGTACCCTGGCCCTCCTACCTGTCCATTTGGGGTTTTTTTATTTTCGTTTTTAGCAGCAGCTGTAGCACATGCAGCAGATGGTTTTTCATTTCAGTTCTCTTTGGCAGTGCGGCTCCACGGAGGTTTTCACATCTTTAAATGTTTATTTGGTGCAAACATGTTTTGCAGGCAAATTTTCAAAAATTTTGAGGAGACAGCACAGCTGAGGTCATAAATGAGCGGGACTGTTGAATGAAGTCATTAAATGCACTGCTGCCTCCCTTACTCCAAGGCACTCTGCTTAAGGTGCCTCTGTTAGCTAAGCATCTCATTAGAACACTTTAGCATCCCGGGCCCTTCTTTGCACACTTCAAATAAAAGGCAACAAGCGAAGTCTTAAAAAAAAAAAAATCAATTAGGAGTTCTTTATTAATGTACTTCCTGAAAATCAATATCAGGAGTCGTGCTTCTGAGAGTAAACACCCGCACTACAATTCTAGAGATTCAGTTTTTTAAGCAACTGTTTTCAACTACCTGAGCATTTGAAAAATTGTCTATTTTTTTTCCCTTAAGTAAAACATTGCAGTCTGTATAGAAACTAAAATTTTGTATCCCCTTCCTACTTGTAATTATATTTTTGGTTAAAAAGGATTGTGTACCCTTTCCTACATCTCTTGAATTGACTTTTGGTTGGTGAAAGTCATCATTTGGAGAGATCTATGAGAAATGGCTCTTTTGGCAAGATATGGCGGTAACAAGAGTTTGCAAGGTTATTTATTTTTAAATCACCTGATTCTGTAGCCATTTATTAGATGACGCATGATTAAGAGTCTTTATGATTTTTATCTTAAATGTGATTGCTATTTCACCACGTGTAAAGGACCTAGAAGCCTACATTCCTGTTTTTAACAGACCTTTATCAAGTGCCTACTATGTACCAGGCATTGAGCTATGCAGAAATGAACGAAACTAACAAAATTCTTGCTCTAGGTTATTACTGTAAGGGGTGAGTTGGTTGGAACATAAAAGTCACTCTTCTCTAATCAATATTTTCAGATAATATATGTTTATACATCTTTAACTTGGGGAGGTTCTTCCCTTTTCTGATTTTAGACTTAAAAGGATGTGATAAAAATTGAAATGAAATGCAAGGAAGAAGAATCCACAGGGTGATACTCATTTCGTTAATGAGTATTTTCAAATTGCACTGGTGTCTGCTCCCCTGAAGAGCTGCCTCCCCCCAGCCCCAGGCGCAGGCCCTGTTGGAGAAATCCGCACCCCAGTTCCCTGGCTGTGTTCGCTGAAAGCGCAGCCCCTGGTTGTCGCCAGCCAGCGTGGCATTCCAGAGTCAGCTTCCTGCTTTCCTTTGTCCTCATTCCTGCACACACCAACCTTCCCATGAAAGGAGCCCCTCACTGGAGTTTGGAGCCCATTACAGAGAAAGAGGGGGCGGGGGAGAGGGATTTCATGGTGTTAAACATTCCATTTTCGAAACACAAAAAAAGGAGGCCCTATTTGAAATGGAGAAAGACCTTCTTTCCATTTCAGCCAGAAGTAGAGATTCTTTAATGTCATTCCCAGCTAAATGCAGAATAAGAGTATGTGTGTGTGCACGGGTGGGGATAAACAATGAAAAAAGCCACCCCAAACTCTGTTGAAATAAGAGCTGTCTGTGCCTTCACCGGTCTGCAAACTGGAGAGGATGAAAGTGGCTTTTTTTCCCCGTTTGTCACTTCCCTCACGTGGCTGCCAGCATTATGCAAGTGTACAGGAAGGCAGGATTTTTTTTTTTTTAATGCATGCATGCGGATTAAGGTCAAGCCCCTAGTATCAGCCATGCAGCAGACTCTCCCTTCCAGCTGCAGCCGCAGAGCCTACCCACAGCCGCGAGATGCCTTAATTGAGACGTGCTGTCAAAGTGACAAACACATTTGCATACAGTCTACACTCTATTTATTTTCTCTGGAAAGGTCTACAGTCTGCTGTTGGTTGAACATTCTTAATCAGTTTGCTGTAAGTGAACTGCCAGCTAGCTCACTTGTGCTGGCCCCTTCTTCATTAGGTGACAGATTAGCTGCAGGGGGAGGGGGGTTGAGCCAGGGAAACCACAGACCCCTTTCTTTTAACTCTTTCCAGCTTTGCCCTCATGGTACGTTGTCCTTGAGTCTTTTCCCGGGTCCCTGGTTTGATGGGCTGTTGACCGTAACAAGTACCGTTTCTAGAGCACCTACTGCCGGCAGGAATGAGTTTTAAGGACTCTATATTCTTCCCAAAGAACAGTCTCTTGAGTTTCATTTCAAAAGTTTTTACCACGCTCTCTTATCATCTATACTATTTTTTTTACTTGATAGTTTTATTTAAACAAGACTCAGACCTGACATCTATAGCATCTTAGCCTCATCTTCAGAGATGCCATTGGTGAAATTATAGGTTTAATATACTAGTACAAGTTTTTTCTAACATATAAAACAATTTGAAGTGTTTCTCTATGGATCACCTAATGCACTCACGTAATCCTAATGGTATATATTCTCGTTTTGGAAACCAACGGACTCCTCGGTATCTTTTTTGTTGTCTCCACCATATCCCTTTGAGGAAGGGACCATTAGCCGTATTTTATTGACCCAGAGCTGGAGCTCATAGACATGAAAGAACCTGCCCAGGGCCACCAGCTTGGAAACCCAAGCCCAGACACCTCACCTCGAGCCCACACCAGCTCTCAAACCAAGCAGGGACTGCATGTGATATGTCTATTAAAGCTGCTGTACCCCGCCCTGGCAAAATAATCTTAACCAGCCAGAGAGAGCACCTATTTTAACCTCAAAAAATATCCTTGCCTTGGGTCTGTGTTTCTGTGGATTTCATTCTTTAAGAACAGTTCGCTTGCCAGTGGGGATGGAAACCGTCGAGACTGTTGCCTTCATCTCTCCACCCGGCAAGGCCGGTGCCTGTGCAGCTAGCCAGGGCAGCTCCACAGAGACCTCTGACAACAGCTCTGCAGCGGGGGCTGGCAAGAGGGGAGCTTAGTGTTGAGGCAAGAGCTGCTACTACCAGGGGAGAGAAGGTGCTGCCTTGCCCTCCTCTCAGTGGAGTGTTCCTCCTTCCAGGCTGTGATCATTCCTCCATTTAAGTATGCATCTATTCACCTGTCTATGGAGACCTACCATGTGTAAGATGAATAAGTTCTCAGTCCCCACCATTGTGGGGCATATTGATGAGACAGACCAGCAGATGGGCAGGCCCAATTGGAGCGATAAAGACAATGAGGGAAGTAGGCTCCAAGCACTCCCAGGGCCCCACAGAGGCTCCCTCTTCATCTCCAGGCCCACTTCATAGTCATAGTCACTTCATAATCAGTCATAGTCCACCTCATAGTCCCAACTCGGACACTATAATTAAAAGATATTTTGTCAATAGCCTGATCAACATGGTGAAACCCCGTCTCTACTAAAAATATAAAAATTAGCCAGGTGTCATGGCGGGCACCTGTAATCCCAGCTGCTCAGAAGGCTGAGGCATGAGAATTGCTTGAACCCAGGAGGCAGAGGTTGCAATGAGCTGAGATCGTACCACTGCACTCCAGCCTGGGTGACAGAGCGAGACCCTGTCTCAAAAAAAAAAAAAATTTTTGTCTACAACCCGAACTTGCTAATAATTCATTTGTTTTCTAAAGCAGACATGTTAGGCCACTCAGCTTGTCAGAGCAAAGTAAATAGGTTTTTAGTTAGCCTCTGCCTCCCGATCATGTAGTTTCTTTAAGAATTCAAAAGTATCAACTTGAGAATGCTTATTCCTGCCTTGAAGGATGTTGCAGTTTAGAGAGGCTTTAAATTACTGTGTTTCCCCTTCTCAGGTTTAGTATCATTTGGGAAACAAAGCCCAGGGGACAGTCAAATGAGATAAAAGTGTTTATTGATAAGCCTGAAAGGAGAATATAGCATTAGACCTGAGGGCAAATGTTGCAAACACTTCACCTGAGAATGTGAAGACTGCGTTCCTCCACTCGGAGTAAGTGGACAATGGCAGGTGTCGCCAGCATGGAGCTGCCCATAAACTCCTAGCGAGGAGGAGCTACGGGAGGGCCTTGCGCTGGCTGCTCCCCAGGAGGGAGCTGGAAGGGGTGATGGAGCTCAGTTCCTTCTCCCAGACTCCCCCGGAGGGCATTCCTCCTCCTCCTCTGGGCAGGATTGAACAAGAGGGTGCCTGGCCAAGCCAAGGATTCCCGCCGTGGATTTCTCTCCTAGGGTAGGAAATAGAAGCTCCTCCTTCCCACAGCTACAGAAGGAGTGAGGGAGCAGTGTCCTCCCCAGCAGCCCTGGGCACCCCTTGGTTAGAATAGCTGGCCTTGGCCCGCTTCCCTCCCGAGGACCCCTGTGGAAACTGCTCTGCTCCCTACACTTAATAAAACGAGTGAGCCATAGATGCTTTCACATCCGTGGGCGTTGACTTGAGATTTTGCCATCAGCAGGTGAGGAAGAAGGCATTTTACCCGTCGTACACATGAGGAGGCACGCTGGGACAGCGTTGCTGGAATGAGTAGCTAATTCTTACTCCAAAGCCAACAGCAGCACCTCTGCTTCTCTTGGCTGCGTGCAGCTCTCCCTCCTTGCTAGGAGAACGGCCTGATTGTGGAGTTCAGTGACACCGGATCCTAGTCCTAGGTGCAGATGGCCAAGGCTCTAGGCCTTGGCCGAGATTGAGGCTTCCCTGAGAATATCACAGCAAACCCCTTCCAGAGCCCCCTTCTTTGTGTTTCCCCCAAATGATTGATCCTGCAAACAAAGTAGTTGCCTGCCTTCCAATCTGATAGATTCCAAAAAAACGTGTATTGAAAGGTGCTGCCTCTATTCTTCTCCCATCTGAACAAAGGTTTCTAAACCTCTTTAATGTAAAGTTTGAAAAGCTGGTTAAACCAAAACCAAGCACCACTGTGGCTTTCAGAGAACTGCGGCAGAGAGGTCTGGATAGCAGCCCAGGAAGTTCTTGGGATGTGGTTGCCGGCTTGTCTGTGCGTATGGAGAATTCTGGCATCAGGAGCATGAGCCGGGTCATTTAGTGCCAGTCCCATGCTAGGGTGGAGAAGATGCCGAGCTAGCAAATGCCTTCTCAGCACCCTTGGCTCTGAGTGCCCTCAGAGATTCCTCCTGCCCCATTGAGCTAGGAAGCCACACACAGTTCCCTTCACTTCAGCCATTGCCTCCTCACCACCTCCAGCAGGTGCACACCCCAGGCCTCTGATCTGAACATACACTCCCCACCAAACTCACTCCTCCATCTTCCACCCCAGTGAATGACACAGGCTGTCTATCCAGAGCCAGGCTCCACCCTCCCCCTCCCCAGATCCTCTCCTTCCACCCCAGAAAACTGCTTCATCTTCTCCTCTCCATCGCCTTTGCCACAGCTGTGGTGCAGGCAGCATAATCGCTCACCTGGACTGTTTCACAGGCTCCTAACTGGCACTCCCCATAGTCCTCATGTGACCTTGCTGGGGTCCACTGTAAGCATGCACTAGTGGCCGCCTCACCCCCGCTCCCGGCTTCTCCTAAAGACTCCATCTTCCTCCTCGGCCCCTTCATGATATGTCTGTCCGACCCCAGAGCAGGCCTCCCAGTAAATTCTCCCAACTTCCCTAGGAAGAGTGAGTTGCTCCTGTCTTCATGCTACCCCAGAACTTTGCACACACCACTTGTCACGCAGCCCTGCGATTTTTCTTTAATGCTTGTCTTCCCACCAAAAGTCCACTGCAGGGCCTGGCACTGAGCTGGCAGTCAGTGCACATCCTGGGGTTTTATTATTGGTGTGGATGTTTAAATTAAGGAATAATTGATTGTTGTTGAAGCACTTGCTGTGCATTCAGCAAGTTATTTGGTTTCATTTCTGTTGCTATGCTTGTAATTCTAATTCATTTGAAGAAGAAAAATGAACATTGTCTTAGTGGTCACAAACTATTTCCAAATTCACTTTCCATAAATAAGGATTTTGAAGTGAGGCCGGGCGCAGCCAGCACTGTAGGAGGCCAAAGCAGGTGGATGATCAGAGGTCAGGAGTTCAAGACCAGCCTGGCCAACATGGTGAAACCCTGTCTCTACTAAAAATACAAAAATTAGCCAGGCATGATGGCATGTGCCTGTAGTCCCAGCTTCTCAGGGGGCTGAGGCAGGAGAATCGCTTGAACGCGGGAGGCGGAGGTTGCAGTGAGCCGAGACTGTGCCACTGCACTCCAGCCTGGGTGACAGAGCGAGACTCCATCTCAAAAAAAAAAAAAAAGGATTTTGTTTCCATACAGAAACAGCTTTGTGTTATAGCAATTTAGATCCTGTGTCATTTTATTTTGTGTGTTTTTCTGAGTTCCTAAGGTCAGTCATATGTGCCCCCAGAAGGGAATGGAGAGGAATGAGGCAGAAGACTGGGACCCCCCTTCTCCGGTGCCCCAGGGATGGGCAGAGCTGTGCAGGAGCAGCACAGTGGGGAAAGCAGTCAGGGGAAGGGAGGGGCCCATCATCCCCTGAATCACATCAAGTGAAGCAAGCAACAGGATAAATTAGGCATAAAGATTTTATCTGTGAAAGAGACTAGGATACATGCCCAAGTGCAAAGTGTGAACCTAACTTGGATTATGTTTTTTTTTTTTTTTTTTTTTTTTTTTTAAGGAAAAGAAAGCTTTAAAGACGTTCTTGGGAAAGTTGGAAAATTTGAAGATGGACTGGAATGTTAGATGATGATATGGGATTAATGTTAATATGATAGTTTTGTAGGGTTTAATCTTTATTCCTAGGAGAGGCAGGCTGAAGTCTGAGGGGTGAAGTAACACGATGCTTGCAACTTACTTTCAAATGGTATTTGAAAAAACATTGCACATCATGTACACACACAGGCTCACACATATATACGATCCATTTGTAGAGAAGAGAGAGAGAAAGCAAATATAATCTCCTACTTCCCCAAGATGTACCTGCTGAAAGGCAAACGTGGATCAGTTCCTGGAGACAATGAGGTAGAGTGGACGAAGCACAGGTTTTAGAATAGGGCAGTTCTGGGCTTAAGTTTCAGCTGTGCCACTCACTACCTGGTGACCTGCAGTAAGTTACTTAGCCTCAGTGAAATTCCGGTTCCTCATCTATAGAGGGGTCCACATCATAGGTTGCTATAAGGATTAAATGAGACATTGCCTTTGGTACCTAGGTCGGCGCAGGCGCACAGGCCCCTGGTAAATATCAGTCTCTTTCCCCAGTGTGCAAGGGGGAGCTGGCTGTGAATCATTTGCTGACACTGCCTCCCACCCAACCCTGTCTGCCCAGTCTTGGCCTTCACCGAGGCTCTCAGAGCACACACTACCTCGGGGGCGGCCCTCTGCATGCAATACATGACCACTGACCTGTGTCCCTACACCTCTGGGTGGGAAAGGCAAAACCCAAGCCCAGAGGAGGCCCAGTGCCGCCAGGCAGAGGGAGAAGGCCCGGAGCCAGCACCAGCAAGAGCAGATAATGCTGCCCAAGCCTGAATCAAACATGTGGAAAGAAGGGGCCATGGGGCAGGTTGGGGCAGAAGGTACCTGGTGGTGAGCATTGTGGTCTACAATCCAGTCATTTTTTTTTGCCCATCCCAGTCACGCACCCACAGTCCATGAAGCAGTACACCCTGCACACCTCTCTTTCAACCCCTGTTGTTTCCAAAGCATATTTCTCCTTTTCCATTGCCCCTGTTTCTTCCCCTCTCATCCATGTCTTTGTGTGAGAGAGCAGAGGTAGGGTTGTGATCTCCCCACTCTGCTCCCTCCAGCTTCTCCTGCTCTGATCCAGCCTCTGTGCCTGCTATAGGGTGACCGCAACACTACCCTCCCTTCAGTCCTGATAGGGTGGCTGTCCGGAGTTGTTTGGACTCATTTGCTGCCATGACCAAAAGCAGTGTGGCCCCTAATTGGTGGTGCGTTTGTCAGGTCTCCCTGATGAGGGTGGCTGGCTAGGCCTGTCTTTCCACATGTACTCACCTTTTCAGAGCCCAGGCTAGCCCAGAGACAGCTTTCTGATGAAAGGTTAACAAGGCTGGGGTTTGCTCCTTTGAGCCAGACATACTCGATTTCAAGAAGAAAAACTTGCCAATCAAAAAAGAGAAATCAGATTCTGGAAATTCATAATGATTGAGCTGAACATTCAGAAGCTGTGTGATTAGGCATTCAGCGTGGCCTCCTCAGGTGGTATTCCTCTCGTTACAGAGAGCTGGAGAAGGCCAGAGAGCTCTGCAGTGAGGCCAGGGCTCCTGATGTGCCATGGAAGAATTGAGAAATGTCAGCAGCCGAGTGAAAATCCAGGTGCAAAATAGTAATTTGCTCTCTAAGCTACACCACCTCTGTTCAGCCCAAGTTTAGGTTGGCTGCAGAACGGCTAGGGACCAAGCTCAGTCCACCCCTCCAGACCTTCCAGATCATCCCTCCTTCTGGGACTTGAGCACTGTAAAGTCAGTTTAAGCATCCCATATGTGCAGGGTGTTGGGATGGCCTAAGAGCAGTGTGGAAGGTCATGGAGATAAATTGCTCACCTCCCATCAAGCTCCACACTGAGACCTGGAGGGAATGGGTCTCTTGTTTCATCTCCAGGGACCATGCTAGGCCATTCCAGTAGATTAGCCTACTGAATCCCTCCAGCCAACCTGTAAGGGTCTCAGGTGGTATCCTCTCTTGCAGAGGAAGAGAGAGGCTCACAGAGAATGGGGCCTTAGTCAAGGTTACACAGGTCAGAATCAACAGGATTCAAAGCTACATTGTTTATTCTAAAGCTCGCGTTCTTGCCCAACTCTATGCTGAGAACATGGCAGTTTCCTGGGTTGTAGTGAGAGGACCAGTGCAACCACCTGGGCAGGTGGCCCAAGATCCCAGAAGGGTGGACCACAAGTGAGACTGTTCATGGTATCCTTACAGATCTCAGGCCCTCCTTAATGTTTGTAGGCCTCAGTTGGAACCAAGACAAGTAAGCTGGTATCCTGCACCTGGTGTAGGCTGTGTACATCAAACTCACCCCTAGACCCCAAAGGCATGTTGGATGATATTCTGGTGTGTGTGAGAGAGTAGAATGCAGGATAAAAGCTGGGCACGTGTGGGAGCTAGCACTGGAGGTACCAGAGGCCAGTCCAGTCCCACACCCACAATTACTTTGGCATCAACCTAATTTAGCTGTGTCTACATTTAGTTAGGGTACATGAGACATAAAACCTAAAAGAGAAATTGTTGGCTTATACTAGCTTCAGGTATGGCTTGGTATCCAATCATGTTCGTTAGACCCCAGTTTTTTGGTTTTTGTTTTTTGCTTTTGCTTTGTTTTGCTTGAGACAGGGCCTCACTCTGTCACCCAGGCTAGAGCGCAGTGGCATGATCTCGGCTCACTGCAGCCTCAACCTTCCAGGCTCAAGCCATCCTCCTGCCTCAGCCCCCCAAGTTGCTGGGACTATACAGATGCACACCACCACACCTGGCTAATTTTTTTTTTCTTCAACTTTTACTTTAAGTTCCAGGGTACACATGCAGGAGTGCAGGCTTGTTACATAGGTAAATGTGTGCCATGGTGGTTTGCTGCACAGATCAACCCATCACCTAGGTATGAAGCGCAGCATCCCTTAGCTGTTCTTCCTGATGCTCTGGTTCCCTTCACTGCCCCTCACTGACAGGCTCCAGTATGTGTTATTCCCCCAGTGTGTCCATGTGTTCTCATCATTAAGCTCCCACTTGTAAGTGAGAACATGCAGTGTTTGGTTTTCTACTCCTGCACTAGTTTACTGAGGATAATGGTTTCCAACTCCATCCATGTCCCTGAAGGACAAACGAGGACATGACCTCGTTTCTTTTTATGGCTGCGTAGTATTCCATGGTGTACATTTTCTTTTTTCAGTCTATCATTGGTGGGCATTTGGGTTGATTCCATGTCTTTGCTATTGTGAATAGTGCTACAGTGAACATACATATGCATGTATGTTTATAGTAGAATAATTGATATTCTTTGGGTATATAACCAGTAATGGATTGCTGGGTCAAATGGTATTTATGCTTTAGATCTTTATGGAATCACCACACTGTCTTCCACAATAGTTGAAATAATTTACACTCCCACCAACCATATAAAAGCATTCCTTTTTCCCTACAACCTCTCCAGCATCTGTTGTTTCTTGACTTTTTAATAATCACCATTCTGGCTGATGTGAGATGGTATCTCATTGTGGTTTTGATTTGCATTTCTCTAATGAGTAGTGATGTTGAACTTTTTTTCATATGTTCATTGGCCACATGAATGTCTTCTTTTGAGAAGTGTCTGTTCATGTCCTTTGTCCACTTTTTAATAGAATTTTTTTCTTCTTGTAAATTTGTTCAGTTTCCTTGTAGACGCTGGACATTAGGCCTTTGTCACTGGATCGATTGCAAAAATTTTCTCCCATTCTGTAGGTTGTCTGTTCGCTCTGATGATAATTTATTTTGCTGTACAGAAGCTCTTTAACTAGATCCCATTTGTCAATTTTTGCTTTTGTTGCAATTGCTTTTGGCATTTTCGTAATGAAATTTTTGCCTATACCTATGTCCTGAATGGTATTGCCCAGATTTTCTTTTAGGACTTTTATAGTTTTGCATTATACAATTAAGTCTTTAATCCATCTTGAGTTAATTTTTGTATACGGTGTAAGGAAGGGGTCTACTTCCAATTTTCTGCATGTGGCTAGCCACTTCTCCCAGCACCATTTGTTAAATAGGGAATCCTTTCCCCATTGCTTTTTGGTTTTTTGTTTGTTTGTGTGTTTGTTGGTTTGAGACAGAGCCTTGCTCTGTCACCCAGGCTCGGGGGCAGTGGTGCAATCTCGGCTCACTGCAACCTCCACCTCCCAGGTTCAAGCGATTCTCATGCCTCAGCCTCCCAAGTATTGGATTATAGGTGTGTGCAACCATACCCAGCTAATTTTTGTATTTTTTAGTAGAGATGGGGTTCCACCATGTTAGCCAGGCTGGTCTTGAACTCCCAGCCTCAAATAGTCTACCCTCCCAGCCTCCAAAACTGCTGGGACTACAGGCACAAGCCACTGTGCCTGGCCCCTATTGCTTGTTTTTGTCAGGTTTGTTGAAGATCAGACGGTTGTACATGTGCAGTTTTATTTCTGAGTTTTATATTCTGTTCCATTGGTCTATATCTGTTTTTGTGTAAGTACCATGCTGTTTTGGTTACTGTAAACTTGTAGTATAGTTTGAAGTCAAGTAGCATGATGCCTCCAGCTTTGTTCTTTTTGCTTAGGATTGTCTTGGCTATTTGGGCTCTTTTTTGGTTCTATATGAATTTTTAAATAGTTTTTTCTAATTCTGTGACGAATGTCAATGGTAGTTTAATGGAAATAGCATTGAATCTATAAATTACTTTGGGCAGTATGGCCATTTTCATGATATTGATTCTACCCATGAGCATGGAATGTTTTTCCATTTGCTTGTGTCCCCTCTTGTTTCCTTGAGCAGTGGTTTGTAGTTCTCCTTGAAGAGGTCCTTCACTTCCCTTGATAGCTGTCTTCCTATGTATTTTATTCGTTTGTAGCAATTGTAAATGGGAGTTCATTCATGATTTGGTTCTCTGCTTTGTGTATAGGAATGCTTGCTATTTTTGCACATTGATTTTGATCCTGAGACTTTGCTGAAGTTGCTTATCAGCTTAAGAAGCTTTTGGGCTGAGACTATTGGGTTTTCTATATATAGGATCATGTCATCTGCAAACAAAGATAATTTGACTTCCTGTCTTTCTATTTGAATACTCTTTATTTCTTTCTCTTGCCTGATTGCCCTGGCCAGAACTTCCAATACTATGTTGAATGGGAGTGGTGAGAGTGGGCATCCTTGTCTTGTGACGCTTTTCAAGGGGCATGTTTCCAGTGTTTGCCCATTCAGCGTGATATTGGCTGTGGGTGTGTCATATATAGCTCTTATTATTTTGAGGTATTTTTTTCAACACCTAGTTTATTGGGAGTTTTTAATATGAAGGAATATTGAACTTCATCAAATCTCTTTTCTGCGTCTATTGAGATAATCATGTGGTTTTTGTCTTTAGTTCTGTTTATGTGATGAATTACATTTATCAATTTGTGTATGTTGAACCACCCTTGCTTCCTGGGGATGAAGCCAACTTGATTGTGCTGGACAAGTTTTTGATGTGCTGCTAGATTCAGTTTAACCTGGTTAATTTTTGTATTTTTTTATAGAGACAGGGTTTCGCCATATTGCCCAGGCTGGTCTCGAACTCCTGAGCTCAAGCGATCCTCCCACCTCAGCCTCCCAAAGTGTTGGGATTACAGGTGTGAGCCACGGCGCTCAGCCTAGACCCCCCTTTTTTTTTTTTTTTTTTTTTTTTTTGCTTCGTTTATTGGCCTTGCCTCTTTTGCTATGACCATTATCAGGCAGGCTTTCCCCTCCTGGTGGCAAGATGCCTGCAATCCTTCCAGGTGCAAGACCAACAGGAAAGTGACTGTCACATCCTAGTAACTCCCATGCAAGGCATGGCATTGACTCCCTGGGCTGACTTTGATTATATGCCCATCGGAACCAATTACTGAGGCCAAGGGTTTTTTGTGTGCCACAGGTAGGGCCCCTCCTGAAGCACATACCTAAGGGGTCATTCCTGAAAAGGAAATTGGGGCCATTATCAAAAGAAGGGAGAGAAGATCAAGTTGACAATGTGTGCAGAAGCCAAACAGGAGACACTGTCTCAGCTCTTTGTCCACATGTCTCACAGCAGAGAATGGTTCATACCCAGAGCTGTGGGGATCCTAAAACCAAGAGAGCTGCAAGGCTGAGAGTCAAGGTCAGACATTAATCAGGGCACCAGATAGAGGAGGGACAGAAGAGAAATGGCAGGTTAGCGCATGGCAGACCAGGGAGGTAGGAGGCAGGGTATAGGGATGGGCACAGCTGTCTGCAGTTGCCTGTGATAGCTCCTGGAGACTCAAGTGTGACAAAGTCCACTGCAATCCCGGGGCTAGGAGAGGAAAAGGGTAGAAGCTAAGAACCTAGGTCATTCGTTCAGCAAATCATCACTGATGCCTACTCTGTGCCACATCTGTGAAAGCAGAGATGGCAATGACACGGTTCCTGACTTCAGGGGTCTAACATTCTTGTGGTGAGTGGTTCAACTTAATTCTGATGGACAGAATCCATCTGGTAAGTTTGAAAGGCCCAGATTTGTGCTTGTGTGATCATGCCATAAGGCATCTCTAAGTGCCCTTTTTGTTTGTTCTAAACTTCAACAAGTTTGGTCCTCAGGGTGGTCTCCCCACCAGCATTCTCATGAGGTGCGCATCAGCTCCTCACGGCCAGCTTGCGGGAGATCACTGGGAAATAGATGGAATGTTTTGTTAACACCCTTGCTTTTTATCTGCTTCAAGGACTAGGCAGAGAGCTTGTCTTTCTAAGATGGGAGTGAGCATCTTCTTCAGGCTGCATCTGAGACGCATGGGGAGGGTTCCAAACCAGAGAAACTAAACACGGTGGCTGTTCCAGGCTGCTCTGCGATGAGGTGGCAGCTGGTTTCATGCAAAGGGTCTGCCCCTGGTCCAGGCAGTCCCCACTTGCTTTCCCCAGCCAGTTGCAGTGGGCATTTCTCACCTTTTAAATCCTTTCTTTGGCACAAGTTATGGTCTCCAGAAAAGCTCAACTAAAATACACAAAGAGGAACAGAAACTAGACTGGCTGCAGCATGGCTGACTGATTGAAGTGTAGAGTCCAGCCAGAGAGGGAGGTCTGAGCTGAGCTTTGCACCTAGGACCTGTGTTTGGTCCTCCCTTCCCTTAGATGGAGCTCGTCCCTGGCTCTGTTCTGCCTCTAACTCCACTCCCTTAGGAGCCACGAGGCGCTTTACCTGTGGTTTCTAGCACCACCTTTGTTCTGGGAGCTCCAGGCTTCTGTTTCTACTCATTCCTCTTTCACAAGCTTCAGCTACTAGAATGTCTTAGTCAGACTTCCCAAACCAGCTGCATCCCAGTTCCACCAAGGTGTCAGCCCCTCTGCACCCGTACATTCCTCATATCCCTGGGGTCCTGTGTCTCTCTCCTCGACTGGTCCATGAGGCACAGTGGGCATCAGAAAGCATCAGCACATAGTTGATATAGGCAGGCCCTGCGGCCTCCTGAATGTGGGCACCTCTCCAGGATTCTCTCCCTGACCACTGGTTTGCCTGTATGGTCAAGAGGACGTACCCAGCCTCCAGGACCCTCCCTGCCAGAAATCACTACCAGCCCTGCCAAGCCCGCCCTGACCACAGCTGGGCCTTCTAGACTGGAGCTCCCTGCCATCCTCCACTCCTGGCAGTTCCTGCCCACCCTGCAAGACTCTGCGAAGTGCCCGTGCCCTGGGCAGAGTCCCTCCTTCTTCTCTAGTCCCCAGCGCCTCATGTTTATTTGTTCACCAGCTCCTCATGGACATCTGCACTGGGGGACCCAGGGATGAACCAGCCCCTACCATCTCCACTGCCAGGACTGCTTTTCCTCTTCTGTTCCACCTGAACAGAAAATCCTCCTAACCCTTCAAGGCCCTGCTCAGGCACCGCCTTCCCTTGGCAAGCCCCTGCCCCCACCGACTTCTCCAAGCCCAGTCATTCCCTTGCTGCTCTGAGCCGGCACTGTCCCTATGCCGGCTTGCTGGGGGTGCATTTATACCCTGTCCCACAGAAAAGGACAGAATTGGCCTTCTCTGTATCCTTGGCACCCTCACAGGGCCTGGCACAGACGGGCTGCCCCATGAGAGTTTGGGGAGTGATCAAGTAGTGAGTGAGTGCAGTCAGGAAAGGCAGTGACGCAGGGAAGAGGCGAGGCCAGGTCCACTCACTCCTTGTGCCCTTGAATAGTCAGTCAGTTCAGCGGAGCAGGAGAAATCCAGCAAAAGGCAGTGGCTCTTGTTCTGCGGCGCCTGCCCGCGCTTTAGAATCCCCGCATGTGGCGCCGGGTTGTGAGAGACAGGATCCTGAGTCCCCCGAGGCTCCACCGTCAGCGGTGTGACAGCGGGGCTTCTCTGCCAAAGGACTGGCCAGAGCCTACACACAGCATTTCTTTAAAGGTCTGTATCAGAGCTGCTCAGAATCCAGCTCCCTGCTGGGGAGATATTGAGCCCAACAGGACAAGAGTGGGAAATCTGATTCAGCGAGACCAGAGGAGACATTTCTCAGATTAGAATTCTCTGTGCCAAAGGTGGGGAGTTTATCACAGCAGGGAAGGGGAAATAAAACATAAAATATTGAAAATAAATTATATCCCACAAGCAAGATCCTCCGAGAGAGTCAGCTCTGTGTCTGTGGCTGTGCGGGGAGTCCCCGCCCCATGGCCACGGGAGTGCTATGCCAGAGGCTGCTTGTTGCACATCCACCATCAGTCCCTAACCCTGGCAGAGCCAAGTAGTGCCTGCAGGCTAAGGAAATGATTAACCTGGCCATGCCCAGAGGAAGGGATGGCAAGGACTAACCAAGACATGGAGAGTAAAAAGGGGTTGGGTAGACCGAGGGGTGTTCATTTACAATGTAGACCTCCCATGTCTCAGCCAAGCCCCTTCACAAGCTTTGTCTCACTTAATCTTCTCAACTGCCCTCTAAGACTGATGCAGTTATGATGATCCCCAGACAGCTAATGCTCAGAGAGGTTAAGCACTTTGCCCAAGGTCACACAGTAAGTGGCAGAGCAAGAATTCAAATCCAGGCCTATCTGATACTGGAACCTGGGCTCTCCCACCCTTCTCAGGGGTGGGGGAGCTTGAATTTTATCCCATAGGTGCCTAGGAGCCAATGAGGGTTGTATTCAGAGAAATAGCAGCTGGGAACATGTATGCTGGGCCACTGTGGAAAGGGATGGAAGTAGTTGAGGCAGAGAGACCACTGATGATCCCATGGACATTGCTCAGGCCAGGGCTGGTGGGAGCCTGATCTGGGATACTACTTATGGGGGTGAAGATGAGAAAATGATCCGAGAGACATTTAGGAGACCCAAAGGACAGAACTTGGCGGGCAGCCGGATGTCCTGCGTGGGAACTGTTGAAGTTGATCATAGAACAGCACGGGGCTGGACACAGGCTATGTTCCTCTTCATCCAGCCAGCACGCTCCAATGAGGCTTGAAGTGCAGTCCATGAGGAAGGGATGTCCCTTGGGGTGTGCAGGATTGATGGACACCTCCCTCAGCAACCCAAGAGTAGGAGTTTCTGCTCAGGGGCAGAATAGCCTGCTTGGAGGAAAGAGGGTACAACTCCCCCGACCTTCACTGTCCTTGCATTTTCCCTGGGGCTGTCTACCAACCACCTTCCTTTTCATACTCCCAGGGTGCTGTAAGCACCAGGATACCCGTAACTTACTCCACCCCCTCTCCCCAGCCTAGGGTGTGGAATGTTATGGCTGCTTCCCTGCAGGTTGCCAGCTCTTCAGCCCCCAGGTCATTTCCACCAAGGATGATGTACAGTATTATGCTAAACCAACTTTATGGGCAGCCCCTTAAAATGCAGGCCTGTACCTATGATGGATGGAGCACATCCAGTTGTTTAGCCAACCACTTACAGTTTGTTGCAAACTTGCAAGAACCACACATGGGCCTCTTGTTAGGCCTGTTACGCCAAGGACCCCATAAATAAATAGTAGCGTGTATCTTGGTGCATCAGGACTGGAGTATGGAAATAGAGGTACTGTATAAATAATGCATATTTACAAAATAAATATATCCTATACATGAGTGTGTGCAGCCATAACCAAAGCATCTAGCTTAACAACCACAGAAAGCTTTGAGGGTCTGCCAAGTGATCGGCTCCCATCCATCAGTGTGCACCAGCATTAGAAATGACCGCCGAAGGGAGGGGGTCCTCCTGCACGCTGACCTTGAGGCCTTTGCATTGAGGCAAGTGGTGAGATTGCAGGTGGGCACCCTGACACACAGCTTTTCTGCCAAGGTGTGAAACCTACCGCAGCCATGTGTTCCTGCAGATGTCTTAAGGTCTACCGCCAAGCAGAAGGCTGATTAGCGCCAAGTTGCAGGACGTAATGGGTTGCACCTACAGGAAGAGGGCTGGCTGGGGGAGGAAGAGATTTCCTAATTATGCAGATTCACTTAGGCTTGCAAAAGGAGCTGGTGAGTTGCCTTTCCAGGGAACTCTTACCGGAGCCCTGTAACTTTCAGCCATTCACCCTGAAGGCAGGGCCAAGCTTTTGGGAAGTCGGTGCCCCGTCTCTGCCGCCCCTTTTTGAGCTCTGAACCCCACCGGGCATCCGGCTCTAGCATCTGGAGCTCGGAAGAAACAGCTGACAGAATGGCCGCTGGAGTGGGCGCCCCTCCCCTCGGTTGTAATGGCACAATGCTGGATTTCAGTATTTTAAATGAAAAATATATGCAGTTAGCTGTGCGCTGACAATGTCCTTGAGGATTTGACAGTGAGATTTTCCAGCAGTTGGTCTTCGTTAGGATCCTGGCGGTGTTTAATAAGGCAGTCGAACTGCTGGCACCTTGGGTTCCTGTTTGTTCTCCGAGGGCTCAGGGGCTGCTGCGGTAAGCACATCGACCAGAGCTGATCATTACAAGGGCGTACGCCACCATGAATAAAAATGTCACACGTTTTCCCATCTCACAGCGGTACAAAATGTCAGTCCTGTCAAACACACATTGCAGGGAGCTGTGTGCAGTCCGTACAAATTGGAGAGCCGCATATTCCCCCAGCCTTCTGATATTCTTCATTTGAAGCTGAAGAAAAACAGTTGTTAACCTATTAGCTAGGATTTTAAACTCTGTTGAGGCGGTGGATGGGTAGACTTTGACACAGATAGAAATGTATTCCAAGGTCCAGGAATTTTAAAACCAGGTTCTCCGTCCATTTGTTCTGAGGGAAGGAAAAAAAAAAAAAACCTCTGTCTGGTGAACCTGACTATCTTTAACTGACACACTAGGGAAATTTTGGGATATTTCATATCTAAGCTTCCCATTGCTTCCACGTTTGCATTCCACTCGAAAAGTCTATTGCTTTGGGGGATGGCCCTGGGGCTCAACCCGTTAGGCTAGGAAACCTGTAGGTAGAGAATTTTTCCTGATCAGAAGCATGCCAGTAATATTGCCAGTCTTGCAGACAGAGTAGCTCCAATGATGGGGACAATGACTGGCGGGTCTGGCATTATTCAGATGCTGGGTGATGGCTTCACTGATAATTTGATGCTAGTTCCCCACTCCTGGGCAGCCATTTACTTTAACTTGACCACGTGCCAGGCCTTGTGCCAGGAGCCAGATGTGAACCCTCAAGGACTCGCCTTCTTAGGGGAAGGACAGAGGTAGGAGTGCCCAACTTTGTGAGCCAGGAAGAGAGAGAGGACTTTTGGGGGAAGGGAACAGAGTCGTGAGGGATGCAGGAATCCATCACGTGGTGAGGGAGGGAAGGGCTTGTAGGACCAGCACGTGTGCTGTGAAGGGCCGTGGCCCGTGAGGGGCTGGCTGGAAAGAAGGAGCTGCTTATGGTGGGGTTTCTGCGGGGAAGGGCTGGGTCTTGAATGGCCTGCTAGGGACAGGGATGTGAGCAGCTCCCCTGGGCTGCCAGTGGCAGGGAGAACAGTTGGAGGCTCGTGGTGACCTGACCGAGGAGTCCCGGACTCCCTTTCTAGAGGGTGCTGTGCGCTCGTCTCTGAACCTCTGCAAAATCAGGAGACTGCTTCTAATTTCCTAGTTGCATCCTGTTGGGGTAGACATCATTCCGGAGATGATAAATTAGCCGGGTTTTGCTGAGCTGGCCCTGGCCCTTAAATGTACTGAGCAAATTCTCACCGAGTAGGGACACAGGCCTGGTGAAATGCAGGCGGCTACAAAGACAAACCCTTCTGTGCGGTCAGAACAGACTCAGCAGGACAAAAGTCTCAAAGGATGTCAGAGGGAGGACTTTCCAGGGAGAGAGAGGAGCCCCCTCGACCCGAGGAGGTATGTTTTAACATCTTCCTTCTGCTGTTGTATGTCGGGTCTCCTGGGAGGAGCGCGGGCTTCTTTGGAGTCAGGCATACTTGGACTTGGATCCTGGCTCCGCCACCAGTTAGCTGTCAGGCCTGGCCTGGGCAAGTAACTGAGTGACATGGCCTCAGTTTCTTCATCTTTCACCTTCTTGGAGGGTTGCTGAGATCAATAGAGACCTCGCATGTAGATCTCCCAGCACGGGGCCTGGTACATAGCAAGTGCCAGAAAATAGTAGCCCCAGGGAGGAGATCATCTCCCCTAACATCTGGAAGCCCCTCCTCTAACGTCACCTTGTGTCCCCCTCCTCCTGGGAATGTCACCCAGGCACCCTAGATGCATCCCAGCAGCAAGGCGCCTGCCTCCTGGTTCTGTCTGGGCAAAGAATGGCATATGTCAGTGAGGTCCCTGCCCCTGCCCAGGCACCAGCCGCATCTGGTGCCCGACCTCCGGCCGCCAATGGGATGCCACCTATTCAGACTGTGCACCTGCACCCGACTAAAAACAAAGGGCTCCCCTCCCCCTGCCCCACTGCTGGCCCTCCTCCCTCCCCCGCCTCTGTCCCCCAAGCGGCTAGGGTCACCCGGCCCCCACACAGCCTTCCCTCACAGCTGCCTCGCTGCTTTTGTTCAGCATGTGAACTTCCCCGTCAGCCGAGCTCCTTGCACGGGAAGTAATCAGGGATCTTGACAAGGCTTCAAACCACAAATGCCACTACAAATTAACCAGCACCACTACAAAATACTACTCCTGTCAACATCGGGGAAGAATGCACTGCTCTTCAGGACCAGTCTGAGACGGCTTTCAGCTCAGCACTCACTCACGGCAAAGAGAGTGCCCGGACCCAGCCAGAGAGAGTCGTTGACAGGACTGGTGAGCCCCTGAATCGTGAGCGTGCCCTCTCCGGAGACCATCTCTGCCAGACCCTGTGGCAGGTGCTGCGGCTTTTCTTCCAGGACCCCCTTCAATCCTGAGCACCCCCTCATCTCCCTCGCAGGTGGTGCCTCTGGAGGGCAAGTCGTGGGGCACCCAGAAACCTCACTGTGGAGTCTGCCGTTCAGAGAGTGAAGCCCAGCCCCACCTCTGTGCGTCCTACCTATGTGCTGTGCCTTTGGGCAAGAGGCTTCCCTTTCCCTGTCTACAGAGCAGCAATCATAATAGAGCCTCTGTCTCGGAGTCGCAAGGACCTCTGGGATATCCTGAGTAATACCCACCCCTCTCATCCTCCCTTCCTTTCCCTAAAGAAACACGTCCTTGTTGCCCTGTGTGAGGGGACTCTCACCACGTGGAAACTTCTTCCTCAGCGTGACGTGCAAGTCCTTCCTGTACAGCATCTTGCAAGGAACATCCCTCTAGAGTGACAGCTTGTTATCTCTGCAAATGCTTCAGGCCTCAGGATCCCCACATCTCCTCTGGGTGCCCCGCTGAGTGGCTCAGGCAAGGAGCACGCTGTACGCTACATGACACAGGGGCCTGGTCTTCTCCAGCTGCCCTGGCTGAAGCTCTGAAGCGGAGGCAAGCATTTGATCCTCCCCAACAAGCAGCACAGCCCTCATCCAGGGTGGACGGAGAAGATCGGGGACAGCGATGGGAGCTGGGGGCTAGGTGAGAGCTGTGCCTGCGAGAGAGCTTGTTGGGCATCTCAAAGGAGACACTCCACAAAAATATCGCTTCAATGCACTTCTTTTTGGAGGCATATCAAAAGAAGCCCTCTTTTATTTCCATGCCTTGCATAATAGCAGATTTCCAGTCCCAAAGAGTAGAGGAGCCTTGCTCTCGGCCCAGAGGCCCTTTGTAAAGCTACAGAAAGCTTTGTCTTCCCCTCCCAACTGGGTCTGTTTCATGCATAGGTCAGAGCATTGATGTGGCTACTAGCCAGGAAAATTAACCAGGTGAACACTCTCCTCGTTAAACAGCCACAGAGTTTAATTGTGAATTTGTTCTCTTCCCCCTCTCCATTCCTGGCCATGTATTTGACTGGGGCATGTGCCTGGGACAAACTGAGAAATGGCAGGGCCTATCCAGCTTCCCCCTCTGGGGCCAGGCCTCCTTCATTTGAGGCAGGTAGGTGCCTGGCAGGGAAGGGAGAATTCAGAGTACACATTGCATGCAGAGGATCTGAGACCCCCTTTGGGGCCAGCTTCAGAGGCTAGCTCTGTCATGGACCAGCTGCCATCAGTCACACCCCACCTTCTTGGCCTCCCCTCCCCAGCCACCCCAATCTTTACATGCACAGTCCTCAGCCTTTAGTGAACCTGGTTGGTCCCTGTGACCTCCAGCTTCTGTTCACTTCTGCCTCCTTACCTGTACCACTCCCCGGTTGGGGTCTGGCCTGTCTCCCACCAACTTTGATATTTCACCTTCTATGTGGCCCTGTGGTCCCAGCAGTGAAGTGGGGACACTCATTCTGACGGCACAAGGATGTTGAAGGGATGGTCCCACATGTCCCCTTTACTGGGGACTGAGTCCATTCCTAAACAGCTTCCTGCCCTCTGCCCCATACACAAACATCATAGCACCCCTGCCCCAGCCCATAATTAACTCAGGATGAGCTCACTGGCCCTCTTCTCAGGGCCTGTCATCCACCTGCTCCGGGCAACCCTGGGCAAGTGCTTGCTTGCCCTCATCTGTGAAATGGGTAGCAGCCCTCATTCCCCGCAGAGGAGCCTTGCACTGGTGAGTGTGCAGCAGCTGCTCAGGCCCTGGAAGCACCGGCAGCAGGAAGTGCCTTGGCTCTGCCCACAGCACAGGCAGGCTGGCTCCCAGGCAGCAGGGACACCGCCTCCCCTCCCCTACACACTGCGCTCTCTGCCCCCAAGTCACCACCTGGCAGTCAAGCATTTTCTACCCTGCAGCCCCGTGCAGGGCGCCCACTCATCCACGCCACCCAGGTAATTAAGTTGATATTCCAACACGCCTTCCCCTCCTGACCTTTTGGAAACAATGTGTTTTGCTGCATCAACAAATTAACTGCAAATCAGATGCTGTCCTCATAAATGCCGGTTTCATATCCAATGAGCATACTCACCTGGCCCACACGGCTGACAGATAGAGATGCCGAGGGCCAGGCAGAGACCAACAAAGGCCAAAGAGGTCCCCTTTTCTCAGGGACTTCTGTGTCAATCACACCTTCGGTCTTACCCTCTCTTGTGTTCATATCTCCCAGCAGTGGTGTGGCCAGTGCGGGTGGGTTGACAATATGGAGGCCTGGGCAGGCTCCTGTGATTGGAGGGGAGTATCTGTTCTTAGAAGCCCACACATCCTCCTCCAATGCATTTTCTATACCACGGGCGTCAAGGTTTTTCTTATTGTGTCTGATTATATCCCTCCCACGGAGCTCAGAAGAAAATCCGCACTTCTCAGCCTGACATTCAAGGCCCTCTTTTTATCTGACCTCCCCCAGCCCCTCCCAGGTCCTGGCCTGCCCTGTCCTCATATTCAGCCCCACTCTTGTCTGATTGGACCACTGTGGTTCCCCTGTCCCCACACTCCCTACCACCTCCAATCCGTGTCAGAGACCTTCCTCTGCACCCCCTGCACGACAGCGCCCTCTACCAGAGTCTTGTTCAGACACGTGCCCCTGTGCCTGGGACGCCACGCACTGTTTGTTGAATGAATAGACAAATGAATCACATGCCTCCTTTGGAAAGCACCACAAAAAGATTCTTAAATAAGGAAAGAAGGAGAAGGTGTCAGTTACTCTGTCATCCGCCTTTTCTCTGAGGCACAGATCTCTAACAACAGATTCTAACCTCAGAAGGGACAAGGATTAGAAAAACCATGTCAGAAAGGATTCCAGGTGACTTTGGAAATTTTAGTTGACAAGGATAGCACAATGGGCTAAGAATACCTGCTTGTTTTAGTTTTCGCTACTAGCTGTGTGACCTCATACTAGTCCCTTAACCTCTCTGGGCCTCCTGTTTCCTGTCTCTGTAACAGGGAAATAATCCTTCTCTAACTTGCCTCACCAGGGACTGTGAGGTTCAAAAGAAAGTGGAGAAGTTAAAATGCTTTGAAAGGAAAACACATCATATAAATAGAAGAGATTATGAAAATCCAGTCTCCTTCAACAGAACCTTGCTGATAGCACACAACTTTGGAAAACCAGCGTCCTCACATCCATAGGACTTTGCTGGAAAGACCTGTGGGTCCCATGGGGAGATGGAAGATGGAGTGGTCCCATTTCATCCTCAGGATATCAAAACCGAACCTCGCGTTGTGGCTGTAACTGTGCTCTCATCCTCATGCCAGGGTTTGTAACCTGGGAATCTTGCCGTTTTACGGAAGAGTTCACTGAGACTTAAGAGAGGTTAAATCACTCGCCTAAGTTGCAGAGCCAATATTGAAGTCAGCTAGAAAATGACAGAACCAACTCGTGAACCTGCGTATTTCTAACCCGAAGTCTATGTCTTGGGGTTTACCCCACCAATATTTCTTTCACTTTAAGATATTTTCCCATCATGTAGGTCAAATCCCACCAAACTCTGCAGTCCTTGAGGACAAGGACTGTGTCTTATTCTCTGAATCCCCCTCGTCCTGGCTCCCAAATGGTTGTCATAAACCCACATAGGAGGGATCCTTCCACTCTGGGACAGTCCATCTGCTTCCCCTCCAGAAGTGTTTGTCAGGCAGGCAGGCACTTTGCGTTGACCAAACCTCCAGCCTTCTCCCCGCTTCGCCGGCCCTCTCACCCCTCCTACCCTGGCCCAGCTCGGGAAGTGCCGGAGGAACTGTCGAACTGAACTCTTCTTAGGAAAAGATCGCCAAAGGTCCAGTCTTTTTGAACTAACTTAAGAAACAGCAGTCTGTGTAGCCACATTTCAACCCGGCCAGGGGACAGAGGATCACATATAATGTGACCTCAATGCAAAGATGCCCAGACCGCTTCGATTCTCTGCTGCGTCTACTTTAAAGCTCTTCCAGTTTTACCTTCCTTTCCTTCGGCGGTGGAAAGAGCGCTCAAGTGGTCAGCGGTCAAGAGGCCTTCCCGATGACAGTCAGCACTCCCAGCTCTGCCCATTACCAGCTGGGGGTGTTGAGCAGATCGCTTTACCTCCCTCCAATCTGTTCCCTTTTCCATGGCCACTAGGGACACTTAGCGAGACCAGGAGCGCCAGGGTGAAAGAGGAGCAGGCTCAGGGGCCCAGCCCTGGGCTATGGGCCGGGGACGCGGAGAACCAGAGCGGAGTCAGGTGGAAGAGGAACCGCTCCAGCCTCAGAGTAACTTTCCCTGAGTCCTGGCCAGCTCTGCCGTCTTCTCGGGCCTCACACCACACTGTTGTAGTCCCTACATTCAGCTAGTGCTGGCTTCAGCTTCCAGAGCACCAGGGCCACTCTCTGGAAGACGGCATGCTTTTCTGAGTTGATCCTTTCCTAGCTCATCTCCTTACCCCCTCTTCCCACCCAAATCACTACCACTCACCTCCTCCGGCGTTTAATGGCCTCCAGAGTACTCGTCCCCCATCTGTGTCCCCAGCTGGGGACACCCCAGCTTATTTGGGAAACTGCAACCACCATGGCCAATGGCCCTGCCACGCCCTGTCTGGGAAGCAGAGGCCTCCCCCGGCAGCGTGTCCACTGTGCCCCTGGCCCTGCGTGAAGTGCCATCAGATGCCCCACATCCCTGCAGCAGGGCCCTCGTGACTGTGCTCACAGATGAGGACACTGAGACCCAGGGAAGTCACTTGCTTGCCAAAGTCACTCAGCAAACCAGCTAGGCCTGGAGCCCCTGCAGTGGGAGCAGGAGGGCCCTGCACACATCACATGTTCTAGTGTCCGAAATCTGAGACTGCCTCCCATGAGATTACTGTCTAATCCACTGGTGACAGTCCAGCTGCTCACCTGTCCCCAGCCTCAGCTCTGGTCCCCAGGGCCTGCACACTCCTGGCAGGGCATCCTGATAATTAGTGCAGCCCTCCCCTTCTCCCTCCCCCCAGCCCCAGGGTGGGCGGGGGGGTCTTTAATGCATAGCCCCTGGGAGTTCACCCTTCTCTTCCTGGTGGCCACCCCATAGGAGGTGTCCCCGTCCTATGCTCCAGCATCAGAACAAGCCCAGGATCCATGAGTGCAGCCCCCTGTCCCTGTGCGTTTCCTCTGGTGATAGGATCCCTTCGTGCCACCAACCGACAGGGAAAACTCCCCGAGTGTCAGAAGCGGCAGCGTGGCTTCCTGTTCTTGGTTGCCGTGGTTGGGTTTTATCTGTCTGGGTGCGCCAGGACATCTGTACCACATTACTCTTTCTTGGCATCATTACACCCCCGCCTGGCTGACTCTGCTAACTTCTAGGATGGGTGTGGTCAAGAGGCTGCCTTCTTCCCACCATTTATCAATTCAGTTGCAAAAGAACCAGCACTTCCTGATGGCAAGCAAAAGAAAATAAGTTAATAAGAATCTGGAGAATGGACATTTGGTGTGTTTTTACATGTGCCAGGAAGTTTAAGCCAAAAATAATTTGCTGAGCACCTTTTAGGTATCAAGTAGTCTACTAGACCCTGTGGTAAACAGAGCAGTGAGTGAGCTGATAGACAGCCGATGTGCTGTGGATGTTGAGGCGGGGTTTCACCAGAGATGAGATTGCCGAGGTGGCTGGTGGAGCCCTGAATCTGGAGGGCTTTGAACGCTTCAGACAGCATTTGCCAGGGGATATTCATGGGTGTTATAGGGAAAGCAAGTCTGTGTTCAAATAAAGTTGCGAAATAGGACTTTTTGAAAAAGAGTTAATAGGTTTTTGCCTGGTTTGGGTGGGTTTTTTTCTTGCAAGACTCGCTAGCCTTTGCTATGCTAACAGGCATTGTGAATCCCCGAAAGGAGCAAGACAGAAGACAGCGTTTCTCAGATTTGCCTGACTGGGGAACCTCCTTTTTTCCCTTCATACAATGCATCTCCCAGGATGGCGTTTCTCAGCAGACACCCTGTGAGATGCCGGCCTTCCGCTGAGATGATTTCAGCTGCCAAGTGCCAAGATTGGGTGGGCATTTTTTTTTAAGTACACTCTGGAAACAAATGTAGGCGATGGACTGGGAGGGGGAGAGGCTGGAGGCAGGGAAACCTGCTGATGGTAATGGTTGCTAATGTCTGTTGGCGGCACTGTGCAAAGAACCTGACGTCCATCATCTCGTTGAATCTTCCTAACAGCGCACTCAGGTAGGCGGTGCTGTTACCTGCACTTCACAGATGAGGACAGTAAGGCTTGGAATGGTCAAATCGTGGGCCTGGAGTAACCCAGGGAGTAAATGGGAGAACTGGGGTTCTGTCTAAAACTGTCTGACCCCAGAGGCTGCCTCCTGAGCACTCTGCTGCACCGACACCCAGCAGGAATGGAAATAGCCCAGGCCAGAGGTGACAAGCAGTGAGGACAGCGGGGCGGGAGAAGATGGTTCCCCCGAAGTAGAAAGGCCAAGCATAAGAGAAGCAGTACTGGGGGGAGTGGTGTAGGAGAGCGGGGTGTCTACACAGAGGGTAGCAGCCTGTGCACCAGTGTGGGGGGCTGGGCTCCCCTCTCCCTGATCACCTCTTCCTCTTGATGAACAGTGTGAATCGAGGGGTGGGGGGCTGTTCCCCTTTACCCCACACACTTCCTGTAAGCCATGAAGGGGAAAAAGCGTGGCGACCTTGCCCATCCCTAGGCAGCACCCCCAACTCCCCGGTAGCCACCAGCTGAAGAAGGGTCACCAAGCGTGGGTTGGCCCTCATGCCCAGCTAATGGCATAGGATCTGGGAAGCCGCAGTGTCATTCTATCCCAACGTGTTCTCCATGTGCCACCAGGGAATCCTCCACCAAGTCCCTGGGCCCACTTTCCCCTCAGGCTGCCCCGACAAGTTCCGTGCAGGGCACCAGGGGCCCAGGGACAACTGGGACACAGGGGAACCCTCCACTAAGTCCCTGGGCCCTCTTTCCCCTTGAGCTACCCCGAGAGGTTCCATGCAGGGCACCAGGGACCCAGGGACAACTGGGACACAGGCCCTGCCCTCTAGGAGTAGTGGGGCAGGTTCAGAAAACAAGTTCTAAGGCAGATTTGAGATCTGAAGCGTCACTCCCACTCAGTAGAGCCCTATATCAGTGCTGTCCAAGGAAAACATAATGGGAGCTTCATACAGGAGACACATGTGGAATTCTGAATGTGAAACATAAGCAGATGAAATTGATTTTAGTATTATGAACCTAATATATCCAAAATATTATCATTTCAACATGTAATCAATCTAAAAGTTATTACTGAGGCGTCTGACATTCTTTCCTCGTGCTGAGTCTCTGAAGTCCAGTGTTTTGCATTTACAGCACATCTTTTTTTGTTTTGTTTTGTTTTGAGACAGAGTCTCGCTCTGTCACCCAGGCTGGAGTGCAATGGCACGATCTCGGCTCACTGCAACCTCCGCCTTCCGGGTTCAAGCGATTCTTCCACCCCAGCTTCCCGAGTAGCTGGGATTACAGGCGTGCACCATCATGCCCGGCTAATTTTTGTATTTTTATATAGATGGGGTTGGCCAGGCTGGTCTTGAACTCCTGACCTCAGGTGGTCCGCCCGCCTCGGCCTCCCAAAGTGCTGGGATTTAGAGCACATCTTAACGTGGACCGGCCACGTGGGACATTGGCTCCTGTTTTGGCTGAGGCAAGTCTGGATTGTGTCCAGTTAGATGTATCTTTGTGATGTATCTTGTTAGATGTATCAGAAAGATACGTCTAACCTGAGTGATACATTCCGACCTGAGTGATGGAATGGGCAGAAAATAACCGGAAGCCTCCTGGGGATTGCTGTGGGTCCACGGCCTGGGTCTCGCGTGAATTTTCACTTTCCTTACTCGGCCTCCCTGTCTCCCACGCATGTGAGAGCATCAAGACAGGCAGGCTGTTGAAAGGACACTGCTGGGCTTTCAAGATAAAGGGTTTGAGCGGAGAGCTGAGAAGTCTGTGCTCTACCGGTTTTGATTCAAATCCTGATTTCAGAAGCCAATCATTTTGTACAAATTGTATTTGTTCATCAGACATTTGTTGAGCAGATTTTTTCCCCAAGTACCACAGAGCCTGCAGGCACAGGGATGAGCCCCCTTGGAGACGGACCTGTAAAAGGTTCCGTGGCCGCAGGGGTGAGGGACCACATAGCAGGAGGCACGAGGCAGCATCCGACCTGACGGGCTCTTAAAGGACAGGCACACGTTTGCCAGGCCAGTCTGGCTGGAGCAGCTCATTCCACCTGGAGGGCAGGCAGGAAACAAGGCATGGGTGAAGGCTGAGAAAGGTCTGTGTGGGGCACAGTGGGATCATGGTCTTGGGGGACATGCAGTGCCAGCCCCGAGCCTTGAGCGGGCGCCCAAGGACAGGACAGGGCGTGAGAGGTCTGGAGAGGAGGTGGGCTGGCCCTATTGCACCTGGGAAGGGCCCCCAGCCTGTGTGGAGCATAGTGGAGGGCGGAGCTGGGGGCCCTGTTGGGAAATGATTGCAGTAACCAGGCTGGAAACAAGGCTAGAAGGAAAGAATGAGCAGGGGAGATGGCTTCAGAAGGTGGACAGTGGGGGTGAGGCGGGAGGCGTCGAGGATGGCCCTCTGGCTCTGGCTCTGGCTTGGGTGACTGGGTGCCTTCCCCCCGGCCGTGTGTAGAAATGCATTGAGCCTTCTCAGTGCGTCCTGATGTTTTAAGTTTCCACTTTAATGCAGCTGCAGAGACTGCGTCCCACCCGACCGCCTCCCAAGATACAGCGCTCGAGGCCCGTGAGTAACCGGTGGTTCTGCCCTCCCCACCTAACACTGCCTGAGCCATTCTCCCCTCAGCCTGACTAAACCTCCAGAGTTTGGACCCTCCTGCCTGGCAAAAGAAAACTGGGAATTGGGTTTTTCAGCTTCCCTCTCTGTGTGGCATGAACTTGAGCTTGCATTTTCTGGGCTTCTCTCGCTTTTTTGTGAATAAGTTTGGTGATTTGCAGATCAGAGCCATAGGTAGCAAGGGGGCCACTGTGTGGTGTGTGTGCTGTGTATGCATCCTTTGAGCAAGCCTCACAGGGTGAGCAAGGGGTTGAAAACCTTCCTCCATACCCCTGTTCCTCACAAAGGAAGCAGAAGTCCGGGGACAAGGGTCTCATTCCTGCCAGATCTGGGTCTGGAAATGCATTTGTACCTTCCCATGGGTAGAGGCTATGTCCAGAGAGTACAGAACCCGCTCATATGGAGACAGGTACCGCTCCCCTGCCAGGCCTTCCCTGGAGATCCACCTTCCCATGTAAAGTGCCAGGTGAGGGGAGTGGTGGTGCACGCCTCTAGTCCTAGCTACTCAGGAGGCTAAGATGGGAGGATCACTTGAGCCCAGGAGGTTGAGGCTACAGTGAGCTATGATTGTGTCACTGCACTCCAGCCTGGGTGACAGAGCAAGACCCTGTCTTTTTTTTAAAAAAAAAAAAGCCAAGTAAGGATGGAGAAGCAGGACAACATGTGATAAAGCCACCGTCACCTGGGAATGGGGTGGGAGGTGAGAGAGATCTGTCCATGGAAAAAGATTGGGTCTGGGTCCCGTGTTAAGCATCAGTGGAGCCGTTTTCCATGGTAGGTCAGATTTCGGCCTTGCTGAGCCATGCGAACTTTGGCAGGTGCTTTGAAAGTGGGAAACCTTCCAGGACCTTTAGGTGAGGGCTGTTTACCAAGAGAAAAGTTTCTCCATCTACCATTCAGTGTGGCCACCACTCTGTGGCCAACCAGAGAGTACCCCACAACCCAGTGTCCTAGCCCTCCCACCCTCTGCAATGCACATGTTCAAATCCATCTTGTGAAGGCCAAGAGGCTGGGGCATGCAGGTGAGCAGGTGGATTGTGTCTGTTCACCTGGGGAGATGCACCCAGCATCCACCGGGTAGCTGCCCTCTGGGTGGATGTTGGCCATTCTGTGGCATAGGTTTCCTTTCCTTCCCTTACCTGCTGTGGGTGGGAATTAGAGGGCTAGAGGGGAGGCCTGGGGGACTTAGATACCTTCCCCTATGACCGTCGTGAGTCCACACTCCCAGCCACATGTGACAATGGATCCATCGCATATCCCCAATCACACTGTGGTTGGCCCAAAACCCCATCAGCACAGCTGGCAAGGAGCTAGAATATGTCTGCTCACTGTCACTGGAAAGAAGACAGAAGCAGCAACAAGAAACTGCTTTGGGGGACAGGAGGCCCCTTCTAAGCAACCTTGTGTGACTAGTGAGAGTTTCAGTATAGTCCTTAACAGCACGGATTTGGGAGGCCGACAGAGCTAGGCTTGAATGCTAAAGTCGTGTGACTCTGGCAAGCACTGAAGCTCTCTGAGTCTGATTTCACCTCCGGGGCTGTGCCCTCATTGCTAGAGGGGTTTCATGAGAAGGAAAGTGGATGACATTTGTAGAACACACACAGTAACAGTTCTTTTTTTTTTTTTTATTTTTTTCTTTGAGACGGAGTCTCACCCAGGCTGGAGTGCAGTGGCGTGATCTTGGCTTATTCACACCATTCTCCTGCCTCAGCCTCCCAAGTAGCTGGGACTACAGGTGCCCGCCACCACGTCCAGCTAATTTTTTTGTATTTTTAGTAGAGACGGGGTTTCACCGTATTAGCCAGGATGGTCTCAATCTCCTGACCTTGTGATCCGCCCGCCTCGGCCTGCCAAAGTGCTGAGATTACAGGTGTGAACCACCATGCCTGGACAACGGTTCTTATTCTTAACAGGTTTTTGCATCTTACAGCTTCTAAGGAACGGCCCAGTTTATTAATAACCATCACTTGCCTAGGATTTTATAGTCAGCAAATCATTCTTAGGTACCTCATCCCAGCTGCGCCTCACAGTAGCTCAGTGAAGTAGGCACTGTCACCACCCTGTTTAGCAGTGAGCAAACTGATGCTTGGTAACTTAACCCAGGTTCCTCAACTGCAAATAAGGTCATCTGGACTCTAGAACCTGTAGTCTTGCCAGTATTCCAAGCTCTCTGGACCCTCCGTCTTCTGCTTGGGACCAGAAGAGTTTCAGCTTTCAGTTTGTTTCGGATTTTAGAATATTTGCATGATACTTCCTGGTCGTGTGCCCCTAATCCAAAATCCAGAATCCTCCAGTGAGCGTTTCCTTTAGCATCATGTTGGGGCTCAAGAAGTCTTGGATTTTGGCGTGTTTCAGATCTCTGATTTTCAGATTAGGGATGCTCAATCTATATAAAATGCTGGGAGAAGGAAAAAAAAAATTCAGTGAAGAAAAAACGTAATGAGTAGCGGCTGAACTGTCTGCGGAATCTCCAGTGCCATGTTAGGTCTGGCAGAGACACAGAGGAGAAGAGAATTAATATTCATTGAGCACCTTTTCTGGTGCCTAGGACTGTGCTGGGCACTTGTGTCATTACTGTCTCATTTGTCCAGCCCAGAGCAGGCAGATGCCATCTCCCTAATTTGTAGCCAACACCACAGGGATGATGACAGGCCTGATGATAAGTCCTGCCTTTGAGCCCAGCTCGCCTCTCTCCACTGTCTCTTTGTTTTCTACCAAACAGCCTCCCCTTAAGCCAAAGTC
The DNA here is from genome assembly GCF_024542745.1 of Macaca thibetana thibetana. Classification (NCBI taxonomy): domain Eukaryota; kingdom Metazoa; phylum Chordata; class Mammalia; order Primates; family Cercopithecidae; genus Macaca; species Macaca thibetana. The sequence continues at coordinate 15,250,712 of NC_065592.1, forward strand.
AGCAGCAGGTAGCTCTCAGTGTTCCCCTTTGAGGCTTGGCATCCAAGGCGGGCACAGAATCTTGAAAGTCATGATTCAGGCCGGGCCTGGCACGGTGGCTCAAGCCTGTAATCCCAGCACTTTGGGAGGCCGAGACGGGCGGATCACGAGGTCAGGAGATCGAGACCATCCTGGCTAACACGGTGAAACCCCATCTCTACTAAAAAAATATAAAAAACTAGCCGGGCGCGGTGGCGGCGCCTGTAGTCCCAGCTACTCGGGAGGCTGAGGCAGGAGAATGGCGTAAACCCGGGAGGCGGAGCTTGCAGTGAGCTGAGATCCGGCCACTGCACTCCAGCCTAGGGACAGAGCGAGACTCCGTCTCAAAAAAAAAAAAAAAAAGAAAGTCATGATTCAGGGAAGGATCACTCCCCTTGGAAGAGTTCAAGTATTGGAGACAGCAACAGTGGACTCTGTGTTTTCTCACCGGTGTGGGGATCTGTGCAGATTGGGGGGTGGGCCGCCACATCCATTGGCAACCGAGGACTCGGGAGACAGACGCTGTGAGAGACACTGAGTAGCAGCTGCCTCAGGCTCTGAGCTAATGCAGGAGGTGACTAGCCTGGTGCTAGCTTTGGCCGAACCTCCTGGATTGATGGCATGCCGAATAGGCGGGATGCCTGGGAGAACCAGCTCTCCTAGCCTTGGAAGTCAGAGAGGCCTGCCCTGGTTTGAATTACAGCTTGGCCACTTCCTGGCTGTGCGACCTTAGGCAGGATCCTCACCTTCTCTGAGCCTTAGTTTCATCATCTGTAAAATGGGTTTAACAATAGAGGTTGTGTATGTATAGCGCCTGGCACGGTCCCTGGCATGTCCCCCAAACTTATTCTGCCAAGCGGCAGCACTAAGAGACCAATTTGGGAGTCACAGAAGGTTTATGCTTTCTGGGCCCCTAAGGACCATTTACTCTACGTGCATTTATGCAAGCATTTCCAGTGGACCCTGCTACAGACTAGGTGGGAACCGGGGAGACTCAGCATATAGAACCCCCTGAGGGCCTCGAAGAGGACAGCCTGCCAAGCTCCCATGTCAGGAGCCATCAGCCTCCAGTGTGGCTTTGCTGGGTCACGTAGCCACAAACGTTCAGGACAGAAGTGCAGCCGTTGGCCCGGGGTAGCAGGGGCGGGGGAGGCTCTAGCCATTCAGCCTTTCTGGAAGGAGCTTTGTAGCCTGGCACCTGTGGCTGGAGTTCAGATGTTACCCGAGGATTTGGGCTTTCTTTTTAAAAACAAGAAAAAGGAAAGAGCAGAAGAAAACCATGCCAGCGCCTCCTGGACGAAGGGAGAGGCAGACTGCCGTCGGCCTGCGTGTGAAGCGCTTTATAAGCTCTGTATTTATTATTTCTTGCTCACCATTAAAATCAAATGTACTCAGTGCTTTTGTATTCAATACACATTTAACCCTGCCGACTTAGATTTCTCAGGTTTTAAATCCAGTGGGGAATTGGCTGGCTTCCCAAGTTTCCCCTCCAGTCCCCCTTGAACAGAGCTGGAAATCTCTGTTTAGCATTTTCTCCCCTGGCGCGGCTGGGATCCTCACACTGGTGGGGCCAGTCACTGTTGTGTGTGCCTGTGGGTTTCTTCCTTCATCCCCCATACCCACCCTTCCTAAGCACCCCAGAAAGATGGGTGTGATGGCTGAAATATGACAAGACTTGTCTGCATAGTCTGTGATTCAGGCTTCATTAATAAACCATTTTGTCTGTATGTGTCTGTGCCTGGTTGTGGCCCGCCGCCATGCACGTGCGAGGGTGCGTGTGCGTGAGTGTGTGATTCATACATGTGCCTTCACCTCTTGCGCGTGCCTCTGTGAGTGTGCATTTCTGAGATAGTGTTTACGTGGAAGTCTGGAGGCCTCAGTATATCTCGGGATGGTCATGTCTGTGAGTGTAATTTTGTGTCTGGCTTGTCCACACCAGTCAGGTGTGTGTAACTCTGGGTAGGTCAGTAGCTGTGCTGGTGACCAACCGCCTCTGGGTCTGGTGTCTTTCTCTCCCTCCCCAGCCTCCGCGGCTCCGGCTCTGTGCTCCCCACCCCCGCCCCTCCCCCACTGCTCTGTCTGTTTTATCATCCCTAATGAAGCAGTCTCCTCCACCGATCCCGCTGATTGCCAACCCATTCCTTTTGTTTGTTGGCGCTGAGCCATTCAGCGGCACTCTGACAGCTCAGCTCGTCTAATTAGCTCTGTTGTTCTTTTTCCCCATGTTTCACCACGTTGCAAGTTCAGTTGAAGTTGCCACAAACTTAATCCCCCCATTTCAGCCACAAGTTCACATTCTTAACCCGCCTTTATTGTAGCAAGGAGCAGCCCTGTGCAAGGACGAGCTGACAGGCCTTAAAGTCTGACCTTTCCTGAAAGCTCTGCCCCAGGGCCCCCCGGGGCAGGGGCAGAACTGCTCCTTCACCCTCCCCACACTCCCGCCTTTTGTGGGGAGAAGTTGGGGGTGGGGATCATTCCAGCCAGGTGACCCTGTTGACCAGCTGCCAGAGCTGGGGAAACCAGTTCAGAGTTAGAAGAGGTGCGGGGATATCCACTTGTTTATTCAGCACATGTTGCCTGAATGTGAGCTGTGTGGCAGGCACAGTTCTAATCACGATGATACTAGCAACGTCATTATGCACTTCTCAGATTCCGAGCAGCAATGTTCACTTGTTCCTAAAAATCTTGCTGAGCGACCATGACACCCAAGGCAGTCCACAGAATGCGAGGCAGGGATAAGAGAATCCTAAAACTCATCTTCTAACTCAGAGACACCCACTCTTCGTCTTCCTTTTGTTGTTGACAAGAAGGGACATCCAGGTCACAGAGGAGCAGGATGAACATTTATTGAGCCCCCACTGTGTACCAGACCCCCCCATGTGGGGACTTTCCCTGTATCCGGTCTTCACAATCACCCCATAGACGAAGACAGCCAGTTTGGTGGAATGCATTTGGTGTTTACCACATCCCTGATCTGCCAAACCAGTCTGAGATCAGACTGGCCACTCCATAGGAAAAACTTTGGTTAGATCACACGTGCACAGACCTGAGGGCTTGATGAGACTCCATAAAAACTTGTCTTTTATGCAGCCAGCTTCTGTCATCTGTGTTCCTAAGCCATTGTGCCGTGTCACCCACAAGCTTCTGGGGGGCGGGAGGTGTGATGTTCAGGAGAAGGGGCGGGCAGGAAATGGAGTGTGTGCCTGCTGTCCTTCCCTGTCTTGTCCTGGAAACTCAGCAGCTGTGGCATCCCATCCGTGGAGAAAGCAAGCCCCCTGCCCCGGCAGGCTTGGTGGTTTTTATCGGCAATGAAATTCAGAGATAGACTTTCTCAGCTTAGCTCTCAACCCATCCCTCTCAGCCACTGGGAGTGTACGGAGATGGCCGTGCCAAATTAAAGTCGTGGAATGTCGATTGGACCAAATGAGTATACTTCTAAGGGCACCTACAAATTCTCAGCCTAACATCCATCACGGGCTCTGGCAGGGGATGAGGGTGCCTTTCTCTGTGGGCCCTCATCTTGGTTTTCAGACGCAGTAGGTACGAAAAACCCATCCCGCTGTTGCAGCAGCAGCTGTGGAGTTAGGAAGCTGGGTCCTTCCTGATGTACCCGCTGGAGGCCCTCCCACTAGGTCTGCTCAGTGCATGTAGCTACGCAAGATGGGCAGCATCCAGGCTGAACTCTGCTGGGAGGACCGGCACGGGGATGCCCTGGGAAACAGAAAGACGATTTGTAGTGGCACTCTCTCATGCCTCTCTTATTTAGAGAGGAAAATAAGCACCCTGTGATTCTGTTGTAAAAAGAGCAAACTAAGCATGTGCACCCTAAAAACAGGTGTGAGCACAACCTTTTCTTTCTACAAAACCAGCTTCTGGGCGTCAGAGGAAGATGAGAAGGAATTGTCATTGATAAGGGACTCTTGGTTCTGGGTCCTATGTAGACATCATCTCATTGGACCCTCACTGCAGCCCTGCAAGGAAGCCAATGGAACTATCCTCATCTTGCAGATGAAGAAACCGAGCTTTCCAGGAGCACCTTTCTGATTTAAATAGACCACAGAATTCCAGTTAATGTGTCTATCTGCTGCCTATTAGATGGTGATGCTTCTGTGATAGGCTGGGCTATTGTAGCCTGTAGCTTTGAAATTTCCTAAACATTTTTGGGGGGTGGGGGTGTTTATCCAAATCTTCAGAATGTTCCTGTATGGCTTTTCCAACTCACTCCTTCTTGGGGTCTCCCCCTGTACTCCTCTAGGTGCGCCCACCTCGTCCTCATGTTGTTAAGAGACCAAAGAGCAACATCACAGTGGAAGGCCGGAGGACGTCTGTGCCGAGCCCTGAGCAGTGAGTATCGCACCTCTCCCCTCTGTCTGCAAGAACCCTCTGTCTGTGGGGCCAGCACTTTGTGGAGCTCCAGCGTGTAGCCCTGGCCTTTGTGAGGCTTCCCTGGGGCCCCCAGTGGGTGTTTCACAAAGGGGTCATTCAGCGAACAAGGCTTGATCTCTTACTCGGTCTGGTTGTCACACCAGCGGGAGGCCCCAGAGGCCAGGGAGCCAGGCACTTGGGCTGGATTTCGAGTGGTGGGGTCCAAAGCGTACTTGGCTGGGTTCAGAAGAAGGTCCTAGGCCTCTTGTGCTGAACATACCGAGTCAGTAGGTGAGGGTTAGAACCTGGTGAAGGAGGCCAAGTGTTGAACTGGGTCCACCCACCTTCCTAGGCCTCCATGGCCGAGATCTGTACACAGGACTGCCCTTATCCACTGCCCCAGCCCCACCAGGACCCTTTGCCCACCTGTGCTGGAGCATTTATGTTACTGTGGTTTTTCTTTTTTTTTTTTTTTTTTTTGAGACAGAGTCTTGCTCTGTCGCCCAGGCTGGAGTGCAGTGGCCGGATCTCAGCTCACTGCAAGCTCCGCCTCCCGGGTTCACGCCATTCTCCTGCCTCAGCCTCCCAAGTAGCTGGGACTACAGGCGCCCGCCACCTCGCCCGGCTAGTTTTTTTGTATTTTTTAGTAGAGACGGGGTTTCACTGTGTTAGCCAGGATGGTCTCGATCTCCTGACCTCGTGATCCGCCCGTCTCGGCCTCCCAAAGTGCTGGGATTACAGGCTTGAGCCACCGCGCCCGCCCGGCCCGCTGTGGTTTTTCTTACACATCTCCCTGAGATGCCGCGCTCCCTGGGTGTTATGCCCGGCATAGAGTCAGGTGAATGAGGGAGGCAGAAAGACAAGCAGTGGCCTGAGGTGGAGCTGCCTGTGGGGGGCGAGGCAGAAGGCTGCAGACAGCCCCGAGTCCAGACCAGAGCCATCTGCAGAAGGTAGTGCTGCTTCCCTTTGTCCGCAAGGCGCACAGCCCTCGGTCTCTATCCAGACAACTCAGTGACTACACCCTGGCTTCCTGTGATGCCTTGAAAAAGTGCATGAGTTCTTCTTGGTCTAGGATTGTTGGAGGAGTCAGAAAAATTACCCCAGGGATCCTGAAGTCATTGGGGTGGAAAGGGGAAGGCCCCCGTGTCTGGCTGGCTCTCAGAAAATGTCTCAGGGAAAGAAGGTAAGGGACATGGCAGGTCCTAGACAGAATTGGAGTGAGAAGGGGGAAAAATGATTTCAAACTGTCAAGCTGGGGCCTAACCCAAGTTTCAGTTCACTTCAGCTCCCTGGGATTCTCTGGTTAATAGTAAGGGGAAGGAATCAGCCCACCCAGACAGCCCTCAGACTTTGCCCAGAAAGTCCTGGAATTATGTGTGCGTGTGTGTGTGTGTGTGTGCACGTGCTTGCACACAAGGATGCTAAGTTATGAGAAATTTGGAAGAGAGGACTCCTGAAGTTGGATTAAGTTTAACTTTTGCTCTGCACAATAGCCTGGTGGGAACATTGAGGGATGGATTATGATTGCCCCCTTGTGGAGAGAATGCTGCATGGCACCTGAGTGCTTCCGACTACAGATTCTTCCTTAAGGGGATGAAATTTGTCACATTTCTTTAAAGTCACACCTTTAAAACTGGACTAAGCCTTTTAGACACTGTACCAGGATACAAGGTCACAGGCCTGTTGATATTGAGATGTAAACCCAGAATATTCTCGCATTACACAGAAACACCATTGCAACACCAGCTACACTCCACATCCTACAGAAAAGCATTACCCATTTTGTGGCCAAGTTCCCGATGAGAGGCTGGACCTCTTCATCACATTGACTTACGCCGTTGCCTTTCCAGACCGGGCAGAGGGGCTGACTCCGCAGTGTGTGCCAAACAGCCCGTGTCTGATGATCCCGTTTTCCTGCTTATCACCTGAGCCGTGTCAGTATCACTTTCGGGTTTGTTGGTTGGTTAGTTGTTTCAATATGCCCTGTTTTCTACTTCTGTTGGGAAATATTTAGAGTTGAAATAAACCAGTGGGAGCTTGGGAGCCAGTTTGGTGGTTGACAAACTAACAGTGATAGAAAACAAATGACAGGTTTTCTGTGAGCATATGTCACAGCGGCTCAGGCCCACAAGGAGATAGAGGGGTACGTTTCAGGACATCATTTCAAGGGTTTCTGTTCAAGTGTGTTTAACGAGGAAGGGGAGGTTGTTCTCCCATAATGCCAGTGGCATTTCTGGTGCAACCGGGGTGTTTTTCTACGCCTCTTCCCATGCTGCCTCCCCACCCCCCCACCGTGCTCCGCCCCTTCCAAATGCCATGTCACAACAGCACTTGGATGTGTTTTTCTCAACTGTCATCAGCTCCAGCTGGCAGGACCAACTTCTTGAAACACAGGAAGCATCCAGCGGAAAATATTTTAATAAAACAGACTCCTCATAAAATATTGTTCGGGGGAGGGGGGAAGAAACCGACTCCACCAATCTGTCGGCATTGTATTGGGAGATGTGAGAAGCCAGGCCGGCAGCAGGGGCCCGATCCTAATGGGCCTTTGTTGGGTGGTGGTTCCGTGTTGGGCACACAGACTCGGTGCCTGGCCCTTTAATCTGGCCTGGGTTTTCTTGAATCACAGATCTTCATCTCCACTGGGAATATCAAAGTGCTTGGGAAACTTAGAAGGGGATGCAGGATCTTTGAAGTGGAGGGAAGAGATCCATTCCTTCTGACTTCTTGCCCCAACTGTCACTTCCAATTGCACATTAAATAATTCCAGCACTTTAGGAGGCCAAAACGGGCGGATCACCTGAGGTCAGGGGTTCGAGACCAGCCTGGGCAACATGGTGAAACCCCGTCTCTACTAAAAGTACAAAAATTAGCCGAGTGTGGTGGTGCACCCCTGTAATTCCAGCTACTCGGGAGGCTGAGGCACAAGAATCACTTGAACTGAGGAGGCGGAGGCTGCCAAAAACTGAGATCACACCACAGCACTCCAGCCTGTGCAACAGAGACTCTGTCTCAAAAATAAAATAACCAGCTCTATGGACAGCAAGTTAGGGCTGATTGAGAGCAAGATTGTCTCCTGGAATAGCTGACTCTCTGGCCAGTCCACCCGTGAAGTTCATTTCTTCCTTCTCAGCGGATGTCCATCCTTCCGTCGTTCCATCTGTCCATTCATGCATTCATTCATTCAGCAAGTAACTTTGAAAACCTACTAGGCACAAGCACGTAATATTTTTTTTAAAGGAGGCCTTAAAAGGGAGTTCCCATGCTGACCCTTGGTTGACTTGCATTCTCCCAAAATGAAATTTGCCTGTGTCAAATTTTCTTTCTGAATCAACGGTAGGTTTCCTAGCCCCTTAAAACTGGCCGTTGACAATTGGAAGAAGACTTCAAAAAGATTTCCGGGGGAAACATTCCCTCTACTTTTCAGGTGACATTACTTGGTTAATATTCAGTTACTAAATCTCTTCAAGAAGTACTGGCTACTTCCATTACTATTCAGAGCACAGCTAGTTGATGGGATGCCCGGGGCTTCCCTGGGGCAGGGATCAGGGTAGGAGGGATCCTGCAGGAGAGGCTGTGGGTTAGACACCAGTCAGCAGGGGGTACAGTGGAGCACCCATTGATTTCTAGGCCCTCTTGGGGCCTAGCATCGTTTCTTCCAGAGTGGGAGCTCAGGCTCAGAACGTGGATTTGACCAGTCTTCCCAAGGTCACCCAGTTGAAAAGTGACCGGGCCAGCATTCACAATTCTTGATTTCATTGTCTCCATGACACTCTTGATGCTGTCCTTGGAACGGGGCCCTTGAGGGTCCGTCTTTAGGCTGGCTTTGCCCAGAGAGAGCTCCACATCCTAAAATGAGATGGCCTGTCTAGCAGACCACCCTTCCTCTCTGGTTCCCTGAAGGCTGGAGTTCAGTCTGAACTGGATCTGTTCAGTCTTCTTACCACCAAAGAAACCATGTGCGCTCGTGCCTGACTGTTTCTTCTTGGGGAAGGAAAGAGAAATGACATTTACCAAGCATCCCTTAAGATTGTCAAAGGTATTAGCTGGGCATGATGCCATGTGCCTGTGGTCCCAGCTAGTTGGGAGGCTGAGGCATGAGAGTTGCTTGACCCCTGGGGAGTTGAAGGTTGCAGGGAGCTGAGATCATGACACTGCAGTCCACCCTGGGCCTCAGAGTGAGACCCTATCTCAAAAAATAAAAAAAGATTGTCAGAGGTAGGTGGTAGCTTTCCCATTGAACAGACAGAAAAATTGAGGCTCAGAGAGACTTTCAGTAACTTGCCCAAGGTTTCTCGGGGCCAGAAAATGGTAGGATCGGCTGTCTGATGACAGAGGCCTGGTCCATTCTTCTCTACTATCCAGGCTTTCTGTTAAGACCTAATTATCCTCATGTGCTTCTCTGACTAGTGGGGATGATGGCTGTGGCAGTGAGGTTCACAGCTTCCCTCCTATTAAAAGTGGGCCATGGCCAGGTGCGGTGGCTCACGCCTGTAATCCCAGCACCTTGGGAGGCTGAGGAGGGTGGATCACTTGAGGTCAGGAGTTCAAGACCAGCCTGGCCAATATGGTGAAACCCCATCTCTACTAAAAATACAAATAATTAGCTGGGTGTGGTGACACATGCTTGTAATCCCAGTTACTAGGGAGGCCAAGGCAGGAGAATCGCTTGAACCCAGGAGGTGGAGCTTGCAGTGAGCCGAGATCACACCACTGCACTCCAGCCTGAGTAACAGGACAAGACTCTGTCTCAAAAAAAAAAAAAAAAAAAAAACCAGAAATAAAACAGGCTGTGGTGGTTTCTGCGGGCTGTGCACGGCTGCCAGGCCCCAAGTTATTTTCCTTTTGGCCTGCCAGATATAGGGGAATTGCCCATCCAACTGGGTGCTTGGAAAGAGCCAATGGCAGGCTCTGAAAGGCAGCGTTGTGGTCTGAGCTGCCGGGCCCCTCAGGGTGGCACACTGTACGCAGACTAAGGCCAAGGCAGGGAGTGACACATTGATCCTGGGGAGCATCTCTCTGCCAGGCAGCTAGTCATTTGTTCCCTGCTGGGAGGCGGCAGTAGGGGCTGGGGCACTGGCCCTCACAGAGTTGCTGAGAGTATGGAGGGAGATAATTATAGGCATCTACCACCTGTTTAATCTTCACAGCCCAGATATAGGGCTGTCTTCTGAGTCTTAAGGGTTAAGGGGCTTGCAGCTGGTTGTGGATCCGACGTGCCCCTCCTGACCACCTGCATGCAGAGCCAAGTTCTTTCCACTGCACACCTTGTCTCCTAGTGGGTGAGACACTGAACACCCTCCAGTCACGTGAGGGTCTTGACTGGCTGCATCCTGGTTATTTGAAGTTCCACTGTACTAAGTAAGAAGGGTCCAGACTCAGCCACCAGGGCCCAGGGCTGTTGCCCAGCTCACCTCTCTGGCCAGATCCATGCAAAATCTGCTCTTTTCAGGTAATTTTTGGTTTGTGAAAATTACCTGGTAGCCTGATAGACAATCTGGAATGTTAGGGGAAAGAGGTAAATTCATTCTGAATCCCATTGCTTTCATTCCACTACTTATTAGCATTCCTGGAGATCCCTGCCCAGTCTTTATCCTGCATCCCTTTCACAGAGCTGCAACTTCCTTGCAATATGCCAGCATGTGGACTTGTTCCTTGTGTCTCTGTGACCTCTGTTGTGTGTGACTGCAGAGGATCTCATTGTGTGTATGCTCGTGGTCTGCATAACTATTGCCCTCATACTGGATCTTTACATCCTTTCCAGGTTTTCATTAAGATGAAAAAATGCGAGGGTAAATATCCTTATTCTAGGCTGGGCACGGTGCCTCATGCTTGTGTCCCAGCACTTTGGGAGGCCGAGGTGGGTGGATCACTTGAGGTCAGGAGTTCGAGACCAGCCTGGCCAACATGGTGAAACTCCGTCTCTACTTAAAATACAAAAATTAGCCGGGCGTGGTTGCACACAGTTGTAATCTCAGCTACTCGGGAACCTGAGGCAGGGTAATCACTTGAACCCGGGAGGCAGAGGTTGCAGTGACAGAGATCATGCCACTGCCCTCCAGCCTGGGCAACAGAGTGAGACTCTTAAAAAAAAGAAAAAAGAAATGGAATTATTGACAACTCCCATTAACTGGGAATGTGCTAAGCACTTTACGTACACCATTTCATTTAATCCTCGCAAGAAATATGTAGGGGGAGCTCTTATGAGATCTATTTTATAGAAATAGCTGAGACTTCAAGAGATCGTCACTGCCCTTGGTCACACAGCTAGTTAGTAGCAGACCTGAGCCTCAAACATGCCTCTTTAATACCAAAAGCCTTTACCCTTAACTAGTCATTAGAAGATTTCTGCTTCATATTGCTGGACAACTTTCTGAAGAATTGTACCCCCTTATACCCTCACCAGAAGTGGGCTCCTAGACGTCTGGTTCTGATGGACCCAGAGAAACATGTGACTGGCATTCAAACATGCGTCCGAATCCTTCTGGACAAGGAAAACTCCTGCAGGCCATGCTAGCTAGGTAGACAATCTGTACCCCAAATGCCCAGCCCCTCCTGCCTAGGAATTGGAGTGTCTGATCCTCTGAATTGCACCGCGTGACCCCAGCACCAAAGCCCCAGAAGATTAAAATAAGATCAGAAGAAGCTGCCAGAAGCATTTAGTGAGAAAACCCCGCCTGAAGTCCAGGTCTCAGAATGATTTGCAAGGGACTCTTTGGACACTCGCACACATGCTCTGGCAAAAGCTGGCGTGCTGCTTGTGCACGTTCAACAGCCTCGCCCTCCTCGGGCCTGGGCTCAGCTCAGCCTCGGCAGTTCAGGTGCTCCCAGCTGTGGATCACGAAAGGGTAGAGCAGTTGCCGTCCTGCACAGCCCCACAGCTGCCCTGGGGGCGTGGGCCCATCATTTGGATGGCGGCCTGGTGCATGGGCAGAATTCTGGCATCCAACAGGCCTGAGTCAGCCTTCTGGCCCACCAGGCACCAGCCTGGAGGCTCTGGGCATGTCTCCTGGCCCTCCTTTCTTAACATGGTGCCTATTAACATCTCCAGGAGTGTGGCTGGGGAAAAAGCCCACAGGAGGCACTGGCATCCTGAGTGAGCAGGGCGTGTGGCCTCCCTTCTGGCCTTACCTCTTGAGGTGGCCGCCACAGCCTCAGCACTCTGACACTCCCAACACCTCCCCCACGAACCGCCCACTCTCCTCCCTCCCATGCCCACAATCCCCTGCGCGTCTCCGGATCTGGCAGTGACCTGCCATGTTGTAGTTTTCTCTTTATCACACACACACACACACACACACACACACACACACACACCAGGCACACCAGTAGTCTGTGAGCTCCTCCTCAGCTTTGACTCTCCAACTCCTGGACCACAGCCGAGCTCAGACCTCTGCTCGGAGATGTTTCCTGGGTGAATGAAGAAAGGAATCTGTGGGCCAGGCGCGGTGGCTCAAGCCTGTAATCCCAGCACTTTGGGAGGCCGAGACGGGCGGATCACGAGGTCAGGAGATCGAGACCATCCTGGCTAACACGGTGAAACCCCGTCTCTACTAAAAAATACAAAAAACTAGCCGGGCGAGGTGGCGGCGCCTATAGTCCCAGCTACTTGGGAGGCCGAGGCAGGAGAATGGCGGGAACCCGGGAGGCGGAGCTTGCAGTGAGCTGAGATCCGGCCACTGCACTCCAGCCTGGGGGACAGAGCGAGACTCCGTCTCAAAAAAAAAAAAAAAAAAAAAAGGAATCTGTGAAGGCAGAGTGTGGCTTGCTGTCAGGTGCCTGGGAGGCCGGGGAGGTGCATCCAGTAACAACCACAGACAGGTAAAGAGCACCTACTGTGTGCCAGGTGTGATTAGGACGTGCGTATGAAGCTGCCAGTGCATCCCCGGCCCTCTAAGAGCCAAGAACTCTGCTCAGCCCCAGGAGCAAGTCTCCAAGATGCCAGCTGGGCCCTCAGCCCCAGGGGGTAGGGGCAGCTGTCTGGGCTCTACCCCCTGGCAGGGTGCCAGGGCCCACTCCCAGAGCAGCCAGCCGTTCAAACACATGAGCAGAAGGTCACAGACCCAATTAGCAGGGCTAGAGGCCTCTCACTCTCACTCTCTCTCTCTTTCTCTCTGTCACACACACACACACACACACACACACACACACACACACAGACACACACACACACAGTGGATTCTGCGCTCTGGAGACAAAACCAAGCCTGAAGCCAGCCGTGGAGCCTGAACCTAGACTGGAAAAGCAGGAAGTGCCAAGGACGCCTCACCTCTGCCCGCCCAGCATCCCCACAAGGATCTGCAGCAGCCCAGGAAGACACGGGACCCGTTTGTCTGTCACCGCTTCTGCCTGGCGACTTGGAGGAAAGGACTTTTCTCAGGAACTGTCACCACAGAGAGTTAATTCCAGCTGGAAACCAAGCCTTGGGGATGCTTTAGGAACAGGGGCCTCATCCTCAAGACATGACTGATTTCAGTCACCCCTGAAAGGCTTTGCCATCCCACCCGAGCCCTCTGCCTCTTCTAGATGCCACATCGCCATTTCTCAAGTGCCTGTTTTGTGCCCAGCAATTTCACAAGTGTCGTCTTGGCTAAACTCCCTGCTCCGCAAAAAATCTTCACAGCCTGGGCATTCAGCCATGAGGGAGCCACCGCTGTAGCCAGTGGAATGACGTGCCCTCCATCCAGGATGTGCACCCGGGCAGGGTCCACACGGCCAGGTCCCACGGCCACTGCTTTCTTGCCCCACCTCATGTTCCCAGAACTCAGTTCCAGATCTGGGCTCCAGGACGCAGAGGCTGTCCTCAGGGTGAGGGGCCGGTGCTCTGCACAGTGCCTCTTCCCTGCAGAGGAAAGTGCCCCCAAGGCATCCCCAGCTCCGTCTTCCCTCCACCACAGAGCCTGAAGCCCACGTCCCGTGCTCGGGCCACTGCCTATGTGAGTGTCCAGCCAGTGGCCGTGGAAGGGCTTCTTGGGGCATGGGTATGGGCATGTGAAATTTGCATTCATGATTTTTGTTGCAAGAAGGAAGGAGTGAACCTACAGACTGAGAAGTAATTAAATAAATGCCTGAATAAAGGCTGGAGAAGCCAAGGGCATAACCCAAGAGAGGGGGATGGGCAGCCAGACATGCTTCCTGCTTGACTGCTGCCACCCCAAGGCCTTGCCCCACCCCTAAACTTACACATAACCTCTCATCCTTGCACTGGCTCCAGGCCCTCCACGACCTGGTCCCTGCCAACCTCCATCCTCTTCTCTTGAACTCCCCACCCCGACATCAAGTTCCCTGTGCCTGCCCCTTTCGGAGATGCGTCCAGGTCATCATGATACCTCTCCCATACTCAGGATTAAAAGTCCAGCTCCGGCCAGGCACTTTGGGAGGCTGAGGCGGATGGATTTCCGGAGTTCAGGAGTTCAAGACCAGCCTAGGCAACATGGTGAAACCCCATCTCTACTAAAATAAAATTTTAAAAAATTAGCCAGGCATGGTAGCACATGCCTATAGTCCCAGCTACTCTGGAAGCTGAGGCAGGAGAATCGCTTGAACACGTGAGGCGGAAGTTGCAGTGAGCCAAGATTGTGCCACTGTCCTCCAGCCTGGGCGACAGAGTGAGACTCCATCTCAAAAAAAAAAAAAAAAAAAAAAAAGGTCCGGCTCCCACATCACCTCCCAAATGGAGCCTTGTCCAAGACCCTTTGAGCCAGGCACACCGCCACGACTGTCCTCCAGCAAAACAAGTCCCCAGTGGGGCAGGAAGAACCTGGTGTCGCACACTCACCCATCTCCCCTACCTCCCCTAAACCAGTTCACTAGACAGGCAGAACAGACAGAGCACCCTGGTGATCATGACTTGTTGCAATAATAATTCTTCTTATCTTTGTTGCTTTTAAGTAGATATTCACCTGCAACTGAATATACAGGTTCCTATGTACAGTAGCTTCCTCTGTCTCCAGCTCTTCCTCCCTGAGAACAGTCCTAGCCCTTATCCTGGGTCTCTCAGAGAACAGCTCCAGTCCAATTCCAGTTTCCTCTATGGGGCATGTGCCACTGTGTACCCCCAGAGACCCCACAGTCTTGGTTCAGAGCCACCTTCTATTTTTTTTTTTTTTTTTTTTTTTTTAAGATGAGGTCTAGCTGTGTTGCCCAGGCTGACCTGGAACTCCTGGGCTAAAGCGATCCTCCCACCTCAGACTCTTGAGTAGCTGGAACTTCAGAGATTCCTGTGCTGTAGAATCTCTGGCAGGAGACGGTGGTTCCCAAATGATTCTGATATGCTGAGATACAGCCAACTGAGGACCACTAACCATGCCTGGAAAGTTCTGGGAAGGCAGGGACTGCTTTACTCATCCTTGAACACCTAGGAAAGACCCCGCACAGGATACAGATGCCCAGAATCTACTTGTTGGCAGGTGAACGTGGCATGTGGACAGTAGTGGATTATTCACTGTGTGCTCAGCACCATGCAAAGCCCTTTACAAATACAGTGGAGTATTCACTGTGCTCAGTGCCATGCAAAGCCCTTTACAAATACTTGCATTTAAGTTTTCCCATAAGACTCTCAGGAGGGCTACAGAATCTCCATTTTACAGATAAGAAAATAAGGTTGCAAAGATGTGGAACAAGTCGAAAAGTCGATCAATCAGCAAGTGGATAAAGAAACTGTGGTATATCTATGATGGAATACTACTCAGTCATGAAAAGGAATGATTGAATGGCATTCACAGCAACCTGGATGGGATTGGAGACTCTTCTTCTCAGTGAAGTAACTCAGGAATGGAAAACCAAACATCGTATGTTCTCATAAGTGGAAGCTAAGCTATGAGGATGCAAAGGCATAAAAATGATGCAATGGACTCTGGGGACTCGGTGGGGAAAGGGTAGGAAGGGGGTAAGGGATAAAAGATTACAAATTGGGTTCAGTGTATACTGCTCAGGTGATGGGTGCACCAAAATCTCATAAATCATAGCTAAAGAAATTACGCATGTATCCAAATACCACCTGTTCCCCAAAAACCTATGGAAATAGAAAATTAAACAACAAGAAAGTTAGGTTCAGGGAAGTGCAGTGACTTTTCCAAGGTAGCCTGGCTAGAAGGGGAGGGTAGTGGACAGTTAGACTGGCACTCACTAGACAGGCAGGACCCGGCCTCACCCTGGGACCTGTCCCTGCTCGTCAGCACCTGCCCACTGGAGCCACGTGACAGAGGGACACAGCGTAGCCAAGACATTTACAAAATGAAGATCCTTTGTGCCTGAGTGAAATGATCCTTTCAAAAATGATCGCCAGCTCCCCTCCACCACCTCCGGAGACCAAGTCCTGGCTGATTTTTCCCCGTCTTTATCTCAAGTACATTTAAATGTCAATTAAATTTGAAATATCTACATTTGTCAGCATTTCATTTTGGGCCAGCGTGACGTGCTGCTGATTTGTCCACGCGATGTGACACATGAAAAAAACTCCCGAGATGCAGATCTTCCTCATTAAAAAATAAGCCGGTGCGATCCCGGTGCGGCAGAGAGCATGGAGCACGTCCCCGCTTCCTGACGCCGTGTCTCTGACATGGTATTTAAAAAGGAACAGCCTCGCCTGTCACCACTGTCACACGCGCGCGCTAACCAGCGACACGTTAAACCAAACATTAGAAGGGGTTCGGGAAGTCATCTGCATGGGAACTCCGCGCGGAGACGAGGTGGGCAGAGGCGGGAGCAGCCGTGGGGGACGATGGGGTCTGATCCGTGACGGACGGCCAGCCTTTCTTCCACGCCAAGATTCTGGCAGCCCTCGCTGGGCAGCCAAGTTTGCCGCAACCTGCCTTTTCACAGATAGCTCTTTGTGTGTAATAAAATCCAGGCAAGTGGTGGGTGGCAGACTGCAGGGGAGTAGCTGAATTGGGTTAATGAGGGAAAAGGTGCTTTTTTTTTTTTTTCATATTCTGCCTTAAGCTAATAAAAAATGTAAGCCTGGACGTTTTCGATGGTTCATCCTTTATCTCTGACAAATATATGACTGTATGTTTCATGGGAGAACATGGGCAGCTGAATTTAAGTAAGTTTATTTTGAAACCTCACCTTCCATTAAAAGTAGAAGAGGAAACACCCTATCTCTTATTTCGTTGTTTCCGACCCAGGAAACTGAAGAGGTGAGATCCCGTAGTGGTTGAAAGTCGGCGAATCCACATTCAGTTCCCAGCTCTACCTTTAGCTGCTGTGTGACCCCGGGCAAGTGACTCCCCCTCTCTGAGCCTTGGCTACTTTTTCTGCAAAATGGGGTTGCAATAAAGAATTCATGAGAAATTGTATGGACAGCATTTTGCCCAAGGCTTGTAAGTATTGCTGGTGTTATCGCCATCCATGTGGCCTGGACTTTACCAAGCTCTGATCTGAGCACATCAGATGACACATTTCTCACCTGGGTGTGCCCTGCCACTCTCAAGAGTTGGGTGGTATATTTGGAGGCAGCTGGGTCTCCTGTGAAAACCATTGCCCAACCAGCCTGGCCCGGTCAGTACATCCAACTGGAGAAGGAAGGTGGCCTGTGAACTGGAAACTGCGGTTCCTTCTCTTCCCCCGCCTGCCACAGTCACGCCAGTGTGGGAGCCCCCGGCCCCCTCCACCATCACAGCAGCGTGGGCGGCACTGGATTGTGACACTGGCCTGAACAGTGGCAGCCCGATCTACCGAAGCCAGGGCGCGGCCCAGCACGGAGGCTCCTCGCTCCTAGGTGAAGCCGGAAATTCCTCGCAGGTTGAGTGGCGTTGCGCCAACATGTCAAGCTGTGATCTGTGCCCTCTTGTCAGAGCCAGAGGTGGGGGCCTGTGCTTAGATGGATGTCAGAAAGGCAACCAAGGTGGACACGAGGGCAAGTGGAGAGCCTCCCTCCATTTGGCCCGAGCAGGGGCTGGTGTCCCTTCGTGTGCGTCTCACCCGAGCCCCGCTCACGGGAGAGTGAGGACCCTGGGAGTGGACTGTCCGGGCTGCAGTCCCCGTTCTCCACTTCTTGGCCACATGGTCACCTCTTCACCAGTGATGCCCCAGTGCACAGCTAGCCTGGGTCTGCTCACAGGAAGCAGGCTGAGTGCACCTGTTGCTTGGGTACACAGATGGACAGATGGATGGGTACACTCATGAAGGCCTCATCCTCTAGAAAATCAGTATGGTGACACCGTCTTGTTAGGCTCTTGTGAGGGGTAGAAATGGCCTCTATGAAGCACAGTGCCTGCTTGTTGATATCGTTTTAAACACTTTCTGCCTGCCCCTACCTCCCTGGCACCTTCACCTTCAAACATCGTCCCATTCTTCATGTCTTAGCATCTCAGAACAGTCTAGGGAAAGGGGACAGTATGGTGCAGCTCCAGGAAGATGGTAAAGTGGGGGTTCCCCCAGAAGGCTGGCTTTCATTCATTCACAAACTTCCACGGCATTCATGCTGTACCCCAGGTGGGGAGAAAGAGAACAAGCCAGGCCCTGCCCTTGAGGAGCTCGACTCAGAAACAGTGGCAAGAGGCTAAATGGTGTCTAAGAAGTGCTAAGACACAGAGCCAGAGAGCTCTCCTAGACTCCAGTGGGCTTCATAGCAGTCGCATTAAGCTGAGTCTTCAAGACCAAAGAGCAGTCAGTGCTCCAAGCAAAGGTGACAGGGACGGGGGATATCCCGGGCCGGTGTGGTCAGAGATGGTAAGCATGGCCGAAGTGCAGGGGAGGCCAGGAGAGGGCCGCAGAGGTAGGCAGAGCTAACACACAGCGCGGAGACTGCCCTGCTTGGAGCCCAGGCCTGGCACGGCTGCTCAGCAGTGCATCCCACGAGCTCCCCAGAGTGCGGCGGAAGCCCACGGCCTGCCCACCCGCCCCTCGCCTGCTCAGGAGAGCAGTCAGTGCTACAGAGCGAGAGTGGGCTCCCCCTAACTTTGAAACAACTTTGAAATAATATGTCTGAACATATTATTCCTAACCCTTTGCTCCACAGATTTATTTACTCACCATACCACCAACTGCAGCGAGATCACAGTTCAGAATGGCAGATTCGTAGGTTTTAGCAGGAGAGTGACAAGTGTGGGTTTGTGATTGAAAGAGACTCTGGTGGCTGTATGGAGGGTAGCCTTTCTGCTCTGTCTTCTTTGCTGTGGAAGTGGCAGGAGCCAGGTGCCCTGGCCCCAAGATTCCTGCAAGTCAGGTCTTCCTGACCTCTCCACTGAGGCAGGAAAATGCCCCCCGGACCACAGCCCTCCCTAGTCCAGGAAGGGCTGAGTTGTGTCTTGCCCCTGACAGCCAGCAAGGCAGCCTGGGAGCAGGGAAGAGCCCAGCGCTGCGACTCACCACCTCCTGTTGTGTAACCCTGGGCTACTGGCTTCCCCTCCTGAGCCTCAACCTCCACTGCAGTTCGAGGACAAAAGTCTGCCTGGCCAGCCTCTGAGAGGAAGTGAGGGTTCTGATGTGAAAGTGCTGGGATGGGCACCAGCCCTGGCGGATTGCAGCAAAGCGCAGGCACAGGCCACTCGCCCCGTCCCCCTGTGCAGCCACTGTCTCTGACTCACCCTCCAGCTGTGGTTCTCGTGCCCTTTTTTTGGACACATTGCCCTCTCCTGAAATAAAACCTCAAAAGAATTCCAGCATACAGAGCAGAGAAGGGAGACGGCTTTGGCTGAGGGGGTGACGGGAGAGGAGGTAGCCCATGCCAGCCTCCAGACCCCATATTCTTCCCAAACTTCACTTGCCTCAGAGCAAGCCAGCCCACAGAACGGGGCAGGGGTGCGGAACACCCCTGGGTCTGCTCACACCGAGCAGGCTCAAAATGCCTCTTGGTGGAACGCACAGAGACACCTACTCCCCAGCGCAAGGGCCGGGATTTGAACCCAGGTCTGCTAGTCCAGCTCGCCCCTGCTGAGCACACGGCCTCCGGTGGGCCCTGGTCAGTATATAATTCATGGGAGCCGGGCGTGGAGTTTCTCCAGGCTGTGTATGTGTTGGTGTTTATAGAGGTAGAGCTCACAGGTGGCTGACAAGGGAGATGCATTTTTTATAACAATGAATATTTAATTTCCACATCACAGATGAAAAAGACTCTCTGAAGAGGCATCTGACGGAAACTCTAGAGAGCAGCCGCTAATCAGAAAAGGGCCTTCTCGCGAGAGCTCTTCCGCACGGCTCACTTTTTTCTTTAACTTTTTTATTTTTTATTTCTTCCTGATTATTGGAGTAGATATGCTCATTGTAGAAAATGTATAAGACACAGAAAAATAAAAAGAAGCAGGGGGGAAAGAAATCACCCGTGATTCCACTGGCCGTTATTGACATTTAGCCACGTGCCTTTCCAGTCTTTTTTCTATGAATTTTTCCATAAGCAGATGACAGCGAATGCGGTGTGATTGCAGTTCTGCATCCTGATCTTTAAATTTGTCTTCATAAACATTGCGTTTCGTGGAAGGACAAGATTCAGCTACTGCGCCAGCTGGTTGTTGCTGACAATGTAGGTTGTTCCATGTTTTAATATTATAAACAACAGTGATGACCATCTTCAGGCGTGATTCTTTGCCAACTTTGAGGGTTAACCAAATGGAAGTGGGATTACTAGGTCCTATGTGATGGGTCATGAGTTGAAGGCTCTGGACACATGGCAAATTTAGTTTCTTTTCTATCTGGAACAAGCTTCCTCTCCTGGGAGCTGCCACCCCAGGCTGGCACAGGGAGCCAGGCATGGAGCCCAGAGGCCTGCTTCTCGCCTGCACATGAAGTTCTGAGGGCGCCCCTAACTGCCTGTTCTCTTCTCTTTTGTCTTCCTCTGCCCCAGCCTGGTAAAGCCCTTACGACACTACGCGGTCTTCCTCTCCGAAGACTCCTCTGACGATGAATGCCAGCGGGAAGAGGGCCCGAGCTCTGGCTTCACGGAGAGCTTTTTCTTCTCTGCTCCCTTTGAATGGTCTCTTCTTCCTTCTTCCATTTCCCTGAGCTCGGCTGGGTGACTCTGCGGGGCTGCATGGGGAAAGCGGGGGGCTGGTGATGCTTGCCTTTGTGTCGGGGGGGAGGGTGTCTGGAGCTGCTGCCTGCTGGTGCCCCAGTGCCAACATGCCGGATGGATGCCACCTCCGTGTGCCACCTCTCAGGGCATCCGTTCTGCTAGCTCCACAGGGGCTGTGACAATTGAGTAAGGTGACAGGGTGATATGCGAGTGTTGGTCCCTTAGAGATGAAAATGTGTTTGATTGCTGATGGAACTGGTGACTACAATTAGCCTGGTTGTTGATCTCCAAGTCCTTCTTTATCTCAGCGTGTCTTGGAAAGCCATGGAGATGGGAGTCAGAGTTTAAGTTGAAAAGGAAAACGTTCCTATGAAATGTTTGTATTGAATGCCAGCCTATCCAAGTGTTCTAATCTGCCTGACTTTTTAAAGATAATTTTAATCATTATTATTTATAGCCTAAGCCTCATACCAATTACAAGTAGTGATTTTAAAAAGTTTCAGGCCAGGCGCGGTGGCTCAAGCCTGTAATCCCAGCACTTTGGGAGGCCGAGACGGGCGGATCACGAGGTCAGGAGATCGAGACCATCCTGGTTGACACGGTGAAACCCTGTCTCTACTAAAAAATACAAAAAAAAAAAACTAGCCGGGCGAGGTGGCGGGCGCCTGTAGTCCCAGCTACTCGGGAGGCTGAGGCAGGAGAATGGCGTGAACCCGGGAGGCGGAGCTTACAGTGAGCCAAGATCACGCCACTGCACTCTAGCCTGGGCGGCAGAGCGAGACTCTGTCTCAAAAAAAAAAAAAAAAAAAAAGTTTCACCCACCATCCAGCCACCCCTAAAATTAAGCTGCTGTCGCCCTCCTTTTTTTACCCATTCTTGCTCCTCTACCCACAAGTGTTTCAGAGCTGGGATCCAGCAGAGAGACAGACAAAAGCTGTTTGCCCTTGTTAACACGGTTCTGTGTTTTTAATGGGAGCCTTTCAGGGAATGGAAAGTACCCTTTGCTGGATGCCCACGGTGACCACAGCAACCTTCCAGGGAGCATGTTAATCGTTTTAGTCATTGCACAGAAGAGGAGATGCCTTTCCCTCCCTCTCCCTCATGTCCCCCGCACCCTCTCCCTCTTCCCAAACCCCAGCATCAGCTCCCTCCCCATGGGGTGGCCCGTGGGTTGCTCTAAGGACCTTATAAACCCCAGGCTGCTCGGCCCCCTGTCACCAACCCCACAGGGTCAGAGGGTCCTGACCGTTTCCTGCCACCAGGTCACTGGGGACCCAGACAAGTCACTCCCCTCCCAGTGTCCTCACTTAGAAAGTAGTGGCCTTGCCAAGCACAGTGGCTCACACCTGTAATCCCAGCACTTCAGGAGGCCCAGGCAGGTGGATCACTTGAGGCCAGGAGTTCGCGACCAGCCTGGCCAACATGGGGAAACCCCGTCTCTACTTAAAAAAAATACAAATATTAGCTAGGTGTGGTGGCACGCACCTGTAATCCCAGCTATTCAGGAGACTGAGGCAAGAGAATCACTTGAACCCAGGAGGCGGAGGTTGCAGTGAGCTGAGATCACACTGCTGTACTCCAACCTGGGTGACAGGATGAGACTCTGCCTTAAAAAAAAAAAAAAAAGTAGTGGCCTAAGCTGGTGTCATCCAAGCATCACACATCACTTTTGCTGTATATCAAATCTTTGTTTCAATTTTTTTCCAAAGATTTTAAAATTAGCCTTCTCCTAAGCAATAATATCTACGATTTTGTAGGCTTAATGTATTAGTCATTATTTCTGTTGCTAATTAGAACAAAAATAGAACCTTTAGCATAAGACATGTTCATCTATGTGTCAACTTAAAACACCTTTTGGGAAAAGGCACCCTGCTGCCAGCCAGGAGCGCACCAAGTCAAGTCCAGGAGCCAGCTCCATCATATCCTCTCGGAACTAACTGATGCCTTAATTATTTAAATAATGGCAAGGGCTCGCTTCCTTAGCCCATGACCTCAGAGGTCGTTACAGGCCTTTGTGTGTGTGTTTGAAAAGAAACTGGCCCATCCTAACTCAAAATGGGTTCAAAATGGGTTCCTTCAGTTCCAGAAGCACACTGACTTTAACCCTTTCATTGTGCTCATCTTGATTAAAGGGTCTCTAATTCCTTGGTCAGGGTGAGTGAGGGACGTTTGAAGCCTCTCAAGCTTGGCTTCCATTTCCACCCCTTGGGAGTGCTGTGTGACATAGGTGAGTTATTAACATCTCTGAGCTTCATTCCTCATCCATAAAGTGGGGGTGTAAGTCCGACTTCCTGGCCCACTAGCATTGCTTCAGCGAGAGAGTACATGATGTCCCTCACTGATATTGTTTGATGAGCCCTCCCATATGTCCCCCACCCTGCAGTCTTCACTGTGAGCCTACCCTTGACCGCCAGGTGGTGCCCTTCCCCCACTTTACCAGTGCCACAGGCACGATCTCTGCCTGACCTAGGGCCACCACCAGCCCCAGACTTGGGGTTAGAAGAGGCGAGCTGTGGCCAGGCGCGGTGGCTCACACCTGCAATCTCAACACTGGGAGGCTGAGGCAGGCGGATCACAAGGTCAGGAGTTCGAGACCAGTCTGGCCAACATAGTGAAACCCCATCTCTACTAAAAATACAAAAAATTAGCCGGGCGTGGTGGCGGGCGCCTGTAATTCCAGCTACTCGGGAGGCTAAGCCAGGAGAATTGCTTGAACCTGGGAGGCAGAGGTTGCAGTGAGCCAAGATCGCGCCATTGCACTCCAGCCTGGGAGACAAGAGTGAAACTCCATCTCAAAAATAAAATAAAAAATAAAAAAAATAAAAAAGGTGAGATGCAGTTCCCACGGGGGCTCCACTAGAGGTCAGGGTTGACCCAGGCACTGCCTCTCCATCTACCCAGTGGTGCCCTGGGACTCAGGTCCATGGGAAGGGAAGGCAAGTGGAACCCTTTGTTACCTATACTTGTATCAGCTGCAAAGTAGTGGTGTGGGGTTTGTTTGTGGTTTGGTTTGTTTTGTTTTGTTTTGCTTGTTTTGAGACAGGGTCTTGCTCTGTCACCCAGGCTGGAGTGCAGTGTTGTGATCTTGGCTCACTGCAACCTCCATCTCCCAGGTTCAAGCAATTCCCATGCCTCAGCCACCCGAGTAGCTGAGACTACAGGCATGCACCACCACACCCCGCAAAATTTTGTAATTTTAGTAGGGACAGGGTTTCACCATGTTGGCCAGGCTGGTCTAGAACTCCTGACCTCAAGTGATCCGCTCACCTCGGCCTCCCAAAGTGCTGGGATTACAGGCGTGAGCCACCGCGCCCAGCCAATGGCTGCAAGGTTTTGATGTGTAAAAGTATAGAAAGCTGTTAGCAGAAGAGCCTGTGTGACAGCCATGCTCACTGGTGGGCGCTGGATGCTGTAACCAACCTCTGCATGTCTGCTGTGTGCCGGGCACCGCATTTGCTCATGTAACCACCACCACCACCACCTGAGCGACTGAGGCTCAGAGAATTAAGTGACCTGCCAAAGGTTCCACAGCAAGAAATAGCATGACCAGAGCTGGAACCAAGCTTAGCAGGGCAAGCTTAGGCCCAGACAGTTCCCCATGAGCTGTTCACAGAACCTGACTGTGGCTGTGCCTAGGCTACCAAACAGCAGAGCAGGGCGGGAGTAAGAGGAGCATGACTGCTGGCCTGTGAGCCCCCTTCCAGTCCTGTCTGTTCCTCATACCTTGTCTGAATGGCTCACAAGCCCACTAGCTAGTTTTATGAAAGGACCTGTAGTTTGGGAGGGGCACTAAATGGGTCCCCTCAGTGCAAGTGAGAGCCAAAGCGACTTGCCCCTGTTCACACCCCCAGGCCCATCGGTGTGCCCAGCTTGCACCCTCGCAGCCTCCCAGACTCCTGCCCTCACGGAGACCCTGGGACACGCTCCTGTCCCAAAGGCTTCTGCGTGTACCCCTCAAGCCCTCAATGTGCTTGGGCTGGAGGCCGCTTGCTCCTCCCCTGAAGGCCTGGGTGGGAGATTCCAGCCTGCTCTGTCTCCCCGCAGGCCACAGCCATATCGGACACTCAAGGAGTCAGACAGTGCGGAAGGTGACGAGGCAGAGAGTCCAGAGCAGCAAGTGCGGAAACCCACAGGCCCCGTCCCAGCTCCCACTGACCGGGCTGCCAGCATCGACCTTCTGGAAGACGTCTTCAACAACCTGGACATGGAGGCCGCATTGCAGCCCCTGGGCCAGGCCAAGAGCTTGGAGGATCTTCGTGCCCCCAAAGACCTGAGGGAGCAGCCAGGGACCTTTGACTATCAGGTATGGCATAGGCAAGGGAGGGGATCTGCCGGGCCCGCACTGTCCGCAGACCCCCATGTGACAGTGGAAGAGACTAACAGAGAAACAGTGACTTTCCAAGGCCCTCAGCCAACACTTAGGGTCAGTGTGACTGTAAACCCCTCCCAGGGTGCTGGGGCCCACACCACCCTAACAGTGATGGTAGGAGAAGATGCTAGAGCCTGATGGAAACTTGCCCCACCCTGTGTGTGCATCAGACGAGGGGGCGGGTGCTGCCAGCCACTCTCCTTGCACCCCCAGAGGGGCTGCAGCCCCTGCTGGAACTGGGATTGCATCCATCCCTGCCAGGGCTCCTTGGCAGAGCCTTTGGATGAAAGTTCTTGGCTCTGCATTATGAATGCAAATCAGTGTGTAATTCCCATTGTGATGTCCAATCCATCACATCCCTTCTCGGTGCCTCAGTTTCCTTACTTGCAAGTGGGGGCTTCTGACTTTGCATCACTGGGTCACACTGTGGGGTTCACAGAGCTCCAGTCATTCATGAGTGTTCCCTGCTGGGAACAAGGACCTGGGCCAGGAGAAGGGGACTGGTGCCCGGGCCATGTGGCTTACAAGTGGCAGAGCCAGGACTCCAACTTGGCCTCCTCCTTTCTCCCCAGCCAAGGTGCCTTCTACCAGGCCCTGAGTCTCACTCATCCTCCCAGGCTTACAGGTGATTGCAAGTGCCTGCAATCTAAAAAGTGAAAAGGGCCAGCCAGTAGCTGGAGTCACTTTCCTAAAACTCCTTGGCAACCACCACTGGTGTAAAGGGACGAGAGCTTTCTCTTGAGTTCCCGGAGCACAGGCTTGGAGTCCCAGCACACCTGGGTCCTCTGCTGGTAACCTGGGGGAGTCCCCAGCTGTTCCAAGTCCGAGGAGCTAATCAGCCACACACCTAGGCCCAACATGCATTCAGCACACAGGAGTGGTGTGGGAATGGGCACACATATGTCCCAACTCAGCCTGTGGTCACTGCCGCCCTCCTTCCCTCCCAACAGAGGCTGGACCTGGGTGGGAGTGAGAGGAGCCGCGGGGTGACAGTGGCCTTGAAGCTTACCCACCCATACAACAAGCTCTGGAGCCTGGGCCAGGACGACATGGCCATCCCCAGCAAGCCCCCAGCTGCCTCCCCTGACAAGCCCTCGGCCTTGCTCGGGAACTCCCTGGCCCTGCCTCGAAGGCCCCAGAACCGGGACAGCATCCTGAACCCCAGTGACAAGGAGGAGGTGCCCACCCCTACTCTGGGCAGCATCACCATCCCCCGGCCCCAAGGCAGGAAGACCCCAGAGCTGGGCATCGTGCCTCCACCACCCATTCCCCGCCCGGCCAAGCTCCAGGCTGCCGGCACCGCACTTGGTGACTTCTCAGAGCGGCTGCAGGTGGATCGGGACAGGCGAGCTGCCCTGAGTCCAGGGCTCCTCCCTGGTGGTGTCCCCCAAGGCCCCACTGAACTGCTCCAGCCACTCAGCCCCAGCCCCGGGACTGCAGGCACGAGCAGTGATGCCCTGCTCGCCCTCCTGGACCCGCTCAGCACAGCCTGGTCAGGCAGCACCCTCCCGCCACGCCATGCCGCCCCGAATGTAGCCACCCCATTCACCCCCCAATTCAGCTTCCCCCCTGCAGGGACACCTGCCCCATTCCCACAGCCACCACTCAACCCCTTTGTCCCATCCATGCCAGCAGCCCCACCAACCCTGTCCCTGGTCTCCACACCAGCGGGGCCTTTTGGGGTCCCTCCAGCTTCCCTGGGGCCGGCTTTTGCATCCGGCCTCCTGCTGTCCAGCGCTGGCTTCTGTGCCCCTCACAGGTCTCAGCCCAACCTCTCTGCCCTCTCCATGCCCAACCTCTTTGGCCAGATGCCCATGGGCACCCACACGAGCCCCCTACAGCCGCTGGGTCCCCCAGCAGTTGCCCCATCGAGGATCCGAACGTTGCCCCTGGCCCGCTCAAGTGCCAGGGCTGCTGAGGCCAAGCAGGGGCTGGCCCTGAGGCCTGGAGACCCCCCACTTCTGCCTCCCAGGCCCCCCCAGGGCCTGGAGCCAACACTGCAGCCCTCTGCTCCTCAACAGGCCAGAGACCCCTTTGAGGATTTGTTACAGAAAACCAAGCAAGACGTGAGCCCAAGTCCGGTCCTGGCCCCGGCCCCGGCCCCGGCCCCGGCCCCAGACTCGGTGGAGCAGCTCAGGAAGCAGTGGGAGACCTTCGAGTGAGCCAGGCCTTGAGGGCAGGGGATGCACCGAGGCCCGAGGGTCCGTCCACTGCTGCGGTTCCGAGGGTCCCCCGCCACGCTCTCTGCCCAGGTTCTGCTGGTGGGAAGGGATGGGACCCCTCTCTGCTGCCCCCTCCTCCCCTCCACACTGCCCATCTCTGAGGTCTGGCCCTGCAGAATGGCACCAGTTCCAGTCTGGGAATCAACCCAGTTCCTGAGTGCCCGTCCCACCCCGCGGTTGCCCGTCCTCGGCACCCTTGATTGGGTTTTGCACTAAAGAGGTCAGCTGGGCCAATGATTGATTGCCCCAGACCAAGTCCTACCCACCTTCCCCCTGAAAGTGTCCCGAGAGGCTCCGAAGGCCTATCCTCTGAGCCCAGCTCTCCTGTTCCACCACAGCTAGGCCCTGCACGCCCACCTCCTCGGACACAAGTGGCAGGGTTACCCTCCAGTGTGAGCTCCTCTGCACGAGACACAGGCGGCTTGGGGTTGAAGTTAGGACTCCTCCTGGGCTGGAGGATTTACCTGGTGGGGCACTTCCAGACTGTTTCTAGCAATATACACACACGTTCTTTCCTGTGTCTTCACCCCAAAACTTCAGTTGATTCTGACCTGGGAGGGTCTGGGGACCAGGGGGTCTGGACTGCCTTGTGATGCCCAGCCCCAGCCACCCTGCACGGGGACTGCGAGCACCAGCAACATTGATTTCTAGAAGGAAAATAGAAACCCCATCTGAGTGTTTTGGGGGGAGCCCCCACCCCCTCATTCCAACTCTCTGGCACTCTGATACCTCCAGGTTCTCTTCTCACTGTCAAAGCTGGGTCTCAGCCTCTTGGCATCTGGAGCTTTGTGGGCAAAGCCGAGAAGCTGCGACCCAGACTTCAACTCGAAGGTCAAGCGGAATGCCTCAGACTGATGCGGAGGCAGCTGGCCTTCCTGGGTTGGAACGAGGCAGTGGCCCTGAGCCCCTGCTCCAGAGCCGGGTAGAAAGGACAAACTTGGTCTCTGCCTCAGAGAAGCAGAAGGGCTAGAAGCCAGTCCCTCCCCACCTGCCCAGAGCGCCAGGCCAGCACAGAAATTCCTGAGGCCACCGTCACCAAAGTTAGAGTGAATGTTTTATTGTTTATCTTTTTCCTTTTTACCTTATTGATTTGATGAGTCTTGAAATTGATTCATTTCCATAAACCAAGTTAAAGTATGCCCCGACCATTTAAGAAAACAGCCATCTGAGACACGCAGGAAATTGTGAGCATTTCGACCCGAGCTCTCATTTCCTATTCGGGATGGGTCAGACACACAGTCTACCCAGGGGTGTCTGAGGGGGACAAGGAGGGGGGGGTGTCTCTGGAGATCTGTCACCCAGGGAGCCCCCTCTGTGTCTAAGAGGCCACCACTGCTGCACATGGTCAGGGAGGCTTGGTGGCCGTCCTGGCACATGGCTTTTCCTGGGCCAACTGTGACCTGTCTGGCTCAGGAATGGGCTCTGGCTGCTTGGGGAGCCGTGTCACTCCTGGGCCATGGGGGCACCTCCCGGGCACTTAGGTGTTTCACAGAGATTCCAGTTTCACTCCCTGGGCAGATCCCCAGGCCCCATCCGGGATAGGGCAGAGGCGGCGCTGGCAGCCCCAGGGAAGGAGGGTATGTATCCCAAGGCGCCCTGGCCGTGCTGGGGGACTGGGGTGAGCGCTCCATGTTCACATGAGCACTGCTGCCTCTTCACTTGTGGGACTGACTTTGCAAACCCAAGGATGAACTTTGTGTGCATTCAATAAAATCATCTTGGGGAAGAGGCTGGCATCCCCGTGTCCTTGAAGCTTTTGGGGTGGGGGAGGCCCCACGTGGGCCTGAAGCCATCCTCACCACCAGCTCCTGTAGAGGCGGGGACCAGGCGTGGAGCAGTTAGTTAGGGAAGGAGTCAATTCCCCGCACCCACCCAAGCTGGTGGCCACTCAGGGCTCTAAGCCAGCTCGTGCTCTGTCCCTCATAGACCAGGCACGGGGTTGGGCTGGCAACAGGCCTGCTCAGCCCTGCTGGGGCCATGGGGCAGACTGCAGGCCACCAACGATGTTGAGGGCATCCAGGAGCCAGGAAAGAGTTCAAGGGGACACCTGGCAAGTCGCCCCCACAGGTCCCTCATTAGCAAGAACAGAGCCTGGGCATCTGCCTCTGTTGGACGCTGGTATTTGGAGGGGTTGGAAATGCAGACCAATCGACCACCCATAGTGTGAAACATGTCCAGTCACACCACCCACCCCCTCCAACTCGCCCAGCATCTGACCATGCTCTCCCCTGCAGGACTGACAGGCCTGAACGACAGGCACCCAGGCCAGGCACAGTGGCTCATACCTGTAATCCCAACACTTTGGGAGGCTGGGGCAGGTAGATCACGAGGTCGGGAGTTCAAGACCAGCGTGGTCAAGATGATGAAACCCCTTCTCTACTAAAAGCGGGCACCTGTAATCCCAGCTACTCCAGAGGCTGAGGCAGGAAATTGCTTGAACCCAGGAGGCGGAGGTTGCAGTGAGCCGAGATCGTGCCACTGCACTCCAGCCTGGGTGACAGTGAGACTCCATCTCAAAAAAATAACAAAAAACCAGCCACCTGAAGCAACAGGAGCCAGGAAGAGAGGGCACAGCCAGCTTTCATCTACATGTTGGGGTTCCACATAAAATATCCTAGGAGTCACAGCTGACACAGGTTTTCCAAATCCCTAACTCAGTAAACTGACCCTGGAACCGGCTAAGGCAAGGGAACCGGATGCCTCCTCCCCCTGTTCCCAAGGGTTGTAGAGAAAGTTCAGGGAAAAGTGGTTCCACCTCCTCCAGGATAAGGACCAGGCAAGCCCCTGAGCCTGGCGTTCAGGGCCCTCTCTATCCCAGCCTCTGCTGACTTCCCAGTCCCATGTCCCAGTCCCCCAAGTTGTCACGTGGTTCCACCTTGGATTGGACACCCATGCCTCTGGGACTCGCCGAAACCGAAAGGAAAAGCTGACTGTCGACCCAAAAGTGTAAACGGATCTCCTGGCCTGAGAAGCAGGAAGGACGAAAGGGCACATCTCCAGGTCCATGAACCTGGAAGGAGGCCAGGCCCTTAGGCAAGTGCCCTTCAGGGATCGGAGGTCACAGTGTGATGGGCATTGCCGGGGAAGGGGCTGGGAGCAAGCAGCAGAGTCTCCCCCGAGTCTGCCTCTGCAGGCCCAGCCCTGACACAGAGGCAGCGCCAGTGTTCACTGAGCTCCTCCACTCAGCAGACACCCCAGAGGGCTTCCTTTGAGTCCTCTCGCCGAATCTGTGTAGAGGCAACCAGTCATCAGGGGAAGGAGCTCGCTCGCCAGGCTGCCAGGGAGGACCGGAGCTGGAGACCCAGAGGTGGTTGGGTGAGCTGGGGGCGTTTGGGGCAGGAGAAGGGTTGCTCTGTCATCCTTATCCCAGAAGGACATGCAGACGATCCTTATCCCATCAGACGGGAGTTGACGACGTCCAGATTCTCTCCCCACTGTCATCCTCTCCGATCCTTACAAGAGCCCTGTGAGGTAGGCGGGCGGTGCCTTCCCCCTTTGACAAATGACCACAGCAGGGTGGGAAGCTCAAGGCAGCCCCTCCTCTGCTCCCTTGGGCTGCTCCGGCTGAGGGGGCGGGTGGGTCTGTGGTTCCCTCGCATGACTGGCTCTGGCTTCTGGCAGACAGACCTGCCTGAAGGGATGTTTGTTCTAGGAGCCAGAAGCCCACTCGGCCTCTGCCAGTGGCCTCCCGACTTCCCAGCTGCCTCCGCGGCAGGAGCAGCCCCCAGAGGCAGGGAAGGAGGCAGGAGCCCTGGCCTTGGTGCCTGGGCAACCCGGGCCTGGCCTCCTGGAGAACGTGCAGGCTTAGGCCGACCCTGCCCCAGGACTGTAATGGTTGACCCCATGGAGCAGCCACCGCCTCCTGAGATCAGCCACACCCATCACAGTCATAGACACACAGCAAACGCAGCAGACACGCCCTGCAGCCCTGTCAGGACACACTCACACTAGCATCTGTAGACTAACACGGGCCCAGGTACACACTCAGACACACACTGCTCCAGATACGCACACTGTGTGCACCCACATGTGCCCTCCCACGCACAGCCGTACACCTGCCGAGGCACAACCCCGAGGGTGGGATGAAGTCCACAGCCTCTCTAGGCCTCTGTTTCCCTGAGTTGCTCCCCTCAATCCTCCATCCACGATGGGGCAGAGGCAGAGGCTGCCAGCCAAGGGGACACTTCCATAGCAATGTCCCGAGCCGTGGCAGCAGCTTCCTTGGGTCTCCAGGTAGAAACCATTCAGGACCTCCAGGTGCTGGTGCCGGCAGCCAGGCTGGCCTAAATGAGTCTCTCCTCCGGTGGCACCTTGAGGACACTGTCCATCTCCAGCCGGGCCCCAGCCACCTCCTGCTGGCTTGGGCTGTAGGTGCCCTCGGACTGGCGGCGCTTTCGGGCTGCCAGGATCCCTGAAAGAAGGCCCAGGAGGAGGAGGAGGAGGCAGGCACAGGCTGCAGGCACGGCCACCTCCAGCAGCGGGAATGGCAGCGGCAGGGGCACGCCCTTCTGCAAGAGACACAACACCGAGGCCTAAGACCACAGAGAAGGGGAGGACCCTGGGCCCTCAGCAGCACAAGGACCTGCTCAGAGAAAATCAGAGCTGGGAGCGGGCTGCCCCGGGAGCAGTGAAGACCCAGCCCCAGGGGTGTACAGGCAAGTGCCAGGAAACCACCTGTCAGAGCCACTGGCTCGGGGGGTCCTGTACAACAAAGGAGTTCTGGCTAGAAGGACAGAGACGGACACCCGGCAGGAGCTAAGCAGGGTGCGTGGGTTTCACAAAAGCCTACAAGGGTGAGATGAGGCAGAGCGGGAGCTGGGGCAGACTGAGCGGCCCCCTGCCGCAACAGCCAAGTCAGAATCCACTGGGGCCTGCCTGCCGGGGTGGGGTGGCACAGGGAGCAGGGGAATGTTCTGACAGCTTGTCCCTGCAAGCCCTGGCCCAGGCTTCAGGGGGCCCAGCAAACCTCCTTGCTGTCTCCAGTCACAGGCTCCCAGGATGCCCCATCAAAGCCTCTACGTGCCTGGGACTCTGAAGTCCCAGGATGCGAGGATTCCAGAGGCACGGGCTCTGGGACTCACCAGCCCCCCTCTGTACCTCCAGGCTTCTCAGCCCGCTGTGACCTGGGTCCTAAAACTAGAGAGGAAAGTCCCTCTGTCCTGAGAGGGCCCTGCCAGCCTCCACCCCTGAACATTTTAGGGGAGGAGCTGTAAAGCCATTTCCTTCCCCTGCCCTGGGAGGTGGCTGGGTGGGGAAGCCAGAGGCTGTAAAAGTTCAACTTGAAAGGAAACGTTCCCCATAAGCGGAGGGGATTTGTGGTTTATGGCCCAGGCCGCCAGAGGCCTGTGGAGATCAAGGCTGCTCCCCAGACTACCCCTTCCAAGCCTCTCCTCGCCAGCACCCACCTTCCCCCCCCACCACCCCCGCCCCGAGGAAGGGGTGTGTCAGGGAGGGTCACAGCTCCAGCCCCTGCCGCCTTCGCCTTCCACTTCGTCTGTCCAGGCTCCTCCCGGGCTGAGCCCCCTGGGGTTGGGGCCACCCTGCACAGTGGCCGAGCCTGCCCCAGTGCAGACTCCCAGGCCACCCCCACCTTGCCCCGGGTCTTCCAACTCAGTCTCCTGGATTCACCAGCCTAAATCCCAGAACACCAACATCCTCTTGGCCCTGAGTCCTGGTTGGATTGGCAGAGACCATCTGTCCTCACTGCCACTGCCCTGGGCGCTCTGGGGAAGCCCCTGACCCAGCCAGGAGCTTTGTGCTCTTGTCAATAGATGGTGGCAGCCCCCAAAGCTCTCCCTGGCGTGGAAATACCTCCTGTGTGGGGGGTGTGGAAAGGACCTGAGGCTCCTCTCACTGCCCCACCCCATGACAGAGTGGCCCAGGAACAGCCCCACGGTGCTCTGCTCTCCCCAGCAGCATCAGCTCACCAAGGGCCCAGCAGGCCACGTCCACAGCCCCTCACCCCGGCAACACTCACCACCACTTCACAGAACTGGCCGGAGAATCTGGCATTGCAGATACATTCAGATACCCCTCCAGCTGCCCGGCAGGTGCCCCCATTCAAGCAGGGGTTGGTTTCACAGGGGAGGGCGGGGACCTGACACCTGGAGAAGGAGGGGGGCTGAGAAAACGGCTCCCCCATGGCTGCCTCTTGTGCTCCCAGCTGCTCTGCTGCCCACCCCCCCTGCTTCAGCAAGCATCAGAGCTTATCCGTTCACTGCCCCCATGCGCTGCTCCTGCCCAGCTGGGCCCTGCCCGGTGACCACCCGAGCAGCTATGACTGAGAAGGACTCTCCTCCCATTAGGGGGACTGGGGAGCCTGTGTGAAGGCAGGTGCCCCGGGAGCTGACGCCACTGTCTGCAGGGCCCAGAATCTGCAATTTTACGGTCTCCCACAAGCGGGCTGGGGCTGTTCCCATAACTGCTACCAGGTCTGTATCACAGAGGATGGTCTTGCAAGACATGGAAGGAAACTCAAGTGACAATGGTGACTGTGATACCAGGGAGGGGTGAGAAGGTGGGCAAGGACCCCCACCCCACCCTGGCTGGAGGAATAGCCCTTCACACTCGTTGGACCCCCTCACAGTTCCCAGGCCCCCAGACCCACCTCTGGCCAGCAAGACCCTCCAGGCAGCTGCAGTTGGCAGCAGGAGAGCCACCCTCACACGGGCTGCCGTCGAGGCAGGTGACATTCAGGATGCATTCCTTGGATGGGACAGGCAACCTGGGGAGAGAGCAGAGGCTGGAATGGGTGCAGGATGCCTGGGACCTGCCCTCCCCAGTGCTGTGACCGTGGGCCACCTGAGCCTGTGTTCTCATGTATAGAATCCAGGGCCCTCTATCGGTCACGGGATTGTGGTCCCTGGTGGGAAGGAAGGGTCACTTACTTTCCAGAACCTCAGAGGACTCTGAGGACAACAAAAAGTAAGGATTCTGAACAAAAGCAGCTCCTAAACGCAACGCCTGGACATTCCTTGAGGGGAGAGGGAGGGATCAGGCCACAGCCAGATCCCCCTTCCACACCCTAGGCTCCAGGGAGAGCCACCGGGAGATGAATAAGGGAAGCCCAAAGCCTGATCCCCTCCCTCCACCCCGACCAGTGACCAACAGGGATGAACCTCGGTGTAAGCGGCAGGCGCTCCCAGCCCCAGACAGCAGCGCTGTTTATCTGAAATTCCAAGCTAACTGGGTGTGTTTTGATCTGTGTTTTATTAGGAAATTTATCAAATTAAACTGTCCTGCTCATGTCACAGATAAGGACACGAGGATCAGGGAAGGGAAGCGACTCATCCACAGACCTGGCAGACTTCTCTGCCCCACCACAGTCCCAGGGGGCATTTGCAGCCCACCCCTGCCCTGGTCACCACCCCCTTCCGGGCCCGCGCCCCTGCCCAGCCGTCCCACCTGCAGCGCGGGCCCCCGAAGCCAGGCGGGCAGTGACACTCGAAGCGGCCGTCGGGGTGCGTGTGACAGCGGCCACGGGCGCAGGGCGCGGAGTCACAGGGGTTGACGTGGGCCTCGCAGCGCGGGCCCTCCCAGCCCGGGCCGCAGGCGCAGGCGAAGGCGTCGAAGAGGTCGCGACAGTCACCGCCGTGCAGACAGGGCGAGGGCGCACACACGGGCGCGCCGCGGCAGCCGAGGATGGGGGCCGGCGTCCCAGGCCAGGCAGCGAAGTGCTCTTGGGCTCCAGGGGCCACGCCGGGTCGGGGCCGCCCCAAGGGCAGGGGCAGGCCGCCCAGCGCCACGCGGCCCAGGCAGCCGGTGAAGTTCTCGGCCAGCAGGATGTGCGCGGCACCTGGGCCCTGCAGGAAGCCCAGGTCACCGGCCAGGCCGCGCAGCGCCACCGGGGTGGCCGCACCGTCCAACCACAGCAGCCAGCGCGAGGGAGCGGCCGCCGGGCGCTCCATGGCCAGGCGCACTCGGTGCCAGGCACCATCGGCCACGCGCGGCCCAGGTATGGGCAGCACAGCACCGGAGAGGCCGTGGCCTCCGCGCACACCCCCCGCCAGTGAGCCATTGCGCACCGCTAGCCACACGCCTGCCAGGGCGCCCGCTGTGGCACGCAGCAGCCAGGCCTCGGAGTCGCGCGTGCGGAAGGCCAGCGACAGGCTGCCGAGCGAGCGCCCAGACGATGCGTTGTGCCCGCTGAACGCGACGGGGGGACCCTCGCGGAACGTGGCCTCCGCCACACCTGCGGAGAGAAGGAGCCTCAGGGAATGGCCCACGGAGCCTTCTCCAGAAATGCCACCTCCCCACTTCCCCCAGCGAGTGGCAGACAAGCCACTTACTGGGGGCGGGGCACACGCACCCACCTATCATCTAATCCTGGAAACTGCAGCCGCCTGCGATCACCCTCACTTCTACCCACAATGTATTTCCTACCCACGGAGGAGCAGTTCTGGGCCAGTGCTGGGGGCGGGGGCGGGGGGGGGGGGGTGTGGAGGGAGGTGTGCGATGCCTAGGCGACCCTCCAGGTCACAGGCCGGCCAACAGCAACTCCTGGCAGAATCTGGACCCTTCCCTCCCTGTGAAGCTGTGCCACCTTAACCGCCAAGGCTTGCCTTTCACTGCGGCCAGTCATCTTTGTAAAATGCAGATCTGGTCATGCCCCTCTCCTGCTTAAAACCCTCCAGAGGCTCCACACTGTCCTTGGGATAGAGTCAGAACGGCCTGACTGAGTGTCCTCAAAGCCCCTACCAACTTTCCCACCCTGTTCCTGCTGGCCCCTTGCACTTCCACTGTCCTTGCAGACCTCAGGGACTTTGCACACGCTATGCCTTTCCATAAAATGTCCTTTCCCCTGTGGCTCTCAGAGTCTGGCCTTGAAGCCAGGTACAGGCTCCCCTTCTCCAGAAACTCTGTCCCTCTACATGCGGTGGCCCTGCCACACTGCCCTGGGGCTTGGCATGCCTGGTCCACCAGTATCCTACAAGCCCTGAGAGTGCAGATGGGATCTAGCCGGCTTGGGTGTCCAGCACCCAGCACGGGAGCTGCGCAGGACACACACTCACACACAAAGCCATCAGGGACCTCCTCACACGTGGCAGGTGGGAGACAGGGCTGGCCGGGACACCACAGCTGCTGGGCACACGTAGGCCCTGTGAAATTGGCAGGGCAGGTACAGTGGAAGTCATTCCAGGTGACGAGGCAAGTCCCACCATTGAAACAGGGGTCAGGCTGTGGGAGAGGCAGGGCAGGGGTTGGCTCAGGACTGCAGTTAGCATCACCCGCCATAACCAGCATTGCAGTGCTTCTTCACTGAGCACCTACTAACAGACCCAGTATCTCCTCACAAACGAGTGGAGAGGAAGTCGCTAGCACCCCCATTTTACAGAGGAGAAAACTGAGGCTCAGTAAGGCAAAGCCACTTGCCTGAGTCACCCAGCCAATAAAGAGAGGAACCAGAGTTCATGCCCAGGCTGTTACAACTCCAGGGCTGGTGGAATTCTGTTCATGATCAAAAGGGTGTCCTGTTCCCCAAGTAGCTCCTGCAGAAAGGCTCGGGCAGCCTCTATCTCAGTCAGTGTGTCTCTCACAGACCAGGACTGGCTGGGGGAGGCACGGGGACTGTTTAGAGGGTAGGAGCAGCTGGGCTGAAGAGGCGGTGAATGCAAATCTGCCCTGCCACCTTCCTGTAGTGGGACCCCGGGCAGGTCACTTCACCTCCTCAGCCTCAGTTTCCTCATCAGCAAAAGGACACACTAAGTCCCAGTGATGTAGGACAGATCCTAGAAAAAGGATCCCCACCCTCACCCCCTGGACACTTACACTGCACATGTCTTCGGAGACACAGCCTGCGGTGAGGTTCCAGGACTGCCTGCCGCCAAGCTCGCTCGGCTGGCTTGAGTTATCCAGTGGCAGAGGAAAGAAGGGGAGGTGGCGGCCATCGAGTCGCAGGTCCTGGAGGCAGCCTCGGAAGGGCCCACCCCAGGGCTGGCTGTCAGCAGCAAGGAGCCTCCCACCCACGTGCATGTGCTGCCCCAGGTCCTGCAGCTGCTCAGGCCCGAAGCTGAGCGTCACCAGGTGACGCAGCCCATCATCCCAGCGCCCAGGGAGCACTACAGCAGGACCGCCCGGCGCCTCAGCCCGGATCCGACCCTCGCTCAGGAATACTGTCAGACCAGCTGCGGAGTCATTGGCAAACTGGAGCAACAGGCCAGCGGGCTCCCGAGTACGGAGAAGGAAAGACAGTGTGAGGTTGGGGCCTGGCAGCTCTTGAAGCAGAAAGGAGACAGAACTTGGGGCGCCTCCCAAGCCAAAGGTGGCAGCAGGAATCTCTGCAGGGAGAGAAGGTGCCAGGTGTGAGGCCTGCAGGCTGAGGGAGCCAGATCTCAGGTGCTGCCTTCCCACCTGGCTTATTCCTCACCATCAGCACACGTGGGACCCCTGTGGGGTCGAGGACAGTTGCAACGGAAATGAGTCCACAGATCCACGCAGGACCCTCCATGGACACAAGGCAGAGGCTGGCACTGCTCTCGGCGCTCGCAGCCCAGGAGGACGTTCTCGCCGAGATCCTCAGGCAGCAGGAGGTGCCCATCCACACGCACGTCCTGGAGACAGCCTGCAAAGGTCGCGTCCCCCAGCTGGGCGGAGGAGATCCCAGCAGGCAGTGGAGTTGCTGAAGCCGTGGGAGCCAGGGCCACAGGACCAGAGGCCACACAGAGCCGGGCAGGGCAGCCCTCATGCCAGAGCCGTAGCTCCAGGGTCGCTAAGTGGAGCACCACCTCCACCTGGTGCCAATGGCCATCATTTAGGCCCAGGTCTGGCAGTCTCAGGACAAGCACAGTGGTGCCGTGGCTCCAGAGTGTGGCCTGAAGTGTGGCTGCCACCAATGCCAGCTCCAAACTTTCCCTGGTGTCATTGCGAGTGGCCAAGGTCCCAGCAGGCAGCGTAGTGCGAAACCTCAGTGCCAGACCCAGGGGGCCACCAGCTGGCACTGATGCCTGAATGGGTCTCCCAGCCATCACAGAGAAGGTGGTATTCTGGCCACAGAAAGGTCCATGGGTACCAGGTGGGCAGTGGCAGACATAACTGTGGACCCCAGACTCGAAGATAGGGATGCAGGTGGCAGCCAGTGGGCAGGTGTGGCCCTGGCAGCCAGTGAGCTGCACAGAACAGTCGCGCCCGCCCCACGTCTCTGGGCACCTGCAGATATAGCCTGCCACAGTGTCACTGCAGTTTCCGCCATGCAGGCAGGGATCTGACAGGCATTCATCCACATCTTCCTCACATGTCGGCCCTTTGGGAGAGACCAAGCCAAGGCTCAGTGATGTCTGGGGCCAGAACCACAGTATTGACCCAGAACTTACATGCCTCTTGTGATGGGGACCTCAGTACCTATCAACCAAACCAATTCCCAAAGGATTTCTCATGGTCCTCTCAAGTCCCCTGTAGGCCAGAAGTCAAGATGTCCCTTCCCTTCCCATATCTGGTGAGTCTCCAGGCCCTGTAGATCTAATCTCCTAAACAATCTCCAATGCCCCCTTTCTCCCACCCTCCATCTCCTGCCTTACCAGCTCTCTGGGCGACCATCCTGCATGCTCCAGTTCACCAGCCTTCAGAAGCCCTTTCCCATCCATCTCCACCAATAGCCAGAGGTCTATTTCTAAAGCATCACCTGGCCAGGTTCCTCTGCTGCTTCAGGTCTACCCTGACATTTAAGACACCCTCATGGGATGGGTCCTACCAGGCTCTCAAGCCTCAATCCTGCTTCCCACAAACCTCGAACCTCCCATTCCTCCAAGCATTTCCTGGAAGGTCCCGACTCTGGGGCTTTGCTCATACTGTTCTACCTGTGGAATGCCTCATTCTCCCTTACCCTTCCTTTCAAACTGCTACTCATCCTGCAAAGCCCAAACTCAAAGAGCCCAGAGGCTTTCCCTAACTCCCAACCTCAAACTACTGTATCACTCTCCAGTCATAGGCACAGCTCCGCAGAACCCCGCATTAAACGTATTTGTTTACTCAGCGGAGATCTTCAGGGACCTGAGTATGTCCTTGGTGCCCAGCAAAGGGCCTGGCGTGGCTTTTATGGACAGAGTGATGAAATGGAGGAGCTAGTGGGGTAGTGCACGCACCTGAGGCACTCTGAGTGGCCCCCCAGGCTCCAACCCCTCAGTCCCTCTGCCCCAGGGCCCTCACACTGGCTGTGAAGGGGCTGCCTCATCCTCCCTCCAGGGATCCCTTCAGGTGCTCAGGCCCCAGCTTGGGTCAAGAAGCCATAGTCCACTGTCGCTCCGAAAGAGCCACATCCCGGCTGGAGGAACCCAGGCCCAGAGAAGCCACAGGGTTTGAAGCCCAGCCCCGATCAGCTCACAAATTCCACAGCTTCCTCCTAGGAACCGCCACCCACCAACCTCCTCCTGCCCAGAGCCCACATTCCTCCATACCTGTCAGGAGCCACAGGTGGCCCAGGAAGGTCCACAGAGCCCCCGGCTCCATTGCCATGCCCTCCAGACAGGTTGAGAGTGGTGGGCGGGCACTGAGGCTGGGGAAGTGGGGAGGGACAGAGCTCCCTGCCCAGCCCAGCTGCCTCCTTCGGAGCCTGCTCAGGAATGCCAGGCACTGGCCTCCCCCATGCCCAGCACGGCCTAAAGGGAGGGAGGACAGGCAAAGAGCCCAGCCCTGCAGCTGGGGTCCCCCCTCTCTGGCTCTGACCTCAGAGGTCTGCCCTCCCTGTCACCCAACAGCTAAGCTCAACTGGGAGAGGAGCCGGGTTCCCGCTGATACTGGTAAACCTGGGGGATGACACCCCCTCATCCTCTCAGCTGTAAGATGGGGTTTTAAACCCCTGCCTCATGGGGCTGTGTCAAGGAAAAAACAAGATGCAGAGCAATTGCTTCCCAGAGGCCAGACGTGCTGTGTGGGCCCACTGTGTGCCAGGCACCCAGGAGGCCATGGCTCTTGGAGCAGGACTTGGGGAACCTCGGCCCATGGAGGCAGTGGATGGGCCTTCAGGGCCCCCAGGAGTGTTGGCCATCCAGCGCTGGGGGACACTGAGTCCCACCATCCATCCAGGGCTGGGGATGGGTCCCACCCTGGGTCCCACCATCTTCAGGTGACAGAGGGAGGGGGAGCTATGATCACCATCTCTTTCCCCTGGTAGAGGAGGCTGTGCCCAGGAACCTGCCAGGGAGAGGAGGCAGTGTGCCCCAGCAGGAATGCGGGCAGGCGTGAGGGAGGTGTCGCAGGCATTCCAGAGGGGGCAGGGACATTCGGTGTTGGAGGTGGAGTTCCCTGGGCTCACCGGTGTCCTATGTCTGTGCATCTGCATGCACCCAAGGCAGGGGGAGACTTTCTGAACCCCCAACTCCTGCCTGACAGGCCCCAGCTCCCCAAAGGTCAGAGTCATCTTTCTACAGATGCTGCCCCCTAAATCTCTGCAATAGCCCCTATGTCCTTCTCTGTCCTGGCTGAACCGCCTCCATCTTTCCTGAAGACCGTCCTTCCACATGTTCTCCCAGACAACCTCAGCCCACTATGGCCCCAGCCCCACTACACACCTGAGCCCCGGTCTCACCTCCAAAGTGAGTCCTAGTTCAGCCACCCTCAGCGGTCACCTGGGCCCTCATACCCACCTCCTCCCTGATCTCCTTAACCCCATCAATCCACACATCCAGACAGAAGGGACCTTCTCACCCGAGGACCACCAATTCGGATGGTGCCAGGGCCCACCCCACCCCAGACACCTGCGTAGCCATCTGGGCAGTGACACTGGAAGCCATTGGGCAGGTCCTGGCAGCGGCCTCCGTTGAGGCATGGCCGTGAGGCACACTCGTCCACCTCCACACCGCAGTCGGCTCCTGCAAGAGGCCCAGCTGTGGGTCCCACCTGCACCCTCAGAGCCAGGCAGGGGCTGAGAGGGTCTATTCTATAGCTAGGGAGACTGAGTCCAAGAGAGGGCAGTCGCGGGTGTGGGGCGGGGTGGGGGTGGGGCACAAGATCCCTCCCTGGGCATCTGGACACGGGCTGACCACTTCCCCAACAGGGGCTCACCCTCAAAGCCAGGAGGGCAGTGGCACACGAAGCCCGCAGCGTGGCGGAAGCTGAAGGTACCAGGTAAGGTGGCCTGGACGCCCCCGTAGAGGGCCGGGTCAGAGCGCTGCAGGCATCGGCCCCCGTGCTGGCAGGGGCTCGATGCACACTCGTCCTCGTCCACCTCACACAGCTCGCCGCTGTAGCCTGGGGACACACACATGCAGACATTAGGTCTCACAGGGTTGCCGGGCAGCACCTCTTCAGCAAGGGACCGTGGCTCGGAATAAGCCACGAATGGCGAGGGAGGGATGCACTGAGGGCAGCAGGGTAGACCATGGCAGCCTTCAGCAGCAGCGGCCTATTGCTGCTGTTACTGGTCTTACTACTATTTTTCCTTTTTTTTTTTTTTTTTTTGAGACAGAGTCTTGCTCTGTTGCCCCAGCTGGAGTGCAGTGGCATGATCTCAGCTCACTTCCACCTCTCAGGTTCAAGCGATTCTCCTGCCTCAGCTTGCAGAGTAGCTGGCACTACAGGAACACTCCACCATGCTCAGCTAATTTGTGTTTTTTTAGTAGAGACGAAGTTTCACAATGTTGGCCAGGCTGGTCTCGAACTCCTGACTTCGTGATCCGCCCGCCTCAGCCTCCCAAAGTGCTGGGATTACAGGCGTGAGCCACCGCGCCCGGCCTAGTCTTACTACTATTACTAGCGTTAATTACCAAGCCCTTTGCAGC
This sequence comes from Macaca thibetana thibetana, assembly GCF_024542745.1. NCBI lineage: Eukaryota > Metazoa > Chordata > Mammalia > Primates > Cercopithecidae > Macaca > Macaca thibetana. The sequence continues at coordinate 15,292,349 of NC_065592.1, forward strand.
TGTCAGGCCCGTCCCAAGGGTTTCCCAGGCGTCGCACCTTCACTCTTGCCGCAGCAACCCCAGGAGCAGGCGCTAGGATCAGCCCTATTTTGTAGATCAGGAAACTGAGGCTCCGACAGGTTGCAATCACACACACACTCTGGTCCCGAGGACCCAGTAGGCACTCGCGCACAGTCACACATCTGCCCCGCCGCCCCAGGCCGCACGCGCGCACACCTACCCCTCCACCCCAGGCCACGCACGCATACACAGTACCTATCCGGCTACCCCAGGCCGCGCACCTGCATGCACACACCTGGCCAACAGAGGCAGCGGAAGCTCCCGAGACCCTCGAGGCAGGACGCGTTGTGCGCACAGGGCGCCGATGCGCACTCCAGCACCTCCTGCTCGCAGCGCGTGCCCTCGTAGCCGGTGCCCGCGCAGTCGCACCGGAACCTGGGGAGGGTGCGTGGGCGGAGCTGAGCGCGTGCCCGCCCCTTCTGCCCCGCGCCCGGGCCTCCCCGCATTGGGGCACCCGGCGCCCCAACCCCCTGCCCCGCCGCTCGCTCACCCATTGACCAGGTCGTGGCACGTGCCCCCGTGCGCACATGGCTGGCTCTGGCACTCGTCAAGGTCCAGCTGGCAACGGGTGCCCCCGTAGCCCGGCGCGCACACACAGCGGAAGGAGCCCACGCCGTCCAGGCACGAGCCCCCGTGCACACAGGGCGCCGAGGCACACTCGTCTACCTCCGTCTCGCAGGTCACGCCTGGACAGGGCAGGGGACACAGGGCGCAGGATGAACACCCAGAGCAGGGAGGAAGAGGCCGAGCCAGGCCTGCTGCAGAGTTAGAGATTCGTGGGTTCATTCATTCAGAGCCGGGTGGTGGTGGTGGGGCGAGGTGGGGGGGGTCACGCCAGCAAAGGCAGGGAGATAAACGAGACAGACAACCTTGCCCTCATGGGGCTCACAGCAGTCTAGGCCAGTACATGGTGGGGGTGGGTGGGATTTGGCCAGTAGTTACGTAAATGAGCTGGGTTTTGATGTTGCCAAGTTCAACAAGGAAAGGGGTTGGGTCTTGGGAAAGCAATAGCCGGGGTCTGCTCTGTTCAGGGAAGGCTTCCTGGAAGAATAGGCTTTTGAAGGATTCAGATAGAGGACTGTGGGCAGCAGTTGCATTCCAAAGAGACTGCAGCAGGAGGCAAGTTCTACTCCGGGCCAGGGCCATGATGCCCTAGGCAGGGTGCTTGGAGGGTTGGAAGCAAGGGAGAGGGTGGAGGAGGTGAGTCGGGTGGGAGGTGTTAGTGCCTTGAGGACCAGGTAACCTCCGGGTCCATCCTGGACGTTTCAGACAGGTAAGTGACTTGGTCCCACGTACATTTTAGGTGTTTTGTTCGTTTGTTTGTGTTTGTTTTTTTTTAGACAGAGTCTCGCTCTGTTACCCAGGCTGGAGTGCAGTGGTGCAATCTCAGCCCACTGCAATCTCTGCCTCCGGGGTCCAAGCGATTCTCATGCCTCAGCCTGCAGAGTAGCTGGGATTACAGGTGCATGCCACCTCACCCAGCTAATTTTTGTATTTTTTGGTAGAGAAGGGGTTTCACCATGTTGCCCAGGCTCGTCTCTAACTCCTGGCCTCAAGTGATCTACCCACCTCGGCTTCCCGAAGTGCTGGGATTACAAGCATGAGCCACCGCACCTGGCCCTACCTATTTTTTAGAAGGTCCACTTTGGTGGCTTTCAGACCCCAGAGAGGCAGGAGATGCTTGAGTAGGATAATCACTCCTCCTGGTGTCCCTGCACTGTCCTGGTTTTAGAACTGAAAGTACCAAGTCCCAGGAACCCTCACAGTCCTGGGCAAATCAAGACAGTTGTGTGGCTCTCCCATGGTGAGGGTGAAGAGGAAGGGAGATGGAGAGTCCCGGGTTTCAGATACACTGCCTGAGATCATCCTGGACTCACGTGTCACTGTAGACTCCAGTGAGCCCTGCCCCCTAAGTGGGTTTGGTGAAGGGGGGGGGCCAGAGGCCCAGCTGACTCCAGCTGGAACCCTCCCCCTTCTCAGTTCATTGAGCACAAAACATGGCCCCACCTTCCCGTGAGCCTTCCCTCATCCCTCCCCATCCCCACTCCCACCCTCTGTGCCAGGGGGAGCCAGGCCTCGTCTGGAAATCCTAAACTCCCCCACCCGGCTTGGAATGGAAAGAGGAGAGTATGAGTCACGGCAGATGCTGCCCCCACTCACATCCACAGCTTACCCAGGAAGAGTCACCCGAAGTGCGCGAGCACTACACATCCGGGTGCACAACCCACTGCCCGCGCAACCCACTGCCCGCGCAACCCACTGCTCACACATGCACTCAGACTGCAGAGACACCCCCAGGTACTGGCAGAGCTTTACGCATGCAAAACAGATCTTGGAACTAGGAGACACACAGACGGATGTGACCTGCACTGGCATGTACACTAATACACCCAGACACCGAGACACTGGAACGATGAGAAAGATGCACGGAACCAGCTTCCCAAATCTCTCTTCATCAGCTGCCATCGCTTCGCTATAGGCCCCCTGCCCTGCAACTCAGCCCCCCAATCTGTACCCCTTGCTCTGAGGTAACTTCAAACTGCCCCCTGCCCTCAGAGTACAATTGTCTGAATTCAGGATTGAAGTAGAATCCAGAGCATCTACACTGCAGACTCTAGACTGCCCTGGACTTAGCCTCGCTCCCAGACCTGTCCCCAGCTACGCCCTCCTTCCCGACTTCAGGCCTCTCTAGGAAGCCGCTCCAGGATGCCCTCGGCTCAGACCATGGATGGGCCTGGGACGGGCCACACTCTGGAGAAGGTACCCTCAATGCCAGTCACTTTTCTGAGCACTTACGTATATGTTATCCCACTCCAGACAGCGGCGAGCCCTGGGGTACGTCAACATTACAGTTTGAACGAGACCATGTATGTCTCTATGCTAGAACTCTGGGGGAGACCCAGAGGCCAGGGGTCCACATTGCATTCCAGACCACATCAGGAGTGTTCAAATGAGCCAATGGTGCTTGTCATGTAGATGGTGTCTACATGACGGCTTGGCACAGGCCTGAAGTAAGTGCTAGAAAGACTATCTGGGCATCCTCATTCAAGTCACGCCAGGCATGTCCACACTGCCAGAGATGTCTGAGGGGATATCTCCACCCCCAGAGCCAAACTGAACTCGAGGCTGGACTGAAATCACATTTATCGAGTGCCTGAGATGTGCCACACACCATGCCAGCACCCGCACATACATACTCTCACCCAGAGCTGCCAGGTAAGCCCGCAAAGCATTAGTTCTGTAGTCAGACCAAGTGGGTATACCCTAGAGCTGCCCGGATACCTGGGGGCGTCCGTCCCTACACAGAAGTCAAAGCTGAAGCCACAATGCTTGCACTCTGAGCAGCTGATGGGATCCGTATCACAGACCTCCTCCCAGGGCGGCCCAGGCTGTTACCTGCATAGCCAAGGGGGCAATGGCACTCGTAGCGATCGGCCAGGTTGCGGCAGGTGGCCCCATGGTGGCATGGCCGGGATGCACACTCATCGATGTCCAGCTCACAGCGAGGGCCCTGGAAACCCGGCACGCAGTAGCAGCGGAAGCCGTCGGGATCCAGACCCTGGGGCACACACAGAGCGCCATGGTGGCATGGCTGGGTGGCACAGCCCCGGGGCTCTGTGGGCCCACAGGTATAGCCACCACTCTTGGTAGCCTGGCACTCGGTCCCTGGAGCACACGGGTCTGAGGCACAGGCACTGGGGGGCTCTGAAGGCACCGTCCCTGTAGAAAGAAGAAACTGGCTGGGCAGGGTGGGCAGAGGTTACAAGGACAATCTCCTCCCCACCCTCTCAGGCCCACCCCAGACCCCGAAAGCAACACGGGTCTCTCCATGCACAGGATGGATGGAGGGTCAGGAATCTGCAAGCCAGGTCCCAGTAAGCTGCACACATCTATACCCAGAACTGGCAACGGTTTTAGGAGAGTCTATATAACAGAGAAATAGGACCAAGGATGCCTGGCTCCTGGGCAGGATTAGTGAGCAGAGGCTCCCTGACGCTGTGAGCTTCCCTCCACTGTCTTGTCCCTGCAGGCCCCCTTTGAGGTAGGGTCTGCCATGCCCATTGCACCCGACAGCAAAAGGAGGCCCAGGAAAGTAAGTGAAGGCTTGCCGAGTCTGCCCGGCCCTGTCCACTTCACACAGCAAGTTAGTGTTCGCTGGGACAGGCTTCAAGGTCTATCCGGGTTATTTCAGCTCCGCCTAGGGAGGGGTCTGCCTCCTGCAGGCCCCATCCATCTGAGGAGGTCCAAGAGGGTGAGGCTCCTCCCACTGCCCCCTCCACCTCTTCTGCCAGGGGTCTGGTAACTCCATCCCTGAGTGAAACTGGAGATGGGCCCGACCTCAACCTCGGGAGGATGGGTGGACAACTTCAAAGGCAGGGATCGTGTGCTCCGCTGGTCTCATTCCTACCCCTTCTCCACCTCACTACCCCCTACACCTTCCACCAGCCACTGGCCTGGGAACTTCTAGAGGGTCCCTGGCCCTCATTTCATCCCCCATCAGCAAACACCTAAGTGGCCAGCCTGGCCGAGGTCGTGTGGTACAGAGCAGGTACTGAGATGGCTCACGGGACACCTGCCCCAGGCCACCGTGATGCTTCCAGCACTGGAGCTCTCTCTAACAGAGGGTCACCAACTGGCTTGGAAGCCACGCCCAGAGATCCTCATCCCCCCTTCCTTTCTTCCTGCCTTCCTGAGAGCCTTGTCAGCCCAATGGCCAGGCGAGGACTTGGGCTTTGAAGTGAAACAGCCCTGGGTTCAATTTCAGCTCAGAAAGTTACTATGAGACCCTGGGTAAGTCATTTCTCCCACGGAGACTCCGTTTCTCAGTCTGAAAGCTGGATAATAGAACCCCCTCATCAAATGCTGAGCTATTCAACCCCTCCGCACCGAAGCCAAGGGCTGCTTTTGGTAGGAACTCGGTAAGGATGGGGGAGGGGAGCCTCCGGAAGACACAGCCCCCGTTCCTTCCCCCACCCCCACCTGCAACTCCCAGAGGTGCCCCTCCCCTACCCAGGTTGTCATCTAGACACTAACCAGACCGCAGAATAGCTCAGACCCTGCACCCTTCCCTCCCCCACCCTGGTGAAGCCCCCCAGATAAGGCTGGCAGCCTCTCAGGCGTCATCCGCATTCCAGGCAGGGCTGTCCTGTGGCCTGACCCGCATCCTTCCAGCTCCCTCAGGAAAGGGCACAGGTTTGGGGCACCGGGCAGTCCTGGTTTGTATCTGGGGTACAAAAAGTGCCCATCTCGTGGAGGTGTTGAAAGGATTCACCAGGGTGATGTGGGGCACAGCCCTGAGACTAGGTGTGGCCAGCACTGCTCAGGAGGGTGCAGCACTCATAACCCATGGTAAAGGACCCCGGCTGCTGGCGCCTGTGCCAACAGGCCCCTCACTTAATCCCCCCACAGAGCACTGTCCCTCACCTGTGCAGTACAAGGGACCCGCCCCCCCACTACCAGCCCCCTCCCCCCACTCCCTGCCATCCAACCCGAAGCTTTGTCCCCTATCTCAGAGCAGTTGGGATCATGCCGGGGAGGCAGCACCAGGGAAAGGATCCTGGGGGGCGGGGGAGGTGCCTTGTCACAAGGGATCTTCCCAGGACCGTGGGAGCAGATGGGCTTTAAATGACAGAGCCCTGGAGACCAAGTCCATCCCCATGGCAGGAAGGAGTTTCTCCAGTCAGAGCCAGAAGGGGAGGGAAGGGAAGGAGCTGCCCGTCCTGGGAGGCATGCAGTAGTGCCACAGTCCTGCCTGGGAGGGACAGCCATCTTTCTTGTGTCATCTCGGTTGATCTTGGCATTTACCCTCCGAGGTGGACAGTATGATGATCCCCGTTTTACAGCTCAGGAAAGGGAGACTCGAAGCAGCCTCACCGTCCACGGCCCGAGTGAGGCTGGAATCCAAACCCAGGGCCTCACTCCAAGCTTCCCGGAATCACCGGGGTCCACATTAAGAATACAGATTCCTGGAGCCCACTCCAGACCTCACATTTAGAACTGGGCCCTGAGCCTGAGAATCTGCATTGCAACCTGCTCCCACGGGATTCCTTTCACTTTTAGGTGTGGGAACCGCTGACCTCAGGTTGTCTGTCTTCCAGGAGTGAGCCTAGGAGGCCACCATAACCCAGGCCAGACAGGAGAGGCAAGGAGGGGCGGGGTGTGGAGGGCAGCAGGGCGGAGGAGGCGCTGTTCCCCGGGCCAGGCTGGAGGGGCGGGGCCTGTTGCCAGGGCAACGAGGGGCCTGTGCTTATCTTCACAAATCCCTCCTGACCTCAGGCTGCCTGGGCCGACCTGGCAGGGAGGGATTAACGGACACCCGCCCCTCCCCTTCGACCTGCTGCCCTGTCCTGGGGAGGGCAGCAGGAGGACCCAGCTGTTTACTGAGTGCTTCCTATGTGCTTGGGCCTGTGCATCTATTATTACATTGTTATATTTGATTCAGACCAGAAAAGGTGGGTGCTATTAAGAAAATTTCTGTTTTTGTAACTCAAAGAGGTTGATACTTTTGCCCCAGGTTGAGATGAAGAATCAGATCCACTCCTGATTTCCCAGGAGGTCCACATCTCCCAATGCATGTGAAATTTCCACTTTGCAAACGCTAAATTGCCACCCACATATTGTCACTTTAATACATTTTAACTGCCTCACCCTGGAACAAAATCTCTAAAGGTTTTCACAGGAATACATCTTCCAATATCAGCCTGGGCAGAGTGGGCAATCTTCCCCGTCTATCCAAAACCCAGCTGTTAGCAATCCCACTGTGTCTCAGGCCTCACTCATTAGTAACACCTACTTTTCATGCACTTATAATAGGCCTGTTTATAACAGCCAACAACTGATGAGAAGTGTTTTACTGAAGCCAGGGGTAGCGGCTCACACCTGTAATCCCAGCACTTTGGGAAGCCGAGGTGGGAGGATCACTACAAGCCAGGAGCTCAAGACCAGCCTGGCAAACATAGTGAGACTCTGTCTCTACAAAAAAAAAAAAAAAATGAGCCAACCATGGTGTGGGTCCCTGTCGTCCCAGCTGCTTGGGAGGCTGAAGTGGGAGGATGGCTTGAGCCAGGGATATTGAGGCTATGATTTCTCCACTGCACTGCAGCCAGGGCAGCAGGGTGAGACCCTTCATCAGACAAAAAAAAAAAAAAAAAAAAAGAAAGAAAGAAAAACCACAACCAAAAAGGAAAGTGTTTTACTGGGGAAGCTTCCTGTCCCAACAAATCGAGAGAGAATATTTCTAAGAAGCGACCTAAGACCTCCTAAGGTGTGGGAACTTCTAGCATAGGGGAAGAAATTGTTCATCTAATATCCCTGCGCCCGAAGGCTCTACCCCCGCAAGGGTAGGGCTAGATAACCATGGAGGCTTACAGACGCTCACTCAGTCATCAGGAAAGGGTGAAATACTATTTTGGGCAGAATAATTTGGAATACTCTTTTTCAAAACTGTTTACCTTCTGAGGTTAAAAGACATAATTCTGATAACAGTAATTGCAGCAATAGCTGTCAGGGACGGAGCACCTACCCCGTGCCTAGCACTGACGAACCCTTGAGTTTGGGCTCAGAGCACAGTTCCAATGAGTTACCTCCTGAAGTGAGGGGGAGACAGAGCAGGCGGGGTTCCCCACCTGCCACCCAAACAGGCCACTTCTAACAATTTTACTATTAACGGTTCGTGGGCTTCCATCTAAAATTTCCCTTGAAATTGGGGGTTCCATGCCAAAACCTGGGGTGGGGAACCACTCACTCCCTTCTCTTTGAATCCTTGTACTAGCGCTCAGAGTGAGCCAGTCCTCGTTTTGGGGAGACAGAGAAGAGAGGCGACTTTGCCTAGGCTAGTAGCACAGTGTACTGTGAAATCCCAGCACTGGCTCTGGGGCTGCCTGGCTCTGGGACTGGCCATCTCTGGGCCTTGTTTACCTCCTCTGTAAACTGGGGGTATCAGAGCCGACTTCATAGGCTGTTGGGAAAATTAAATTAGACCTTGTTAATAGCACAGTGCCTGCCATGGAGTGGCTGATCTTATTCATCAACAATTATTTACTTGAGGCAGACACCCACTGTCCAAAGGATCCTGACATTGGGTTGAATGTGTGTGTCTTTCTGCTCCATCTCTGCTTCTGTCCCGCAGGCTCCCACCGCCTTCTGGCTGGAGGAGGGGCCAGACTTGGGGCCTGGACTCACTGCCCCTTTGTCTGCTGGGCTCCCTGGGTGTACTGGGAAGGGAGGGTGGATATGAGAGCCCAATGTGCCCCATTGTACTCCAAGATGCTTGGTCCTCTCCATGGCAACCAGCCGGGCCTTTGTGGCAAATTGGGACCAGGATGGAGGGGCCCAGCTCAGGGCCTGGCAGGGGTGGGGAGCAAAGCCAGGGGCCCACGGCCTCCAGAAGCCCCCATCCCGTCCAGGATGAAAACTGGTTTTCAAGTGACAAAATCCCCAGTCACTCCCCTCCCGGCAGGCAGGCTAGGGTACCAGTGTGCAGAAATGGTCATGCCTGCAGTGTCCCCCGCCAACTTTTAGGGATCCCCAGGGATGGGGCTCCCAGCACAGAAATGGCAGAGGAAGGGCTGCCCGCTCCTGGGTGCCCCAGCAGGCCTGATGGGGTGAGTGTACACACAGTGTCCAGACCACCCACAGCCTCCATCCGCTGTGTGCCTGCAGGTCCTCTGTGAGTGCACAGAGTGTGAATGTACATATGTCTACACATGCGTGTTGGGGTGTGCACGCTGGTGTGCAAGCACATGCCATGTGTGTGCACATGTGTGTAGGTGCATGTGCTGGTAGATCCACGTGTCTGTGGCACCTGTCCCTGTGGCGCTGTGTGCCCTTGGGCGTGCCACACAGGTGTGTGGAGTGTGGGTGTGTGAGCACAGGGCAGGGGACAGAGCCCCAATCCACAGACCGGATCTCATGTGCTTTGTATGCAGAGAACAGAGAGGAGCAGCCACCACCCCCCACCATGCCCCGCCCCCTACAGAGTCCAAGTCACCTGCCAGCAAAGCCCAGCTCATAAGTCCCCGTCCCTCTCTGAGCCTTGGTTTCCTTCACTATAAAATGGGGTCCACATCCTCCCTAGGGCCCCATAGAGAGGCTAGGAAATGAAAGCTTTGTGAGTGCGGGAAACATGAGGGTCCCCAGGTGGGACTGGGAGAGGCTTGGCCCCCACACCCTGCAGCCTGTGGAGCTCTGGGGCAGGGAGGGCTCCCCCAGCCTCAGGAGAGCCCAGGCCCTCCTTGGCTGCCTCCCCAGCCTGTGGTGGTGGGGGCAGGGGACTTCCCATGTCCGGCCCCTGTAACTATAGTAACTAACACCAAGCGTTCCCTTGGACCCCCCAGGAGGAATTCCAGCCTCCGAGACCTTGGACAAAAGCAAAAAGGGCTTGGCGAATGGGGTCTGGCTTCAGGGAGCCCTTTCAGATTGGCCTTGGAATGCTGGGAAGGGGGCGGCAGGAGACACACACGTTCCCAAATCCCCAGACACCCCGCAGGGACCCAAAGCATCCCCAGCGCCCCCAGCTCGCAGGCAGGGCTACCGCACAAATGCAGGGGCGCGGGCAGGGCTACCGCACAAACGGAGGGGTGCGGGCAGGCACCCAGCTCCCTAGCTCTCCCTCCCGCTTCTCCACCCAGTCCCCTGAGTTGGGGTCTGCGGTGCCCATCCCACACCCCTCATGTTGAGAGCAAAGACCCAGTTCAACCCTGGACAACTTACACCCCACAGCGCGTGCTGGGACACAGCTCACCACACCCAACTCCTCCGACACAACTCACGGCTCACCCCAGACAGCTCATCCACCTCCCAACTCTAACACGCCTACAACCTGTGCCCCACAACCCAGCATGCGACTCAGAACAGGCTCCGGGGTGAGGCTCACGCCACCTGCAACTCCCCAAACTCAGCCCCTAGAAACCCAGAAGTTTCCCAGCCCCAACCCCCAGCCCTTTACAGGATGCAACAGAGCACCTCCCAAAACACGCACCCCATCCCTCACCCGCATCAGCTCTCTCAAATCACGCCCTGCCCCCAATGACCCAACCCCGAAACTTACAACCCCCAACATGAAACAGCCCCCCAAGTCTCAGAACACACTCACCTCCGTGGAGCCCCACAGAGTCTGGGGGCCCACAGCTGCGCACTCCTGTGCACCCCACAGCTCAGGCCTGCACCCACGCGGACCAGCCCACCCGCCGCCCCAGCAGCCAAGGCTTGGGGTGTCTGCCCTAGGGGACAGATCCTCTCCCAGGCCCCTCCAGACATGGGCCCCAACTCACCAGCCAGGAGGGAAAGGGCAGGGGCCCAGAGCAGCAGCAGCAGCAGCAGGACATAGGCCAGGGGCTGGGGGTCCCGGGTCCCAGGCCTGGCCAGCGCCATGGCAGCCCGCTCTGCTCGGCTGCTGTGGGAACCGGAGGGCGGCCTGGCTGGCTCCGCACCCCCCTCGTCCCTCCAACCAGCACTAATGCTGTGGACAGAGGCCCAGCCCCTCCCTCCCCTCCCCGCCGCCGCCTCCTCCTCCCATCCAGGCCTCCTGGGCTGCTCCACCTCGTGGACGTCCCCAGACATCAGCCCCAAGTCCTCAAGCCCCCCAGCCTGTGGTGCCGACCTGGTCTTGGCACCCACCCGTTTCTCCCTCTTGACCCCCTGCTGCACTCTCCTCCCACCTTTCGGGTCAGCCTCCTTGGAGAAATTTCTGTTCTGAGGGGCTGTTCAGAACTCTCTTCTCACCAGGTAACGCCAGCTACTCCCAAGTCCTTAGTTATCCCCTCTCCTGGATCTCCCCTCCCCACCTCTCCAGCCCAGGCCTCTCTGCCAAGCCCAGGCCTGCGAGTCTCCCTGTGTCTACTGGGAAGCTGCAGCCCCTCCCACCCAGCTCATTCCCCTACCTGCTGCTCCCCAGTGCTCCCACAGGAGCCAAGGTACCTCCCACCCTGCAGCCCAACGCCCCCTCCCCACTCCCCACACCCAGTCAGCCTCCAGCTCCTGGCCACGCCACCTTCTCAGTGTCTCCTGCTGTCCCCACCCTGTCCCACCCTGCCACACACAGCACCTCCCACCATCAGCCTCAGGATCAGACGTAGGCACCTCAGCCCTGCACCACGGCAGCCCCTGCCTCCCTCCACCCTCTCCACCCCTCACCAGCCGAACTGAACCTTTCCCAGCTTCCTTCCACTTGACCTTGATCTCTGGCCTGCTGCTGTTTGCAACTCCAGAGACCTCACTGCAATCCAAAGCAGCCCATTCTACTGAACGGCAGCTCTAACCAAGGAAGCATTGCTCTCCCGTGCCGGGAAGTCCTTCTTGTTGTCTAACCTTATAGTCTCCTGCTGCACTCGATGTTTGCTTGCTCTCCAGCTGGCCTCTTGTTGGGGTGGGCAGGAGGAGCTCTTCAAGGAAACCTGGCTCAGGAATCCAGGTCATCTCAGAGACACTACAACATAAAACAACATTACTTTCTGCCACTGCCCTCAGCCCCAGTGGGGAGACAATCCTCTTGCTGAAGGGACTTTCCTGAAATGAGCCACCGGCCCCTGCCAATGCATGCCTGTTTGTCCCTATTCAGTAACCGTGGATACAGCCCACGCAGGCCCTGGGCTCTGGGATGTGTCTCTGACATGGGAGGACACAGCCTGGAAAGACAGCAGGAGCCATTGAGGGAGGTCCAGACGAGCTAAAGGGATGGACAAGGGTCCCCTGCAGTGCACGGGAGGGAGCGGTGGGCACCATGCAGGGCCTGGTTGACCCTCTAGCCCGGGGCAAGTGCCGCAGCCCTGGGTGCCCAGGAACCCTAGAAGGGAACCCAAGAAGCCCTGGGCAGACCCCTTATCCGCTGCCTCTACCCCATCCCCACCCTTGAGGCCGGTTCTCTGGGACAGGGATTGCCCCTTGGTTTCTGGGACCCTAACCTCTCAGTCCATCTTTAATCCCCTGCCTCCCCAGTACAACAGGATCTCCCCTCCCTAGGTGGGAGAAGCCCCTCTCCATGCCACAGGAAAAGCAGAGACCTTACAGCTCAAGAGATCTGGGTTCGACCAGATCAGCCACTGATTAGTCAGTGACCTCAGCACGTGACTTCCTTCTCTGGGCCTCAGTCTCCTCACCTGTAAAACCATGAGGCATTAGTGAGCCGAGGCAACAGTGCCAGCCCTCTTTATCCAGCTTCTCAGTGATCCCCCAGAGACCCAGGCAATCCCAGTGGGGGGTTGGGGGGAGCACGGCAAGTCAACCACAGCCCTCTGGTTCTCTGGATGCACAGACACAAACTCCCACACGTTCACAGAGCGGGGAGGTCACCGGGCGCAGGTCCAGGCTCCTCTGCAGCCCGGCCCCCAGCACTGTCCTGCAGCTGCCACGCTCCACCTTGTGGCCAGACCTGGAAATGTCCTGCGAGGTCCGGAGGGTGTGGAGTGTGGGGGGTCCCTGGACAGCACCGGGTGCGGGAGTCCCATGTGACAGGGAGGAAGCCAGGGAGTCGCTGGGCAGCAGGCAGGATGGAGTTCAGACAGGGGCACACCTCCAGATCTGGCGCAGTAGGAGTGGGCCAGCCCCTCTGAGACGGTCCCCCAGGTGCATCCACTTCCACCGTCCTCCCCACCTGGGAAGGGAATCAATATAACCTCAGTTTACCCCCTCCCCCCACCAGCAGCACTGTAAGGTCAGCATTGGCCCCATTCTATGGATGAGGAAACCGAGGCACAGAGAGGTGAGGTCAGCCCAGCACCAGTACCTGGCAGGATTCGAGTCGGGTCTGCCTGACTCCAACCTTTCCACTGGTGACCCTGTGACTGCAGGTTACTAATTGCCCCTCCGCTAGCCTGGCTATGACTTGCTGCCACCTCCCTGGCTGAGGGGACGCTATCCTGGGCCGGGATACCCGCCGACTCTCAAGCTGATGGGCAGATGCGACAGCAAAGCTCGGTGGTTGGGAGCCCCAACTTTGGCATCAGGCAGACCTGCGTTTGAATCCAGTTCCTGCTCTCTGCCCTTAAGTGAGTTTTTGTTGGTCTGTTTCTTTTCCGAGTCTCAGTTCTCCCATCTGTAAATGGGATCATCACAGCATCTGCCTGAGAACATTGCAAGGGCTGGGCAGCTGCTGCCAGAGGATAGTGCTAGCAGAGGATAGCTGCTGCTCGCGGGAGGATAGTGACCCTCCCCACCAAGGAGCCCACCAGAAGGAACCCTTTCAGACCCTTCCAGGTGACTCCTGCTCTGGATTCATCCCTCAGGGTCCCGCATCTCCCTTCTCAGGGTCTCACTGGTTGTTCTGTTTGTCCCTACTCCCCACCCAGAGCCACCCTTGCCTTGCTGGCACCTGTGGGCTGTGTCACGCTGGCTCCCTTCCATCTGCTTTCTAGAAAGGTGGGCCAGTGGGAGGCACAGGCCAGAGATGCCAGGGAGAGAGGTGAGGCAGTATTAGGCACTGCCTGTATTAGGCACTGGGGTGAGAGTGACTGCAGCTCCAGCTGAGGTCCCTTCAGCTCTCACGGCCCAGGCGCCCCCTGCTCCCTCTGTGGCTGAGTCTGGGGCCACCATCAGCCCTGACCTCACTGGGTCTCTCTCAGGCCTTCTCCATTGTCACCCATGCCCTCCCTTCTTGGAACTCTGTCCCTGTGGCCTCCCCAACCCCTGCTACCCTGGTCTCTCTACCTCGTTAACTGTTCCTCACTCCTCCTCCCAGAATGTTGGGACCCGCCCGGGTCTGTCCCCAGCCCCCTGGCCCCCTCACTCCACATTCCTCCCTGGGCAAGAGTGTCCATGCCCCAGCTTCAGTGACCAGACTTCCACTCCCTCCCAGCCCAGCTCTCACGGGCTCTCCACCAGTGGTGCTTAACCTTGTCTCAACATATGTATGCTTGTAACTTCCAAAAGAAAAACCATCCCAGTGCCCTAACTGAAATATCAGAGGCAGGCACTATAGGCCAGTGGTGAGGTGCACAGATGCTGATTCAAATCCTGGCTTCTCCACTTTCCAGCAGCACTGCAAAGTCAGCATTGACCCCATTCTATGGATAAGGAAACTGAGGCACACAGAGGTGAGGTTGGCCCAGCACTAGTGCCTGGCAGGATTCGAGTTGGGTCTGACTGACTCCAGCCTTGGGTAAGTCACCTCTCTGTGCCTCAGTTAGCTCACTCGTAAAAAAGGGACAGCAACTACAGCTTACTGCATAGACTTGTCTTGAGGATTAAATGATAATTACACATCAAGCATTTAGAAAAGTGTCTGGCAGTGTCAAGAGTTAAATGAATGTTGATTAAATTAATACATAAAGGGCCAGGTGCAGTGTCTCATGCCTGTAATCCCAGCACTTTGGAAGCCGAGGTGGGTCGATCACCTGAGGTCAGGAGTTCGAGACCAGCCTGGCCAACATGGCAAAACCCTGTCTCTACTAAAAATACAAAAATTGTCCGGGCATGGTGGCACATGCCTGTAATCCCAGCTACTCAGGGGATTGAGGCAGGAGAATCGCTTGAACCCAAGAGGCGGAGGTTGCAGTGAGCTGAGATCATACCACTGCACTCCAGCCTGGGAGACAGAGTGAGACTCCATCTCAAAAAAAAACAAAAAAAAAAACAAAAAAAAACAAAAAAACAAAGCACATAATGAAGGTAATTTAAAGTGAACCATCATTTCAAATTGTAAATACTCCTGTTGAGTACGCTATGCTAGCAGACACAATAAAACAATGAGAAGTGTGCACCTACACAGAACTCCACTGAATGTGACAGCCACAGATGCAGACCAATGTGGAGAAGGTCCTGTTGGCCGCTCAAATCCTACGAGAACATCTGCCATGAAGTATGTAGTTTTTCAAACTGGTGGCAAATCTGGGTAAGGCTCCAAACAAGATAAGGTGCAACCATCCTACAACGTGCATGGAAGGCGTAGTTCTGGCAAATCCAGTCTTTGCTAAAAACTGCGCCAAGATGCTCTCCGTTTCTAGGCAAGCCAGACACGTGCTCTAATCTTGGACTATTACAGACAGGTGTTTTCCCTCTGCACATGTGCCTGGCAGGAAATGCAAGAGTCAAATGGCACGTGGGCCAACCCTTCATGATGGGGACTATCCCTAACATCACAGGGCGTTTGGCATCCCAGGCCCCATCCACTAACTTCCAGTAGTGCCCCCCAGTCATCGTCACTGAAAGCACCCCCACAAATGCCCAAAGCAATGCCCAGGAGGCCCCTGGGTTCCACACCAACTGCCAGAGGGATTTTTTTCAAACCTCAAATGGTGTCTCTTGCCTGGTGACCCCCAGTTGCACGAAGGCCAGGTCTAAATTCCTGAGGCTCACGCCCAGAGCCCTTCGTAACTCAGTCCCTGGCACAAACACAGATTGGTATCCTCAGCCCTCAGCTCCTATGCCCACCTCTTTACCGTTCAGCAGCTCTCCCTCTGCCCCTACTAAAACACACACACACACACACACCCCTGGGCCAGTGGCCAAGTTTTGCCGACAAGTCTTTGATGCCAGGGTCTGCTCCCTGGAATGCCCGCCCCGCCCCCACCTGACTGAATGCCTCTTGACACCGCCCTGATCCTTTCCAACTCCAGCTCTGGCATCATCTCCTCAGAGAAGACTTCTGTGCTCCTCACCCCACCCCCAGGCTTGGTCGGGGACTCTTCTAGGCTCCCACAGACCCCTGGGCTTCCCTTAAGGCCCCCAGCACTGATCCTGCCCTGTTCTAGTCACCAGTGTAGACATCTGCACCCATCCTAAGGCAGGCATGTGGTAGGTGATGAATACACAGATGAGAATCGCTCAGTCCTCACCATTGGGGAGTTCATGTCTAGAGGAACAGACTCAAGGGCAAGACAGAGAGGGGCTGGATCCGAACCCAGTGAGACCCCCAAGGGCAGGGCAGCTGCAAAAGAGCAACTGCCCAGGGGAGGTACCACTGTGGAGTGAGAATGGGAGTTTCCGAGTGGAGAAGAGGCAGAAGGCGTACCTGGCTGAAAACCAAGCACGAGCCAAGGTCAGGTGTGAGAAGGCATTGTACCTTCAGGAACTGCGGACAGGTCATTATTACCCAGGGTCGGGATGCAAAAGGCAATGATTAGAAATGAGGCTGGTGGGCTGGCAGAGGACAGATGGCACAGTCCTCGTAAGGTGCTAAGGATTTGGATTTGTGTCGTGGGGCCCTGGTGAGCCATAGAAGAGGTGAAAGAAGGGGAATGACGTGGCCATGTTTGCATGTGGCAGAGTTCCCTCTGGGAAGAGTGTGAAAGCTGCACTGAAGGAGTGCATGCATGGAAATCACCCAGGGAAAGGCCACGAAGCCTGAATCAGGATGGGGTTGGGTGGAGTGGCAGAGAGCAGGAGTGGGTATTTGGGCATCAGGAATAGAATTTGCTGTCCGCTGGGGTTGAAAAAAGGGAAACAGCCCTAGTATACCCCCGGGATCTCAGCTTGGTGAACCCCCAGGAGTGAGGGTAGAGACGGGCTGGCAAGACAGCTTGGGGAGGGTGGCCAGGATAAACCCAGTCCTCCACTGGATGAAAGCTAGGCTGCGGGCCCCTCTTCAGACACTAGAGGGAGCTCCAGGATAGGCCCAGGCTCCCCTCACCAACCAGCTTAGCTTCCACTAGCTCCGGGAGGGGATAGAACCCAGCTCACCATTCAGATGTAGGTCCTGGGGGTCCTATCGCAGCCCGGCCCACTGGCCTCACTGTCTCTGGGCCACCTCCTCCTTCAGCCACCGAAATGGCAGTGGAGAGGAGTCTTTCTGAGGTGGGAGCAGTCGGGGGCAGACTTTAGGAACTGCAGACAAGAAGTACAGACGGCCTGTGCCCTTCTAACCCTGTTCCCCCCACCTGCCCCTGCGGGAGAAGGGGAGTGGCTCACCCAAGGTCACATGGCAGAGCACCCCAGGTGGGATGCAATGGACTCGGAAAGAACACAAGCAGCCCTTCCAAACCCCTTCCTGAGCCTTCCTACAAAAAAACGAGGTAAGGGGGAATTCCCGTGAGCCACCCCCCACGTAATCCTGGGACACCTTTCCCCCGCAGGAATGTTCTGGGGTTGGGATTAACAGCAGCTTCGTGGGTGGAGCCAGAGCATGAATGGCTGCCACATTTTTAAAATGTATTTTTCTTTTCTTTAGAAACAGGGTCTCTGCTGCCACCCAAGCTGGACTGCAGTGGCACGATCTTGCCTCACTGCAGGTTCAACCTCCCAGGCTCAAGAGATCCTCCTGCCTCAGCCTCCCAGATAGGTGGGAACTACAGGTGTGTGCCACCATGCCCAGCTAATTTTTAAATTTTTTTTTTTTTAGAGATGGGGTCTTGCTATATTGTCCAGGCCAGTCTCAAACCTCTGGATTCAAGTGATCCTCACACTTTGGCCTCCCAAAGTGTTGGAATTACAGGAATGAGCTGCCACGCTCAGACTGGCTGCCATATTTCAATGGTGTTCTGTACTTTCTGGAGAGGCACCTATTTTGCTGTGAGGCTGAGGTCCAAGGGAACAGGACCTTCTGGGGTCACTCAGAGAATTGTGTCTGCAGAGCTAAGGCTCAAACTAAGCCCTCTCACTCCTAGCCCAGAACTCTCCCCAGCAACGAGTTCATGGAAGGGGTTAAACTCACTCTGTGGCTGGAGTCAAAGCTAAATGTCTCAGGTCAGGACTCAGTCTGGGGCTGAAGTCAGGGCTTAGCCTGAGTCCAGGATCAGGGCTCAGTCAGCCCAGGGTCAGAGCTCAGGACAGTTTGAAGCTGGAGGCAGTCGCCTCACCCTGGGTTCGGGTCTTCCAGCCACTGGAGCTAAAGCTGGACAGGACGTCATCCATTCATTCATTTGTTGGCTCACCAAGTGCTTATGAAATACCTCCTGTGTGCTGGGCAACATGGTAGGTGTTGAGATTACTAGGGAGAACCAGATTCCCCATCCTTGGGGAGCTCACCGTCAGACCTGATCCTCCTCAGAGCATCCAGAGGGGGAAGGATGGAGAGGAGTTAGCTAGAGGAAATGAGGGGAGAGACAGGAGTGGGGAGAGCAGCATTCCAGGCCAAGGGAGCATCCCTGGGCAAAGGTGTGGAGGCAGGGGAGGCTGGCAGGGACACGGATGGAAGGGGACAGAGGGCGGCGTGGCTGCGGTGCAGCGAGCAGGGAGGCAGCTGGAGAGGAGGGGGCTACTGGGAGTCCACGGCCACCAGAGAGCAGGGAAACCTCGGAAGAACCCCCACAGGGCGGTGTGGGGGCAGCTTGGCATTTGGGAAGGATCGCCCCAGCTGCAGAGCAGGGAGTGGCAGGATGACAATTTTAGGGAAAGTGACTGGCATCTCTACTTGTCTAAATGGCACAATCTTTTAACATTTTACAAAAACAAGAAATGAATAACAAATGGAGACACCAACACAGGAGAGCCTTTTCCTATTAAATCTGATGGAAAGAGCAAGCCCAAGCCCAAATCCTGTCAAAAGGGTTTGACAACCTGCAAGGAGACATGCCCGCGACACTGCCAGAGCTCCCTGGAAGCTGCCTCCTCCGTGGAGCTGAGCACCCCACATCGGAGGCCCCCCTTGAACAACACGGTTCTCATTGCCCAGACAAGGAAACCGAGGCTTGATAGGGGCAGGGGCTGACCCACGTCGCATACCAAAATTGGAACAGATTCCTGATCTTCATGCTTGGACCTCTCTCTGTACACGCCACGCCTGTCCACACCCTCACACATCACACACACACATCACAGCGCGCACACACTACATACATACAACCCCACACATCGCACACCACACACACAACACACAAACACCTGCTGATATCACACACACCCACGCACACGTCACACACCACACACCCACATCACAACACAAACACACCACACACACGACACACAACACACACCTGCACATAGCACACCCACCCATGCACACATGCATGCATCACACACCACACACCAACATCACAACACACACTACACATATACAACCCCCACACATCACACACCAAACACACATAACACACACCTGCACATATCACAAAACACACCCACACATTACACACCCACATACATCACAACACACACTACACACATACAACCCCACACATCACACACCACACACACATAACACACAACACACATAACATACACCTGCACATATCACACCCACACACGCATCACACACCACACACCCACATACATCACAACGCACACTTACACATATACAAGGCCCACACATCACACACCACACACACAACACACATCACACCTGCACTTATCACAACACACACCCACACATTACACACCCACATACATCACACCACACACACCACACACATACAAACCCTACACATCACGCACCACACATACATCATACACACACCAACACATTCAAAATACACTACACACCTGCACACATAACACATACACACATCACACAACACACACTACACACATACAACCCCCACACATCACACAACACACATAATACATAACTGCACATATCACACACATTTCACACCCATATGCATCACAACACATACAACCCCCACACATCACACACACCAACATACACACACAACACACACCTGCAGACATCACACACCATACACCTGTACACATCACAACACACACACATCACACAACACACATCATATACACATACCCACACACACCACACACTCATACACAACACATACATAATATGCAACACACACCCCCACACACATCACACACACATCATACACAGCACACATTACATACATCACAACACACACAACATACAAACCACACACCACACCCTCCACACACATCACACACCACACATGCCACACACACAACATACACATAACACACATACTACACACACGCAACCCACACACATCACACACAATATACGCCTGCACACAACACACACACAGGCACATCACACACCAATACACACAATACCAACATACCACAAACACACAACCCACACATCACACCACACCATACACACACACCTAACACACAACACACTACACACCTGCACACATCACAACCCCCAAACATCAGTGTACACATACATCACACACAATACCCACACATCACGCACCACATATACACACCACACACAACCCCCACACATCACATACCATATATCACATAAGCACACACATCACATGCCACACATCACAGCACACATACACAACACACATATCACAACCCCTACACATCACACACCACATACACACCATACACACAGCACACCACACCATACGAACAACACATATCACACATACACCCCCACAGACATCCTACATCACACACATATCACGTAGCACACACACACACCCCACATGCCAGAAATGCTCCCCAAATTCAGATATGCAAATATCTGTATACATACAAGATTCTACAAACACACACAGACTGGCTCACACAGATACACACTTGTATGGATAGACGTATATGTACATCCACACAACCCCCCCAGAGCACCCAATACACACATAGACATATTCACATTCACACACACACACGTAGTCACACACCTATCCCATCACTCCAAATCGAAATACCCATATACAGATACCCGCACAGAACATACCGCCCACACAAACGCAAATACGTGCAGAGATACACAACACACCTACAAGATTCAAAAATATCCTCAGTACCCATCTACAAACACACCAGTCCCACATCCACAGACACACAGACCCTATGCAATCACAAACACCCAAACGCACGCGTACACAGCGTACCGCACAGCCTGGGAGGCCCGCCAGCAGCTGGTAGACGGGGCAGAGCTGCTGTGTCCCTGTGCTCACATCCAGGGAGAGGCCTGGAAACCCCGCCACCCTCTGCAAGGGTCTAGCAAAGTGCCACCTCCTGTGGGAGGCCAAGGACACCTGGCCCCTCAGAAGTGCCTGGGTCGATTCACAGCAAGTGCCAGGCAGCCTGGCTTAGGGGCCACACTGACTCACCCTGGACAGGAGCGTGTGAGCACGTGTTCCAGTGTGTGTTTTACTGGGGGGTGTGGGGAGCTATGGCAGGAGCAGCATCAAGATGAAAAGAGACAGTGTACCTGCTATATCAGCCTGCCTGCCTCCCTCCCTTGTTCCCTGCTTCCCTTCCTCCCTCTCTCCCTTCCTTCCTCTGCTATTTAATAAGGACCTTTAGTGAATCGGGCAAAACCAAGACACAACCTCTGCCTTCCAGGAGTGCAGTCTCGGTGTGAGCAGACACGCCTGGGGTTGAGCTGTTATAAGATATATTGTGATCATTGCTAGGAGACCTCAGGGAGACCTGGCTTCCGTCTGGGGCTGTGGGACATTGAACAATCATGTCCTTCTCTGAGCCTCAGCTTCCTCAGCTGAGAGAGAGACCACACATCCCTGACCACCTCTCGGGTTTGTTAATAGAATCAAATGTCATGATGAAAGTGGAAACGCTTTGGGGGAGAAAGGGACATTTTTCTGAAAATAAGAACCAGGTGTGTGTTAACCTGTGCATCAGATCTGTGATATGGGAGGGTGGGTAACTGTGTGGGCCCTGGAGTCAGGGAGGCCTGGCTGGGTTCAGATCCCTGCTTTGCCAGGACTAGCTGTCTGAGCTCCAGTTTGAGATTCTATTTTCTCATCTCTAATACAGATGTAATAATAATAATATCCAATTTACATGAGTGCTATGAGATAACACATGTTAAGCTCTTAGAACAGGGCCTGCTGGCCAGGCATAGTGGCTCACGCCTATAATCCCAGCACTTTGGGAGCCTGAGGTGGGTAGATCACGAGGTCAGGAGATTGAGATCATCCTTGCTAACACGGTCTCTACTAAAAACACAAAAAATTAGCCAGGCGTGGTGGCAGGCGCCTGTACTCCCAGCTACTCAGGAGGCTGAGGCAGGAGAATGGCGTGAACCCAGGAGGCGGAGCTTGTAGTGAGCAGAGATCGCACCACTGCACTCCAGCCTGGGCGACAGAGCGAGACTCCGTCTCAAAAAAAAAAAAAAAAAAAAAAAAAAAAAAAAAGAACTGGGCCTGTCACAAAATACATGCTCAATTAAGCTCCTGTTCTATATAAGCTCTCATGTATTCAAACAACAAACACTTACTGAGCACTCTCTATGAACCAGGCATGATTCTAAGTGCTCTCCAAATTCTAACTCATTCAATCCTTTGAACAACTCTATTATTATCGCCTTTCTGCAACCAAGAAAACTGAGGCACAGAGAGGTCCAGTCACTTATTCAAGGACACACAGCTGATAGAAGGCAGAACTGGACTGCAACCCAGGTCTGTGGGACCCTCTGAATCTATCTACAAGACATGTACTTCCCTTTTATACTTCAAAATCCTCCTCCCCTCTCACCAGCACCTGTTAAATAAATCATCCAGTAACAGTTTCTAATTCCCAGACTTGGTTGCAAATGAATTATTCACATGGTAAGGCCTGCAAACTGCCGGCTGGGCCTCATTACCCAAGAAAGGCCGCCCACCCGCAAGACGCCGCTCCCTCCCCTGGGCACGGGTCCTGGTGGGCTGGCCAGAGGCAGCCAGAGTTGGTGGGCCCTGCTCCGGGAACTGTGAGGAGCGGCTTTCTTTTCCTTCCCCCCGGCCCTTGCTTTCTAATAAGCTCACAGTCTGATGTTGCTGAGATACCATAAGCTCTAGACTCAGCCAGTCCTGCGTTCCAATCCTGGCTCTGCCCTGAGCAGCTGTGTGACCTTACGCAGGTGGCCAGCCCTCTCTGAACCTCTGTGGGAAGCTGAGCGACGGGCCCACACAATGGGGCACGGGGCGCCACTTCACACTTCCTCTTCTTCCTCCATTTGCAGGCCGAGGCTTGTGCTGTCCCTCCAGGTCCTGTGCTAGATGCTGGGGACAAAGACCCTGTCCTGTGGGGACATCCAGTGTCTGACTGAAACACTGGTGTGAGTCTGAGCCTTGGGGTGGGTTGTGGGGACTACTCCGCGCTCCAGAGCCCCTCTTCAGGGCTGAGCTGTGGGGATTGCTGTTACCTCCCTGGGTTACGCCCCCTGCCAGGGACAGCCCGTGGCCAGTGCCTCACCCATGTGTGACTGCAGAGGCACGGCTCCTTCTCAACTGGGAAACTCTAGGGGATCATCAGCTCCAGGGGTCCTCCTAGGGACCTCAGTTGCAGCCTCACGGTGGGTCAGTCTCCTGCCCAGTCAGCCTTGCTCCTTCCTTCCAGGTGGATCTCCCAAAGACATGCCCCCAAGAAACACACACGCAGTCCAGAATCTGTCTCCAGGAACCCAGGCTGAAATACTTGTCACAGACAATCCTGGCAATGAGAACCAACCCAGGTCATCCGCAGACTCCTCATTCCCAGGCAGCCTGAACCTCAATATTGCTTCCAGACGGAGCCTAGTTTCCGCCCCAGTCTAAGCTCAGATCCTAGTCCCAGACTGAGCCCAGGCCTCCCGTGGAAAGCAGAGGGCCATCTGAGACAGAACAGAGAGAGGCTGCGTGGGAGGTAGAAGATTGGGGTGTGGCTTACACTGAGAACTGAGCCAGACTCACCCGGTCAGCCAGGAAGTCAGAGTCACGGAATCTCGATTCACAGAGAGGTATTAAAAAAAAAAAAAAAAACACCTAAATAGGTTCTTCTTTATGGAAGAAACAAAATCTACCATGACTGACAAGAAAAATCCTAATAGCTGTGGGCACCAAGCCATGGGACCTACTTCCAGGTGCCTCTGTTTCCTCGGGACAACCCCATAGAGTTCTATTACCACCCATTTCATTTTATTTCAATGCTTTATTATTGTGTTGTATTATATTGTATTTATTTTGAGGCAGGGTCTTGCTCTGTCACCCAGGCTGGAGTGCAGTGGTGCAATCACAGCTCACTGCAACTTCTAACTCCCAGGCTCAAGTGATCCTCCCGCCTCAGCCTCCCAAGTGTCTGGGACCACAGGTACATGCCACTACACATCATCAGTTTTATTATTTTTTGTAGAGACACAGTCTCCGTATGTGGCCCAGGCTGTTCTCAAACTCCTGGGCTCGAGCGATCCTCCCACCTTGGCCTCCCAAAGTGCTAGGATTACAGGCATAAGCCGCCACAGTCATCCTATATTATAGTGCATTTTATAGACGAAGAAGCCAAGGCTCAGAAGCATGCATGACTTGGCCTCTGGCCCACACTGTATTTCTACAGGATCTAGACTCAATCAGAGGCTCATCTCCCAAAGAGAGACCCATAAGGAGCGTCCAGGCCCCTCTGTCACCTGAACTAGCGAGTCACCAAGTTCCTAAGTCTTGCCCAGGGCAGCAGGGGTGTCAGGGGAAGGACAGTGACTGGTGCATGAATCTGTGCAACTGATCCAGCCCCAACCTCTGGCAGGCCCTCATTGCCTTCTGGGTCTCCCAATTCATATCATTGGATGCTCACAGTCATCTCCTCAAGGTAGGCACTATTATGTAGACATGGCATAGGTGAGGAAACTGAGTCCCCCAAAACGGGATCCCACCTGTCTGGGCTCACAGAGCTGAAACTCACCTCTGGAATTTCTGATCCTTGGTCTTCCCGCCTCTGCTGTTCTATATGGAAGAACAAAGGCCACTTCCCCATGTGCTCCGCACCACGGATTCTTCATGCATCCGTCCATCCACCCACACAGCAGCTGTGTGGCAAGCGTCTCCTATGCACCAGGACTAGGCTGGGTGCTGGGGACTGAGTGGGGAAACCAGAGGCAGAGCCTGGCCTCACAGAGTGTCCAGGCTGGCATGGGAGCCACGCAGTCAATAAATGTGCTCACAAAAAAATGAATGCATCTCCATGTGCTAAGCACTGGAGAGAAGCAGCCTGGGAGATCATGAGTGGTGTGACAAGGACTCTCTCTCTTGGGAGTGTTCTCTGTGCTCCAGGGAACTCGTGGGCAGAAAATCTGCAGAGATGGACCCTGTAGGCTTGGCCTCGGGGGACAGAGGCTATGAGAAAGGGTGAATTATGCCCCAAAGGAGTCAGCTTGCTTGCAGAGGCTGCAGCCACCCCACTTGGCTCCTCCAAGGAGATGGGGTCCTGGGGGCTTGGCTGCAGCAGGAGATAAGTGAGGAGTTTATTGAAAATCTACCCCAGATTCGCTTTGTGAGGCATCCCAGCTGGGGCCTGAAGCCTCCAAGAACTATATTAGAGCTTTAGGAGAAATAACGAGAAAGATTATTTCAGGAAGAGGGAACGGCATGAGCATACGGCTGGAGGTGGAAAAGAGTAGGCAGACCCAGGAAGGTGGAGCAAAGAGAGAAAAAGGAGGAGAAACTGGGTCCCGGCCCTCAGGGATTTCATGGCACCCTGGGGAGGCTCGGTTCCCACCGTGCACCAGTAACAATAATCGCTGCCCTGTTGCAAGCTGACCCTGTGCCCAGAAAGGGTCGTGCATCATCTCACTGCATCCTCTCTAGATCCAGGAAGATGGTTACTGCCAGGTCCCACTTTGCAGATGAAAAACCAAGGTCAGAGGGGTTAAATCTGTCACCCGAGAGTGCAGTATTAGTAAGTAAAGGGTCAGCCTACAATTCCATGGTGCCGGGCTTCACAGCCCCTGCCCTTAACACTCCCCTATGTGCCCACAAAACAATCAGAGGAAATCTGGAGGTGATGGGCAAGGCCCATGCCTGCTCCACCCATGGTCTTATCTGTCTCTCCTACTGAGCTGAGAGCTCATTTACCTCCATCACCGCAGAGCCCTGCATGACACTAGGCACGGAACTGGTGCTTAGGAAATATCGTGAATAACTCATCATCATAAGAACAAACATTGCTCACCATGGGCGGTGTAACCATAACCCTGTGAAATCTATATGGTCATTATTCCCATTTCACAGATGGGGTAACAGAGTCGCAGCAAGTAGTGAAGCCGTGATTCACCAGACAGCAAGTAAATAAATTAACAAGCTAATTAACGAGTGAGCGTAATGATGAATTAATGAATGAGAGTAGAGGTGAGAAAATAAGTGAGAGGTTGAGGCCAGGCAAAGTGGCTCACGCCTGTAATCCTAGCACTTTGGGATACCAAGGCGGGTGGATCACCTGAGGTCAGGAGTTCGAGACCAGCCTGACCAACATGGTGAAACCCAGTCTCTACTAAACACAAAAAATCAGCCAGGCATGGTGCCTGTGATCTCAGCTACTTGGGAGGCTGAGGCAGGAGAATCGCCTGAACCTGGGAGGTGGAGGTTGCAGTGAGCCAAGATTGCACCACTGCACTCCAGCGTGGGCAACAAGAGTGAAAACTCCGTCTCAAATAATAATAATAATAAGTGAGAGGGTGAAGATGAGGTGTAGGTCTTGGCGAGGTGGAGGCCCTTCTTTCCATCCCCACCTTGTTCCCCTCCAGCCCCCAGGGGAAGGCCCCTTTTAGTTTCCTCTCAGGGTGCCTGACACTCTTTGCCAGACTGTTGCCTAGCAACAGTGCTCTCTACGGCCAGCTCCACCCATTTCAGATGCCAAGGCTAGGGGTACACAGCCAGCTCCCAGGGCCCGCCCCCCGACAGGCAGGGAGTGGGGGGCCCTGGGCTCCCAAGTTGGGAGAAGGAGGTCAGAGAGCAGAGGGGAGCCTGGGTGGGCTCTGAGACTGGAGGCAGTGACCCACAAGGAAAGGGAGGGTGTCCTGGGCACCAAGCCATGGGATCTAGTTCAGGGTCCCTCTGCTTCCTCAGAACACCCTGTGGGGTTGCATGATCACTCACGTGACAGATTCTGAAGGCAACTCTGCCTTGTGTAGGGGAGGGAGGCCATGCCAGGCTGCGCGTAGCAATAACCACGGGGCCTTGAGTCTGAAGTCTGAGTTTGAGTAGAGCTGGGATGAGTCACTTCCCTTCCTGAATCCACTTCCACACCGGTAGAATAGAGACATGGTACCCACTTCCCGGGGAACTGGGTGAGGATAGAGCAGGAACATGGAAAGGCTTGGTATTGGGAGGGTACGGATTATTTTTATAAGCAAGGAGTGTGAAATCTATTTTTAGAGGAGAAAGAATTTCGGTACAGAGAACTCTCCTAGTCCCCTCCCAGAGAGGATGGGCTGAGGTGCGGGGGAGCGGTAGGCCTGGAGGACTCCCTGAAGAGGTGGCCTGGGAATTCCTGGCGGAGGGAACGGCCTGTGCAAAGGCCTGGAGACACGCGACTGAAGCGCGCCTAGTAATAGCGTCCGTGGATTTATGGGCCCTTACACTGAATCCTCGCGGCAGCTCCAGAACGCTGGAGTTAGTGCTCCCGTCTCACAGGAAAGGAAACGTTGGCTCAGAAAGGTAAAGAAACTGGCTTGAGGTCACGCAGCTGGTGAGTAACAGAGCTACGTCCAGTTCGCTTTCCCCTGGTTATGCACTGAGAGAAGAAAGTGGCTCAGATGCGGGGAGTGAAGAGAGCGAGTGGCGAGAAACGCAGCTACGAAGCGCAGTGTCATTCCTGCATGTAATCCTTCTTGGGAGGGCCTGGACCCACGGCGAAAGAGATCGGGCTGTGGGCAGAGGGTAACAGGGAGCCAATGACGGCTTCTGAGCTGAGAGATAAGTGACCCAGGCCGTCCCTCGGTGCTGTCCTGGGCCATCTGGCTCCACCTCCTACACTCTCCACTCTCTGCATCCATCCACCTCACCCTCCACCCCCGCTGCTTCTCAACCACACTGAGAAACCATGTGTGACGGTGGAAAATGTAAAAATATATATGCAACCGAAAAACAACATCGGGCTGACAGCACACAGCTATAAATACTCTGACGGGTGCAGAAACGCTCCTCCGATCCTGCTTCCTGCCGCCTGAGGAGCGGGGGCATGGTGTTTGACAGGTGGGGTGGGGGGGACTCAGGAAGGGATAAGGAAAAGGGACAACTATTTGTGGACCTACTCTGTGCCAAGCACTTCCCAAGCGTTACGTCACCGAGTCTTCGCAGAACCCTTGAGTGAATCACTACCGTTATCCCTGTTTTACAGACAAGGAAACCCAAGCACAGAGAGGCAGGCAGGTCATCTGGCTGAGGTCACACAGCCCCGCGGCGAGAGAGCAGTGAAGGTGGAGTTCCCGCAAGCTCCACCTGGTGAGAATTCGAGCCCTGCCAATGGCCACCTCTCTGGAGGAAGAGAAAGCCAGCTTCAGGCTCTACCTCTCTCAACCATTATGCAAGGCCAGAGAGCGCTGGAGGCTTCCAGGCACTCCTATGCTTACACACCTTCCATGGCTCCCAGCTGCCCTCCAGATAAAGAACAAACTTCTCAGTGTGGCCCCTGAAGTCCTGTGATCTGGCCTCTGTCCACCACCAGGGCCCATCTCGTGCCAGATCTCTGAGCCTCAGCCACGCTGACCTGCTTCTCTCAGGGTCTCTGCTGTTCCCCTCTAGTTGCTTCTCCTTACCCTGGGGGCCTCCACTCAAATGTCGACTCCTCCACTGGCCGGACATTGCCATTAACCTGCTCAAGTGCTTTCGCTGCAAAACTTAGCACAGGCCGGGCACAGTGGCTCATGCCTGTAATCCCAGCACTTTGGGAGGCCAAGGCAGCAGGGCTGTTCGAGCCCAGGAGTTTGATACTAGCCTGGGCAACAAAGTGAGATCCTGTCTCTATTTTTTAAAAAATTAGCCGGGCGTAGTGGAGCACACCTGTAGTCCCAGCTACTCAGGAGCTTAAGGCGTGGGGATGGCTTGAGCCCAGGAGTTCGAGGCTGCAGTGAGCTGTGATCATACCACTGCACTCCCACCTGGGTGACAGAGCAAGACCCTGTCTCCAAAAAAAAAAAAAAAAAAAAAAAAAAAAAAGACCCATAGCACAATTGTAATCATGTGGGTCACTGTGGGGTGGCGGGTCACAGATGGTGAGTGGCAGAATCAAGACCAGGTCCAGGTGGTGCAGCCACAGAGCTGGTGCCTCCAAGTACTCAGCTGCTCACACAGGCCCAGAGAGGCCTCCTCACTGGCAAGAGGAAGAAGCCACGTCCTCTTGGAGGAATGAGCAGGGCTACAGTGGCACAATCACTGCTCACCGCAGTCTCGAACTCCCCAGCTCAAGCGATCCTTCCACCTTAGCCTCCCGAGTAGCTGGGACTACAGTCGTGTGCCACCACGCCTAGCTAATTTTTTCTATTTCTTGTACAGATGGAGTCTTCCTATATAGCTCAGGCTGGTCTCAAACTCCTGGACTCAAGCAATCCTCCTGCCTCAGCCTTCCAAAGTGCTGGGATTACAGATATGAACCACCATCTCCTGTAACCATTGTTTAAGAAAGTAAAAAGATGCAGAAGAAGTTAATCTAATGTTTTGTTTAACCCAATATACTCCAAATATCATTCCTACATGTAATCAAGATAAAAAGTTATTAATGGCTGGGCGCCGTGGCTCACACCTGTAATCCCAGCATTTTGAGAGGCCGAGGTAGGCAGATCACCTGAGGTCAGGAGTTCAAGACCAGCCTGACCAACATGGTGAAACCCCGTCTCTACTAAAAATACAAAAATTAGCCAGGCTTGGTGGCGCATGCCTGTAGTCCCAGCTACTCAGGAGGCTGAGACGGGAGAATTGCTTGATCCTGGGAGGCAGAGTCTGCAGTGAGCCAAGATTGCACTGTTGCACTCTAGCCTGGGTGACAGAGAAAGACTCTGTCTTTAAAAAAAAAAAAAATATTGAGATATCTTACTTTTTTCTTCCATACTAAGTCTTCAAAATCCAGTGTGTATTTCACACTCGTGTCACATCTCAGGTTGGGACAGCTGCAGTTCAAGTGCTCAACAGCCACATGTGGCCAGAGGCTACTGCATTGGGCAGCACAGTGCTAGACTAGAAACTCCATGAGGGCAGGGACCACAGTCATACCTACAATTATTAAATCTAGCATCTGACAGAGTGGACACTCAGGAAATGTTTGTTGACTAGCTGAATGAAAGGATGAACGAACAAATGAAGGAAGGAATGAACCAATGGTCTAAGGCCTCCTCAGATCTGAAGCCACACTCCTAGCACAGGCAATGGGAAGGGCATGGAGATGAATTCTAGCCCCACCTCTGCATCCACTTCTCTGAGTGACTGTGAGTACCTCCACTTTTGGGGCCTCAGTTTCTCCATCTGGTCAATGGCTAGGGAGCTGGACCCTTGTGATTTTTCTGGGCTCTCACTTTAGGACTTTACCCAGAAGATGGGAGTCGGGCCCTCGGCCAAGTTCCTTGCTCCACGCCATCCCATCACCCTACTCTCCCTCCACCTGTGCATAAGACAGGAGGTCTCAGGAAAGGCCGCAAGGCTCCCAACACACAGTAACCTTGGCACAGACAGCAAGGCCAGTGTGGGGGTGCTCAGGCTTAGCCTCGTCCTGCCACCATCATCACCCCCACACCTCATGTTTGTTCAGAGTTGAGAAGAGAGCAGGGCAGGGCTTATCCTTTCAGTTCTGCAGAGAAGGAAAAAAAAAAAGAGACCAAGAGACATGCCAAGACCAGTCTGAGGTCACACAGGGGGGCAGGACAGAGCTGGCTGCGGCCCTAGGCCTCTGTTTTTCTTGTCTGAAAAATGGATACAAAATGTGCCGTCATCCTATCAAACATCAATGCCTCAAATCCAAGCTCCGCTCCTTAACAGCCCTGTGATCTTGGGCAAGGTTTACCTGACTGTGCCTCAACATCCTTATTTGTAAGTGGGTATCATAATCGTGGCAACCTTACAGGGTTGTTGAACCATTAACGTGTGAATGTATGTAAAGCGCTCATAAGAATATCTAGGACACTGTGAGCGCCATATGAGTGACAGATATTATTATCAGCCTTTATCACAGAGCTGTACTGCAGTTTAAATAAAGGAAGAGGGGTGACCAGGGTTTGCAAACTCTCGAGACCCCTTCTGGAGAGGTAAGCACCTTTTGGCTGCAAAGGATGTTGCAAACTATAAAATGCCCTGTGACTTGCAAAGCACTTTGTAAATGTTGCCGCAGTAAGGAGGCTATTGTAGGTTAGCCTTTTGTAATCCAAAAAGCACTTCAAAATCATAAATCACTTTGGGGACCGAAGAGCTCTTTGTAGGGGCTTTCTAGACTGTTGAGTGCTGTGCAAGTCAGAGACAAGTGGCCTTTCAGAGACATGAGCAAGAAGCCCGGGGGGAGTGGGGACAGAAAGAAACCAGCCCCAGAGGATAAAAACAGCGGTCGTTTTCCTCTGCTCTCATCAACTCCCGTGCCAGCCAGTGCAGAGAAATTCCAGCAGATCTGCAGATTCCTGCGTTTCTGTGCAGAGGCTAGGGAGGCCTCCCTGCATCGCTGACTCAGCCAAATGGGAGGGTGTGAGTTAAGCAGGAATTGGCTCCGTCTTCCTTGCTCCTGTACCTCTTCTTTTTTTTTTCTTCCTTCTGCCACAAAGGCAATGAACCTGACACCATTTAAAGATTTCCCTTTTTGGCCTCCCGATGACGTTGCCCTGAGGTCCAGACTTGGGCCTCCTCTGGAGACCCAGCCTGGGATGTCTGCCACCCCCATCATGGAAGAAGTAATAGGACTGTGAGGGCAGAGGGCAGAGGGCAGGTGGGGAACAGGCAAAGACCCTGGGCTCCAAGCCCAGTTCTGCTATTTCTCATCTATGACCTTGGGCAAGTTCATTTACTTCTCTGAGCCTGAGTTCCTCAGCCATAACATGGGGTTGACAATGCTCATCTTGTGTGTCACTGTTAGGTGGCCCGGTGTGCACAAGTTCTGTCCCTTCCTCTAACCGCAGGCATGAGGGCCTTCTAATAAGGGAGAAATAGATACCAAGGCAGCTTCTACAGTGTAGGGGCTATGAGCACGACTTTTCAGATCATAAAAACTTGGGTTCAAATCCTGGCTCTGGCCAGGCACAGTGGCTCACGCCTATAATCTCAGCATTTGGGGAGGCTGATATGGGCAGATCAGATCACTTGAGCCCAGGAGTTCCAGACCAGCCTGGACAACATGAAAAAAACCAGTCTCTATAAAAAATTTAAAAATCAGTTGGGCATGGTGGCACACACGTATAGTCCCAGCTACTCTGGAGGTTAAGGGTTAATGCCTGTAATTCCAGAGTAGCAGGGAGGATCGCTTGAGACCAGGAGACGAAGGTTGCCATGAGCCAAGATCACACCACTGCACTCCAGCCTGAGTGACAGAGTGAGACCCTGTCTCAAAACAAAAAACAAAACAAACAAACAAAAAACACTTCTGGCTGTACAACACACCAGCTGCGTGTCTTTAGGCAGGTCATATTACCTCTCTGAGCCTCTATTTCCTCGACCCATAGAATAATAGTCTCTATCTTGTAAAATGTTTACAAGGACTTGAGACATGATGCATATGGCGTGTGTGGCACAAAACCTGGCACACAAGTGTGGCTCAATAAATGGTCACGATGATTCCCTCCACCTCCCCAGGCTAGTATGACAGTCTCATTGTATTCCATCATATCACACACATCTCCTTCAGGGGTTTCCTCACACTTGCAAGTAATAGATTAAAAGCTTCTGGGCCGGGCGCAGTGGCTCAAGCCTGTAATCCCAGCACTTTGGGAGGCCGAGACGGGCGGATCACAAGGTCAGGAGATCAAGACCATCCTGGCTAACACAGTGAAACCCCGTCTCTACTAAAAAATACAAAAAACTAGCCGGGTGAGGTGGCGGGCGCCTGTAGTCCCAGCTACTCGGGAGGCTGAGGCAGGAGAATGGCATAAACCTGGGAGGCAGAGCTTGCAGTGAGCTGAGATCTGGCCGCTGCACTCCAGCCTGGGTGACAGAGCGAGACTCCGTCAAAAAAAAAAAAAAAAAAAAAAAAAAAAAAAAAAAGCTTCTGGACCCAGCCAGACCCTGTCACCCCTGCTATTTCTGCAAACCCCTCTGAGACCACTTTTCCACAGCCCCTTCTCCTCTACTCATCTCTCTATCTGCAAGATGTCGACCTCAATGTGAGACTCAACTCCTTGAGCCTGTCACAAATCAGGCATGAGCAATGCACTCTCTGCTATAGATTTCATAAACAGGGGTGGGTCTACACTGTAGCCTCTCTTCTCAGGAACTGTGGTGAACATAGTCATCTTCGTCCAGTTACAGCCATGGGTCTGTAACACCCCTTGAGGGACACAGCAATGTGCCCTGTTCACTGTTGCTTCCCCAACACCCAGGGCAATATCTGGCCCCCAAGAGGCAGATCTGAAACACACAGTGAGTAAATAAATAAATGACAGGGAAAGGCGCTCTTGAGCTGGGGGAGAATCATGTGGTTGTCCAGTGCCCTCAGCTGTCAGGTCAGTTGTGTGGCAAGGGGCCTGATTTGGTCCCTACTTGCAGTCAGGAAGAGGCTGATACTGATGTGTGTCCATTTCAGACCTCAGAAATAACCACCTGCCCGATACAGTCTTGGCCTTTTCAAAAGTCATGTGCATATTAGCACTTGGGGATCCTTCTTCACCCACAGGTCTGATGCTTTCCCATCAGCAACTGTCACCAAGGGTGACTAAGACACAGGACAGTGGTTCCCCAAACCAGCTGCACATCAGAAGCCCCTGGGAAGCTTTGGAACACCAGAGCCACTTGGAGGTCAGGTTCCCCTGAGATCCTGATTCAAATGGTCTGGTGTGGGGCCTGATAGTTTTTTTTTATTTAAAAATCATAGCTGATTCAAAAATGTATCACTGAGGGCCAGGCATGGTGGCTCACGCCTATAATCCCAGCCCTTTGGGAGGCCGAGGCAGGAGGATCACCTGAGGTCAGGGGTTTGAGACCAGCCTGGCCAACATGGTGAAACCCTGTCTCTACTGAAAACACAAAATTAGCTGGGCATGGTGGCATGTACCTGTAATCCCAGCTACACAGGAGGCTGAGGCAGGAGAATTGCTTGAACTCAGAAGGCGGAGGTTGCAGTAAGCCAAGATTGTGCCATTGCACTCCAGCCTGGATGACAAAGCAAGATTCCGTCTCAAAAAAAAAAAAAAGAAAAAAAAAATCACTGAGGCAGAGAAAGGTACTTTTTTTTGTTTTGTTTTTTTAACAAATGGGTCTATAAATGCCTGCAGCTTTCCACCTGAAGCCCTCCATGAGTCAGGCAGTCTGTGGGCTGGGTGAGGGCCCGGCTGGATGCTAGAGAGGAAAGCATGTGGGTTTTGGAGCGACTGTATACGTGGGTTTGAATTTTACAACATCCTAGCTCTGTGGCCTCGGGAAAGTCACTTCACCAATCTGAGCCTGGGCTTCCTCCTCCATCAATTAGCAGTCAGAATTCCTGCCTCACATGTTGGCTGGGAATAATCAATGAGAGAATGTCATATGTAATTATCTGGCACAGGGCCCAGCCTAGGGTTGGCGCTTTGTAAAGTGCGGTTCTGTTGCCTTCCTGAGCAAGCTTGGGGTAGGAGGGAGGGCAAGTGTGGCTCCCAACATTGACCTGAGCCCTTGATGGGGAGAACACTGGACTGGGAGAAAGGAGGTGTGGCCCTGTCTTAGTTCTAGCCCATCATGAGGTATGACCTTGGCCAAGTCACTCCCATCTCTGAGCCTCAGCGACCCCATTTGGCTCAACCCCAGGAGGTAGTTAAGAGGTGAGCTTTAGAGGCAGATCAACCTGGTTCAGCCAATTATCTGGGGCAAGGCACTCAATCTACCTCTTTGGACCTCTGTTTCCTCCTCTGTGAGATAGAGATCCATTGGTGAAGATTCTTCCCAATTCTGTGTTCAGTGATATCATATTGGTAGCTTGCAATCAACCATAGTGGGAGTATTTACACCAAGGAAATTGGCAAACATTACAAATCAGGAATCCCCCCTCACCTTCCCCCAGCAGTTTACCAGCACACCACTGGAACTCAGATAATGATACCTTCCACCATGCATGTTGGGAGTTTCAGAAAGCTATTGCCTGTTTTTTTAAACACTTAGCACAACACCTGGGATATAGTGGGCACTCACACATGCTAATTAAACACACTTAACATTTGTCAGCCATCACTTTGCTTGGTATAAAGTGTTCACATCTGTCATCTTATATAACTTGATCAGCCCCAGGAAGCTTCCAGAGGAGGAAATCCAGGCTCAGACAGGCTTGCTGACTTCAAATGCAATTACATTTTGCAGGCCTACTCTACACTGAGTTATTCTTACACGTCCATCCCATTTCAGCCTCACAACCCCCTTTCATTACAGATGAGGAATCAGCGGCCCAGGAAGGGCAAGTGACCTTCCCAAGGTCACAACGCACTGAGTCTGAGGCCTTCGTATCTATCCATTTTGATCCTCCTTCTGCCAGTGCCCATCTCTGCCAGGCACCCTCCGCCTCTCCAGTGAGGGCAAGCTCTGCCGATATGATCTCTCTGGCCCTTTCCAGCACTGACATCCTTGGTATTTAAATCAGCACATGAATATTTCACTAGCATCCTGGGTGAAAATAACCCCCCGCCTGGTTATGTCAGGCTGCGGCCCCAGTCGCTAGGCCACGGCTCTCTTGCTATTTGCGAGACATGCAATTCTGCGAGGCCTCCCAGCAGCAGCCCAAGGAATCGATAGTCTTTAAATAAGTAATTAGAGGAGCTGAAGACGTCGGCACAGCTAGAAGGGAGCAGGGGAATATAAACTCATAACTCTCCCAAGTTCACTGTGAAGAGCTTGGTTCTGTTTTTTTGGTGAAGAAATGCGACAGGGCCTGGGGCAGGGTGAGAGATGGGGACGGTCAGGGGAGAATCAGAGGAAAACAGTCATTGTTATTTATTGGGTGCTTCCTATGTGTCAGGCTTTGTGTCATGACTGCCTTACCCAATGTTCTCCTAAAGTCATTGAGGCACAGAGAGGGGAAGTCAGTTCCCCAGGGCCACACAGCTGGAGAGTGGCAGAGGCTGCAGCCCGTCTGACCTCTGAGCAGGGTTTCTCAACCTTGTGTTATTGACCTTCGGGGCTGGAGCATTCTTTGTGTTGGGGGCTGTTCTGTGCAGTGTGGGGTGTCTAGCAGCATCCCTGTCCTCTATGTACCAGATGCCAGTAGCACCTCATCCCCACTTGTGACAACCAAACATGTCTCAAGATATTGCCCAATGTCACCTGTGGGGCAAAATTACAGACCACAGTATACAGTCTGTGTTCACTTTGCTGCTCTCTTCCTCTGCTTTTAGGATATGGATTAAAACCCTTCTCTCAGGCCAGGCATGGTGGCTCACACCTGTAATCCCAACACTGTGGGAGGCTGAGGTGGGCCTCCTGAGGTCCGGAGTTTGAGATCAGTCTGCCCAACATGGAGAAACCCCGTCCCTACTAAAAATATTTTTAAAATTAGCTGGGCGTGGTGGCATGTGCCTGTAATCCTAGCTACTCAGGAGGCTGAGACATGAGAATCACTTGAACCCAGGAGACAGAGGTTGCAGTCTCTGCAACAGAGATTGCACCACTGCACTCCAACCTGGTGACAGAGTGAGACTCCGTCTCAAAGAAAACCTTCTCTTAGCCTAGAGAGGCAGATCTGGAGACAAAGCTGGCTGCATGAGAACACCAACTTGGCTACTCACTGGCTGTGTGACCTTGGCCAAGTTCTCAACCTCCCTATGCCTCAGTTTCCCTCTCTGTAAAATGAGGGCCTACACAAAGGTTATCATGAAGCTTAGACAAGTCAGTCAATATACCCATGTAACAGACCTGCATATGTACCTCCTGTATCTAAAATAAAAGCTGAAGTTTTTTTTTAAACGTTAGTATTATATATCCAAAGCATTTACAACAGTGCCTGGCACGTATGTGTGAACCCCCGTCGTGATCCAAGAGCCTACCTGACCAAGCCTCAGCCCATCTCTGCAGCCACCCTGGTACCTCTGTCCCCTCGAGAACAAAAAGAGAAACTGTCCTAGAAGCCAGGGAAGAAGTATCTTTGGCAACTTCTGCTGTTCCTACCTTCCCTGATGCATGCTGCTTCCCACCATTCCTGGAGGAGTTGGGAAAACAGCAACAAGGATGGCGTTTGGTCCCAAAGGTTCCCAAGGTAATAACAAAAGCTGCCACTTCCTGTCTCCCTGCAGCGCTCTCTATGCATGGAGAGGAGGGTAGAGGCGCTGCACACCGATTTAACAAAAGCATCCGATTAGAACGCGGTTCCTTTTATTATCCGGGAAGCTCTAAAAATACATCGAAATGAACATATTTTATCACTGGAGTTGGTCTTCACATTTTATGGGTCTGTAGCGGGTGTTTTTGTTTTACCGACATTTGTTAGAAACAGGGTTCTGGAACACTGTCCTTGTCTGGGTGCTCGTGAGAAATTGCATCCAGAAAGGCATTTCAGGACCTGTCCCTATGGAAACAGCTCCACTGCAGGAGTGTGTGTGACTGCGTGAGTGTGAGTGCGTGCGCGTGTGTGCGTGTGTGTGTAGCTAAAGTCTTCCTTTTTCCTAGGGGCAAGGGTGCCTAGGGATTACCTGGTCCAGACTCCTCATATAGTTGAGGAATACAAAATTAGCCAGGCGTGGTGGCAGGCGCCTGTAATCCCAGCTACTTGGGAGGCTGAGGCAGGAGAATCGCTTGAACCCAGGAGGCGGAGGCCCGCACAGGGCAGTGCTTTATCCAGGATCACAGAACAACTTGGTTTGGCAACTATTTTCTGTGTATTAGTATCATCCTAGCTGCTCTAATAAACACCCCCATCCCAGTGACATGATAGACTTTTCTTGCTCACAGGACAGAGTTCCTGGTTGGTCAATGAGCCTTCCACTAGGTGATTCAGGGACCCAGGGGGCTCCCTCCTTATTGTGGTGACACCTTTTCCTAAAACTCAGAATCATCTGCTTTCATCTGGATGAGGGAATAATTTGGAGGATTGCACATTGAAGGCTTTCATGGGCCAGGCCAGAAGTGGCCCATGTCACTTCTGCCCATGTCCCACTAGTCAAGCCTCAGTCCCATGTCATGCCTAACCACAGGGAGGCTGGGAGCTGTTGCCTGGCTCTGTGCCCAGGAGGAAGAGAAAGGCTGGTGAGCAACTGGCCAGGTGTTGGTGCTTGGGCTGGAAGCTGCATGGGCAGAGAAGAATGGGACAGCAGACCTGCCCTCCCAGAGCTCACAGTCCAGTGTTGCGAGGTGGGGATGGGAAAGCAACAGCAAACACAGGTCACTTATATCCCCAGCTTGAGGTTCAGAATAAGGACCATCTTTTTGCATCTTCATCCCATTGATCACCAGAAGTCCACTTACTTTTCACAAGAGAGAACTCCCGTGCCAGTATAAGTTCAAGACCAAGACTCCCAGTGTCCTTCCTAAGTCAGTCCAAAAGAAGTCAGCAGTCCTGTTTTTTTTCTTTTCCAGACAGAGCCTCGCACTGTCACCCAGGCTAGAGTGGAGTGGCACAGTCTCCGCTCACTGCAACCTCTGCCTCCTGGGTTCAAGCTATTCTCCTGCCTCAGCCTCCCGAGTAGCTGGGATTACAGGCGCCTGCCACCACACCCGGCTAATTTTGTATTTTTAGTAGAGATGGGGCTTCACCATGTTGGCCAGGCTGGTCTTGAACTCCTGACCTCGTGATCTGCCCACCTCAGCCTCCCAAAGTGTTGGGATTACAGGCGTCAGCCACCACGCCCAGCCAGCAGTCCTGGTTTCTAAAAGATTGCAGAGAAGAAGCTGGAAGGTCTGGTTTATTTCCTGAAAGGTCCTATTCATCCTATTCTCTGTCTCAAGTCCAGCAGTATTTCCTTTTTGAGGGGAAAGGCGGGAGGCTCTTTCCTGAGTTTCATGTCATTGGATAATGCCACAGGCCTGAGATCCCAACAAAACAGCACTTGAGAGGACATAGCTTAGTTCACACACACACACAGACACGTACCCTTTTTTTTTTTTTTTTTTTAAGACAGTCTCACTCTGTCCCCCAGGCTGCCTGGAGTGCAATGGCACAGTCTTGGCTCACTGCAACCTCCACCTCCCGGGTTCAAGCGATTCTCATGTCTTAGCCACCCGAGTAGCTGGGATTACAAGCATGAACCACCACATCTAGCTAATTTTTGTATTTTTAGTAGAGATGGGATTTCGCCATATTGCCCAGGCTGGTCTCAAACTCCTGGCTTTGATTATAGGCGTGAGTCACAGCACCTGGCCCTGTGTACATGTACACACCCTCCCTCTGTGTATACATATGTATACACACTCCCTCTGCGTATACATACGTACACACACCTCAGAACCAGCCATCAGACATTCACCCCTTTGGTTGACCAGCATCTATTAGGATAATCCCAAGACAGTGGAAGGACCTCCACCTCTCCCCACAGAAGCCACCTGGACAGATCTTCTGTGCTTCCAGTGTCTAGAATATAGGTGTGCAGCCTAGAGTGTGGCCAACTGGACATGCCCTCCCAGGACTTTGTAGAGTGACATCGAGGCAGAGTCAGTCTGCCATTTAAAGGCTGCTGCCATAGGACATCTCGTGCTATGTGGGCGTCATCTCCATGACTGGAGGTGTCAGATGGGGCCACAGTGACCAGCTGGCCAGCAGTCAGCTCCCAGGTGGCACCTTGGCAGATCTTAACTCTCTGGGTTCTCGTCAAGCCTGTTTCTCCAGTTTCTCTGTCAATTGCATGAGCTACCCGATACTTTTACAAACCACTCCTTCAGGTTAGCTGGAGTCTGTGCTTGTGACCAGCAGCCAAGCTCCCTGACTGGTGTCATCTTTGTCCTGTAGTCAACCCACTCCCATTTCCCTTCACTACCAGCTTCCCCAGGGCCACCCCAGACCCAGACGGGTCCACCACCTTCCACCCTCAAGGGAAAGGCCACGACTCCCACCACCTGCCTCCAGG
The DNA here is from genome assembly GCF_024542745.1 of Macaca thibetana thibetana. Classification (NCBI taxonomy): domain Eukaryota; kingdom Metazoa; phylum Chordata; class Mammalia; order Primates; family Cercopithecidae; genus Macaca; species Macaca thibetana. The sequence goes on from NC_065592.1 coordinate 15,332,082, forward strand.
AGATGTCTGAGCAAATCTCTAATTAACCTGTCTTTTCACACTCCTTCAATATTCAGAGTCCTCCAGAGGGCTGTGGACAGAACCAATGTAATTGGTATACTCTGCGATGCTAGATATTTTATTTGATGCATTTAAAAATATGATCCTGAGAGGTCTGGCACAGTGGCTCATGCCTGTAATCCCAGCACTTTGGGAGGCCAAGGCGGGTGGATCACTTGAGGTCAGGAACTCAAGACCAGCCTGGCCAACATGGCGAAACCCTGTCTCTACTAAAAATATAAAAATTAGCTGGGTTTGGTGGTGTGTGCCTGTAATCCCATCTACTCAGGAGGCTGAGGCAGGAGAATTGCTTGAACCCGGGAGGCAGAGATTGCAGTGAGCCGAGATCGCGTGCTCCAGCCTGGGCAGCAAGAGTGAAACTCCATCTCAAAAAAAAAAAAAAAATCCTGAGACAGGGTCCACAGGTTTCACTTGATGCCAAAGGGGTCGAGGGCATGAAAAAGGTAAGGATCGCTTGGGACTGCAGCCTCCCAAAGGCTCCACAACAAGCACCCCGCTGGCCTTGTGAGACCCCTACCGGTTTGGGGGCCAACCCACCCTCCCCCCACCATTCCTTCTCAAAAGCACTTGCTCCTTTTGAGACCAGCTCCTCTCCCCACTCTATCTAGGCAGGTGGTCCCTGCAGTTGTCACGTGTCCTCATGTTGCCATATGACCTCATTGTTACAGGAGTTGGCACATGACCTCACCCTCCAGCCATAGCTACTGGCTCAGGAGGTGGGATGGGCTGCTGGCCCAAGCCAGGCCAACCAGATCCTTTCCCGCAGCTGTTTTTGGTTTCGTTTTAAACTTGGGGGGAAAACAGTTATGCTCTCCCTGGTGAGGCCTTTGGAGCTGAGAGCTGTCTTGTTTTCCACAAAGTAGGGGAAGCCAATTGAGTAGCAGAAGGATGCTGACGGGGAGAGGAGAGGTGGAGAGAAGAGAGGAGTGGGGGAAGGGAGGGAGCTGGCCGGCCGTCCGCCTGGGGTCTGGCCGTGGCCCCGCCCTCCTGGCAGTATGGTTATTTATTGCCTCCTTGAGTTCCCTGCTTCTTGCCCCAGTTAGTTAGAAATGGAGTTTACCACTGCCTGTCTTGTTCTGCTGAATCCTAGAGTCTGCACAGAGCCGGGCACATAGTAGGTGTATAGCTAACATCTGTGAACAAGTGACTGTACAAACACGGGCATAGGAAAAAATGTACAAGGTCCAGAGGAGAGAGGAATTAACTCTCCATGGGGGGATGTCAGGAACTGCTGGGGTGGGAGGAGACATTCAAAGACGAGAGGAGGTTTCTGGATGGCTACAGCGGGGGAAGATAGGGAGGGACGGTAGTTGAGGCTAAAGAAAACAGCTGGGACTAGATTGAAAAAAGGCTTAACTATCAGACTGGAAATGAGGACTTCACAACTTGTGGCTGAACTCGGTCTAAAGCCCAGGTGTTTCTTTTTTCTTTCTTTCTTTTTTTTTTTTTTTTGAGACGGCGTCTTGCTCTGTCGCCCAGGCTGGGGTGCAGTGGCCGGATCTCAGCTCACTGCAAGCTCCGCCTCCTGGGTTCACGCCATTCTCCTGCCTCAGCCTCCCGAGTAGCTGGGACTACAGGCGCCCGCCACCTCACCCGGCTAGTTTTTTGTATTTTTTAGTAGAGACGGGGTTTCACCGTGTTAGCCAGGATAGTCTCGATCTCCTGACCTCGTGATCCGCCCATCTCGGCCTCCCAAAGTGCTGGGATTACAGGCTTGAGCCACCGCGCCCGGCCAGCGCAGGTGTTTCTAAAAATGGCCAGAGCTCAGGTTGGGCACGGTGGCTCATGCCTGTAATCCCGGCACTTTGGGAGGCGGGCAGATCACCTTAGGTCAGGAGTTTGAGAGCAGCCTGACCAACATGGTGAAACTCCATCGCTACTTTAAAAAAAAAAAAAAAAAAAAAAAGCCGGGTATGGTGGCAGGTGCCTATAATCTGAGCTACTCTGGAGGCTGAGGTAGGAGAATTGCTTGAACCCTGGAGGCAGAGGTTGCAGTGAGCTGAGATCACACCACTGCACTCCAGCCTGGGCAACAGAGCAAGACTCTGTTTCAAACGACAACAACAAAAAATGGCCAGAGCTCCACGCAGAGTGCCATCCATGGAAGTGAAGACGTGGGTGCCTGTACGCTCCCCGTGTCTCCTCACCCCTAGAAATCCTGCTATTGAGGAAACCCGGTTCTACCCCTGCACTCCGAACAACTCTCCTGAAACTGCCCTCACAGGGGGCTCTGTGAAGCCTCCCTGTGGCTGGGTCCAGCCAAACCCTTTTCAGTCCTGATTCTTCCTGACCTTTCTGCTGCCTTCTACATTCTGACCTGGACCCACACTGTTCCTTCCCAGTGGCTCCTCTGTCCCTCTGTGTGTCTCCCTTTCCTGGGGCCATAACTGTACCTTAGAAGTTGGTGGCCTCCCAGTGTCTGTGCTGGGTCCTCTCCTGGCTCTACGTCCATGCTGTACAACTTCATCCATTCTTGTGGCTTCAGAGCCTACTTAGAGATGGGACTTCTAACTTTCTGCTTCCTCTCAGCTCCAGACCCAGTTATCCAGTGGCTGGACCTTCACCTCCAGGCTTCCCCATGGGCCGTTAGACTCAGACACATCCCAAACCAGGTTCATCCTCTTCCCCTCGTTACGATGCACACAGCTCTTTCCCATTCAGTCTCCCCATGAGGACCGGATTCCTAGCCACACTGAAGGCAGAAGGAAACAGGCTCAGAGACGGACAGCGCGGAATCACACAAGTGAGTCCACCTAATGCCAACTCCACACCGTTTGATTAGGACTCAGGATGGGGCAATACTTTTCACCTCTGACCCCCGGGCCTCCCGGGGCCAGGGCAGTAAATGTCGACCAGATCGATTTCCGCCACGCCTGGAAGTCAGCGGTCAGCTGCTGACCACACTGTCAATTATTCAGGTGCCCTGGGATTTCACCGAGAGCCACGGTTTAACTAAAATACAGCTCCATTGGCCTCACACCCCCAACTTGCCCTCAGAGGCCTGGGCGCAGGTGGACAGCCAGGGCACCTCCCCGGGCAGCCAAGCACACATTTGCCCCAGCCCCTCACTCCCCTTCCCAACTCACAGATCAGACTGGAGCTTCCTGGCCCTCAAATCCCTTGGAGGAGGTCCTGGGCTGAAAGGGCTGAAGCCCTGAAGACAGAACTGGGACCAGTCACCAGAAGTTACCTGAGGCAGGTTTTGGTTCTGTTCTGCCGTTCTGCAAGACCCAGACTTTTCTTTCTTTCTTTCTTTCTTTCTTTCTTTCTTTTTTAAGATAGAGTCTCTGTTGCCCAGGCTGGGGTGCAGTGTCACGACCTCGTGGGTTCAAGCGATTCTCCCGCATCAGCCTCGTGAGCAGTTGAGACCCAGACTTTTCTTATCACCAGACAAAAACAGACACTCTGGGAGGCAGGGAGCTAGTCATCCACACAGGTGCGTGACGGTGCAGGTGGACTATCATTAGGAAGGCTATCTATCTATGGGGAGAGTCAAGGGCTGTTGATGGTAACAACTAGATTTTTAAATGTGCTTCACAATTCACCGTGCTGGTGGGGCATTGTGGCTCACACCTGTAATCCTTTGGGAGGCTGAGGTGGGTGGATGGCTTGAGCCCACGAGTTCAAGACCAGCCTGGGCAACATAGCGAGACCCCCATCTCTATAAAAATACTTAAAAATTAGCTGGATGTGGTGGCGCATAGCTGTGGTCCCAGCTACCTAGGAGGCTGAGGTGGGAGGATTGCTTGAACCTGGGAGGTTGAGGCTGAAGTGAGCTATGATCGTGCCACTGTACTCCAGCCTGGTGACAGAGCAAGACCCTGTCTCAAAAAAAAAAAAAAAAAAAATCACAATGCTCTCAATGACATATGTCATCTTGCAGCCTCAAGTCTTTTTTGGAACAAGGTGGTGCATAAATAAATACACATTCATTCAACAGTCATTACTGAGCTTGCCAGGCACTTTGCTAGGTGCTGCAAAGTGAGGTAAGAATACAGATTTGAGCCTGGCCTCAGGTGATAACAGTACTGAACGCCACTAGTAAAGGGACCTGCCATGTGTCAGAGATGGCAGGTTCTAAATACCCCATGTATTTAGAACCCCGTGTATTAATACCCCATGTTTAATGTGTGCTTCAACACACATTATCCTTACAACAACCCTGACAAGCAGCTGCTGGCATTGTCTCCTTTTTTTTTTTTTGAGACTAGGTCTCACTCTGTCGCCTAGGCTAGAGTGCAGTGATGCAATCGTGGCTCTCACTGCAGCACCGACCTCCCAGGCTCAAGTGATCCTCCAGCCTCAGCCTCCTGAGTAGCTGGGGCCACAGGTAAGTGCCATCATGTCTGGCTAATTTTTGTATTTTTAGTAGAGATGGGGTTTCACCAGGTTGCCCAGGCTAGTCCTGAACCCCTGGGCTTAAGTGATCTGTCTGCCTCGGCCTCCCAGAGTACTGGGATTACAGGTGTGAGCCACTGTGCCCTGAGTGTTACCTCCATTTTAGATAAGGAAAGGTTTTACAGCTGAGGCACAGAGAGGTACAAAGAGATGCCCAATGTCACACAGCCTGTGTAAACTGAGCAGAATTTGAGCCCAGGCTTCAGATTTCAAGCCCCTGCTCTCAGCCTCTGCTCAAAGTCATGTGAAGGAGGTCAGCAGACGTTAGGTAGATGATCATGTAAGTAAGATCTAAAGACAGAACCACGAAGGAAAGATCATGGGGAGTATAACAGGGAGGACTGATCTATCCAGGATGTGGGTTGCGGGAGGGGGTGAGAGTCGGAGAATGATTAGAAGGGTCCTGTAGGCTGAAGTCTTCAGGAAGAGGAGTTTGCTGGGGGAAGGGACCAGGGAAGGCGCATTCCAAGCAGCGAGAACTGCAAGTCTGGAGACCCTGAGGCTTTAGTCCTGTCACCAGGACCCCCTCGGAGCCTGGCCACAGGGAGCCGGCAGCCAGTGGCACAGGGCTGTGCTTCAGCTGCGCCCACTTCCTCTCTGTCTGCCGGCTTTATTTTTAGATCTCTTACTTTCCGATGCCATGAGTGGGCCAGCAAGGCCTGGGCCTTCCTCATCAGATTGTTTATGTTCTACCCCATCGGTGTCTCTATCACGCCCCCTCCCCTCCCAGGCGTGATCTGCAGGCCTGATTGGAAGCCCTGGTTTCTTCTCTGATGTTGTTATTGACTACTCCACTCCTCTGACTGGGGCCACTGGGTCTCCCCACCTCACCCTTCTGCCTGCTTTCCCTCCTTCTTCCCATCAGCTCAATTCCACTCCACTCCAACGATCCTATCTGTGCCAGACACTGGGCTGAGCGCTGACAAGACAGACCTAAATGACACAAGGGTCTTTGGTATCACATGTGCTAGAATCCAGGTCAGCATGGATGATTCATAGTGCAAACTGAGACAGGTGTGAAAGTGAAAGGGTGCTATTAATAATTATTGGTGATTTATAATGCCAGCACCACAGTGCAAGCCCAGGCAACTGAGAAACATGGTCACCCAAGTTCATTAGGACAGAAAAATGAGGAGAGATTTGTCCAGTGGAGGACAAGTGGAAGGGAGTCTTGGCAGGAGGGAACAACATGTGTTAATATTTGGCAAGTTTGGGGGAGAATGGTGAGTTCATGGTGGTAATAACCTGAGACATGGGTCTTTATACCCCAATCCTGAGCCATGGAGAAAGGAAGGAAGGGGAGTCCAGCTGGATTCCAGGTGGGAAAATGTAGACAGTTTAATATGGCTAGCACAGGGTGACAAAAACCTTGCAGTTCTGCCACCTCTGCATCCATGGCAGGCATCACTAATTGATCACCGCATTCTCCTTCCCACTGAACACTGATTCAACCTCACAGCCCTCAACACAGTGCTCTGGGGCCAGTCATTACCAACTGTCACACTGTGTGTACCTAGCTGGAGATGAGGGTGGAGATCACATCAAGAGAAGCCTAGAATTTGAGAGTAAGAAGTTGAAATATGATTCTCTGGGTAATAGGGAGCCATCAGACACGAAGGGGAGTGATGAAACGAAGACTAAGGCTTAGGAAGGTCACTGCCAGTGGAAGGGAGGAACTTGGGCAGGGAAACCAGTGAGGCCTGTGCCAACGTCCAGGCCATGAACCTGAACCTGAACCTGAACCAGGAGCAGAGAAGTAGGGCCTGGTGACCGAGGAGGTGTTGCGGGACAGGAAAAAGGAGAGGGCAGTTAGGATGACTCCCTGACCTCTGGATGTCTTACCCTGTGTCTGGGAAGATGCTGTGGGCAAGGCGGGTGTAAAGGCACAATGGGAGGTCCTGATAGGAATCTTCTGTTCCAGGGGTCACCAGTGAGAGCCACCCTGAGACTCTGTGCCCCTAGGGGGAGAAAGGCCAAATCAGTCTGGTTGAGTTTTACCCTGAGAGACACCAGAATTTGCACACATACACCTTTTCAGACATAAAAATGTCTTCTCTACCCCTCAGAACTCTGCAGAGCAGGGGAGACTTGATCTGCTGACCAAGTCTGGGGGTGACTGTAAGAAGCGGGGACTCACATGTCATTCCCTGGCCAGACATCTGCTCAGCCCCAGGGCCACCAGATGGGGTTGTGGAGAGCAGTGCCAGGGAAAGGCCCCTGGGGTTCCGGTTCCTGGGAGACATGGAGGTCTGGGAGCAGAAGCTATGGGAGGTAAGACTCAGGGGCTGCAGATTCTTGAACCCATGCATGGACCCTCTCAGCATGGGTCCAAGAATCTCAACGTAAGGGAGGGGTGTGGTGTAGGGGCCAGCCGAGGATTAACTGGAGGGTATCAACTGTCTGGGGAGAAACCATCAGTGCCTGAGGAAGGGGCCTGGAATTGAGTCCCTGATCAGTGGGGTCTATAGGGGCCTTCACCTACAACCGCCAGGCTTTGAGCTCAGCCCACCATAGCCATGGCTCACAGAAGGGGAACCACACAATCTTCTAGCCAAGGGTCAGTCTAGAGACAGCTATGTCCTTTCTTCTCCCCAAGCCCCAACCCTAGGGGTGAGCCCAGAGAAGGGGTGTGTGTATGTGTGTGTGACCTCTGAACTCCCCAAACACACACACACTCACACTTCAAGCTCTTAGAGCTCCCAGCCCAGCTTGCCTTACAGAGGAAGATGAAAATTTTGAGACAAATCCGAACCTGAAGGTTTTTTGTTGTTGTTTGTTTTGTTTTGTTTATTTGTTTTGGAGGCAGAGTTTCGCTGTTGTTGCCCAGGCTGGAGTGCAATGGTATGATCTCGGCTCACTGCAACCTCTGCTTCCTGGGTCTGCGATTCTCTCGCCTCAGCCTCCCAAGTAGCTGGGATTACACGCACGTGCCACCACGCCCAGATAATTTTTGTATTTTTAGTAGAGACAGGGTTTCACCGTGTTGACCAGGGCTGGTCTCGAACTCCTGACCTCAGGTGATTTGCCCGCCTCGGCCTCCCAAAGTGCTGGGATTGCAGTGTGAGCCACATGCCCGTCCTGAACCTGAGGTTTTAAAATTACCAGGTCTTAACTAGAATAAGATTGTTCTTATAGCCAACACTATCTGAACAAAATGGAACCCAGGTGTGGTCAAAGACACATAACTCCCAGCCAGGCAGAGGGCTTCGTGGCATCCTGTTGGTGGCAGTTACTGGAAAAATAAAATAGTGTCATAATTGGAAATGTAAGAGCTGAGGTCCTCAGCTGTTTATAAAGTAAATACAAAAGCAAGCGTGGATTTGAATAAGGAAAGATGTTGGAGATAGGGGCAGAATGAGGTTTTACTGAGAAGTTTTAGACAGAGGGACCCAGGAAGGTCTGACACCGTCTTTCCCTTCATTCTTCCCTACACAGTCCCCAAGGAGCCATCTCTGCAGGGAACAGACTATGGAAGGAAACAGGTCCCTGTGCTGTTGGTTGGGTTTCTGTCCTCTGCCTCATGCCCTCTCTAGGTTGACTTAAAGCTCAGGGTGGCCTCTCCCTCCAAGGCCAAACTGAATCTCAGGATCCCCTCACCTTGCATTTTCCCGGGGAGCAGGGGTCATGACTTCCACATCACAGTGCGAAGGCAGCCGAGAGGGAGAGCCCAGATTGGATGGAAAGGAAGGAGAGCACCAGCATGAGGCAGGGAGGCGTGAGGCCAAGGGTGGGGTCGGATTCTTGGGAAGCTGGCTTAGGCAGGGGGCTTGAGGCCTGGGGCGTAGCTCTCCCCTCTGCGGGCGGGGGTCGGGGGGCGAAGAAAGGAGTACTTGTCACCTTTTGCTCCCTATCCCTAGGGTGGCAGAAGAATTCAGTTTGGGACCCCTGACTTTGAGGGTCTGTGGCACAGCATGGGGTGAAGGATGCCAGATCAGGGGCTCCCAGGAGAGAACTCTGGGAAGAAGCTGGAACTCTGGGAGTCGTCAGGAGGCAACTGACACTGCAAGCCTCGGAGGGAGAGCATAGAGGGAGAGAAGCGGCAGCAGGAAGAAAGAAGCCTTGGAGAAGCCGACACCGAGGGAAGGGAGGAAAACTAGGAACTCACCTAAGAGCCCCACAGCTGCCAGATCCAGCTCCTGACTGTCTTCCGGGCCAGACCTCCCCTCTGGCGGCAGACAAGATGCATCTCTCACCAAGCCTGCTGCTCTGGGAAACCTAATGGCTTTTGAGTCTGCCCAGGTGGGCAGCGGGACAAGTTTACCTCCCTGCTTCCTGCCATCTCCCTCTTCCCAGCTCCGGCTGCTGCTCCGGCCGCCTCTGAGGCAGCCCCTCCAGGCCCGCACCGCCCTCCCATTCCAGGCCCAGCGTTGCAGACTTTCTCCTCATCAGAGTTTACCAGCCTGCTCTCATTCCCTCCTCCCTGTCCCTTGCCAAGTTCTGCCTGGCTCCCTGCCCCTCTCTTCCCTTCTCCTTAGAACAGGAGCCAATGGAGGCCTGTCTTCAGAGTCAGCTCCACACCAAGCCCTGGGACCCTTCCACTAATGGCAGCAAAGCCAGCCCAGGATCTGGGAGCCAGCAACAAGGTACCCCTTAGAAGTTCATTTGACTGTCCTTATGCCCCAGTACCAATAAGAAGGTTTTTGCTCTGGGTCAGAAGCTGGGACCCAAGGACTCCAAGCCCCTCTCTGGCCTTTTTCTTGCATATACCATCAGCCCACCCCATGCCAAACATACACTAGAGTATTCATCCTCCAACTCCAGCCCAAGAGGAGGCATGGGGGCATAGAGGGGTAGCTGATGTTCCCAGGGTTTGGAGCATCAGTTTGCCATCTTTGTGTAATCCATTTGTCATCTGGGCCTCCCTTCCTCTTGACTATTTCAAAAATATCAGTTCAAATGCATATTTCACACCCTACGGAAGTGCAACGCTGTCCCCAATATTTCGGAGAGTTCTGGAATGGCTGGCCTTTTCACACTCCCCTCTGCATCAGAGCTGCGGCTTCTGCTAAATTCATTTAGTGTCTGGCTTAGGCTGCTGAGGCCAGGCCTACTCTTTCATTTTGACACAGCTCTAACTGAGACGTGGAACTCAGCCAGCACCTTCCTCTATTTCACCAGAAACCTATCTCAGAAGGTATTTGTGTATAAAGCAGGCAGAGGGAGATTTAGGGAGGTCAAAAGGATGGTTTTTAAGAAGTGCTGCAATTCTTATACCTTCCAACAAACACCGGACAATCCTGTTCCTAAAAGTTCTTTTGTGGCTGGGCGCGGTGGCTCATCCAACACTTTGGGAGGCCAAGGTGGGCAGATCACCTGAGGTCAGGAGTTCGAGACCAGCCAGGCCAACATGGCGAAACCACATCTTCACTAAAAATACAAAAATTAGCTGGGTGTGGTGGCAGGTGCCTGTAATCCCAGCTACTCAGGAGGCTGAGGCAGGAGAATCACTTGAACCCAGGTGGCAGAAGTTGCAGTGAGCTGAGATCGCGCCACTGCACTCCAGCTTGGGCGACAGAGCGAGACTCCATCTCAAAAAAAAAATACAAATAAAAAATAAATAAAAGTTCTTTTGTTAACTCCCCCTTCAGGAAGTTTTCTCTGGCTCCTTTACCTCCCATGGTGCCACAACTCCCAGCCTCCTCAGGCTTTTTCATTCATCCTTTGTGCATCTCTCTCCCTTGATAGGCAAGACAGTGCCGTGGTTAAATGCAAGGGTTCTGCTCCCACGTGACCTGACTGTGAACCTGGCTCTGCTTTTTTTTTTTAATTTTTATTTATTTATTTTTGAGACAGAGTCTCACTCTATCGCCCAGGCTAGAGTGCGGTGGCACCATCTCCACTCACTGCAATACCTCCCTCCTGGGTTCAAGCGATTCTCCTGCCTCAGCCTCCTGAGTAGCTGTCATTACAGGCACCCCCCACTACACCTGGCTAAGTTTTTGTATTTTTAGTTGCGATTGTTTCATTATGTTGGCCAGGCTGGTCTTGAACTCTTGACCTTGTGATCCACCCATCTCAGCCTCCCAAAGTGCTGGGATTACAGTCGTGAGCCATCGCGCCTGGCCTGGCTCTGCATTTTATCAGTTGTGTGATCATAGGAGAGTTACCTAACCTCTCTGAACCTTAATTGCATCTGCAAGTGAGGATAATAAAAGTTGAAGATAGTAGGGTTGGTGGTGAGGATTTCATAAAACAGCTATGGGAGACACTTAACAGAGTGCCAGTTCCATCATGTTAGCTGTTGTTGCTGTTGTTCACCCCTTCAAATTCTTCCCATACCCTTTCCCTAATCCTGCCTGTCTTTGCCTATTCAAACCCATGAAGAGGCAGGGAGTGGTGGCTCACACCTGTAATCTCAGCACTTTGTGAGGCCAAGGCAAGAGGATCACTTGAGGCCAGGAGTTCAAGACCAGCCTAGGCAACATTGCGAGACTTGCTTCTCTCTATATATATACATATATGTGTGTGTGTGTATATCATATTCAATATAATTTTATAATATATAAATATATATTATTTTAAAATACAAGCCCATGAAAAGCTCAGAAACAGGAGGTTTCATTGCATAGGACTGGCCCTCCTAGTTGAGATTGTAAATGGACTCTGTCACTGTCACATGTAAATGGGCTTGACAGGGACTTCACATTGGTGGATGCTAAAAAAATGTCATGCCCTTCCTTCCTCTTTCTCTATACCTTCCAACCCCCATCCTCACAGGGTTGAAAGCAAACAGCCATGACCAACAGCAGGGGAATCGGCAGGACTTTGCCAAACTATTAGAGAGGTGTGTGCTGTCTTTCAGGGGTTTATATGTAAGCCTGGAGTTACTGGGGGCCATCTTTTCTACCTCATGGGAAAAACTTAACAAATAATGAAGCCAACACAAAGAAAAACAAAAAGAAGTGTCTTTTTTTTTTTTTTTTTTTTTTTTTTTAGATAGGGTCTCATTCTGTCTCTCACACTGGAGTGCAGTGGCAAACTCCTGGGCTCAAGTGACCCTCCAGCCTCAACCTCCTAAGTACCTGGAACTATAGCCAGCCATGAGCCACCACCACATTCAGCTAAAAGATAGTATCTTGGTGATATTATTCGAAGCCCTAGATCCAGCCATACCTGAATTCATCCCCTGAGTTTTCCAATTATATAAACCAATACATTCCCCTTTTCTTGTTTAAACTAATCTGAGTTTCTGTCATGTAAAAATGGAATGAATCTTGACTAATAGAGAATTTCAACTAAAAATGGAGGTTATTATAAAGCAAAGGGGAAAGTCATGGACTCCTGCTGTAGGAAGAATAACCAGAAGTCACAGGAATGAGAAGGTTGCTTCTGCCTCCATTTCTCTCTCTCTCTCTCTCTCTCCCCCCCCCCCCCCAACATAATCTCCCATTTCTGCTTTTCTCTGCATGTCTGGTCCTTTTTCTTGCCTCTGCAGACCATGTTTTCTGCTGACCCATTGGCTCATCTAGAAAAGGTCCCAGGGCTGACTGTCATTGGCCCAGACTGGGTCACGTGACCCCCTTGACATATTGCAATCCAAGTACTTACCTCTGTGTCTGAGGATTGCGGTCAGACCCACCTAAGCCAAACACACTAAGATAGGGTGAAGAATCCTTTAAAAAAAGAAATCACAGGGCCGTTTTCAGAATGATGGGGAAAGAATCCAAATAGGCAAAAGCAACAGATGATCATTCCCAGGAGTTCAGTGAATTTCTGTTTTATGACCAAGCAAGCCCTGACTAAGCACAGGGCCAGCACCTGGAACCGGGGGAGTGGCTCTAAAGGAAACTTGCACCTGTGGCAACAGGTCGTGGGAGCTGGTTTTGCTTAGGCTTTTTAAAATATCATCACCAGTCAGCTGGGTGCGGTGGCTCACACCTGTAATCCCAGCACTTTGGGAAGCCGAGGTGGGAGGATCACAAGGTCAATAGATCGAGACCAACATGGTGAAACCCCATCTCTACTAAAAATACAAAAATTAGCCAGGTGTGCTGGTGCATGCCTGTAGTCCCAGCTACTTGGGAGGCTGAGGCAGGAGAATCCCTTGAACTCAGGAGGCGGAGTTTGCAGTGAACCAAGATTGTGCCACTGCACTCCAGCACTCCAGCCTGACAACAGAGCGAGACTCTGTCTCAAAAAAAAAAAAAAAAAAAAACTTCACCAATCACACCACATTGCCATAGGGAAACTGGTTCTGACTTTGACCATAACATGCAACCCTCTGTGGCATTATTTGAGTTGCAAATGCCACATGACATGAATTTTGTTGTGGGGAATTCCATTACACGGAATATTGTCTCCTAGGTCCTGCTGTGAGCTGTGAGCTCCACAGGAGTAGAGAAAACCAAGGATCTAGGAGAGATCTAGTAGCAGCGTGTCACTGCGACAGGCTCCAAGCCCTCTGATGTACGCCAGCTTCCTTGGTGTAAAGGACCTCGTCAGTGGTGTCTGCTTGGTCCTGAATGACCCCCTCAACCATTGCCCACTCCCTGTCTCAGAGGTGGGCTCCTGGCAGCTATGTTTGTACAACATGGCCCTTGGTTGTGGCTGATTATCCTGTGTGGACCTCTGACTCAAGCTCAATCAGTCATTGTCCCTTCTCTGGAATTTGAGACTTCGACAGAGGAAGAGTCCTTCTCTCCATGGGACTGGAGTATGTGGACTAGGGGTTGTGGGCAGCCATGACCCCCTTGCCCATTCCCTGGGCAGGGCTGAGAAGAAGAGCAAGCCGGTCCCAGCCCTTTGGAAGGTTGTGGGTCCTCGGTGGAAGTAGCTCTGGAATGAAAGCACCTGGGAACCTTTGGGGCCTGAAGATCTGTGTACTTTGGGATGGGGGAAGCCCTGAGCCACCAGAGGAGCAACAGTGAGACAGGGAGGCAGGTTCAGAGGATTCTGGATGAAGCAGCTTTAACGCAGGGAGGCAGAGGGAGGCTGGGTGTCCCAGCAACTTTCCTGGAGAGAGTTTGGGAATCAAAGACCATGACCATTGGTAATCACTGCCCTCGGTCCACAAGTTCCAGGGAAGCAAAACTTTCATTAGTAGCCACAATAATGGCTACATTAGTTATCAATAATTATCAACAATTATTATTATTTTGTGCCAATATAGCCTGTTGTACCTTCCAAAGCATATCCACCTCCACAATCTCATTTGCTCCTTTGCCATCTATATTGGGAAAGATGTATTTTTTTTACTTTTAAATTTTGTTTAGAGACAGAATCTTGCTCTCTTGCCCAGGCTGGAATGCAGTGGTGCAATCATGGCTCACTGCAGCCTCGACCTCTCAGGCTCAAGTAATCTTCCTGCCTAAGCCTCCCAAGTAGCTGGGACCACAGACACACACCACCACACCTAGCTAATTTTGTAATTTTTTGTGGAGATGTGGTCTCCCTGTGTTGCCCAGGCTGGGCTCAAACTTCTGGGCTCAAGCTATCCTCGCACCTTGGCCTCCTGAAGTGCTGGGATGAGCTGCAGGCATGAGCCGCAGCAGCTGGCTGGGAGAAAGACGTATTATGTTCTAAGAGTTGCCGTGGGGGGCAGGTGTGGTGTCCCAGGCCTGTAATCCCAGCACTTTGGGAGGCTGAGGTGGGGGGATCACCTGAGGTCGGGACCAGCCTGATGAACATGGAGAAACGCCGTCTCTACTAAAAATACAAAATTAGCTGGGCATGGTGGCGCATGCCTGTAATTCCAGCTACTTGGGAGGCTGAGGCAGGAGCATTTCTTGAACCAGGGAGGCGGAGGTTGCAGTGAGTTGAGATCGCACCATTGCACTCCAGCCTGGGCAGCAAGAGTGAAACTCAGTCTCAAAAAACAAACAAACAAAAAACAAAAAGGAATTACTATGCCCACAGCCCCTTCTAGAAAAAAGCTACCCGTGTGCCCACCCCTTGCACACTGGATTAAGGTAGGTGCTTGTTGCAAAGGCAGCCACCCTATGAACACGGTAGTGACTTCTGAGGCAGCACTGCCGGAGTATGGGTGACCAGCTGAGCCCACACAGCCTCTGTGGCAGACTTTTGAGAGTGAGCCTCTGGAGGGAGGCAGGACTCTGGTTTCGCAAGGGCAGAAGCCAAATGACACAGACAGAAGGTAGTAAGAGGAAGATAAGAATAAATGAGAAGTAGAGGCAGAAGTCAGGAGGGAGGTGGGATGAAGGTAGGAGAGAGACATTAGTCGACGGGGAAGTACCCATGACCATCTGGGTCATAGAGGTGGAGGAGCTGATGGAGGGGCCCTAGAGCAGAGAGTGCCGCTGGCAGGTGGCACCCCAAAGCCTGGAGGACACTAGAACAGCACTGGTCCCTGAAGGATGTTCCTGGTCCTGAACACCATTCTGAGCTCCAGAGAGAGTAGACAGGTGGCTTAGCTTCCTGTCCTCCGATGACCTTGGCCATCCTCAACAGCAGCCACCAGAGTGGTCTCTATTCCTTAATGCAGCCACACATACCCCATACAATGTCTGGCTCAGCAGAGCGAGGCCACTCCTGGCCAGTGTCAGCACAACTCAGCAAAGTCCTTCCTCTTGTCTGTCCCTGGACCCTCTCTTCCCCAGAGGGGGCGCTGTCAGGGGCTGATTGCAGGAAGGACCCTTATGCAATGCAATGGCATCAGTCGAGGCATCACCTGCCTTCGGCCTGGACAGTTCAGGGATATGTCCCAGGAGGGATGAGTAACATCTTGATTAGTAGTTGAGCAAATTAAATCAAAGCATGGTGAAAAAATCCTCCCTCCCTCCCTCCCTCCCTCCCTCCCTCCCTCCCTCCTTCCTTCCTTCCTTCCTTCCTTCCTTCCTTCCTTCCTTCCTTCCTTCCTTCCTTTCTTCTCACCCAAGGGAGTCATGCTGAAATCAGGGGAGAGTAGCCCTGAGAGGTGAGAGCTCCTGGAAAAATGTCAAATGCCCTAAGCCAGAGACGGGGGTCAAAAAGCATTTTCATCTGGAACCTCCTGATATCAGGTAACCAAGAATGGGGAGACCAGGCCCCTTTCAACATGCGACCCTGTAGGTCCCACAGGCCAGGAGACACCCAGAGGACTTTTAGCAGGGAAATGCCTGGTTTCAGGAAAATGGACTGGAAAGAGGTCAAAGGAGAGCCAGGGAGATAAGTTAGGAAATTGGATCCAACATCTGGAAGTGAGGTGAGCAAGAAGAAACAGGTTTCTGTTTCAGAACTTTTAGTTGCTGCCTGGAAGGTAAACAATAAGCAAGTAAACAATACACTTATACCATGTGTCCAGGGAACAGTAAACATGTAGGAAACACGACTGCAAGAAAAAATAAAGCACAGCCAGGGGCTAGAGAACGGTGGGGACGGAATGACTGGCGCAGAGACTGTCAAAAATAAAGAGATGTTCAATGAATGGTTGAGTCTCACGCTTTGATAAACACTGCTTTTCTCTTTACATCCTGAATTATGTTGTCTCGGTTTAGGTTTTAACTCTAGAGTTTTCTCTTGTTCCCTGGGACTAAGGTATTTTCTACTTTTTCCTTTTTTTTTTTTTTTTTTTTTTTTTTGAGACGGAGTCTTGCTCTGTCGCCCAGGCTGGAGTGCAGTGGCGCGATCTCGGCTCACTGCAAGCTCCGCCTCCCGGGTTCACGCCATTCTCCTGCCTCAGCCTCCCGAGTAGCTGGGACTACAGGCGCCCGCCACCTCGCCCGGCTAGTTTTTTGTATTTTTTAGTAGAGATGGGGTTTCACCGTGTTAGCCAGGATGGTCTGGATCTCCTGACCTCGTGATCCCCCCGCCTCGGCCTTCCAAAGTGCTGGGATTACAGGCGTGAGCCACCGTGCCCGGCATATTTTTTCCTTTTTTAAGAATCGGCAGCTTGAAAGAGAGCATGTTCCCACATTCTTCAGGAATGTCACATTTGATATGGCCACTGGATGCACTTGACTTCTTTATTTATGATTTCTGGCACATTTCCTTTGAGGACGCTCAGAATAGCCTCTGATCCGGCTCCCTCACAGAAACGGTGAAATCGAATCTTCCTGTACTAACCCTGAGAGTAAGCAACTTTCCTGATGTAAGCCGCCCCCGCCCTCCGTGAGTAAATAACTGGGTGGTCACAGCCTTCCACGATCAGGGCCGTGTCCCGATTTCCAGTGCAGCTCTGTCTCCACAGCAACATCTTTGACTCGCATACTATTTTTCTGGTAAAGTGTATTCACTTCCAGAAACCTCATCGCAATCAATAGGCGTGGTGTGCATGCTCCTAAGGCCAAGTTCGGGCCATTCGCTCTTCACCAACCTCTTTATAATCTGTTAACTGTTTCTGGTCTATCCCTTGGTAATATTCAAATCAATGTTCTGACTTATTTATTCTTTGGAAGCCTCATTTATCTCTCTCAGCATCGTGCCACTTCTGTTTTCCTCTCTTGAACTTTTGCACTCTGGACAAAGCAAAGGGCTCAAAGGAGCGTTTGTTGTGCTGGTGCTTGCATGTGTATGTGTGAACGAATTTACATGCACATGAGTGCGTGTGTGTGTGTGAAATAGTTGAAAGAGCTCTGAGTTCGAAATCAAACACATCTAGGTTAGAGGGACAGTTCTTTTGAGTTCTAGCTGGTAACTTTGAGCAGGTAACCTCTTGGGGCCTCAGTTTCCACACCGATAAAGCAAAAATATAGGTATATATCCAAGAGACATGTAAACATATGTACATACAGCAAAAACTTGTACATGGGCCAAGTGCGGTGGCTCTCACCTGTAATCCCAGCACTTCGGGGGACTGAGGCTGAGGCAGGAGGATCACATGAGCCCAGGAGTTTGAGACCAGCCTGGGCAACATAGCAAGACCCTGTCTCTAATAATAATTTAATAGCACTTGTACATGAATGTTCATGGCAGCTTTTTTTTTTTTTTTACGGGTGGGGTCTCTCTCTGTCACCCAGGCTGGAGTACAGTGATGTAATCATAGCCCACTGCAGCCTTCAACTCCTGGGCTTAAGTGTTCCTCCTGCCTCAGCCTCCCAAAGTATTGGGATTATGGGCATGAGCCACCATGCACAACCAGCTTTTAAAATTATAAACCAAAGCTGGAAACCAATTAAATGTCATTAACTGATGAATAGATGAATGAAAGGTTTTATATCCATACCGTGGAATATTATTCATTCATAAAAAGGGATGAAGTACTACTATTGGTTACAACACTATGCTAAGTGAAAAAAGCCTTGTAAACATTATGCCAACTGGGCGCGGTGGCTCACGCCTGTAATCCCAGCACTTTGGGAGGCTGCGATGGGCAGATTACCTGAGGTCAGGAGTTTGAGACCAGCCTGGCCAACATGGCAAAACCCCATCTCTACTAAAAATACAAAGATTCGCCAGGCATGCTGGTGCACGCCTGTAGTCCCAGCTACTCAGGAGGCTGAGGCAGGAGAATCGCTTGAACCTGGGAGGTGGAGGTTGCAGTAAGCAGAGATCATGCCACTGCACTCCAGTCTTGGCCACAGAGCAAGACTCCATCTCAAAAATAATAATACCCAGCACTTTGGGAGGCCGAGATGGGCGGATCATGAGGTCAGGAGATCGAGACCATCCTGGCTAATACGGTGAAACCCCGTTTCTACTAAAAAATACAAAAAACTAGCCGGGCGAGGTGGCAGGCACCTGTAGTCCCAGCTACTTGGGAGGCTGAGGCAGGAGAATGGCATAAACCCGGGAGGTAGAGCTTGCAGTGAGCTGAGATCCGGCCACTGCACTCCAGCCTGGGCGACAGAGCGAGACTCCGTCTCAAAAAAATAAATAAATAAAATAATAATAATAAAATGAAATAAAATAAACATTATGCTAAGTGAAAAAAGCCAGATACAAAAGACCATTACGTATTAGTTTCCCAGGGCTGCCATAACAAAGTAGCACAAACTGGGTGGCTTAAGCAACAGAAATTTATTGTCTCACAGTCCTAGAGGCTGGAAGTCTAAGATCAAGGTATCCAGAGTTGCTTCCCCCTGAGGCCTGTGAAGGAGAATCTGTTCTATGACTCACACATAGTTTCTGGTGGTTTGCTGGCAATCTTTGGCGTTCCTTGGCATAGAGAAGCATCACCTCAATCTCTGCTTTCATCTTCACATGATGTTCTCCCGGTGTATATCTTCATATCTAAATTTCCCCTTTTTATAAGGACACCAGTCATACTGGATTAAGGCCCATTCTAATGACCCTCTCTTAAACTAATTGTATCTGCAATGACCCTGTTTTCACATAAAGCCACATTCCGAGATACTGGTGTTAAGACTTCGATTTATGAATTTGGTAGGGGTGAGAGAGACACAGTTCAATCTATAATACCACATGTTGTAAGATTCCAGCTATTTGGGAGGCTGAGGCAGGAGAATCCCTTGAACCCAGGAGGTGGAGGTTGCAGTGAGCCGAGATCGTGCCACTGCACTCCAGCCTGGGTGACAGAGAGAGACTCCATCTCAAAATAAAAAAAAATTTAAAAAAAGAAAATTCCAGAAATAATTCATAAGTTTTACATTGTATTCCATTCTGAGTGACATGATGAAATCCTGTGTTGTCTCGGTCCATCCCACTTGGCATGCAAAACATTCTTTTGTCCAGCATCTCCACGCTGTATGAATACCCACCTGTAAGTCACTTAGTAGCCACCTTGGTTATCAGTGCCAGCATTGATACTGCAGTGCTTGTGTTTAAAATAAGGGTTTAAGTAGCCCCTTATTTTAATAATGCCCCCAGAGTGCAAGAGCAGTGATGCTGGCTTATTGTTAAAATTGTTCTATTTTATTATTAGTTACTTTCATCAATCTCTTGCCATCCCTAATTTATAAATTAAACTTTTCCTAGGTATGTACATAGAGGAAAAAACAGAACAAGTAAGTCTAGTGGTATTTACAGATTCAGTCATCCACTGAGGGCCTTGGAACATATCCCCCACAGAGAAGGGGGACTATGATACTAAAATTCAATGAATTACACACTGTTTTTGTTTTTGTTTTGAAATGGAGTCTTACTCTGTTGCCCACGCTGGTGTGCAGTGGCCCAATCTCGACTCACTGCAACTTCTGCCTCCTGGACTCAAGCCATTCTCCTGCCTCAGCCTCCAGAGTAGCTGGGATTACAGGCACCCACTGCCATACCCGACTTCTTTTTATATTTTTAGTAGAGATGGGGTTTCACCATGTTGGCCAGGCTGGTCTCAAACTCCTAACCTCAAGTGATCCTCCTGCCTCGGCCTCCCAAAGTACTGGGATTACAGGTGTGAGCCACTGCACCCGGCGAATTACACACTTTAAATGCTTGAACTGTATGATCTGTGAATTACATCTCATTAAAGCTGCTTTTATAAAAAAAAAAAAAAGGTGCAAAGTTTACTATTCTTTTGCCATAATAAGGTCATGCAGATCACATGATATCATGGAAATGAATGTGTTTGGAAAACTCTGCAAAGGCAAAAACAATTGTAGCCTTTGGTTTTTAATTTTTAAATACCTTCGGTATTTCCTATGTGCCTTCCACCCTAACTGCATGGAGGATTCTCTATTTATTCCAAATCTTCCTAATGTAATAAGGAAAATTCCACCTCTCCTTAAAAGCTAACTTCAACAGTCCCTGCAAGCTTAGTCTCATATTACTTACAAAAACATCTTCCTAAACCTGCCCTGTGATTCCTGCAAAATTGTTATCCGTTCTGAACGGATGTCTCTTTTACCATTGAATGTATCTCACTGCAATCTTCAGAAAGCACCTTCAAGCTTTTGCATTTTAAGAGACAATTTTTTTTTGTTTTTTGTTTTTCCCTACTGCATCTGTGCTTTTGCCCTTGTTGGGTCACAGCTAGTTTTTCCCTAGAGGCCAAATCAAATTTCATAAAACAGTCAGGATCTAGATAGAGGCTAACAAAATCCTTGCTCACCCTCTGAGGCACCGCCGTGCACCTCTGTCCATCCCTGGGCCTCAGAGGGAGCAGACAGAGGCCCCCTATCTCCTGAGGTGTAACCCTTAGTGACCACTGTGTGGCTAGTCCACTCAGTGGCCTGTGGCCACAGAAGCAATGGGCACCGTCCTCTTACTTGTGACCTTGGCTGGGTGTCTCATGCCTGCTCCTGAGTAATCTGTGTGAGTTGCAGGTCTCTCAGGCAGTCTGTCTCCTGTTTTGCTAGGTATAAACTCCATCAAGGTGAGTAGCTTGTAGGTAAACTGCAGTTGCCAAATCCAACTGGAAAAATCCTAATTTATGAATCCTTCCAATGACCTATTCTCCTATCTGCCTGTTAGACTCTACGCTCTGGGACCTGATCAAACTGGGTCCGCATCGTAGCCCTCTAATCGCTCACTGTGTCTTTGGCTGAATTGCTGAACCTCTCTGAGCTTCAGGTTCTCCAACTGTGAAAAGGAGATAATGATCCTTTTCTCATAAAGTGTGATAAGGATGGAATTAATTTTTTTTTTTTTTTGAGACAGAGTCTCACTCACTCTGTTGCCCAGGATGGAGTTCAGTGGCATCATCTTAGCTCACTGCAACCTCCACCTCCCAGGTTCAAGAGATTCTCCTGCCTCAGCCTCCCAAGTAGCTGGGATTGCAGGTGTGCACCACCATGCCCAGCTAATTTTTGTATTTTTAGTAGAGACAGGGTTTCACTATTTTGGCCAGGTTGGTCTTCAACTCCTGGCCTCAAGTGATCCACCCACGCTGGCCTCCCAAAGTGCTGGGATTAGACGTGAGCCACCACTCCCGGCAAGGATGGCATGAAATTTGTCTGGTATGCACTAATGTTGGCTCTCTCTCCTCTATGATCCCAAATGTCCTTCCAGGAAAGCAAGATCTGACCCACGAGGTCCATCCTGGCTGAACTGAGAGCTATGAGGCAGTGGAAAGAGTACTGCACTTGGGGTCAGACCAAGTGACCTAATTTGAAGTCCCAGTTCTGGCTCGTGATCTTGTGCAGACTCGTCTAACCCACACCTTCCCATGCCACCCAGGCTGGGGTGAGGTGAGGAGTACATGGGATTATGGGTAAGAAACTGCTTAGAAATCTGGAAGGCAGCTGGGTGCAGTGGCTCACACCTGTAATCCCAGCACTTTGGGAGGCTGAGGTGGGCGGATCACCTGAGGTCAGGAGTTCGAGACCAGCCTGGCCAACGTGGTGAAACCCCGTCTCTACTAAAAATACAAAAATTAGCCGGGCGTGGTGGTGGGTGCCTGTAATCCCAGCTACTCAGGAGGCTGAGGCAGAAGCATCACTTGGACCTGGGAGGCAGAGTTTATTGCAACAGAGTGAGTGAGACTGTGTCTCAAAAAAAAAAAAAAAAAAAAAAAAATCATTCCGTCCTTATCACACCTTATGAGAAAAGGATCATTATCTCCTTTTCTCAGTTGCAATGAGCTGAGATCACATCATTTTGCACTCCAACCTGGGCGACAGAGTGGAACTCCGTCGAAAGAAAAGAAAGAAAAGAAAACAAGAAAAGAAAAGAGAAAAGAACAGAAGGAAGGAAGGAAGAAATTTGGACGGGGCTGTGTGGCTGGGAGGATCTACTGTCACACCTGCCCTCCCAGCTACCATGTGGCCCAACACCCCTCATCCTGCACTTCACCCTCTGGCTGCTCCTACAGGACCCCACACCCACCTCCTCAAACTCCCTGCTCACAGGTGGGCAGGCTCCAGGACCCTCCTCTCTGCTGCCCCATTTATCTTCCTTTCTCTATATCCTCCCAGCAGATCCATCAGATCCTTTCCTAGCCCAAAGTAGCTGTGAAGAGCCATTGTCGGCTGATGGGCTTAGCTAATAGTCTCCTATCCTCCACTTGCATGCGGTGAGTACGGCGCTCCCAAGGGACTGGGAGGGGCCTCTCCATCACTCCTCACTTGTGGGTTGCTGCTTGTGGGTTGCGAGGTGCGGGGGGCGGGAGGCGGCGGTGCTGGGGCAAGTTCCTTTCATCCTCTGTGCTTCTGCCACCTCATCTGTAAGTCGACGTTGACAGTAGCACCTACCTTGTAAGTGTCCGGGTAGATTAAACAAGCATCATGTGTAAGGAAGTTAGCTTACAGTCCGGCACGTGGTTGGTTATTACTGTTGCTTATTCATTCAGCTGTTCTCGTGCAGTCACTCACAGGACACCTTCTCTCTGCTGCTGCTAGGGGCACAGTGAATCAGACGGAGACCTCACCCTTGCGGAGTTCACAGTCCACGAGGCAGGCAGACAAGACCACAGTTGCCGGGTGATAACAGCGGGTGGGTGTTGTGGGAGCCACTGCACAAGGTGATAAGAGAAGAGGGGTGAGGTGGGAGGATCGCTTGAGCCCAGGAAGTCAAGGCTGCAGTGAGCCAAGATCGTGCCACTGCACTCCAGCGTGATGACAGAATGAGACCCTGTCTCAAAAATAATAATAATAATGATGAGAAAATAACATTTAAAAAGAGAGAGGAAGGATGCTGTGGGAGTCCACAGGAGAGAGGCGCTAACTCTTCTGCGGTGGTCAGGGGAAGCCTCCCAGAGGGAGAACGTTTAGCTGGGCCTCGAAGGAGGTGCAGGAGCTCACTGCTAGTGGAGAAGAGACCTGGAAGAGGGCAGTTCAGGGATGGAATAGCACAGCAAAGGCACAGAGGCTGGGAGAGTGGGGGCCTGTCTGATCCCCTCCCACTCATCTGGAGCCTGCCCATGGGGTCCTGCTACAAGCATCTGTGACTCTCACGCCGCAGGTGTCCCTCAGCCTGAGCCAGGAGCAGGCCACAGGTGTAAACACCCCAGGAACTGCCCTGAGCCAGGTGAGTGGGAGATGGGAGGTAAATACTTCAGCATCCTTGACTCTCCAGTAGGACAACTAGAAGTTGTGCTTTTTCCCATTTCCCAGAGGACCCCAGCAGGATGGAGCCCCAGGTGCTCAGAAAGGTGGCCACCCTTGAATATACTCTGTGTTAGTTTCCACCTCCCAGATATGCCATTTGGACCCCACCCTTTCCCTAGGGTCTGCTTCCTGGCAAACCTGTGAACCCGGCCTAACACATCAAGCTTTATAAGCATGGACTAGGCCGGTCAGTTGCCCGGGATCCTTCTGTGTTCCATCCTTCTGGCTACTGGATTCATTTTTCTGGTAGTTACTGAGCATGCATCCATGGTAAGCCCCGGATTAGACACCGAGGGAGATTGAAAGAAGTGGAGAAAATAGTCCCACAAGGAGTTATTGGAGGAGACAAGACATACCTGGGAAAAAGAGAAAATATGGAAAAAGCAGGAAAGGCAGAGTTCACTTGGGGAAGAACAAGAAGGTTGGTGCATGAGATCCTAGGAGATTGCCACAGAGAGAAGTGGGGAAGGGAAGCTGAAAGGACAAAGGGAGGGTCTCGCTCTGTCACCCCGGCTGGAGTGCAATGGCATGATCTCGGCTCACTGCAACCTCTGCCTCCCGGGTTCGAGTGACTCTCGTGCCTCAGCCTCCTGAGTAGCTGGGATTATAGGCGTATGCCACCATGCCAGGCTAATTTTTGTATTTTTAGTAGAGACGGGGTTTCACCATGTTGGCCAGGTTGGTCTCGAACTCCTGGACTCAAGTAATTCTCCTGCCTTGGCCTCCCAAAGTCCTGGGATTACAGGCATGAGCCACCGCACCTGGCCTGAGACCTCATTTGGACTCTGAAGCCTGGAGTGCCTCATCTGAATGCTTCTCAGTGGGGAGCCCTGGAAGGGTTTTGGGACAGGAACAATCTATGTGTTGAAAGGACACTTTGGGTTCAAATGGAGGATGACAGGGCAGGGCGAGGCCCAAGTCAGGGAGGCCCGGAAGCAGGCTGTTGGAGGAGTCTCGGCCGGGCCAGCTGTGACTCCAGCTCAGCCCTGGCTCAGCCAGCCCAGGCTCCTCCAAGACCTCCCCCTCAGACTCTGGAGGGCCGTCTTCTCATAAGTGCTCGGGATGCTTCCTGCCTTCCCACCCTTCCTTTCAGACCTGCTTCCTGCTTGGCCTCCAAGCCTATTCTTCCTCTTACCTTCTCCCATTATCTCTGACTTCAGAATGTTTGCTTTGGCTCCCACTGTCTCCCCTCTGCTCTCTCCTGCGGTTAGTGTTGGATACTCAGCAAAATCTCTCCTTCCTACAAGCCAGCGCAGACCCATCGGGGCAGGGATCGTCCTCTTTCTACTTTAAGTAAACGGAATTGGAGCAACCTTGGCCTTGGAAGACAGACTTTGTCTTCTAACGACTTTCCTTCAAAACCACAAATGCATTTTGTCTCGATTTGAGGTGGTTCTTGCCTCTCATCTCAGCAACCTCAGGGTGAGTGTGAAGCAGCTTCTGGCAGCCTAAAGATTTCACAGCGGATGCTGCGCTTTTGTGAAAAGTCGATTTTTCTGCAAACCAGCCGAGGGCAAAGATAGTGCAGGGCTCCTTCCATTCAACAGACGTCTATGAGCCAGGCCTTGAGCTGTGTTGTGGGGAGTCGCTGAATAAGGCGTCTGCTCTCCAGGCCCGCGTGGGCTGGTGGGGGAAATAAACAAGGAGACTGTCCAGGAGAAAAGCTTGTACAAAGTACCATGTGGTCTCAGTGGAGGTGCAATGCTGTCCACACTGACCTTGCATTTGCATGTAGCATCAGAGCTGTGCCACCTTGGGGAAGCATTGTACCTTCCCCTACCTCAGTTTGCTCACCTACAAAATAGGCATAATGAGAGTTCTTCTCTTCTAGGCTTGATGTGGGGATTACACAAGGCACATGGGAAGTGCTTAGCACGGAATCTGGAGAAGGAAGTGCTCACTATTCTCTCTTTAAAGAACATTCTCCCGGCCGGGCGCGGTGGCTCAAGCCTGTAATTCCAGCACTTTGGGAGGCCGAGATGGGCGGATCACGAGGTCAGGAAATCGAGACCATCCTGGCTAACACGGTGAAACCCCGTCTCTACTAAAAAAAAATACAAAAAACTAGCCGGGCGAGGCGGTGGGCGCCTGTAGTCCCAGCTACTTGGGAGGCTGAGGCAGGAGAATGGTGTAAACCTGGGAGGCGGAGCTTGCAGTGAGCTGAGATCCGGCCACTGCACTCCAGCCTGGGTGACTGAGTGAGACTCCGTCTCAAAAAAAAAAAAAAAAAAAAAAAAAAAAAAAAAAAACACTCTCCCAGCACTTTGGAGGCTGAGGTAGGCAGATCACTTGAGGTCAGGAGTTCGAGATCAGCCTGGCCAACATGGTGAAACCCTGTCTCTACTAAAATACAAAAATTAGCTGGGCATGGTGGTGGGTGCCTGTAATCCCAGTTACACAGGACACTAAGGCGGGAAAATCGCTTCACTTGAACCCGGGAGGGAGAAGTCGCAGTGAGCTGAGATCATGCCACTGCACACCAGCCCAGGTGACAGAGCGAGACTGTCTCAAAAGCAAAAACAAACCATTCTCCTACATTTAAATTCTTCCTGAAAGTGCTCACTTCAGTGGTTTTTATTCTATTCATAAGGTTGTGCACCCGTCACCACTATTTCCAGAACATTTTCAATACCCCTAAAGAAATCTTGTACCATTAGCTTTCCCTCTCCCTAACTTCCCCTGCTCTTACTTTCTGTCTCTATGGATTGGCCTATTCTGGACAGTTCATAAAAATGGAATCATACAGTATGTGACCTTTCGTGCCTAGCTTCTGTTTTCAAGATTCTTCCGTGTCATAACATGCATCAGTACTTCATTCTTTTTTATGGCTGAATAATATTCTATTATATGGAAACACTGCATTTCGTGTATCCGTTCATCGGTTGGTGGCTTTGGGTTATTTCCACTTTTTGACTACTATGAATAACGCTGCTATGAACATTCATGTAAAAGTTTTTGTGTGAACATTATGTTTTCATTTCTGTTGGGTGTATACCTAAGGAGGGCAACTGCTGGGTCATATGGGGATGCTATGTTTAACTTTTAGGTGAACTGCCAGACTGTTTTCCAAAGTCACACACCTGCTTTTTTTTGTTTTGTTTTGTTTTGAGAGAGGGTCTCACTCTGTTACCCAGGCTGGGGTGTGCAGTGGTACAATCACAGCTCACTGCAGCCTCAACCTCTTGGGTTCAAGCAATCCTCCAGCCTGTCTCCAGAGTAGCTGGGACTATAGGCACACGCCAACACGCCTGGCTAATTTTTTTGTGTTTTCTGTAGAGACAGGGTTTTGCCATGTTGTTCCGGCTTGTCTTGAACTTCCAGGTTCAAGAGATTCACCTGCCTTGGGCTCCCAAAGTACTGGGATTGCAGCTACCATGGCCAGCTGACGCTAGCTACTCTTGACTCTACTTCCCACACTTTCCCACACACCACTGCTCCACTGCGCCAAAGGGGGCTATTATAGTGCCAAGACAGAAAGTGATGTACCTGAAGTCCCAGGCAAGTCAGTGGTAAACCAGGACCTGAGCCGAGAACTCTGGGGCCCAGATTCACCTTGCTGCCTTAGGCACCTGGATTTTTTTTATTACACTCCAGATAGATAGGACGGGGTATGAGCCATTGCCCCTGAGCATGACAGCCCAGTGTCCAGCAGGTTAACAGAGACCAACCTGTCCTAGCTGAGCCTCCGGGACACCAGAAGCCCTGAATCCCCCTCCTCCACCCCTGTTGGCACACGCAACCCCACATGGTCCCTGAGTCCCAGGGCAAAGAACAATGGCAGATATGATTGAGAAATGGCTATGCTGTCCCAGATGGGTGGGTAGTGCTTCTCGGATGGAGGGGAGCCCTGGGAAGCTGCCTTCTCAGCCTGCACTTCTCCTGCCAGGATTAGATCCCAGCCTTGGATCCCTGCCTCCCTGGCGGAGCATCCAGCCCCATTCCTCACCCACACCAGACTCTCACCTTCTGTGACTTTCCTTTTCACCCATTTCCTTACCCAGACCAGCATCTTCTCACTGCAAGCTTTCAGGCCCCTCTGACACTGTTAAAATGACCCTGAACTGAGACTTAACCTTGCTGAAACCCAGTTTTCTCATCTTTCCTGCCTATCCCACAGGGTGGTTATAAGAGCAGCACAGGGTAGGGATTAGGGGCATGAGGCTGGCAGTCAGACAAGGGTTGGTTTGAAAAGAGGTACCACCACTTCCTTACTAGTCACTTTATTACACTATTACTTACTAGTCACTATTTATTACTTACTAGTAAGTATTTATTACTTACTAGTCACTATTTACTAGTCACTTCCTTACAACTCACTTTATTCCTCTGAGCCTCTCTTTCATACTCTGGGAAATACAGACGCATATAAAGACTACAGTACCTGGCACAGAAAAAGGACTCAATGATAGCTACGGTTATTATTTTTACAGAGTAAAGGAGATAGGCATGTAAAGTGCCTAGCATATAGCAGATGCTTAGCACACGAGAACTATGGTTTTTTTCATCCCCTGTCTTTGCGTGGGTGAGTCGCGCAGGGTTTGAGGGCCAGGGGGAGATGGCTTTGATTATTATCTGGAGCATCAATGCAACCAGAAGGTGAACGCCAAAGCACATGCAGACCAGTGGTCAGGGCAAGGGGAGCCACAGGGTGCGGGAAGCATTGAGACGGAGCCAAGGCGTCTGAAAGCTGAGCATGAAGAACAGAGTGAAACCAGTTGAGTGGGAAAGTCTCCAGTGAATGCCAGAGGCAGGGGCTTCTGAAGGCTGCTGGGCTTTTAGGCACTCAAATACCTGCTTTGTAAGCAGCCAGATCTATTTAAAGAAACAGGGACTGAGCAGCCGCTTTGGGGATACCTTAAGCTTCCTGGGCTGATAAGTCATATCCCAGCAGGCTTTGGCAGTAAGTGTCACATGACCATGCAAGCCGACTGAAAGCTGAACTTGAGCTAGGAAGCCCAGAAGCCAGCAGAGATCATGGCAGACTTCCTGGAGGAGCTGGCTTTATAGAATACCAGGGTAGCCATGGATAGGTCATTGATCTAGGAGGGAAGGAGGCACATAGGCAAGACTATAAAACTTGCTTCGTGGGAGGAATAAGCAGATGCATCTTCTTGAAAACAAATCAATACAATTTTTGTCTTATTCAAGGGATGCATTTTCATTGTAAGAAATTTAGCCAGAGGGAGTTGTGAAAATACAGCTAAGAAAAGGAGAAAATGAAAAAAAAAAAATCCTATATTCTCAGTCGCTAGGGGTAATTAGTATGAACATTTTGGTGTGCTTTTCTTCTATTTTTAAAAAAAGTATATTACATATGTTTTTCTTTTTGTTTTTGTTTTTTGTTTTCGAGACAGGATCTCTCTGTCACCCAGGCTAGAGTGCAGTGGTGCGATCTCGGCTCACTGCAACCCCTGCCTCCTGGGTTCAAGAGATTTTCCTGCCTCAGCCTCCCGAGTGGGTGGGACTACAGGCACGAGCCACCATGCCCAGCTAATTTTTGTGTTTTTAGTAGAGACGGGGTTTCACCATATTGGCCAGGCTGGTCTTGAACTCCCAGCCTCAAGTGATCTGCAATCCTTGGCTGGGATTGCAGGCGTGAGCCACTGCACCCGGCCTAAATATGTTAAAAAACAAAAACAAAACTGGACTCATGTAATATGCAGTTTGTGACCTACTTTTTTTTTTTTTTTTTCCCCCCAGAGACAGAGTTTTACTCTGTCACCCAGGCCAGAGTGCAGTGCCATCATAATAGCTCACTGCAGCCTCGAATGCCTAGGCTCAAGTAATCCTCCTGCCTCAGCCTCCCAAAGTACAGGGATTATAGGCATGTGCCACTGCACCAGGTCTGTTTGTGACCTACTTTTAAAAATGTATCATGAACCGTGTTCCCTGCCATTAAATATGCCTTTTCACCGCTACTTAATGACTTTATAGTATTCTCTCGTATGAATGGAACATAATTTATTTAAGTAATTTTCTATTCTTGGATACTTAAGTGGTTTCCAATTTTTCAGTATCATAAGCATCTTCTTAAATGAATATCCTTGTAGCTGAAACTCTGTGCACATCCTTAATTATGTCCTTGGGATAAATTTCTAGAAAAGGAATTGCTAGGATAAAGGATATGCAGATTTTAAAGAATGTTGGTATGTTATTGTCAAATTGCTTCCTAGAAGGCTTGTACAGATTTATTCTCTCACTAGCAGAATATAGGGTGCTATTTTCTTAGCATTTGTACTACCACTGGCTATGGTCTTTTCTCATCGTGAATTTGATACATTAAAGACCAGAATTCACGAATTCAAGTTTCCTGATATGTGAAATGGAAATGATAATAATGATATGTACCATGGGTCTGTTGTGACAATCAAACCACATAATAGATAAGATATGTTTAAAAAGAAAACACGATTCGGAAGCCCTGTGAGTCAGAATTGAAAAGAGAGTTGAGAACTAGCTTTATAAAGTGCTTTGTTTTCTCTTTTACTTCAAAATTAACAAATGCTTGTAAAAATTGAAACAATCCATATTTGTGGGAATAAACAATGAAAGTATTCCTTCAATTCTTCCATAATGTGCTCCCTAGAAGTTAGATGTGCATCCTACTAGATCTTTCTTTATAGCTTTGCAAACTCTGTGTGTATGTGTATGTGTGTGTGTGTGTGTGTGTGTGTGTGTGTGTGTGTGTGTGTTCATGTATAAAGTTTTGTTGTTATTTTGTAAAATGGAATCCTGTATCGGCTGTCACTTTCATCTCAGAACATACGAATCTACCTTATTCTTTTTAACATTTCTGTGGATTCTGTAGTTGGATAGAGCTTAGATTGCTTATTCTTACCCCAAGCAATGAGGTGACAACACATCATCATACCCATTTCCTTGCATATTTGAGCTGGTATTTCTGTAGCTCGGAATTCCTATCAGTGGAATGCTAGGTCAAAGTGGGTGCACATTGTCATACTATCACATTGCTCTTCAAAGAGATGGCCCTAATGTATTCTCCCAGCATCAGGGTAACAGTGTGTGGCGGACTGAGAACCGCAGGCTCGGGGAAAGTAGGGCAACCCTTCAGTAGCTTAGCCTGGGTCAAAAACAGCCCCTATCTCCCCTCTACTCTTCTATCCCTACAATTTCTGAAAGAAACGTGAAGTGAAACCCAGACCTGTCGCCAGCGTAAGCTTCTTGCTGTCCTCTGCCGTGAGGCAAACCACAAAGGAATCTTTTTCTTGTTAATTAACTGGGGTTTTATTAAACACCTTAGCAGCTAGCCAACTGCTCTGACCCAGCCATTCCTGGGAGACATTTTGGTGAGGAATTTTGTGTTTTAATTTATATGTCTTCAATGACAGCTTTTGTGTCAGACTGTGAGCTTTATAATCAAATATTAAATTATCTGAGAGACACAGTTCTCTAACAACAAACATTTCTAAGGCCCTTACTCTCTGCCAGGCACTAGTCTATGCACCGGGGAGGTAAATGTGAGAACTAAGTTCCCGCCCTTAAGGACTCAAAGTGTAGCAGAGGAGCTGGGAACACGCACAAATAATGACGAGATGTGAACATTGTGTTATGAGACACAGGGACAGGACCAAAGTGCTCTCTCTTCGGGGAAGCAGGAAAGCAGACATTGAGCTAAATCTCAAAGGCTCAGAAAGCCTTTGCCAGGTGAAAAAGAGAGAAGGTATTTCAGGCAAGGGGAACAGTGTGAATAAAGGCCTTACATCTGAAATAAAAACAGCAAGTAGTGGCCGGGCGCGATGGCTCACGCCTGTAATCCCAGCACTTTGGGAGGCCGAGACGGGCGGATCATGAGGTCAGGAGATCGAGACCATCCTGACTAACACGGTGAAACCCCGTCTCTACTAAAAAAATACAAAAATTAGCCGGGCGCAGTGGCAGCGGGCGCCTGTAGTCCCAGCTACACGGGAGGCTGAGGCAGGAGAATGGCGTGAACCTGGAAGGCGGAGCTTGCAGTGAGTGGAGATCGCACCACTGCACTCCAGCCTGGGCAAAAGAGCAAGACTCTGTCTCAAAAAAAAAAAAAAAAAAAACAAAAACAAAAAAACAGCAAGTAGGAATGATGTGGTTAATACATTAGTCATGGCATCAGGAAGGGGAGGTCTGGGGCACCTATAGGAGATGAGGCTGGAAAGGAAGGTTGAGGTAACACCATGAGGGCCTCAAATGTCAGGACAAGGAGCTTGAACTTTATCCTGTAGGTAATAGTGAGCCACTGAAGGTTGTAGGCAGAGGGGGGTGAAACAATCAGGTCTGCGTTTTGGAAAGATCACTCTGATGATATGAGGAGAGTGACTTATAAGAGAGTGAGGCTGAAGGCAGAAAAGAATGGTAGGTTTTTAGAGAACGGTATTAACATTACTAAAATTATTTTAAAATTCTGATTAACTAACAAACATGGTTTTAAAACATTTTGCCTTACTCTGTGACCGGTGGTGGAGGAAAAAGTCAAGCATAGAAAACCCACTTTCTCCACTCCCCGCTGCTGCCCATTAGATTGGAAACCGAAGACGCATGGTCAGGCTCATTGTAAGCAAAGAAACAAACATGAAAGTAACAATGAGGTGCCAGATTTCACCTAACATTTTAATACCCAGCTTGGCAAGAGTGCCACAAAACAGGCGCTTTTCCACTCGGTGGTGACTGTGTATACTGGAATAGGGTTTTTTTTTTTTTGTTTTTTTTTTTTTTTGAGACGGAGTCTAGCTCTGTCGCCCAGGCTGGAGTGCAGTGGCCAGATCTCAGCTCACTGCAAGCTCTGCCTCCTGGGTTTACGTGGAATAGGGTTTGACGATGTATATCAAAAGCCTCAAAAAAAAAAAACTTCTTCATGACTTTTTATATAGAAATGTTGCCTCCAGGAATTTATCCTGAGGATAATAGTAAAAGATGAAAAAACTTGAGGATAAAGATGTTTATTACTCTGTGATTTACGAAAGCAAAACTTGGAAGAAACCTACAAGTCCAAGTTAGGACAATTATCAAGTAAGTTAAGATATAAATACATTCATGCATATGTTACAATCATGTTTTAAAAACAATACCTAAAGCAGGAAAATAACTGTTCTATAATTTAAAAGCAGTCTATAAAGCTACAAAGGGCATAATATTATTTGGTATATGTGATAAGTATGTGATTTCTGTTTCTAAATCTCTAAAAAATCTACAATATGGCTGAGTGACTAAATTTTATTTCTTATATCATTACTTTCTAAATTTTCTGCGATGAACATATAATGCTTAAAAAGCTAAATAAAGCAATGAGATTATATTTTAAGTTTTAAAAAGGCAAAGGAAATCCATGAGGGTAGAAATGATGCAAATGGGTATTAAACATAAAAAAGTACAACCTTGTTAATTATTACAATGTAAATTAAATCAGAGTTGTGATGATATGTTTTAGCCTGTGAACTTTAGAATAATAAAACCTGCTAGAATGCAATATGTACTAGCAACAATATGGTAAGAGAAACAACTGTATACTGCAAATGTGAGTATAATTCTGTTAAGACTTTCTGAAGAACATTTTGGCAATATATATCAAAATGTTTTAAAATGTGTAATTTCTCAATGAAGTTTATTTTAAAGATATAGAATTCTATTCCTTGGACATTTTAAGGAAAAAACTAAAGAACTGTGTACAGGTATATGAGCAAGAAAGCCTATCACTGCATTTTCTTAATACACTGGAAAAAAGTTGTTTGATATTATGGAATTACATTTATGGATGTGTAAACATGTGTATATTACTAAATTTTAAAACATAGATAAAAACTTGCATTTAGTGTAATCCCTTTAAAAATTATTCATTTTTTTATGTATACCAAATGCAGGTACACACACACACACACACACATATATATATGTATATAGAGTTAGAGAGAGAGAGAATAATTAGCTACACAAAACAGATTTCCAAGACACACCCCATATCTGATTAGATGGGATTATTGCTATTTTAAAATACCTCCAAAATAATCATCTCAAAACCAATTTAAGGCCAGACAAGATGGTTTACACCTGTAATTGCAGCACTTTGGCAGCCTGAGGTGGGAAGATCACTTGAGCCCAGGAGTTTGAGACCAGCCTGGGCAACATGGGGAGCCCTTACTGCTTCAAAAAATTTTAAAATTAGCCAGGCATAGTGGTGCCCATCTGTGGTCCGAGCTACTTGGGAGGCTAAGGTGGGGAGGATCTCTTGAGCCCTGGAAGTTGAGGCTGCAGTGAGCTGTGATCATGCCATTGCACTTTGGCCTTCATGACAGAGCAAGACCCTATCTCAAAAAAAAGAAAAAAAAAAATCAATAAAAAGAATTAAATAGAGGGTTTTTTGTTTTGTTTTTGTTTTGTTTCTTTTTTGTTGTTTTTTGTTTTGTTTTGTTTTGTTTTTGAGACAGAATCTCACTCTGTCACCCAGGCTGGAGTGCAGTGGCGCGATCTCGGCTCACTGCAGCCTCCGCCTCCTGGGTTCAAGCAATTCTCCTGCCTCAGCCTCCTGAGTAGCTGGGACTACAGGCAGGCATGACGGGGTTTCACCATGTTGGCCAGGATGGTCTCCATCTCCTGACCTCATGATCTGCCCGCCTTGGCCTCCCAAAGTGCTGGGATTACAGGCATGAGCCACCGTGCCCAGCCGAGAAATTTTTTTAAAAAGCCATCCACCAGTTAACAGGCTGACAGAGTGCTCAGACCCAAGAGTGAGTGCTATTACAGGTTTTGCAGGATTAGCCTCCAGGAATGGGCTACAAGAGCTTCCCTGGATGACTGAGAGCCATCCTCTCATGGTCCATGGGAAAAACACTTCATTCGCCTGCATCCTGGGTACCAGCCCAACCAGACCAGCTGTTCCGTAGCAGGAGCAGGGGGTTGGGGGGAGCGGCGAGGCTGGAAGAGGCCTAGACCACAAGGGCTGGCCTGAGGCTAGGGGCTGGGCCCAGTGCAGACTGCCATAATAGGACCCCTTCAAATCACTCAGCCCCCTTCTCCCTGTCTCCACCCCAGCCCCAATACTGCATTCCAGCATTCAGAGCTTCTTTCAGTTTCTCAGTTGAAATTTGCATTTTCTTGCAAATTTCAAATCCCAGAGCCTTAGCTAAAGGGTCCCTTCTCCCTCAAATATTCTTCTCTTTCTGCTCCCCCTTCACCTGCCCACTTCTGCTTCAGGTTTCATCTTAAAGGTCACTTCCTACTTTTGGAGATGATGGTTATACTTATTTACCTGATTGTGGTGATGGTTTTATGGGTGTACACATATGTCAAAATACATCACACTGTACACATTCAATATATGTGCAGTTTATTGCATATTAATTTTACTTCAACGAAACTATAAAAAGAAATCACTTGCCCAGTGAGACAGGTCTTGAGCTCCCCTAACCCTATCCCCAAATCTTCAAAACCTTGTTAGCCTTCTCTAACATAAACCATGAGAATAAGTAAATGATTGATGTCTGACGTGGTGATGAATGAATGAGTGAGGGCAGAGGATGTTCAGCCTGTGGACAGAGAACAATGACCCCTGGTCACAGACCAAGTAAAGAGCCATATAATCTCCAGGAGTGAGAAGGGGACCAGTCTGTAGGGAATGTGAAGTGGCATCTGAACGAGTTTAGGGAAGGATTCAAAAGTTGGAAGTCAAGCTTGAATCTGGGTGTTTAATCTTTTGGAGAGGGCAGGTACCCTGACTCAGTTTCCCCAGTCTGAAAATTGAAAGAAAAAAACTACCTTATTATTGTTGAGGATTAAATAAGTTAATATGTGTAAAGGGCTTCAAACTGAGCTTGACCTATTGGAGGTGCTACGTGTTCATAATTGAGCCTTATTGGACTGTGACTAGTATGGTGATCAAGTGGTTGGGGGCCTCTGGTATAAATCTTTGGTTAATTTGGATTCAGGTTGATAGTGGATGGCTTGGGTTATCCCCTCCCCCTAATAGACCCACCTCATCCTCTGTACCCTTTCATCCAGCTGTTGCTATTGGACACCCTCCACCTCTTAACCTTTCCTGAAATGCATGGAATCCCTGTCAATTTCTCTACATTCTTTTGCAAGGCTGTCTTTCTAAAGCCTCCTCTGTCTTAACCACAGAGAGGCACATATGTTACACCTTATGCTTCTATTTAGAGCTGGGGATTTGGAAAGGGAGTGTGCACACATGTGGACAAGCATTTCTGCATACCAGTGTGGGCTAGTGGTTGTGAACATGTGTGTTTGCATATGTGCTTGCATGAACACACACGATTGTGCATTTACACATGTTCATGGGCACATGAGCTTCTGAACACGTAGATAAATTTGTGTTCAGAGTGCATACACACACTTGTGAGCATGCATATGTGTGTTTGTGTGTGTTATGGTAGGGTTTATTTTCATGCACATTTAGATTCATGTGTATGTTTGTCCCTGTGTGCTTTTGTGTATTTGTGTGCATATGATGTGAGCTTGTCTTTCCTTACACCCCAGGAGGCACCAAAGCAAGTGCAAACTACAAGGAACAAAGGAATAATCTGCATAATTTAGCCTTTGATCTCTGCCACCCCTGAATACTCCCTTGCTCTCACTCCAGATGCCAAGCTGTTTCCTAGCCTGGTGGACTCCATCTTTGAGCTTTGTCTTCCAGAAACCTCAGCCTCTCCTTGTCACCCCACAAGGGGAACAGGGCTATAAAAGGATAATGAGCATTTTTCGAGCACCCATGTTGCATTAGGTACCAGAACCAGATACTTTTCATCACTCTCACATCTTCGCAGCAATCCTGCAAAGTATAACAATTGTCCTCACTTGACATTTGAGGAAGCTGATGATCGGGGGATTAGCTATTTGCCTGAGTGATGGAGTCAGAATTTGAACTGAAAGCCTCTGCTCTCTCCATTCCATCAGTGTCTTCCTGGAGTATGCCCAGCTGCTAGGTACTGAAAGTTGAAGCTGCAGCCAGAGCTCCTGGGAGATATGGGAGTTCTGTGCTGAGAGTTGCAGACAGTCTGATGTGGAGGGAAAGGGGATGTGAGCAGGGAGTCAGTAGAGACCCCAGAGGGTTGTACTTGCTCAACTTTCATAAGAAGAATAGAGTAGAGAAATCCCAGGTGTTTTGTATTGTCCACAAATGGAATGGGCAGAACAAGGGATGAACCAGTAGCAGAAACAGCAGAGACGAAAAAGCATCATCATTGTTACTTCTGTCTTCAGGACCATGGACAGATCATACCAACTGCCAAGCCTCAGTTTTCTCATCTGTAAAATGTGCAGGGAGGTAGTGTTTTCTTTAAACAAGCTTATTGTCAAAAGTAGTATTTGTGGATTTCTTATGGTGCTGACTCATGTAGCCTTATAATAACTCTATAAGATAGTTAATATTGTTGTCCCCACATGAGGACAATGAGACTCAGAGAGGTTACGTTCCTTGCCCAAGTGACAGAGCAGGACACAAACCTGGAGGCTGTCTAACTCCAAAGCCCCCCAAGCCTTCCCTGTTTTAAGGTTTAGAGTGTGTAAAATACTAGGCACAAAATAGACATCCAACAAATAATAGCTACTACTAATAATAAGATAATAAAAATTAAAACATTTTAATTTTAATTAAATTGTTTTACTGAGGGTTATGGTAGCATTAATTCTTCAGGTGTCAAAATTGCTGGTAAATCCCACACTGTAAGTGATTGTGTTTAGAACAAGTATTGCTTTCCTCAGGGAGGATGGTGTTGTCTGCTTTTGATCTCCTGAGACAGCCAACTAGACTCAAAGCCCAGCAACCACTTTTTAGTGTGTGGCTCTGGGCAACCTAACTTCTCAGAGACTCATTTCTTTATGTATAACATGAGGATAAAAATGGTTCTACCTAGTTGCCTCCTTAAACGTGGAGTTGCCACATGACCTGGCAATCCTACTTCTAGTTACAGTCTCAAGAAAATTGAAAACACAGGCTCCCACAAAAACTTGTGCTCAAATGCATCATTCATAATAGCAGCATCATTCATAATGGCCAAAAAGTGGGAACAGCCCAAATCTCTACCAACTGATGAATGAATAAGAAAATATGGCTTGTCCGTACAATGAAATATTATCTAGCCATTAAAAGGAATGAAATCTGTCAAACCCACAATGAGATACCACTTTATACCTATTGATATGGCTGTAATATTTTTTTAAAAATGGGAAAATAATGGTGAGCATGTAGAGAAATCAGAACCCTCATGCGGGCTAGGCACAGTGGCTCATACCTGAAATCCCAGCACTTTGGGAGACTGAGGTAGGCAAAGCGCTTGAGGTCAGGAGTTTGAGATCAGCCTGGTCAGCGTAGTAAAACCCCATCTCTACCAAAAAATACAAAAATTAGCCAGCAGTGGTGGCACGTGCCTGTGGTCTCACTTACTCAGAGGGCTGAGGCACAAGAATTGCTGGTTGGGGGCAGTGGCTCATGCCTGTAATCCTAGCTCTTTGGGAGGCTGAGGTGGGTGGGTCACCTGAGGTCAGGAGTTTGAGACCAGCCTGGCCAACATGGTGAAACCCTGTCTCTACTAAAAATACAAAAAATTAGCTGGGCATGGTGGCAGGTACCTGTAATCTCAGCTACTCAGGAGGCTGAGGCAGGAGAATTGCTTGAACCCAGGACACGGAGGTTGAAGTGAGCCGAGATCACACCACTGCACTCCAGTCTGGGTGACAGAGCGAGACTCGGTCTTGAAAAAACATAAAACAGAACCCCCATGCATTGCTGGTGGGAATGTAAACTGGTGCAGCCACTGTGTAAAACAGCAATTCCACTCCTAGGTGTACATCCAGAAGAATTAAAACCAGGGACTTGAACAGATAAGTGTCACCAATGTTCACAGCAGCATTGTTCACAGGAGCCAAAATATGGAAATGACCAAAGTATCCATCAGCAGGTGAGTGGATAAACAAAATGTGTCACAGGCATGCAATGGAATATTATTCAGCCACAAAAACAAATGACATTTTGACATGCTACAATGTGGATAGGCCTTGAAAATATTATATG
Organism: Macaca thibetana thibetana; assembly: GCF_024542745.1. Lineage (NCBI taxonomy): Eukaryota > Metazoa > Chordata > Mammalia > Primates > Cercopithecidae > Macaca > Macaca thibetana. The sequence goes on from NC_065592.1 coordinate 15,370,368, forward strand.
AATTGAAATAAACCAAACCCAAAGAACATACAAGTATTGTATGATTTCACTTGTATGAAGTACTTAGAATAGGCAACTTCCGACCAGGCGTGGTGGCTCATGCCTGTAATCCCAGCACTCCGACAGGCCGAGGCAGGCAGATCACCTGAGATCAGGAGTTTGAGAACAGCCTGACCAACATGGTGAAACCCTGTCTCTACTGAAAATACAAAATTAGCCAGGCGTGGTGGTACATGTTTGTAATCCCAGCTACTTGGGAGGCTGAGGCAGGAGAATCACTTGAACCCGGAAGGTGGAGGTTGCAGTGAGCCGAGATTGTGCCATTGCACTCCAGCCTGGGCAAAAAGAGCAAAACTCCATCTCGGGGGGAAAAAAAAAAAAAGAAAGAAGGAAAAAGAAAAGAATGGGCAAATTCCCAGAGACAGAAAATAGTACAGATGTTACCAGGGCAGTGGGGAGAGAGGGATGGGGAGTTATTGTTTAATTGTTACTGAGTTTATGTTAGAGATTATGAAAAACTTTTTGGTATGAATAGTGGTGATGGTTACACAACATTGTAAATGTGTTTAATGCTGCTTAATTGTATATTTACAAATGATTAAAATGATGAATACTTTGTATAATTTACTACAATTAAAAAAAAAAAAAAACTGGCTGGGCGCAGTGGCTCACGCCTGTAATCCCAACACTTTGGGAGGCCGAGGTGGGTGGATTGCCTGAGGTCAGGAGTTTGAGACCAGTCTGGCCAACATGGTGAAACCTGTCTCTTCTAAAAATACAAAAAAAATTAGCCGGGTGTGGAGGTGTGCGCCTGTAATCCCAGCTACTTGGGAGGCTGAGTCAGGGGAATTGCTTGAACCAGGTAGGTGGAGGTTGCAGTGAGCCGAGATCACGCCACTGTACTCCAGCCTGGGCAACAGAGCGAGACTCCATCTCAAAAAACAAACAAACAAACAAACAAACAAAAACATATTACAACATGGATGAACCTTGAAAACATTATTCTGAGCAAAAAAAGAACAGCCATAAAAGACCACATATTTTATAATTCCATTTATATAAAAAGTCCAGAATAGGCAAATTCATAGAAACAGAAAGTAGATTCTAGATTCATCGTTGCCAAGGGGTCGGGGGTAGGGGAGAATGGAGAATGAAGGCTAATTTTTTTTTTTTTTTTTTTTGGAGATGGAGTCTTGCTCTTTCGCCCAGGCTGGAGTGCAGTGGCACGATATCGGCTCACTGCAAGCTCTGCCTCCTGTGTTCACGCCATTCTCTTGCCTCAGCCTCCCGAGTAGCTGGGACTATAGGCATCCGCAACCACGCCTGGCTAATTTTTTGTATTTTTTTGTGTTTTTTTTTTTTTTTTTTTTTTAGTAGAGATGGGGTTTCACCGTGTTAGCCAGGATGGTCTTGATCTCCTGACCTCGTGATCTGCCCGCCTCGGCCTCCCAAAGTGCTGGGATTACAGGCATGAGCCACCGCGCCCAGCTGAATGAAGGCTAATTAATGGGCACAGGATTTCTATATGCGGTGATGAAAATATTCTGGAATTAAATAGTGGTGATAGTTGCTCAGTCTTGTGAATATTCTAAAATCCGCTGAAGTGTACGCTTTCACGGAGTGAATTTTGTGGTAAGTGAGTTATATCTTAATTTAAAAAGTTTTCCCTTTTAGGGTTGTTGTGAAGTTTAAGTGAGATAATTTATATAAATTCCTTAGCACAGAGCCTGCCTTGTAGTAAGGACTCATTAAATGCTAAGTAACTCAAATGAATGTTATCTGTTACTAACATTATTACCATTGCTATTATTATTATTACTATTAGTAGCTGGTGATTTTCGTCTGTTCACCTCTCCAGAGCATCAACCTCTCACCTGCAAGCAGGCATAACAAGACTTTAATTATTTAGGGTTTCGTAGTCACGAGCAACAGAAACCTACTCTGCCTCATGAGTCAAAAGGGGGATTAATAGCAAGCCTGCGGTGTAGATGACTGAATTAAAGGGACAGACTTAAGAACCAGACTCAGAAAGAAAAGGCCCAAAGGATAGAATCTACAGAAAAGACCAGCTGAGAAGCCGTGGAGTGACTGCAGAAGCAAGGGGTTCCTCATCGGGCTGTCTATGTTCAAATCTAGCTCTGCCCATAAACCTGCATGAGCTTGTTTTGTTGCCTTGGTTTATCCATCTCTTAGATAGGGAAGACAGGGAGTATATCAGGGCCTCCTTGAAAGAACTGTTTGCAGGATGAAATGAATTAACATATATACAATTCTTATTATGCTCACACTTGTAAATTCCCAATAAATACTATTATTACCATTAACAGGACTTTGTCCCTGGGATAATTAAACTCTACCCATTTTTTTTTTTTTCTTTTCTGACGACGTATAGCTCTGTTCAAGGTTCAAATCCCTAAAGAGTGAGATGAACACCTCTTGCCCAGAGAAGGGTGAGGCAACTTGATTGACAGCCCTGCTAAGCCTGTAGGATGATACCCAGAAGAGAATCTAGAAGAAAGGGGAGGGGTGCCTAAGAGCAAAACCAACCCAGGCCCCCTGCAAATCCCCTCACACAATGTTGTTAGGAGGATTAGAGATAATATGTGCAAAGTGTCTGGCATGTAGTCACCCTTAATTACTGGGATCCTTATTCTCAGCTCTCTTTATTAGGGGGTTGTGGATTTTTTTTTTTTTTTTTTTTTTTTTTTTTTGTATTTTTAGTAGAGACGGGGTTTCATCGTGTTAGCCAGGATGATCTCAATCTCCTGACCTCGTGATCCGCCCGCCTCGGCCTCCCAAAGTGCTGGGATTATAGGCGTGAGCCACTGCGTCTGGCTTTTTTTTTTTTTTTTTTTTTTTTTTTTTTTTTTTTTTTTGAGATGGTGTCTCACTCTGTTGCCCAGGCTGGAGTTTAGTGATACGATCTCGGCTCATTGCAACCTCTGCCTCCCAGGTTCAAGTGATTCTTGTGCCTCAGCCTCCCTAGTAGCTGGGACTACAGGCATGTGCCACCGTGCCCGGCTAATTTTTTTGTATTTTTAGTAGAGACAAGTTTTCACCATGTTAACCAGGATGGTCTCAATCTCCTGACCTCATGATCCGACTGCCTTTGCCTCTCAAAGTGCTGGGATTACAGGTGTGAGCCACCGTGCCCAGCCGGATTTTTTATTACCATTGCAATGTATGTTTGGGAAGAATTGCAAAAGGCTTCAAATGCCATATTAAGACATCTGTACTTTATTCTGAGAAACAAGCAGAAGGACCATCTCCTGACAACCCCATGGCACACTCAGAGTCCCTGAGCGAGGACACAGCTCTGTCCTCGCTCAGCTGTGTGACCATGACCCTAGGCAACTGACCTAACATCTCTGCCTCAGCTTCCCACTGCATAAAATATGGTCACATTTCTGGCTGCTGTGGGGCTTAAATGAGATAGTATTTGTAAAGTACTTAGAACAGTGGTAAGTGCTAAGTAAGTCGTAGCAGTTACGGCACATAAAATGCAGTTAAAAAGCTCCACCTCACCAGGTTGATGGAAAGATCAGTTGGGATCAAAGAAGTTACAGCACTTTGCACATGGAAAAATGCCATGTCCCAGAAAGATGTTTTTTTGATTGTGATCACTGCTGACAATAAGAAACACCTTTAGTGAAATTACTAGTTTTCCATAAAATAAGGAAGTATTAAACGCATACATGTAATAATAAGGTGGAATTTGATCAGAAACATTAGACTATGAAAAGGGTGAGTCTAACACTGAGGAAATAAAATATTGATAAATCGATGTTTCAAATAATTAAAGAATGTTCTCATAGCATCTATTACCAATTTCCCAAAACTTAGAACACAATATCGCTTACTTAATGCTAAAAGGCACACAGCATAATTCAGTCTTTCCTTGAAGCTTTTGAATTTCCTTGAAGGCAAGATCAGCAATTTTAAAATACACTTTTGGATCCTCTAGCTGAATGGTTCTCAACCCTGGCTATATATTAGCATCCACTGGGGAGCTTTTAAAAAATACCGTTGCCCGGGTCCCATTTCAGACCAATTAAATCTGAGTGTCTAGGGGTGGAGCCCGAGTGCTGGAATTTTTGAAGCTCCACAGGTAAACTGTTCCTCCTAGTAGGGGCCTAACTCGCAGAGGGTGCCATGGTACGTGGAGATGAGACCAAAGACGTCTGCAGAGGTTGGGCCACAGAAGGTTTCATACACTACAATTCGGAGGCTCAGTGTTATCACATAAAATGTGGAGCCACTTCCTGTAATCCCAGTGACTCAGGAGGCTAAGCTGGGAGAATCACGTGAGGCCAAGAGTTCAAGATCAGTTTGGGCAACATAGTGAGACATCCATTTCAACAAAAAAGATTTCTTGAGTCCAGTTGATCCCACCACTGCACTCTAGCCTGGGGGACAGAGTGAGACCCTATCTCTAAACAAAAGGAAAAAAAAAAGGAGAGCCACTGAAGACTTTTAACAAAATTTTTAATACAGTGACAGTTCAAGTTAGAATGACCATTTTGGTGACCTGTGGTGGTGCACTGGACTTGTAAGACTGGAGAAAAAAAAAACCTAGAGTGAAAGCCACTGGAACTATCTAGATCGTGTTAGTTATTTTTACTGTGAAACAAAACAGCCCTAAAGCTTAATTGCTTTAAAAAACTATTCGTCGCTGGGCACGGTGGCTCACGCCTGTAATCCCAGCACTTTGGGAGGCTGAGGCAGGCGGATCACGAGGTTAGGAGATCAAGACCATCCTGGCTAACACTGTGAAACTCCGTCTCTACTAAAAACATAAAAAATTAGCCGGGCATGGTGATGGGTGCCTGTAGTCCCAGCTACTGGGGAGGCTGAAGCAAGATAATGGTGTGAACCCGGGAGGCGGAGCTTGCAGTGAGTCAAGATCTCGCCACTGTACTCCAGCCTGGGTGACAGAGCGAGACTCGTATCAAAAACAAAAACAAAAACAAAAACAATTCATCATTTCTCATGATTCTGTGGAATGCCAGGGCAGTTCTTCTGCAGGTCTCTCCTGCGTGCCTCATACAGCTGCTTTCAGCTAGCGGGATGGCTGGGGCCTGGGCTCACTGGCAACAGCTGCGTCTCTCTCTCCAGCGCGGTCTTTCATCTTTGACTTCTTCTCAGCATGGAGGACTCAGAGCAGTGTTGTAAGAGAGAGGAGGTAGAAATTGCAAGGATTCTTATTCACTTATTTATTTATTTTTATTATTTTATTTATGTATTTATTTTGAGATGGAGTCTCGCTCCCTCGCCCGGGCTGGAGTGCAGTGGCACGATCTCGGTTCACTGCAACCTCTGTCTTCCAAGTTCAAGAGATTCTCCTGCCTCAGCCTCCTGAGTAGCTGGGATTACAGGCGCACACCACCAGCCTAGCTAATTTTTGTATTTTTAGTAGAGATGGAGTTTCACCATGCTGGTCAGGCTGGTCTCAAACTCCTGACCTCGTGATCCACCTGCCTCAGCCTCCCAAAGTGCTGGGATTACAGGCGTGAGCCACGGACCACTCCTGGCCCTATTTTTAATTTTTTTTAATTGAGATGGAGTCTCACGCTATTGCCCAGGCTGGAGTACAGTGGCACGATCTCAGCTCACTGCAACCTCCCAGGTTCAAGCCTCCAGGGTTCAAGCGATTCTCTTGCCTCAGCCTCCCCCAAGTAGCTGAGATTACAGGCACAAGCCACCACGGCCGGCTAATTTTTGCATTTTTAGTGGAGACAGGGTTTCACCATGTTGGCCAGGCTGGTCTCAAACTCCTGACCTCAAGTGATGCACCTGCCTCAGCCTCTCAAAGTGCTGGTATTACAGGCATGAGTCACCGCACCTGGCCTCTTGCTTATTTTTGAGGTAGGGTCTTGCTCTGTTGCCCAGGTTGGAGTGCAGTGGTGTGATCATGGCTCACTGCAGCCTTGAACTCCTGGGCTCAAGCAATCTCAAGTAGTTGGGACCACAGATGCATGACATGGCACCTGGCTAATTTTAAAATATTTTTTGTAGAGTTGAGGTCTCCCGATGTTGCCTAGGCTGGTCTCAAACTCATGTGCTCAAGAGATCCTTCTGCCTCGGCCTCCCAAAGTACTGGGATTACAGGCATGAGTCCTTGGGCCTGGCCCAAGCATTCTTAAGGCTTTCCTTGTGAGTCATATAATGATCACTTCTGCCTCATTCTATTGGCCAGAGCAGGTCACAAGATCAGCCCAGACCCCGTGGGTAGGGAAATAAGCTCTATATCTTTTTTTTTTTTTTGAGATGGAGCCTTGCTCTGTGGCCCAGGTTGGAGTGCAGTGGCTCACTGCAACCTCCACCTCCTGGCTTAGCTCATTGCAACCTCTGCCTCCCAGGTTCAATCGATTCTCCTGCCTTAGCCTCCCGTGTAGCTGGGATTACAGGCACGTGCCACCATGCCTGGCTAATTTTTGTATTTTAAAAATACAGACAGGGTTTCACCATGTTGGCCAGGCTGGTGTTGGATTCCTGGCCTCAAGCGATCCACCCGCCTCGGCCTCCCAAAGTGCTGAGACTACAGGATAGGAGGTAAGGCAACATCACATTGCAGAGGGGTGTGCATTTGGTAGGAGAAATTTGTGGCCATATTTTGAGATCTACTACACAGATGGAAGATGTTGAAGCCTGGCTTAGGGCAGGGGCAGAAGAAAGACATGGACTCATTCAGTCAGATATTAAGGTAGTCATTCATTCAATAAATATTTATTGACTCCTGTATAGTAGGCACTTTTCTAGGCATTGGGGAGAAAGCTATAAATGACAATGCTCTTGTGGTGCTAACAATCTAGGAGGTGGATGAGACAGCCATGAAAAGCAAATCAAGGCCAGGTACTGTGGCTCATGCCTATAATTCCAGCACTTTGGGAGGCTGAAGCGGGCAGATCACCTGAGGTCAGGAGTTCGAGACCAGCCTGGTCAACATGGCAAAACCCCATCTCTACTAAAAAAACAAAAATCAGCCGGGTGTGGTAGTGCACACATGGAATCCCAGCTACTCAGGAGGCTAAGGCAGGAGAATCGCTTGAACCTGGCAGGCAGAGGTTGCAGTGAGCCAACATCGTGCCACTGCACTCCAGCCTGGGCAATAGAGCAAGACTCTGTCTCAAAAAAAATAAATAAATAAACAAATAAATAGCAAATTGATATACCATACAATGTGAAATTCCTAAGTGCTTATGAAGAAACATGAATCAGAGGCCAGGTGTGGTGGCTTACACCTGTAATCCTAGCACTTTGAGAGGCCGAGGTGGGCGAATCACCTGAGGTCGGGAGTTCGAGACCAACATGACCAACATGGAGAAACACTGTCTCTACTAAAAATACAAAATTAGCCAGGCATGGTGGGCCATGCTGTAATCCTAGCTACTCGGGAGGCTGAGGCAGGAGAATCACTTGAACCCGGGAGGCGGAGGTTGTGGTGAGCCAAGATTGCGTCATTGCACTCCAGCCTGGGCGATAGGAGTGAAACTCTGTCTCTAAAAAAAAGACAAAGCATGAATCAGGATAAGGGATTAGAGAGTGCTATTTTAGATGGGGTGTTTCTACTGGGAGGCCTCTTTGAGGAAGTAGAATCTGAGCGGAAACCTAAATGAAGTGAAGGAGTGGAGACCTGAACGTTCTTTCCTAACCTCCAAAGACCTGCATAGGAAAGAATGTTCAGGGCAACGAGAACAGCAAGTGCAAAGGCCCTGAGGCAGGAGTATGCTACATCTGTTTGAGAAACAGCAAGGAGTCCAGTGTGGTTGGGGCACACTGGGAAAGGGAAAAGGTAAAAGATGATGAAGTGAGAGAGGCGGGAAACAGAGTGTGGGACCTAGACCATGACAAGGATTTTGTACTTTATTTCATTTTAAAGGGAGAAACCACTGGTGCATTGTTTGTGGGATTGCTCCCGATCCTTTCTTTCAAAAGGCTCATCCTAGTGACTGGGTTGAAAAAGATTGAAAGCAGGGAGACCAATTAAGTGGTTATTGTTTGAGGCTGAGTACTGTGGCTCACGCCTGTAATCCCAGCACTTTGGGAGGCTGAGGCAGGCGGATCATGTGAGGTCAGGAGTTTGAGACCAGCCTAGGCAACATGGTGAAACCCTGTCTCTACAAAAAAATACAAAAATCAGCTGGGTGTGGTGAAATATGCCTGTAGTCCTAGCTACTAAGGAGGCTGAGGTGGGAAGATTGCTTGAGCCCAGGAGGTTGAGACTGCTGTGAGCTGTGATCGCACTACTGTACTCCAGCCTAAGCAACAATAGAACAAGAGCCTGTCTCAAAAAAAAAAAAAAAAAAAAAAAAAAAAAGAAGAAGAAGAAGAAAATAAAATGAAAAGAGGTTATTGTTTGGCAACAGTTGTAGCAGGGGAATGTGGTGAATGAAGATTAGATTCTAGGTATATTTTGAAGGTAGAGCCAGTACAATTTCCTGAAATACTGAATGTAGGGTGTGGAGAAGAAAAGATTAAAGAGGCCGGGTGTGGTGGCTCATGCCTGTAATCCCAATACTTTGGGAGGCCGAGGCAGGCGGATCACCTGAGGTCAGGAGTTCGAGACCAGCTTAGCCAACATAGTGAAACCCCGTCTCTACTAAAAGTAAAAAAATTAGCTGGGCATGGTGGCGTACACCTGTAATCCCAGCTACTGGGGAGGCTGAGGCAGGAAAATAGCTTGAACCTGGGAAGCAAAGGTTGCAGTGAGCCGAGATCACGCCACTGCACTCCAGCCTGGGTGACAGAGCGAGACTCTGTCTCAAAAAAAAAAAAAAAAAAAAAAAAAAGATTAAAGAGAATTTCAAAGCTTTTGGCTTGAGCAACTAGGTGAACTGTGGTACCCTTTATGGAGATATTGGGGACCCTTGTGAAGAAGTAGTGAATCACAAGTTTGGTTTTGATTATGTTAAGTTTGAGATGCCTTTTAGATCTCCAAGTCCAGATGCTGAGTAGGCACTTAGCCACTCAGAGTGGGGCAGCAGATAGAAATTTGAGTATTGTCCATGGTTATATCAAATCATGAGACTGGATGGATCACACGGAGTTTGATAGTGGGGCTGTCGGGAGACTGAGCCTTGGGGCACTACAACGTTAGAGATAGGGATGACAGGGAGGAGCATCCAACTCCTTCACAGCCATAGAGACTGAGAAGGAGTGGCCGGTGAGGTGAAGAGATGAGGAGGGGCTGTGGAGTCCTGGTCACCCGGGAAGAAAGTGTTTCCAGCAAAGAGTGGGATTAATGGTGCTGAATGCTACTGAGTCAGGTAAGTTGAGGCCAAAACCGAATTGACCATTTTGATGTGGCAACATGGAAATTACTGGTGACCTTGACAAGATTAAATGAGTGGGCAGAGTAGAGTGGGTTGAGCAGAGAATAGAATAAATGCAGAGAAATGGGACTGTGTGTGTGTGCACGTGTGTGTGTTTGTGCTTAATTGGGAGAAGCACAGAGTATTTGTACATTGGTGGAAATAGAAAGGGTAAATTATCAATGACGCAGGAGAAAGGAGGATAATTGCGGGAACAAAGGGCATGGGATCTGGTGGACACAGGGAGCAGCTGGCCTTAGGTAGCATGAGGACAGTTCTTCCATTGTAAAGGAGTGAAGGCAGAGCATATGAGTTCAGAGGCAGGTAGACTGAAAGATTTGGCAGTAGAAGGGTATAGAGAGAGTCAGGAATCTTTTGCAAAGTAGAACGAGCGATGAAAGAAGTCATCTCAGGATTTAAGGCATCTCCTGCTGAGCCTGGAGACTATCTCTTATCAACAACCTTTGCCAACGCTCTCCCTGTGCCAGGCCCAATGCCAGGCGGAGGGGTTCACAGATGACTCACCCAGTGTCCCTGCTGGTGAGAAGCTCACAGCCTAGGAAGAGAGACAGACCTGTAAACTGACAACTTCAATACGATGTGCTAATAATAAAGACATGTACAAAGTGTTTTGAGAACAAAGAGGGAGTGAGAAACTCTGCCTGGAGGGGTCAGAGAAGGCTCCACAGAGGTGACATTTAAATTAGGCTTCAAGGAAGGCAACAACATTATCAAGCTCGCTAGAGGAGGAAGGTTGCCAGAGGAGGAAGGTCATTCAAGGTGGAAAGAATAGCGTGTGAAAGCCACAGAGATGAGAAACAGCCTCCATGACTTCTCTCTGCTCCACCTGCCTCTTTTCTTCTTTCTGCTCCCCCGCCTCCCGTTTCCCAAGCTGTCATCTCCCAGGCTCCCTTAGTTCAAGAGAAAAATTTTCTTTTTGGGAAGTTTAATAAACTTCCGTTCAGCCTGTACTGAGTCATGACAAAGGTGTGTTTCACACTTAAACAAACGTCTCAGATGTTATTTTTTGCACTTGAAGAACGAGCTATTTTTAAAGAAATTCAAACTCTCTGGGACCCAGCAAGGACGATTTCTGTGACCTGGTTTTAAGAAGTGAGCTTTGCAAAGGAACATAGTGACCAGCGGCGGCAGAATCAGAGGACCTGGCAATTCTTTCCTTTCAATGTTCAGTGAGTCTGTGAGCAGTTTCACCTTACTAGGTTGCTCGTTTTATCTGGGCTATCTGGCCTTCTGGAAAACTCTCAGGGAGTTTGCAAAAATTAGCCAATAACAGAATGAGGGGAGATGAGGACATCACTCTCCCGGAGTTGGACTAAGATAATGATGGGAGGGATGACGACAAGAGAATAGATTTGAGAGAGGTTTAAAAGGTGGAATGAGCGAAGGGGGAAAAGCGTCTCCCTATGCTTCAGAATTGTCACTGCATGTCTATTGAGCTTGTCTCCTCTCCTCTCTGGAAGGACCATCAATTCTTTCCTTTTCTGTACATGCAGAGAACTCCCCCACTGTTTCTCTACCCCCTTGAATCTGGGCTGAGTCTGTGACTACTTTGACCAATTGAACTTAGGAAAAGTGACACTGGGCTAGTCCTAAGTATTGGTCTAAGCAGCTTGTCAACTATTGCTGTAAGAAGCTCAAGACATATGAAGAAGCTGCATGCAGGTGGTCCAGTGCGGATGTTTTAACTATATTACCTTGAAATACAGTTTATGATGGAAGGCAGGATAAATCCTTAACTTTCTTCTTTTTTAGAAAACCAGGTTTTTGGCCGGGCGCGGTGGCTCAAGCCTGTAATCCCAGCACTTTGGGAGGCCGAGACGGGCGGATCACGAGGTCAGGAGATCGAGACCATCCTGGCTAACCCGGTGAAACCCCGCCTCTACTAAAAAATACAAAAAACTAGCCGGGCGAGGTGGCGGGCGCCTGTAGTCCCAGCTACTTGGGAGGCTGAGGCAGGAGAATGGCGTAAACCCGGGAGGCGGAGCTTGCAGTGAGCTGAGATCTGGCCACTGCACTCCAGCCTGGGCGACAGAGCGAGACTCCGTCGCAAAAAAGAAAACCAGGTTTTATTAAATTTCCAAGAGAGAATTAAATGCCCTTTCCTAGGGCAATTCCTTGCTTTCTTTTTGTTTTTGTTTTTGTTTTGACACACTCTTTGCCCAGGCTAATGTGCAATGGCCTGATCTCAGCTCACTGCCACCTCCGCCTCCCAGGTTCAAGTGATTCTCCTGCCTCAGTCTCCCAAGAAGCTAGGGTTACAGGTGTCCACAACCACACCCGGCTAGTTTTCTGTATTTTTAGTAGAGACGGAATTTTGACATGTTGGCCAGGCTGGTTCTCAAACTCCTGACCTCAGGTGATCCACCTGCCTTGGCTTCCCAAAGTGCTGGGATTATAGGCTTGAGCCACCACCCCTGGCCACTTTCGCATTTCTTTAGTGATCCTCAAAGTAGAAGTAGTCTCCTTGCTCTTGCTGGTCTGAAGAGGCTTCTGTATTTCTCAGAGATGCTGAGAACATCCAGATACAAGCTGTGGTGGACTTAAAAGAAAAAAGATACAGGAAAACACTCTGTAAACTTCAGAGCACTGATTAAGTGTCCACTATTATTATTAGGATTCTTCTTCCTGATAAATGCTTAACTCTTTAATGATCAATTTTTAGATAACAAGTTGTTGCCTTAGAAACACCCAGTGGTGGCCAGGCACGGTGGCTCACGCCTGTAATCCCAGCACTTTGGGAGGCCAAGGTGGGCGGATCATGAGGTCAAGAGATTGAGACCATCCTGGCCAACACAGGGAAACCCCATCTCAACTGAAAATACAAAACATTAGCTGGGCGTGGTGGCTTGTGGCTGTAGTCCCAGCTACTAGGGAGGCTGAGGTAGGAGGATTGTTTGAACCCAGGAGGTGGAGGTCACAGTGAGCCGAAATCACGCCACTGCACTCCAGTCTGGTGACAGAGTGAGACTCTGTCTCAAACAACAACAACAAAAAAGAAACATCCCGTGGTATCTGGTCAATTATTTTGTTTCTTCTTGCCGTTAAAAAAAAATATGGAGAATCAGCATGACCTCATGGCTTTGTATATATATTCAAAGTCTTTTCATTGTTTGTTATAATTGTTCTTCCTGTCGGCCTCATTGTCCAGTCTTTGCTGGCTTAGGGACCCCTTAAGCTGGCTCTGATAGCCTTTTGGTGTGACCTCCTTGGCCTTTGAGAACTTCCATGCCTTCTTACATGACAAGACATCCCAGGCTCACCTTATACATTTCCTGTATAAGACAATGTGGAAAGCCCTGGCCCATTTTTGTGTGGAATGGCATTTAGAGATTTCACTCTGTGCCTGCTGGGGTTACATGTTGCTACTGGGTTGCTATTGCTTCTAGACCTTTAAAGTGTAAAGAGCTAGAGATATGTATTTTTTTAACCAAGGGGAAAATTACTAAGTGGTGCTGAGATTTCCAACTCAAATTTAAGAATGATAAGGTTTTGCTTAACTGCTTTGATGTCACATTTGCACCTCTTTTGTCCTGACAATCTTGGATCCTAGCAACATTAATATAATTACTAATTTATTTTTTCCCACAATAGACATACTTCAGAATAGTGTTATCAATATTATTACTAGCTGTCTTAGTCCATTTTCTATTGCTATCACTGAATACCTGAGACTGAGTAACTTATAAAGAAAATACATTTATTTCTTACAGTTCCGGAGGTTGGGAAGTCTGAGGTCAGAGAGCTGCATCTGGTGAAGTCCTTCTTGCTAGTGGGGACTCTGCAGATTTCCAAGGTGCTGAAGGGCATCATGCGGTCAGGGTACTCATGAGGGACAGCCAAACTGGCTTTTATAACAGAGCCACTTTTGTGATAATTAACTCACTTCCTCAATAACTCATTAATACATTAGTTCACTAATCTATGAATGGGTTAATCCATTTGTATTAGTCCATTTTCATGCTGCTGGTAAAGACATACCCCAGATTTGATAATTTATACAGGAAAAAAGGGTTTAATGGACTTCAGTTCCATGTGGCTGAGGAAGACTCACAATTGTGGCAGAAGGCAAGGAGGAGCAAGTCATGTCTTACATGGATGGCAGCAGTCAAAGAGAGAGAACTTGTGCAGAGAAACTCCCCCTTATAGAACCATCAGCTCTTGTGAGACTTATTCACTATCATGAGAACAGCATGGGGAAGACCTGCCCCCATGATTTAATTACCTCTCACCAGGTCGTTCCCACAACACATGGGAATTCAAGATGAGATTTGGGTGGGGACACAGCCAACCCATATCACCATTCATGAAGGCAGAGCCACCATGACCCGATCACCTCCCAAAGGTTCCACCACTCAACACTGTTGCATTGAGGACCAAGTTTCTAACACACGAACTTTTGGCAGGGCACATTTAAACCAGCGCACTAGCAATAAGACTATTGAAAGAAGTTTAAGATTTCTTTGTTGTTTTTTTCCCCTTTATCTTTAGAACATATCCCACTGAAGATGCTTGACCCAAAATACTTTGTTTAAAAGTCAACTAGAGTATTTCTTTGTTTCTGTATGGTCATGTTATCAACCTGATATAAACATATGTCAGAGTTTTGGCTTGTTTTTAATTTTAGGAATTATTTAAAAATGTATATGACTTAATGATTTAAACATTTTCATGAATCATTTACACAATTTCAAAGTCAAAGCTATCTAACAAGGTTCATTCAGAGAAGCCTCATTTACAGTCCTTTCCCCTCCACTCTGTTCTTTTTCTCCTTATAGACACTCTTTTAAAGTTTGGGTTTTTCAACTTCACCCACAGTATTGATATTTCAGGCCAGATGATTCTTTGTTGTGGAGAGCTGTCCTGTGTGTTGTAGGATGATTAGAGACATCTCTAACCCCTACCCCGAGCTGCCAGTTGTTTCAACTAAAAATATCTGGAGATTGCCAAGTGTGCTAGGGAGAGGAAGTCAAAATCACACCTTGTTGAGGATCACTGTTTTAAAGGAATCAATTTCTTGCTGACCCTTGAAAATCTGGCCTCCAATCTAAGATATCCGCATCTGTTAAACTCTATCACTTTAGGTGATCACTTTGCACAAACATCATCACTAAATTTTGGGGTGCCAGGGATTGTTTATAAGATGGTTGTCTTAGTGATTCCTACTCATATTATTATCATTTGTAGATTATAATTGAAACCAAGATACCCATTTAGAAACTTTTCTTAGCACTTGTGGACCCCTGAAAATATGTCCACCAAGAAATCCAGACACCTCAGCACTTTGCCTGGTCTGTGAAGTACTGGGGCTGGATGATTTCTTAGGACTTTCCTGCTGCCTTAAGCCCTTCTTGTTCTAGAAGTCTAGGACCTTGCTGTTCAAACTGGAATGGGCAGCACAGTAATTGAGAACACTGAGCTGAATCCCACGTCTTCCACTTATTGGCTCAGTGATGTAGTGCAAATTACTTACCTTCTTGGAGTCTTAGTCTCCTCATCTATAAATTAAGATAAAAATTGTACCAACTTCACAGACTGTTGCAAGGTTTAAAGACATAATGCATGTTAAGTGCTTAATATATTGCCTGGCACATAATAAGTGCTTAATAAATGTTGGCTGTTAGTATAATTACCACCAGAGCTAGGTGGTGGTATGCCAGGAATTACTCAGAGCCACAGCATAAACAAGAAATATCTTCCTGGAGTGTGAATTTCTACTTGAAGAGTTGGAAAAACAGGCTTTGAAATTTTCTCCTAAAGAGTGGTAATTAAAAACATTATTTTCATGTTAAAACAAACACGGGAATAAAACATAAAATTTGCATGAATTTTAAAGATAAAATGTGAGACTTCAAAGAATGTTTTTTTTGTTTTGTTTTGTTTTGTTTTTGAGACAAAGATTCACTCTGTTGCCCAGGCTGGAGTACAGTGGCACAAGCTTGGCTCACTGCAACCTCTGCCTCCTGGGTTCAAGCAATTCTTCTGGCCTCAGCCTCCCAAGTAGCTGGGATTACAGGTGCCCGCCACTATGCCCAGCTAATTTTTGTATTTTTAGTAGAGACAGCGTTTCGCCATGTTGGCCAGGCTGGTCTCGAACTCCTGGACTCAAGTGATCTGCTTGCCTCAGCCTCCCAAAGTGCTGGGATTACAGGCATGAGCCACCCTGCCTGGCCAGACTTCAAAGAAATTTTATGCTTGAGGTTGGTGAATCTGGGCCTCATTTCCAGACCTCCAAGGGGGCTGACTCAGTCTTCCAAGCCAGGCGAGAGTACTTTGGTGGGAAAGTTTAAGCCGTAGTTCTGGGCTTTTTTGCATCTTGGGCCAATATAATTATCAAGGATATTAGAAGAGATTCTATAGGAAGCAGGGGCTTCTGAGTCTATGCTCTGTTCTTGTAGATTTCTCCTCTTCCAAATTGCTTTGGGGTTTGTTACTCAAGGAAGGGGAATGGGAAATTTTGCTGGGTATTCATTCAACAAATATTTAATAAGTGACTACTACATGCCCAGCACTATTCTAAGGGATACAAAAAGAACAAATAAAAAAAATTCTACCCACATAGATCCTATAGTATCAGTAGCTATAATAGTCTCAATAAGGAAATTGAAAATGAGGAACAGTAGGAGAACTGGTTTTGGAATTTAGGAGAAACATTAGGTAATCATGGACAGTTGAGTAGCATGTGACATCCAAGCGGATCCTGAGTAGGCTGTTGAATGAGATTCTAAAGCCATGGTTTTCATTGGGAGCTTTTAGACATTTGTGGTGGAGTTGGGTAATCATAATGGTATTGATTGAGGGGGAAGAAGCCTGAGATGCTAGATGTCATATGATGCTTGGATAGCATTGCATGATTTTTTTTTTTTTTTTTTTTTTTTTGAGATGGAGTCCGTCACCTAGGCTGGAGTGCAGTGGCATGATCTCGGCTCACTGCAACCTCCGCCTCCCAGGTTCAAGCGATTTTCCTGTCTCAGCCTCCCAAGTAGCTGGGATTACAGGCACCCACCAGCGTGCCCAGCTAACTTTTGTATTTTTAGTAGAGATGGGGTTTCACCATGTTGGCCAATGTGGTCTCAAACTCTTGACCTCAAGTGATCCACTCGCCTCAGCCTCCCAAAGTGCTGGGATTACAAGCACGAGCCACCATGCCTGGCCTCATATCACATGAATGTCCCACTGGACACTTACATGGGTGAAAGTCCCAGATATAATTATGTGAGCTTAACAACTAACTTCCATTTTTAATATAAACACAAAGTACATTCTAGTATGATTTTAATACTCTAGGGAGGCAAATACTATGCAAAGTGAATGAAGATTATATCTTGTTTTGCTTAGACCCTACCAAGAGTTATTCACCATTTCAGAACATCGTATCAGCAACAACAATTCTGCTATGGCATTTGAGGCTCTGATTGGCATCTGTACCTGCTGAAATTGGGTCTGTGCTTCCCGAATGGTAAGGTGCAGGTGAATCACCTGGAGATCTTGTTTCTTTCTTTTTCTTTTTAAACAATGGAAGAGACTGTTTGGATAATAATTGAAATAATCCAGTAGAGAGGGAGAGGTTGGCCATACCAGAGAGGAACAAACTAGGAAATGTATTTCCTTAGAGGGCAACAAAGGAGGGCATCCAGGCACTGGGGAAGGGATCTGGCCTTTGTTGAGAGGAGCTAGTTTTGGTAAAAGGAGGGAAGGAGGACAGAATGACTGGAGATGAATGTTGATTTAGAAATGATGGCAAGAAGTTGAGGAATGTCACATCCCCCATGACCCTACCCCTCACCCACAGCACAACCAGCCAGCTTTTTGTCTTCAGTTTCTTTCTATAGAACTGGCATACAGTTGGGGAAGGGGTGGGAAATAAAGAGTAGAGGCCAGACCAACCTTTCTACCTCCCAGGGCAGGTAGAGATATTCTTCTTGTGACTACTGCTGTATAATTATTGTTCCTCTAGGTAAGTGCTGACCAATAGGCCTTCCTGCAATGATGAAAATGTTTTATATCAGTGCGTCCAGCATGGTAGCCACTAGCCACATGTGGCTATAGAGCACATACAATGGGTCTCGTGCAGCTGAATTTCAAATTGTATTGAAATTTTGATTAAATTTAAATAGCCACATTTGGTTAGTGTCTGTTGGGAGGATAGCACAGTTCTAGATGTTTACTGCCTCTGTTTCAGTGTGGTTTTTTGTGTTTTCTTTTGTTTGCAATGGAGTTTCACTCTTGTTGCCCAGGCTGGAGTGCAACGGTGCGATCTCAGCTCACTGCAACCTCTGCCTGCCGGGTTCAAATGATTCTCCTGCCTCAGCCTCCCAAGTAGGTGGGATTGCAGGCGCCTGCCACCACGCCCGGCTAATTTTTTTATTTTTAGTAGAGACGGGGTTTCACCATTTTGGCCAGGCTGGTTTCAAACTCCCAACCTCAGGTGATCCACCTGCCTCGGCCTCCCAAAGTGCTAGGATTACAGGTGTGAGCCACCGCGCCCGGCCTTCAGTGTGGTTCTTTAAAGGTGAGCACCTTCTATAGAGGGCAGTGTGGCTTGGGACCAACAGCCTGGGACTGGGAGTTAGACCAGAGCCCACCTTCAGCTGGGGCAGTGTAGCTGTTTGCTTGCTTTTGTATTCCTAGGAACTAGCATGTCATAGGTTTTCAGTAAATGTTTGAGCAATAAATGGATAAAACAGGAGATGCTGGTACTTGAACTTAGGTGTGATTTCAAAGTGCACTGAGCTCAAGAGCTTTACAACATCTATTACCTTTCTCTGTTTATAATTGTGAAAATACTGGAAAGGACCCAAATACCCAACATAGGTACTTGGTTTAATTAAATGTTTCTTAAAATACAACATTATGCAGAAGAATATTTAGTTACACAAAAGGAAGTGTATTCATTATATATTAAGTGAAAACAATCAAAACAGAAGGCATACAATTATCTCACTTTGTAAAAGAGATATATTTATATGCATAAAAAAGGTTGGAACAATATACATAGGAAAAGGTTGAGTTATTATTACTGGGTGGGATTAGGAGGTAACAGTTTTATTCCTTTTTTCTTTTCGCTTTCTATTTCTTTTTCTTTTTCTTTTTTTTTTGAGACAGAGTTTTCCTCTTGTCATCCAGGCTGGAGTGCAATGGCATGATCTTGGCTCACTTCAACTCTGCCTCCTGGGTTCAAGCAACTCTCTTGCCTCAGTCTTCCGAGTATCTGGGATTACAGGTGCCTGCCACCATGCCCAGCTAGTTTTTTGTATTTTTAGTAGAGATGGGGTTTCACCATGTTGGCCAACCTAGTCTTGAACTCCTGACCTCAAGTGATCCACGTGCCCCAGCCTCCCAAAGTGCTGGGATTACAGGCATGAGCTACAGTACCTGGCTTTTATTCTTCTTTTTCTAAAAGGTCTATTTGATTTTTCTTCTCTCTTTCTTTCTTTTTTTTTTTTTTTTTCTTTCAAGAGGTTCTGTCACCCAGGCTGGTGTGCAGTGGTGTAATCTTGGCTCCCTGCAACCTCTGTCTCTCAGGTTCAAGTGATTCTCCCACCTCAGCCTCCCAAGTAGTTGGAACTACAGGCATGTGCCACCACACCTGGCTAATTTGTGTATGTTTTGGTAGAGACAAGGTTTCACCATGTTGGCCAGACTGGTTTTGAATTTCTGGCCTCAAGAGATCCATCTGTCTCGGCATCCAAAATTGCTGGGATTACAGGTGTAAGCCACTATGCCAGGCTGAAAAAGCCTATTTTATTTTTTTGTTTGTTTATTTGAGTCTTGCTGTGTCACCCAGGCTGGAGTGCAGTGGCACGATCTCAGCTGACTGCAACCTCCGCCTCCCGGGTTCAAGTGATTCTCCTGTCTCAGCCTCCTGAGTAGCTAGGACTATAGGCACGTGCCACTGCACCCGACTAATTTTTGTATTTTTAGTAGAGACATGGTTTCACCATGTTAGCCAGACTGGTCCCTAACTCCTGACCTCAGGCGATCCGCTCACCTCCACCTCCCAAAGTGCTGGGATTACAGGCATGAGCCCCTGGCACCTGACCAGTCTATTTGATTTTTTTACACGAATGTATCAGGCCCTGTGCAGAGGCTCACACCTGTAGTTGCAGCCTTTGGGAGGCTGAGGAGAGAGGATCCCTTGAGCCCAGAGTTTGAGACCAGCCTGGGCAACATGATGAAACCCAGTCTCTACTAAAAAAATACAAAAAGTTGGCCTGGCGCGGTGGCTCACGCCTGTAATCCCAGCACTTTGGGAGGCTAAGGCAGGCAGATCACGAGGTCAGGAGATTGAGACCAACCTGGCTAACATGGTGAAACCCTGTCTCCACCAAAAATACAAAAAAATTAGCTAGGCGTGGTGGTGGGCGCCTGTAGTCCCAGCTACTCGGGAGGCTGAGGCAGGAGAATGGCGTGAACCCGGGAGATGGAACTTGCAGTGAGCCGAGATTGCGCCACTGTACTCCAGCCTGGGCGACAGAGCGAGACTCCATCTCAAAAAAAAAAAAAAAATACAAAAAGTTAACCTGGCACAATGGCACGCCTGTAGTCCCAGCTACTCAGGAGGCTTGAACCTGGGAGATGGAGGTTTCAGTGAGCCGAGATTGTGCCACTGCACTTCAGCCTGGGTGACAGAACAAAACTCTGTCTAAAAAAAAAAAAAAAAAAGAAGTATCAAATACACCAGAAAAAGCAAAAAAATAGAGACAGAAAGTAGACTGGTGTTTGCTTGTGGCTAGGGGTGGAAATGGGGATTAACACTTAATGAGCATGAGGGGACTTATGGGGGATCCATAAGGTATGCTAAATGTTCTAAAACTGACTTATGTTAATGTTGCACCACTCAGTAAAGTTACTGAAAATCATTGGATTGTACATTTTTGAAATGCATAATTTTATGTGTAAACTATCCCTCAAATACATTGTTAAAAATCTATGTGTAATTACATGCCTGTAATCACAGCACTTTGGGAGGCCAAGGCAGGAGAATCACTCGAGGCCAGGAGTTCAAGACCAGCCTGGCCCATCTCTACTAAAAATACAAAAAAATAGGCCGGGCGCGGTGGCTCAAGCCTGTAATCCCAGCACTTTGGGAGGCCGAGGCGGGCGGATCACAAGGTCAGGAGATCGAGACCACAGTGAAACCCCGTCTCTACTAAAAATACAAAAAATTAGCCGGGCGCGGTGGCGGGCGCCTGTAGTCCCAGCTACTCAGGAGGCTGAGGCAGGAGAATGGCGTGAACCCAGGAGGCGGAGCTTGCAGTGAGCCGAGATCGCGCCACTGCACTCCAGCCTGGGCAACAGCGTGAGACTCCGTCTCAAAAAAAAAAAAAAAAAAAAAAAAAAAAAAAAAAAAAAAAAAAAAAAAAAAATTAGATGGGTGTGGAGGCACACGCCTGTAGTCCCAGCTACTTGGGAGGCTGAGGCAGGAGAATCGCTTGAATCCAGGAGACTGAGGTTGCATTGTGTCACTGCACTCCAGACTGGGTGACAGAGTGAGACTCTGTCTCAAAACAAAACAGGCTGGGCACGGTGGCTCACGTTTGTAATCCCAACGCTTTGGGAGGCTGAGGCGGGTAGATCATTTGAGGTCAGGAGTTCAAGACTAGCCAGACCAACATTCTGAAACCTCGTCTCTACTAAAATACAAAAGTTAGCCAGGCGTGGTGGCAGGCGCCTGTAATCTCAGCTACTCAGGAAGCTGAGGCAAGAGAATCACTTGAACCCAGGAGGCAGAGGTTAACAGTGAGCCAAGATTGCGTCACTGCACTCCAGCCTGGGTGACAGAGCAAGACTCCCTGTCAAAAACAAAACAAAACAAAAATCTGCATATATATCCTTAAAAAATTAAAACAATGCAGAAATTTTGAAGTCCTCTATCCCCACACCCAATTCTATCTTCCCGCATAACCAATAGTGGTTGGTGTTTAATCCTTTCTGACGTTTTTCTACGGAGAATCCAACATACACATTACAGATAAATAATTTTCTGCAACTTTATTTTTTCTTTGGACACGTAATGTGGGACATGAAAAATTAACAGTAGCTACTCTGGAGTTGGGATTGAGGTAGTGGGAGTGGAGTCAACGGCAGGAAGGGAGAGGTGCATTAACTTTTTTTTTTTTTTTTTTGAGACTGAGTTTCGCTCTTGTTGCCCAGGCTAGAGTGCAATCATGTGATCTCGGTTCATTGCAACCTCCGCCCCTCCGGGTTCAAGCAATTCTCCTGCCTCAGCCTCCCGTGTAGCTAGGATTACAGGCACACTCCAACACGTCTGGCTAATTTTTGTATTTTTAGTAGAGATGGGGTTTCGCCCCATTGGCCAAGCTGGTCTTGAACTCCTGACCTCAGGTAATCCACATGCCTCGGCCTCCCAAAGTGCTAGGATTACAAGCGTGAGCCACCGTGTCTGGCCTAACTTTTTACTTTCTTTGCTTTTATATCCTTTGCATGCTTTTGTCATCAGTGTTTGGAGTTACAAACCCAATAAACATATTGAAACAAGAAATACTATTGAATCCTTAATGCCATGCTATTCTTCAATTTTAAAAAAATTAAAAATTTAACCAAGTGCTGGACACCATGCTGAGTACCTCAGATATACTATTGCACTGAATCCTAACAACCCTACAATATGCAATCCTATTAGTCTCACTTGACAGGTGAGTAAACTTAGACCTGGAGAGATTGATTTTCCAAGATCACACAGCCAGTGTGCAGTGAACCTGGATCTTTACAGTGCGGCACCTCTTCTCCCTCTGATACTTATGGACATCCTACAAAACCCAGCTTTAATGATTTCATCTCATGTGCACGTGTAGTCTTCCCGAACACACTTAGGCACGAAGATGACCCTGTCCTCAAGGGACTGAGAGACCAGGGAGGAGACAGCCAGCTAAACAATTACAATCTAGTGCCATGAGAATACATATAGCTTAACAGGACTCTGTTCAAGCCGAGGGAGCTTAGACCACATGTCTGAGGCAGCCAAGGATCTCCAGAGAATATACTTTGAGCTGATTGATAAGGATACCCAGGATTTTTTCAGGAGGGTCAAGGAAGGTGTGAGTGGTCAGAGGTGGGGAGAGGGTTTAGAAAGGGATTTGAGGCCTGGCATCTGTCTCAGGAGACTCAGGGCTCCTATACACCTGGGCATACTCTGGAAACAACAGTTTTGTAGTTCTGTGTGGCTGGAGGGTCAAATTGGCCTGAAGGAGGGGCAAAGGGAAGGACGTGCACCTTGAAGCTTAAGGCCAGATCACCAAGGCCTTTTCAGTTGAAACTGGGTTTTTACACTTTATTCTGTGAACGAAACAGAGCTGTTTGAATATTTGAGCCTGGTGTGTTAGAAAGATGAAAAGGGGCCCCAAGGGGGCTGTTGTGGGAGGTCCCTCCTCAATCCCTGGGCTCTTCAAGAACCTCTTGTCTTGGCGGTCAGGTCGTTTCTGCCCCAAGCTGGGAATTGCCTTAGGGCAAGGACATTGTCTCATTTGCCAGTGCATCCCCGCACCCTGCACAGCGCCCGGTATACACAAGGTACTCAGTAGGGACTGAACCCGCCAGCAGAATGCTGGGCACCAAGAACGTGAGGCCAGGGACTGTAGGCTAGAAAGCGAACCTTTATTTCTTCCCCAGCGCCGCCCCTGGCACAGAGCTGGTAGGTGTTCAGTCAAAATCTGACCCAACCATAAGGAGGTCAGAGAGGTCCTGGGCCCAAACTCAATCCCAGGGAGGTTCATTATAGGCGGGTGAAGGAGAGGTGATTGTAGCAGCTTCTGTTCAGTGACTGCTGTGTGCCAGGAGAATTCATACCTATTGTCTTATGCTATCTCCCCAACAGCTCCTAAATTGGAATTATTGTACCAGCTTTCCTGATGAGGAAACTGAGGCTCAGAGCGGTTCTGTAACTTGGCCAAGGTCACACAGCCAGCAAGTAGGTGGGCGGAGGCACAAGTCAAAGCCTACTGGCCTGCCCCTCCACCTCGGGAGGCAGAGCGACGCCTACTCCGTTTGTGTGGCTGCTGGGGTTGGGGGGCACCCCTAGGGTGCGGGGTCCGGGGAGGGCGGCTCGCCGCCGCGGCTCGGCGCAGCTCCCAGGTTCGGAAGTTACGAAGTTTCCGTGCATTTCGCTAGCCTCCCAGCGCAGCTCGACTCCGCTCCGCCGCAGTTACGCCGCTAGCGCAGCGAGACTCAGGTGCTGCAGCGGGCGGGGGCCTGGGGCCGAGAGGAAGGCGGGGACGCAGTTTACGTAACCGTCCGCTCGCAGGTGCATGCGGCCGCCGGCCGCGACTGCTCCCTGCGCGCTCCCAGGTGCGCAGTTGGCGCAGGCCGCGGCGCAGCACAGTGGCGGCGGGCGCTGGCCGGCGCTCTCAGGTGCGGCAGGGCGCGCGTGGAGGGGGCGCGCGGCGAACGAGGGGGCGGGCTTTCCGTTCCCCAGCAGCCGCGGGGCCCGCCCCCTGGCCTGGCCAATGGGCGCGCTCGGCGGTGTCACGTGCTCACCGCCGCCGCTGCCGCCGCCGAAGCGGAGACCGGAGCCGCGAGCGCCACCAGGGCAGCAGCCGCCGCAGCCGCCGCCGCTGGGCAGAGGAGCCGGAGACTCGAGCGGGCGAGGTGGCGGCGGCGGCGGAGCGGGAGCGGGTACCGGGCGCGGGCAGAGCGCGGCGGCGCGGGTAGGCTCCGGCGGCGGGGCGGGCGCCTGCGCGACGGGCCGTCCCGGGCGGGCGGCGGTTAAGGCGGCGGTTGAGGCGGTTGGCGGAGCCGGCCCGGGCCCCGCATTGTTTGTTGTGCGTCCTTAGCAGCGGCGGCGGCGGTGGCGGCCGAGGAGGAGAGCAGGGAGCAATCCCAGCCCCGCGGCTCCGGCATTGTGGCCGCCGCCGCCGCCGCCGCTGCGGTGCCCCGGCCGCTTCGGGCAAGGGCAGCGGGCAGCCTTCCTCACCTTCGCGGGGACGGGGTCCCGGCCGAGCAGGGGAGGGCGTGGGCAGGGTGGGGGGACGCGGTGTCGGGAGGTCTTCCGGGACGGAGGGCGAGGGGCTCGGGGCAGGTGTTGGAGGACATTAGGGGCAGGAGCTGGGGAGAGGCTTCGGGGGGCAGGCGGAGGGTGTGGGCAGATTTGGGGATAAATAGGGGTGCAGAGGGATCCGGCCCAGTGGAGGAGGAGAGCCTTCAGGCAGGTTTGGGGGGCCCCCTGGGCCAGGCGAGTGCGAGATGGAGGACGTTCTGGCCGGTGGGGGGGGCACTATATTGTGGGGTTCAAGAGGGAGTCAGGGGGCCTTTGGGGAGGGCTGGGACGAGTGGGGTGGGAATGGAGGGAGAAGACTGGGGACTCGAGCAGAACTGGAAGGAGCACTGCGTGCCAGGAGCAGGGAGTGGGGCGGGTATTAGGAAGGCCACTGGGACGCTCGTGAAGGGGAACGATGGAGGAGGGGGTCGGGGCAGGGGGAAGTGAGGGCAGGCAGGGAGCGCCTGAAAGGGAGGGAGGAAAGCAGGGTGCCTAGGCGTCTGGGGTGGTAGGGAAATGAAGGGTAGGCCCAGGGGCTCCAGGAGACCTGCGAGGGGTGTGAGGTAGTGTGTGGCCAGGATTATAGGGGTGACTGCAGGGAGGCGGAAGGGGGTTGACATGTGAGGATAAAAAGGCAGGTATCTGGTGCTCAGGGAAGAGGAGTATGGGGTGGAAGGGGGAAGTTGATTGGGGCAGAGACTTGAGTTTGAGGGCTTGCAGAGAGAGGTGGGGACAGTAGGAGAAGGGTGATGGGGATGGAGAGCAGGAGGTGTGTGGGGGCATTTAAAGGATTGCGGGAGAAGTGCGTGAAATGGAGGGTGTTTATGCAGGAAGTATGGAAGAAGGTGGGAGCAGCAAGAGAGGGAACTTTGAGGTAGGACGGAGGGTGAGGGGTTCTTGGCAAGTGTTGGAGGACATTAGGGGCAGGAGTTGGGGGAGAGGGACAGGTGTGTGGGGTGGCATGGAGTGTGTGAGGTGGAGGGCAAAAGCGGGTGGGGAAAGGAAGTGTTCTTGGAGTGGCAGGTAAAGTGTGGGAGCAAATGGAATGAAAGATTTCTGAGGCAGGAAGTGTGGAGAGGCTGGGGAGGAGGGAGGTGGAGGAGAGTGTGTGAGAAGGAAATCAGTAGAGGGGGACAATGGGACACACTGGAGGGGAAGGTGGACAGGTCTGGAGTACAGTAGGTGGAGGGAGGGAAGCACAGGTTTGGGCCACTGAGTTTTGTGCTGTAGGGAGAAGGGAGGTAGGGAGAAGGAAGGTGGACAGACTATTTTGGGGTAGAGAATGTAGAAGAATGCTTAATACCTATAGTGGAGTAAGAGAAGGGCAAGGTAGAGGTGTATGTGGACATGTCTGTAACTAGAAAGGCATAGGTGATGGATTGGAGTGGTGGTGGTGGAAGTAGGATGCCCAGGTTTAGGGCAGGAAATGACTTTAAGTTGGAGAGAGCTAGGAACACAGGTTGCTTGAAAGAGTATGGAAGATCCAAGGAGTGGGAGTATGGGGAGAGATTCGAACACTTTGAGTTTCGAGAGATGAAAGGGGCCAAGATTTTTAGGTCATTGGAAGTATAAGGAAGGGCAGGCAGAGTGTAGAAGTTGGAAAAATAACTAAATGGAGAGGCTTAAATTCCATACTAAGAGAAACTGGAGATTGAGGGGTGCGGGGACCTGAATTCTGGAATGATATTAATGGAAAATGGAGGACATTAAACCCAGTGTCATATCTGAAAGTTCATACTCCTAGGGTCAGAGAGATCATTGAGCCCGCTTTTAATTCCAGAACCCGGTAAATGACGAAGGGGTAAGGGAGAGCTGAGTGCACATCCCCAAATTTGAAAGAGGTGTGTAGTGGGTATCATCCTAGCATATTGGTTTGATGAGTGGACAGAAGAGCCACACAGGGTCATGAGGAGTGCACCAAGAGTGAATGGAAATGGGATTGCAGCAGGTGCAGGGCAGATGTCTTTGTGAAACTGCAAGAGACCAGGCCCAGTAGCCAGTTGCATTTAAGGGCTATGTATAAGAGAGGGAGAAAGGGATACCTTGGTGCAATGTCTCAGATATCCTGGGGCTTTCTGGGTAATGGGTCAGTATTCAGGCATGGGGTGATGTAATATCTGAGTCCCATGCTGTAGGCAGACAGAAGTAATGTACACCTGGCTCCTGAAAGTGGCAGAATTGGAGCTTTCTGACTCTTTCAAGATGTGAGTAACTGATCTGGATTGTTGACTTGTCCTCCCAAATAGTTCAGGTAAAATTTAGTTGGAGGCTTTTGGATTCTCTGGTATTTTGATTTGAGTTGGGAAGTGTAATGTTAGCTTTATTGAGGAAAGACACTTATGGGGTTGGGCGGACATATGGCCTTCATCTTGCCAAACACATGGGAAGTAACCTTTAGGGGTTTGAACACAGACACTTATTTCAGTGCAAGTCTCATTCACTGTTCTGTGGCTTGTGTTAGATTCTTAGGGATTTGAAAGGATTAAGCAAACTACTTTGAGACTGCTTCAGTAAGCAAGGTTTCCTAGAATCTTGGAAAACGACTTCCCTTTTGACAGTTGAAAATTAAGTCTTGTCAGATTTTGCTAAAAAATAAATTTCGTCATGTTGCAGAAATAACTTCAATTATCACTCTGTGGGCTTCACATAATGTGTAGTGTGGTACCTAGTATGATTTCAAATAAAAGGTCGCTTTGGTAGCTTGGGAGCTTTCTGGGTTGATTAGTTTTCTTCTTTTGTCGATTTAGGAAGTATCTTAATGCAGCCATTGTATGTTTGAATAATAAGTTTGAGTGGAAGTGGGAATCTTGCCTAAACATAATGAGGGCGGAGCAGAACACCAAATTTTAAGTAATCGGAATCTGCTAATAAAAATATTAAAAAATAAACTGGAAGCAAATGATTTGTAAAATCCAAATTTGAAGTGTGTCATGGCAGCAAAAGAATGCTCTGAAGGCGTTGCTGTGAGATTTTATTTTTGGAGGGAAAGATTTTAAAGGTGTAATATCCCTTCGATTGAAACTCTTTGAGTATTTTGAGATTTGATGTATGTATACAGTATAATTATAGGGAGCGTGTCTGACCTCATTTGCTTTTTGGCAGAGAATTTGAGCAGTAGGATATAAGATGAATAGAATGAGCTTTGAAAATTCTCTCCAACATAGCCATTGTTTCCTCCTTGTATTTTTTAAGTCCGTTGTGTTCCTTTTATTGACTTGAGGTGCGCACTACTTTCTTGCTCAGAATACTCAATTCTGGCATAGTGTTCTGATTATATGTATTGTTCTGTGAAGTTCTATGAATTGGTACAATTTGTAGGCACTTTAGATATCCTAAGTTTATGAACCAAGGAAAGCAGGTTATTTAGGCTTTGTAGGCTGAATAGTTGGGTTCTGGTTTTATTTTCACTGGTGACTTGCTGGACAAGATATTTAATCCCTTCCTGCTGGTTTATTCTCCAGAAACCTGACTCTATCCATCTCCTATGAGAATCAAGGTGGTTTATGTAAAACAAGTTTAAGTCTTTCGGGAAGACTAGAACTATGCAAATATGGGGATAGATGTTATTTAGTTCCTTTTTTCTCCCTTGTGGTTTTTAGACTGGTCAAATATTAGTACTTCATAATTTGCCATTAGGTAGATTAATTTGTGTGAAAGTTGAATAGAGATGAAATTTATGTGACTATCAGAGATGTCTGCAAATTGAAGTTTATTCATTCTTTGCTGTCTGCTTACCTTTCCAATTTCTCAGCTGAGTATTAGTGCTGGTTTGAATTCTTCAGCCTGAGCAAAAGCTTGTGAGAGACATTGGATTCCAGCTATAGCTCAAGATTGTTTCTAAGCAGGAATTTCCAGAGACAGAGTACTTCTTTGGCTCAGTGAATTCAAGTCTTTTTTTTTGCTTTTTTTTTTGAGATGGAGTCTCGCTCTGTTGCCAGGATGGAGTGCAGTGGCACAATCTCGGCTCACTGCAAGCTCCACCTCCCGGGTTCAAGTGATTCTCCTGCCCCAGCCTCCCAAGTAGCTGGGACTACAGGCGCCTGCCACCACGCCTGGCTAATTTTTTGTATTTTTAGTAGAGCCGGGGTTTCACCATGTAGGCCAGGATGGTCTCGATCTCCTGACCTCGTGATCTGCCTGCCTCGGCATCCCAAAGTGCTGGGATTACAGGCGTGAGCCATCGCACCCGGCCGAATTCAATTCTTATATTAGAAATAGTAAACATGATACATTTTCCTATGTATTTTGCAGAAAATTGATTACTGACTGAGTGACTGGAATAGAAAAAATAGAGCTATCCCTTCTGCTAGTGACATCAAGCTTCCTTCTTCTGATTTACTGAATACTCCTTCCTTTTTCAAGTTTTAGTTATCAAATAATTACCTATCACTTGGTATTTCCATATGCGTTGACAGGTTTTGCTCTATCTGAGGGGGAATGATTTTTAAATGCTTTCTTAATGTTGTGTTTGGTTTACAAGTTGTAAAGAGCCTTCCAGGTGCTGGTCATGATTGACACAGCAAAAATGTAAATAGCAAATTGCTTTTTTTTTTTTTTAAGAGACAGAGTCTTGCTTTGTGGCCCAGGCTAGAGTGCAGTGGTGTGATCATAGCTTATTGTAACTTTGAACTCCAGAGCTCAAGTGATCCTCTCGCCTTAGAATCTCAAGTAGCTGGGACTACAGGCATGTGCCACCACATCTGGCTATTTTTTTACTTTTAGTAGAGACCAGGTCTCAAGGGCTTGTTGTGTTGCCCAGGCTGATCTTGGACTCCTGGGCTCAAGCGATCCTCCTGCCTCAGCATAGGTTGCTTTATTACGCATTAATTTGCCGTGAGCTTGGTAATGCCCAGCTCCGATAGTGATCTATCTTTGCTATGTGATCTACTCTAATAGTTTACTCTCTTAGGTAACATGCTTGGACGCTGTTACCCATTTTACTGCTTTTCTGTTTTCATTTGTTTTGCATAGGTCCTTTTATGGGAAGATTGGTTGTTTTTCAAAATTCGTTTAGCTACAGAAACTATTTCTGACTAGTAATTCTAAGAGGCTAGTGGATCAAGTCTAATTTTAGAAAACTTTATTGAGAGATGTAAGTTTAATGTATATATCAGTTAAAATAGAAATAAAGTAAATAAGGCCAGATTAATGGTGATATAGATAATTAGGTGATTTGAGCCCGAAAGTTGTGTTAATCTTTAATATAGCTTTTAGTTCTTGCATTGAATAGTGAGGTGACCAAATGACCTGGTTTGTAACTTTCATGTCTAATTTGAATTATTTCTTGTCTTAAGTGTCCGTTAAGTGCATCCTATTTGAGAAGTATAGTGCCTGCCTCACACATGTGCATGTGGCTGAATGAAGCAGTCCTAAATTTTATTTGGTATTCAAATTCTCTTAACTTCTGACATAACTAGCACTGTGTAAAACATCTGCTTTCTTTAGTTAACTTTAGCATAACTTGAAAGGGTACAGTTGATTACATCAATAATAAAATCACAGCCTTGCATTGTGTGACTTCATGGTTCATTTCCACTTGAAAAGTGAGAATTCTGCAGCAGGTTGTGTAATAAATTCTGAGGCATTTCTGGGTCATGGGTAAGATGTAGTTTCTTACTGCACCTGCAGAATTTCCTGTTCTTTGCAGTTTTCCAGGTGCCAGGATTTTTCACAATATCCTATTGGGCTGATCAGCATTTTGTTTATGATTTTAATTTAACCAATGTAGTGCTGTTGACATATAGTGACTAGTAATTGTCCTAAAGGGCTCTGTCTAGATTTTTTTCTTACCATGCTTGTTTCAGTATGCCATTATTAAGCCTGTTTTGCCAGTTAATTCAGCAAGCATAAATTGACATTTAGGCTCAACGGCGTGTTTTGTGCCAGACCTAAGATTTCTTAGTATGCCTCGATAATACTGGTTTGAGTAAAAAATAGATTCTTCTCTAGATATATTGGCCCTTAATGTGAAAATGGAGTTTATAACTGGTTACTTATGTTTAGTCAGCCTAAATGGAAATCAGTACAGTTTAAGACAGCTAGGCAGTGACCTAACAAATAAGCGGTTGGTTTGCAAAAGTTAAGATGGAGGCAGTTCATTTTTAAGATGTTTATAGTTCAGGTAAATCCGAAACTCATTAACATTGCATGTAATCATTGGCTTCTGTACAGCTTAGGCAACCTAAATTTTAACCTAATGAAGTTTTGGATACTGGATAACTCTTGAGTTAAATAACTCTAACTCACAAAGCTAGTGAACTAGAGGGGAAAAGTGTTGCAGTTTTGATGGTTAAAAGCTGGAGAGAATAAAATCTCAAGCCTTTAGTGTGAATATTTTCAGTTGTTTTTGAAGTAAGCTGTGAATGAGCTTATAATGCCAAGGTTAGCATAGAAGGACAGATATCAAACATTGTGATGAGGCTTTTAAAAACACGGTATCTTAAAAATAAGTACTAATTGCGATTTTTTTTGATCTGCCAGTTTCGTGGTAAATGTTGTAGAACTATACAAAATTGACTTTTGAAGTTGGTCAGCCTTATCATTTCTTTATTTCTAGAGCTCAGAGTTGTATACCTGAACTTTGGTCCCTGTGATGGCTGTATAGTGTAGGTGAACAGTAGAATATTACATTTAGGGAAATGGAGGCACAAGGAGTTCACTTTAGAGCAGAGATTGGCAGACTATCAGATCACTCACAAGTTGCATATCAAATTCATGTTAGTTTCTGAATTTGGCAAGGAAGATTGATGGCTGAGCAAATTTGAAATCTGCCTCTTTTAATCAAGCTGTTGAGTACAAGTCTTTTCATGGACTGAATGGGATAGTGCTTCGTCCTCCTAGGAAGCTCAGAGTCCCAGGATTATGGGGTAGTAATGAATCTGAGAAAAAGTACTGGCACTGGGTGGAGTATGGGGATGCCCACGGTGCCTGGTGTGCAACCTTAATTGCTATATTAGCAGAATGTTTTTGGTACTAAAAGACTTAGCTGTGAGATCTAATCCTATTTACTAGTTGTAGATCTCTCTCCTTAAGTCTGAAATAGGAATAATACTCCTAACTTAGGGTTGTATTGAAGATTAAATTTCCATATAGCCATCAATCAGCTTCACCAATTATCAACATTTTGCTGCTCAGCCCTCACTCACAATTGCATTTTACTATTTTTTTTTGGCTAGAGAATTTATAGCAAATCTTAGACATCATATACTTTGATCCATAAACACTTCAGTATGTATTTCTGACTGATAAGAACCAAAAAAACCACATAACCACAACATTATTTTAACTCCCTAAATTAACAGTAATTCCTTATCTTCTACTCAGAAGGACGTGGATTTAAAACATAGCTCTTAGAAACCACTTACCAGCTTTGTGAGTTAAGCATATTATTTACTCTCTCAGAGCTTCTGGTTCCTTATCTGTAACATAAAGATAATACCTCATGAAGTTATTTTGTGCTTAAATGAAATAACATATAAAATGTTGAACACAGAGGTTCTTGGCAAGTGGTCCAGCCTCTCATCTGAGCCTCCTGTGACATGTGAATTAGAATTATGGACTGCTCTCCTCCCTTCTTTAGTATCACAAAGAGTAACAGTACTCTGGAATTATTGCCCACGAGCCTAGTGAAATTTCTCTTCATTGGGCTATTTGACTCTTCTAGTGAAATTCTATTAACAGCTGAAATGATGTCTCTGTCTCTTCTGCAACATCATTATTCCCGTCTACTGGCTCATTCCAGTTGGCACACACATACTATGTTTCATCTGTTTTTTTAAACAACCATTTCTTGACCACATGCCTTTTTTAGCTGCTACCCAATTTCTCTGCTCCCCTTTACAGCAAAACTTTTTTAAAGAGTTGTTTCTTCTATTCATCTTTAGTTCGCGTGTTCTCTCCTGAAACCACTCTAGTGAATTTTTTAACCCCACCACTCTACTGAAACTGTAACTGTCAAAACTATGAAGTTTAATTCTTATTTGACCTATTAGCTGTGTTTGGCACAAATGGGTACCTCCTTTTGTGAAACACTTTCTGCTTTGGTTTCTAGGATACCATACTACTTACCGGTTTTTCTACCTACTTGGCTTCATAGTTTCTTTTTTGGTTCTTCATTATTACACCTACCTCTTAATATTGGACTGCCCCATGGGATCTCTGGTTTTTTTTTTTTTTTTTTTTTTTTTGAGATAGAGTTTCACTCTTGTTGCCCAGGCTGGAGTGCAATAGCGTGATCTCGGCTCACCGCAACCTCCGCCTCCCGGGTTCAAGCGATTCTCCTGCCTCAGCCTCCTGAGTATCTGGGATTACAGGCATGCGCCACCACACCCAGCTAATTTTTTGTATTTTTTTAGTAGAGACGGGGTTTCTCCATGTTTGTCAGGCTGGTCTCGAACTCCGGACCTCAGGTGCTCCACCCGCCTCGGCCTCCCAAAGTGCTGGGATTACAGGCATGAGCCACCGTGCCCTGCCCCTCTGGTCGTTATTCTCATTTCCTTGGTGCTGTCACCCATTCTTGTAGCTTTAAATGCGTGTGATGATGACTCTCAGATCTTCTTGTTTTTTTTTTTTTTTTTTTTTTTTTTTTTTTTGAGTCAATTTTGTTCTTGTTGCCCAGGCTAGAGTGCAATGGTGCAGTCTTGGCTCACTGAGCCTCCACCTTCTGGGTTCAAGTGATTTTCCTGCTTCAGCCTCCCAAGTAGCTGGGATTACAGGTACGCCACCACACCCAGCTAATTTTTTTGTAGTTTTAGTAGAGACGGGGTTTCACCAGGCTGGTCTTGAACTCCTGACCTCAAGTGATCCACCTGCCTTGGCTTCCCAAAGTGCTGGAATTACAGGTGTGAGCCATTGCGACTGGCCAACTCTCAAATTTTTATCTGTAGCCTGGAACTCCAGGCTTGTATATGCTACTGCCTACCTGACATCTCTTATATCTTTTATCCTTATTTCAAATTGAACTTACCATGTCTCCTCTTCCCCTTGCCCCTTTTATAATCTTCCATATCTCAGTAAATAGCAGCTTCATCTTTCCATTTTCTGAGGTCAAAACGTGGAGACATTCTTGACTCTTTCCTCACACATCACATCTGATCCCTTAGGAAATCTTACCAGCCCTGTTTAAAATATATCCAGAATCTGACCACTTCTCATCACTTGCACCAGCGTAAGCCTACATTACCTTCTCCAAGTTTTTGCAGTAATCACCCCCCCTTTTTTTTTGCCCTTTCCTCCTTATAGTCTATTCTTAATACAGTAACAAGAATGATCTTTAAAAAAAAGTAAGTCAGATTTTGTCTTCTCTGGTCAAAACCCTCTAGTGATCGCCCATCTTGTCTTGCTTAAAGTAAAACACAAAGTCCTGTCAAGTCCTTCTGTGATTGAATGCCTTCTTGGCTGTCTGATCTCATCTTCTCTTACTCTTCTTTTTCTTACTCCATTCTGGCCACAATGGTCTTCTTACGGATTCTTTTTTTTTTTTTTGAGACAGAGTCTCACTCTGTCACCCAGTCTGGAGTGCAGTGGTGTGATCTCGGCTCACTGCAAGCTCCGCCTCCCGGGTTCACGCCATTCTCCTGCCTCAGCCTCCCAAGTAGCTGGGACTGCAGGCGCCCGCCACCACGCCCAGCTAATTTTTTTGTATTTTTAGTAGAGACAGGGTTTCACTGTGTTAGCCAGGATGGTCTCGATCTCCTGACCTCATGATTCGCCCACCTCGGCCTCCCAAAGAGCTGGGATTACAGTCGTGAACCACCCTGTCCGGCCTTCTTGCGGATTCTTTAACATTCCAGGCATATTTGTGTCTCAGGTCCTTTGCACTTGTTGTTTACCCTGTCCAGAATGTAGTTTTTCAGACATTTGCTTGGCTCCATCTTATCTCTCATTTTCAGTGAGGCCTTCTCTTACCACCCTATTAAAATGGCAGCTCCTCCATTTCTGGTTCTCCCTACCCAACCTTTCCCATCTTCTTTTTCTCCATGCCACTTTAAACCATTTCACTTATGATATATTTTGCTTATATTGTTTATTGCCTTTGTTTCTCCACTTGATATAAGCTCCATGAAAGCAAGGATTTTTGTTGGTTTTGTTTTCTGTAGATTTCAAGCACCTAGTAGAACATTGCCTGGCATTTAGTAGGAACCTGAGTATTTGAATGAATTATTTTATTAATTGTAGTCTATTACTTGGAAAAGGTTTAATTTTTTAAAGTTTTAATTTCAGTTTTTCTTTGGAATATTATGCACCTTGAAGTCGTCTTTTTGCTGTATTTCTGTTTTTCTTGATGAGTATCCTTATTAGTTTATTCATCTTGAGTCCTTATTAAGCACTGTGCTAGTTGCATTGGGATATACAAAGATATCAATATAATAATTATATACAATTTTATAAATAAGTATAGAATATATAAATAAAATTATGCATAATAAAAATATATATCTTTTATATAATTTATATATATATATAAATTATTATTTTTTTTTGAGACAGGGTCTTGTTCTGTTGCCCAGGCTGAAGTACAGTGGTGTGATCACGGCTCACTGTAGCCTCAACCTCCTAGGCTCAACCAATTCTACCACCTCAGTCTGCTGAGTAGCTGGGACTACAGACATGTGCCACTATGCCTGGCTAATAAAAAAAAAATTATTTTGTAGAGATAAGTCTTGCTATGTTGCCCAGGTTGGTCTTGAACTGCTGGGCTCAATCCATCCTCCTGCCTGGGTATCCCAAAGCCCTGGGATTACAGTCATGAGCCGCTGTGCCCAGCCAGAGATAAAGTATTCATAGACCCTTTTATACTTTTATGAGCTTACAGTCTATTAGGGGAGTTGATAATATGATGCGTGTGTGTGTTTGTGTGTTTTAAAAAGGTAAGTACCTGAGAGAGTGGTCCAGAATTCAGAAGAACAAGAAATTATTTCTAGTGGAGGGGAATAATGGAGCGACTTCAGTGAGGGTGTGTGTAGTGTATAGTATGAGCCACAGAAAACAAGTAGAACTGGATTATGAGAAAATGGAAAAGAGAATTCCATATGGAGGGAATAGCATTAGCAAAATAAGAGTGCTCAAGATTTGTATGGGAAATAACAAGTGGTTCATGGGATATGTGAAAGGAATTAGTAGAGTGTAAGTTTGGAGAGGAATGTTGGAGCTGCTGATAGAAGGATTTGAATGCAGGAATCAGGAATTCAAGCCTTACTATTTGAAAGCTCCAGCGATGAAGGACGTTATCAGGACTATCTTTATGAGTTTGACAACTTTATGTGGAAAGACAGACTGAAATAAATACAACTGGTCCTCGAATAATGTTTCATTCAATGTCGTTTCATTATAATGTTGATGAAAAAAAAAAAAGATTCCTGGCCAGAGCCACTGTCTACGTGGAGTTTTCACATTCTCCCCATGTCTGTGTGGGTTTTCTCTGAGTACTCTTGTTTCCTCCATATCTGAAGGATGCGCAGTTTAGGTTAATTGGTCTAAGTGGTCCCAGGATGAGTGAGTGAGGGTGTGTGTGTGAGTGTGCGCTGTGACGGAATGGTGTTCTGTCTAGGATTGGTGCCCACCTTGTGCCCTGAGCTGATGGGATAGGCTCTGGCCACCTGCAGTCTTGAACTGGAATAATTAAGTAGTCATCTTGTTTTTTATTAACCTTTCTTACATGTATGTATAGCTCACATTTATTTCAGTGTTTAATATTTGAAGCATTTTGGTTTTTATTTAGAAGTTTGGTGATGTTTTTGTGACAAGAAGAACTTAACTGCTGTATATATCAGTTAGCCTGTGATAAATTGGTTTAATTATATGTTATTTCCCCTGAAGTCACAGTTTCCAAGAACCTATCAAGTACATTAAGTGACATCTCACTGTACACTGATTAAAATGCTACTGTAATAATTTGGGGGGAAAAAGCCATAAAGGTAGTGGAAATAGGTATATATATATAATCTCAGCATTTTGGGACACCAAGGCAGGAAGATCACTTGAGCTCAGGAGTTGGAGACCAACCTCGACAACATAGTGAGACCACATCTTTATAGAAAAAAAGTAGCTGGGTGTGGTGGTGCTTGCCTGTAGTCTCAGTTACTTGGGAGCCTGAGGTTGGAGGATTGCTTGAACCCAAGAGGTTGAAGCTGTAGTGAGCTGTGATCATGCCACTGCACTCCACTAGGCAACAGAGCAAGACTAGCAAAAAAACAAAACAAAACAAAACAAAAACAGAGCAAGACTAGCAAAAAAAACAAACAGAAAACAGAAAGAAAGGATGTCTTGGAACTGTTGCAACTTGGTAAACTACTGGATGTGAGGGCTGAGCAACAAGCCTGACAGGGTTTCAAGCCAGTTGATTGTTAGGCTGGGGTTCCCTCAATATAAGCAGGAACCCAAGAGAAGTGAGATTAGGAGGAAAATTTCGTTTAGTTTTGGTATAACGTTTGCAGGTGTGATGGTTGTATACAGGTGATGATGATTCTGATAAAAAAAGTTAGTGATCTCTTTAGAAAGGATGTGCATTTGTTGCTTTCGTGCCTTCATTTTGATATAGCTAACTCCCAGAAAGAGAAGTAAGACTCAATTGCTGAATCTATTGCTGGCATCAGAATCTAGATAATTGATTTGGAAAACTTTGACACAGCACCTGAATTTTTCTTTTCATCTGTAAGTAGCTCAACCCTTTTCACTGTGTTAGATAAGTTGCTCTGGTTGTAAAAACACTTATGTATTCTCAGAAGCTTGATACAACTTACATCCTTTGAACTCTCCTTTACTGCTGTGTCATTGGCTATGGATATCTAAACAGTGCCTTTCTTACCTCTTTGAAGAAAACACACCGAGCAAATGAGTGTTCCCAACTAGTAAACTTGATCACCTTGAGATCAAGGCAGTGTTTATTTGAATTAAAAGGTTTGCATGATCTTGCCATACCATACTCCTATTTTTCCCCTTAGGACTTAGAGACACGCTGGAAGAGGACAAGGCTTTTAACCTAATTAATGGTAGTTAAGGTGTTAGTTGCCAAAACATTTCTTTAACAGCCTACATTTAACAAAATACTGGAAGATATCAGAGGATGTAGCTTTCTGTGCCAGGCAGATTAAAGAACAGTGTAAGGTTCTTTTAGATTTATAGCACTTTCACAGCCTTGTAGCAGGAGGTGTTTTTAACCCAAAGATTATTTATAGGCAAACAAATTATTTGCAAAATAATGATAATTGTGTACACTTTTTATTTATAGGCTAATGATGTATGATGTTTACATTTTTATATTTAATGCATTTTTTAATAGTTGAAAAAAAGACATGAGTTTGTTAAAAACTTGCAGTTTACCAGCTACGTTTAGAAGGTGACCTTGAGCTTACAACATTAGTCATCTCTTTATTAAGTCTTTTTTCTTTGCCCTTAGATAATATTGTCAGTGAGTGTTATTTTGACACTGTCATTATGGAGCCTTTTGTTTTCCATTAAATAGGAGTCAGTAGGACCCAACTGTCCTGAAATGAGAAAATTTTCGTATTTAGTATAATTTATATTTTTCACCTCACTGGAGGTGTGATGGCTTTTAGTTTGTCAGATTTGGAGTATATTGTAAATTTTTTAAAAATCTGGGCAATTTTGTTTCACATAATTGGTTTGCTAAGACTATAAAGTCTTACCCTTGTGAGAAACCTGCGAGATCCTTTTAGTCCTGCTTTGTTGCAGAGAGGTTAAGGCACTAGTTGAAAATCACACTCCCAACTAGTGACAGAGTTGGGGCAAGAGATATATTTCTTTTTTCTTTTTCTTTTTTTTGAGATGGAGTCTCGCTCTGTCACCCAGGCTGGAGTGCAGTGGTGCGATCTGGGCTCACTGCAAGCTCCGCCTCTTGGGTTCACGCCATTCTGCCTCAGCCTCCCAAGTAGCTGGGACTACAGGTGTCCACCACCACGCCCGGCTAAATTTTTGTATTTTTAATAGAGATGGGGTTTCACTGTGTTAGCCAGGGTGGTCTCAATTTCCTGATCGGCAAGAGGTAGATTTCTTGACCTTCAGTCTTGGGCTCCTTTCACCATGTCAGGCTGCTGTTTAGAAATGTGTACCAGGAAATCTTAAATAAACGTAGCTGAGTTGGTCACTAACCTGCTTAGTTGGTTGGTCATTATTGGGTGTTATTACTAACACCTAATAATGTTCAGTAGGAATAATTAAGATTTTTTTCCCCCTCGTTCCTTCTGAAAACATTTTTAAAAAAGGCTAACCATTTTAAACTGAACGATTCAGTGGCATTTCATTCACAATGTTGAGCAACCACCACTTTATGTAGTTCCAGAACATTTTCATCACTTCAAAATAAAACCCCTTACCCATTATGCAGTTTGAAAAGTTTTTAAGCAATTAGAATAAAAATCTTTGCCGTGACAAGTAAGGTCGACTAGGGCAAGTTTGTATTACAGCGCACTCCAGTGCTTTGTCGCCCACTTCTGATTTGCCAGTGAGAAACAGAGACTCCTCCTTATGCTATTTAGTAGTGATATATTACAAACAGCAATGTCAGAAAAGAATGTGTTAGGCACATAATGAATAATAATGCTGATAGCAGACATGCGTTATGCATATTATTGTTAATCTTCACACTAGCCTTTCAAAGTGGTTACTGTATTTCTGATGAGAAAATGAAGTCTTGTTCACTAATTCTAGAATCACTTAGCTAATAAGTGGCCAATCTGGGATTCAAATCCATATCTATTTGGCTAGAAAAGTTGGGTGTTCTTGTCACTAAATTTGGGAATGAGCAGGCAAAAAGAAACACATGGAATCATCTTGTTTGAGGGATTCAGTACTCTCTTAGCAGTACAGTATGTAAGGGAAGGGGATTTGAGTTTGTTAGTCCTGTTGATGTTTGTGTATTAGTTGCCACTTTCTCCTGACCCGCTGTTATCTATCTGTATGCAAAAGAGGAAAAACAAAATAGGAAGTAATCTTTGGAACTCTTTATAGACATTATCATAAACAATTAGAAGAAATTGCAATGTAGCTTCTGAAATTTGTTGTTAGAAATTATCTATTTCTTTTTTGTTTTTGTTTTTTTTTTGAGACGGAGTCTCACTCTGTCACCCAAGCTGGAGTGCTGGAGTGCTGGAGTGCTGGAGTGCTGGAGTGCTGGAGTGCAGTGGCACGATCTCGTCTCGTTGCAAGCTCAGCCTCCTGGGTTCACGCCATTCTCCTGCCTCAGCCTCCCAAGTAGCTGGGACTACAGGCGCCCGCCACTATGC
The DNA here is from genome assembly GCF_024542745.1 of Macaca thibetana thibetana. Lineage (NCBI taxonomy): Eukaryota > Metazoa > Chordata > Mammalia > Primates > Cercopithecidae > Macaca > Macaca thibetana. Next base: position 15,409,934 of record NC_065592.1, read on the forward strand.
CTGGCTGATTTTTTTGTGTTTTTTAGTAGAGACGGGGTTTCACTGTGTTAGCCAGGATGGTCTCGATTCCCTGACCTCGTGTCCACCCACTTTCGCCTCCCAGAGTGCTGGGATTGTAGGCGTGAGCCACTGGGCCCGTGCCCGACCTTTTTCTTCTCTTGTAATGAGTCTTTATATGATTTTATTTTAAAGTCATAAATTGATGTGCTTGAGTGGTTAATGATTAGTCTTAGCAGTATTGGAACTTGATTGATTTCCCATTTTAAGATCCTTTTAAAAAATCGTGATTCAATTCCAATGAAGCATAACTCAAATTGTGTGTATTGAAGACTTTTGTAATTACATTTTCGCCCTTATTAAAACACTTTATTTTAGCTTTTTTAAAGTTTGAAAGAAATTTTGGTAGACCAGTTGTCAGTCATTCCTTTGAATGCCCCTGGTAAGTCACCTCATAAACCTTGTCATTTTTCTACTGTGTTTTGGCCTGAATCATGTTACTTCCCTTCAGTAATAGGCCCTGGGGTAATATGTTCCAATGTGCTGGCTTTGGGTAAAAAGGATGGTATCATGTAAAATACAGCTCTTTGGCTACTTTGAAGAAAGAGATTTTTTTAAGGTTATGTGAGCATGACAAGAATATAAGGTATAGCAATAGCGGCCATCTACAGATGTCTTGAATGTGTGTATTGATAGTTATCCAAAGAAGTACAGATTTTTGACAGTGACCTTGTGACTTTTGCTAGTATCTAAATACTAGGTACTTCCGTAAATGGATTTTAAGCTTTTAAAGACTTAATGTTTTATAATGCCCTTGTAACTTGGCTCAAATATTACACATTGCTTTTCTGTTTTGACCTAGTGATGACATTTCATTCTCTCTGGAACCAGCAAAAATGTGCCGTGAAGAGTACAGGCTTTGGAGTTGGTCGGATTTGTTTTCAAGTCTTTGTCACTTACTAGCTGTAAGACCTTTCCTCTTTTAAAATGAATATCTTATGTCACAACTCTGTAGAGTTAGAGGTGATGTCTCTAAAGGGCTCAGCACAGTATCTAGCACATAGTGAATTGTGTTCAAATGGTCGGTATTATAGGAAGAAGTATAAATTTTGATAGCCTAGCCAACATCATTGCAAATACGGTAAAACCTCATCTGTATACTGTCCTGCAATCAGCACATTTCTTCTTGGATTTGTGTTTTGTTTGTGTGTTGAAGTGCCATGTGTCAGTTTTCACCATTTCCTGCAACTTTTCTTTTTTCTCAGAAATGCTTGGCAAATACCTTCATTGGTTATTGTATAATTTAGCTTTAAAAAAAAAAAAAAAGATGGGGCTCTGCAAGCTAATGATGAGGCATTTGCTCCCTTATAGCAATCCTTTTCAGTTAGGTATTCCTGTGTGCGTGCTAACAGGTGCTTACCACCCTTAGAGATGTCAGATGGCTGAATGCCTAAGCTTATGTCAAAGAAGGGAGCTTTTGTTATCTGGAATGAAAAGTATACAATGCCTACTAAATGCTTATAGTGTATTTCATGATGATTGTTAATGTTAAAGCATGAAAAGTCATATCTTAGCCTAACAATTTTACTCATTACTTCCCCATTATTTGCACTGTTTCTCTTGTTCTGTTTAGAAAGACATACAAAAGGCCTTTTACACTGTAACTGTACGGTTGAGGTTGTGATGAATTGCAATCTAAGAATATTAGCTATGGAGGGGACTTTGGAGGTCAGCCGTACTAACCGTCTTACCTTGTACATGAAAAAGCTGGCTGAGAGAAGTTTTGACTCACTCAAGGACATAGAAAGTAAGTGACAGGTTTGATTTCCAATCCAGTATTATGAAGGTTACCTGGTAAAGTGGAGAGAGCACTGGACTTTGGAGTCACACAGGCCTGATTTTGAGTCCTCATTCCACCATTTATTAACTGTGTGACCTTTGGCAAGTAAGTCTGAGTCAGTTTCCTGCTCTGTGTTACTTTGCGGGGTCTTGAGGATTATGGGATAATGTAAGTAAAGCACAGAGCCTGGCATTTGCGATGGGCTCAGTAAGTGCTGTCTGTTCTCTTGTACTATTTTTCTTTGAGAGAGAGAGAGAGAGAGAGATAGAGAGAGAGAGAGAGAAAGAGAACAAAAAAAGAAACAGAGACAGACAAAGAGGGTCTCTCTCTCCATTGCCCAGGCTGGAGTGCAGTGGTATGATCATGGCTCACTGCAGCCTCGAACTCCTAGAGTTCAAGTGATCTGCCTGCCTCAGCCTCACAAGTAGCTAGGATTACAGGATTACCAGACTTGGCTAATAAAAAAAAAAGATTTTTTTAAATAGAAATGGGGTCTCGTTATGTCACCCTGGTCTTGAACTCCTGGCTACAAGCCATCCTCCTGCTTCAGTCTCTCTAACTGTTGGGCTTATAAGTGTGAGCCGCTGTAGCCAGCCCTGCTTTCCTTTAAAACAGATCATATAGCTAAGTGATACTCGTTATGAAATGGGAATTAAAGAGAATGGTTGATGTTTTTGCCAAAACCTTTTGCTGAAAATCTGTTGTTCATTGGGGGATTGCTCACTGCAAAATGAGTGCAAAACGTTTGTCAAGAGCTTAGTGACCACTGCTCCAAGTTGTACAGTGTTGACGTGGTTCATTCCTGAGAAATGTCTGCATTTCCCTAGTGAAATGGATAGAAAACCTAGCATTGGGAACACCAAATCAACCTACATATAGTTAGGTCAGCAGTTCTCAAAAAAAAAATTTTTTTTTAACTCTAGACCCTTTTACAATCTTAAACATTATTGAGGACCCCAGCGATCTCTTGTTTATATGAGTTGTGTCTCTTGGTATTTATCAGAAATTATATCTGATAAACATTTAAATATTTAAAAATGCTAATAAACTATTGTATGTTAACACAAGTGATATATTTTTAGTGAAAAGTATCTTTTCCAAGACAGAAGAAAACTAGTGAGAAGACTAGCATTGTTTTACATTTTCGTAATTCTCACTAACGCCTAGCTTACTAGAAGACAACTGAGTTCGGATAGCTGCTTCTGCATTGTCTGTTTTAGTATGTTCTCGATGAAGTATATGAAGAAGAAAATCTGCCTTTGCACAGATATATAGCTGGAAAAGGGAGAAATATTTTAATAGCTTTTTCAGATAATTTTGGATAATCTTCTTTGATACTACACCAAAACTTGACAAATGGTAGTATCTTGATAGAATCTGAAACCAGATCAGTGAACATTTTGTGTCCTGTTACATTAAAATCCACTGGTCTTTGCATTTTGATTGGATCTTTTATCTATACATGGTTTTATAACATTATGCATTGGCCATTGGAAAATATTTATTCATTGAATTATGTTGGTCTTCCAAATGTGACCTATTTCATTATGTTCCGTCTTCAACGTTATGTAGCCTCTGGGAAACTCTGTACTCTGGAAAGAGTGAGAGTGGAAAAGAAACATAATGCCTTCATACTACTTGGAAAATAGTTTTGGCCTTGCAGACCCCTGAAAGGGTCTTGAGGACCTCCAGGGGTTCCTAAACCACACTTGGAGAACTGCAAAGTTAGAAAAATTGGTAAATTAAAAGGAGTGACTCAATTGCTTTATTTTTTAATTAAAAATAATTTAAAAACAGGTTTAAAAAAATAATTTTTGAGACAGAGTCTTGCTGTGCCACCCAGGCTGAAGTGCGGTGGTACAATGATACCTCACTATAGCCCTGAACTACTGGGCTGAAGTGATCCTCCCACTCCACCCTCCTCGGTGGCTGGGACTACAGGCATGTATCATCATGCCCAGCTTTTTAATTTTTTGTACAGATGGAGTCTTGCTATGTTGCCCTGGCTGGTCTGAAGCTCCTGGCTTCAAGTGATCCTCTTGCCTCAGCCTTCCAAAGCGTATTTTTATTTTTTTGAGACAGGGTCTCACACTGTTGCCCAGGCTGGGGTGCAGTGGCATGACCCCAACTCACTGCAGCCTTGACCTCCTGGGCTCAAGTGATCCTCCCACCTCAGCCTCCCGAGTAGCTGGGACTACAGGTGCTCACCACCTTGCCTGGCTAATTAAAACATTTTTGTGTGTGTGGAAATGGGGTCTCACTGTGACCTGCGGTCTCCAGCTCCTGAGCTTAAGTGATCCTCCTGTCTCAGCCTCCCAGGGTGTTGGGATTACAGGTGAGAGCCACGTGGCTCAGCCTGCAGCCTTAATAATAGATAATCTGGAAATGACTATGAAATGGATTGCTATATAAGCCTTAGTCTTAGAAACCATCTTATTCCTTGAAGTAAAGAGCTGCCTAATTTTGAAATGCAGTGAATTGGTCATTAAATATTTGAGTGTTTTTTGTAGACAAAGCAGTGTATTAGGTACTGTTAAAGATATGAATTATGAAAAAAAGCTTCCTTCTTTTTAGTAGTTTATAGTCTAGCTGAAGGGGTAAGACGTATAACCTTGTAAAATATGACTAATGCAAGTTCTACATAACAGGGTGACATACAAGGAGAGAGAAAGCCATTCTTTATTATGGGGAAGTACAGTGCTCTTTCAGGTAATCATTACATCAGGTTATACTGGAGAATTAATATTGAATAATTATGTTAGGCTTACAAAATTATGTTGCAATTTATATTTTTATTCTCACATTGGTACCCTATTTTTATAGGTTTATGTAGTTTCCAGTATTTTTACCGGTTTTTATTTGCCTTAAAAAAATAATTAGACTGGGCGCGGTGGCTCATACCTGTAATCCCACCACTTTGGGAGGCCAAGGTGGGCGGAACACAAGGTCAGGAGTTCAAGACCAGCCTGGCCAACATGGTAAAACACCGTCTCTACTAAAAATGTAAAAAAAAACAAAAACAAAAACCAAAAAACTGGGCATGGTGGCGTGTGCCTGTAATCCCAGCTGCTCGGGAGCCTGAGGCAGGAGAATTGTTTGAACCCAGGAGGCAGAGGTTGCAGTGAGCCGAGATCGTGCCATTGCACTCTAGCCTGGGCAACAGGGTGAGACTCCGTCTCAAAAAAAAAAAAAAAAAAAAAAAAATTCAACACGATAGTGGTAGGACAAGTATGTTATTGCTATTTGATAGATGAGAAAAGACTGAGTTAAATATGCCAAGATCATAGAGATATGAGTATTATGTTATTTGCATTTATGTGTCTCATTAGAATGGAATAGGAATACTCAGATACCTTGCTTTGGGGGAAAAATATATACATATACAGAGTAAAGATCTCCACTCAAGACTTCATAGAAATGTTTTAATGCTTCCTAAAGCACCTTGTATATACCTTGTGCTTAGTTGTTCCTTTACTGAATTATTATAACGATTTTAAAAAAATTACAAAGTACCTAGCAATAGAAGGCACTCATGGCAACTATTATTATTGTTGTTTTTTCAACTTTTTCAACTCAGCTCTGATGTTACTTAAGACATCCAAATTCTGAATCAGGTATGTTAGATATATTTTATTTACTTACAATATCTAAATTGTCCATCCGTGTAGAGATTCTCATTTCTCCATTTGGTGAATGCAGTAATTCTGGACTGTATTTATGGGGCACTTACTACTCTGTTCAGATACTGTGATACACATTTTACACACATTTCATCTTTAGATCCTCACAGCAGTTTCACCGTGAGATGAGTGATGGTGTTTCCATTTTATAAATGAGAAAACAGGCCTGGACTCATCAGCTGCCCAAGGTGCTTACTAGTTAAAAGTACAGCTGGAAGGCTGGGCGCGGTGGCTTATACCTGTAATCCCAGCACTTTGGGAGGCTGAGGTGGGTGGATCACCTGAGGTCAGGAGTTCGAGACCAGCCTGGCCAACATGATAAAACCCCGTCTCTACTAAAAGTACAAAAAATTAGCCAGACATGGTGGCGTGTGCCTGTAATCCGAGCTACTCAGGGGGCTGAGGCAGGAGAATCGTTTGATCGCAGGAGGTGGAGGTTGCAGTCAGCCGAGATTGTGGCACTGCACTCCAGCCTGGGTGACGAGCAAAACTCTGTCCCCCCTCCAACCCCCCCAAAAAAGTGCAGCTGGGATTTGAATCCACTTCTCTGTCTTCTGTTACCTTTCCATGTGGGCAGTAAGTTGAAAAAAATATTTTTGGATTGTAGAGGAGTTTTTGCTGTTTTTCAAAGGACAGCTTTTTGAGGGGGGCGTTGGGTGGTGGCTATTCTCCCCTTTTATAATAAGTTCATTGATTGGTATTGAGACTTCAAAACTTTTTTTAAAAATTATTGATGTTATTTAATTAATTGCCTGATGAAATTTTGGTAAAATAGTAATGGATTAACATTTTCCAAGTCTCGATTTCCAAGTTCAAGGGGATATTTTACTATATTGGTGAGAAATAGTTTGTAGGTTTTTACAGGTTGTTTTAGACCAAGATTTGACTTACCTTTACTGTTTAATAACATTACTACTTGATTGAATAAGATGGTTATAGTCACTTTTGAAACAGTATTTTGGCTTACAAAGCTCTTTTGAGGGGAAAAAAGTTTATTTGTATTGGCAGTCAGCCAATATTTTATAAGCTACAATTTTCCTTTGAATAGCCGGTGGTTTGTAGCTCCATAATTTGTGGTTCTTCTGAACTTGTAAAAAGATTACACATATTTAAAAATGCCCTTATCACTTTAATGTTTTAAGCAATACACAACTGTCAAATTCTGTTGTATAGTATTGTTGTTTTACTTAATTTTCCTGGGCCAAGAATCTAAGTTAATAATTTATACAATGTAATTGGAATCTCATCCCCCCAACCCCTGATGAAACTCCACACCTAAAAACCAAAAACTACATTAGTAATGTAACAGGCACTGTTAAAGGCAAAGGAAATGTGAGCCGACTGTACGTCAGTCTGCCAAAATCCTTGCAGTATTCATGCTATTCCATTATTTAGCCACTGCTGCTCCGATGTGTTGAATTATGTGGTATGTGGGTTTGTTTGGGTGTATATGGTGTTCTTGTATGACATTTAGTTTTAAATTAAGGTTTTTGTGATGCTGTCAATGTTGCCTTTTCACATGCAGTTGGAAAAGAATACTTCATTCGAAATGTTTCATGTTCTGTACCTCGTTCTCATGGTTTGTGGGTAGTTAAATTTGTGAAAGTCACAAGGTTATTTTAAATCTTTCCTTTTGATTTTAGGTTAAATCTAAAATGGAATATGGTGGCCTGTTCGAATGAGAGATTTTGGAAAGCCAGATTAATAGTTCCATTTTTGTACTCATAGAAGTTTCACAGATAAAAGTGAACCTACCATTCAATTTCAGACTCAAACTCCATTGCCAAGTAGGAATATTTAAAAATAAACCATAATGAACTATTGTCTTTCTTGGGCTAAATCCTTTTGTTTCTGGAAGCTGAGTGAGGTTTGGGTTAAAGTTTCCATTTATTAGTGAAATAATTTTTGTGGCTAAGATTTTAGTGAATTGTTAACAGCCAGATCTTTAACAACTGTTAATTGTCTTATTAACATGTTAGTAAAGGTTGCTTTTAGAAAGACTCTGTAGCTCTGGAGGATACTGATTCTCATTCTTGATTGAACATTTGAATTACCTGAGAATTAAAAGAAATACAGATGCTTGGATTTCACCTTGAAGGATTCTAATTTAATTGGTTTGGGATGCTACCTAAGCATCTGGAGTTTTAGAGGTAATTCCAGTGTGCATGTGAGGCTTAGAACTCCTGCTCTGGGAAATTTGTTAGCCCACTCAAGGGGAAATAATTTGATTTTAGAGAATATATCTTTACCTTTGGAGTTTATAAAACTTTTTTTTTTTTTGAGGTGGTTGTAGATTCACATGCTGTTGTAGAAAATAATGTACTGAGTAATCCATCTCTATAATTTTATCATTTCAAGAATTTTATGTAAATGAAATAATACAGTATGTAAACTTTTCAGCTTGGCTTTTTCACTCTGGCTCATTCCTTTGAGATCCATCCAAGTTGTTGCATGTATCAATAGTTCGTTCCTTTTTATAGCTAAGTAGTATTCCATGGTAGGTAGGGAAGTATCACAGTTTAGTCATTCACCTGTTGAAGGACATTTGGATTGTTTCCATAGTGGCTATTACTAATAAAGCTGCTGTGAACATTTGTGGACAGGCTTCTGAATGGTCATAATTTTCCATTTATTTGGGATAAATGCCCAAGAGTACAGTTGCTGGGTTATGTGATAAATGCATTTTTAGTTTTCTCAGATACTGCTGTAGTTTTTCTGAGTGGCTGTATCATTTTACATTCCCACCAGCAGTGTATGTGTGATCCAGTTTCTCTACATCTTCGCCGGTGTTTGACATCATTACTATTTTTTGAGAAAAATTAGTAGACTTCATTAGAGCAGTTTTAGGTTTACAGAAAGTTGGGCAGATTATTCAGAGAGTTCCCATACACCTTCTTCCCTCACGACTTTCCCCTTTTATTAACATCTGTTACCATGGTAAATTTGTGAAAATTGTTGAACAATAATGCAGTATTCATCCATTATTATTAACTAGTCTATAGCTTATATTAGGCCTCTGTGACTTGTACAGGTCTGTGCATTTTGACAACAAATGTATAATAACATGTGTCTACCCTTACAGTATCATACAGAATAGTTTTACTGCCCTAAAATTCTGTTCTCTACCTGTTCAGCCCCCTGTACCCCCAGTTCATGGCAACCACTGATCCTTTTACTGTTAACATAGTTTTACCTTTTCCAGAATGTCATATGGTTGAAAGAATATAGTATCTGGCCTTTTCAGACTGGCTTCTTTTGCTAGGCAATATGCATTTAAGGTTTCTCCATGTCTTTACATGGCTTGGTAACTCTTGCTCTCCCCCCATCTCTCTTTATTGCTGAATAATATCCTACAGTGGATGAACCACATTCAACTGTGATTATATCAGAATTTGTTTATCCATTCACCTATTGAAAAACATCTTGGTTGTTCCCAGTTTTTGGAAATTATGAACAGAACTGCTATAACATTTGTGTGTGGACTTTTGTGTGGATGTAAGTTTTCAGATCATTTAGAAAAATATCTAGGAGCACAATTCCTATTGTATTGTTTTGTAAGACTACGTTTAGCCTTGTAAGAAACTTCTAAACTTTTCCAAAGTACCATTTTACATTTCCCTCAGCAGTGTATTATTTTTTATTTTAACCATTCAGGTACATATGTAGTAATGCTTCATTATGATTTGATTTGCATGTCTCTGAATAATGACTTTGAACATGTTTTCATATGCTTATTTGCCATCTGTCCTTTTCAGTGAAATGTTTGTTCATGTCTTTTGCCCATTTTCTGATTGGATTGCTTATTTTTTAATTTTTATTTGTTTTAACTGTTGAGTTTTGACGGTTCTTTATATATAATAGTTAGAAGTCCTTTATTGGGTATGCGGCTTGCAATTACTTTCTCCTAGGCTGTAGCTTGTCTTTATATCCTCTTAATTGTGTCTTTCATAGAACAAAAATTAATTTTGACCAAGTCCAGTTTATCAGGTTTTTCTTTTATGAATCTTGCTTTTGGTGTCAAGTCCAAGAACTCTTCAACTAGCCCTGTGCCCCAAAGATTTTTTCCTAAAAGTGTGTTTATTCCTGAAAGTTTTATAGTTTTAAGTCTGTGATTCATTTCAAATTAGGTTTTGTGTAAGGTGTGAAGTCTAGATGAAAGCTTTATTTATTTATTTTTTGTCTTATTGATGTCTAATTCCTCTAGCTGCATTTGTTGCAAGGGCTATCCTTCTTCCATTTAATTGCTTTGCATTTTTCTAAGAAATTAGTTGGACATCTTTGTGTGGATCTATTTTTGGGTTCTCTATTCTACTTCATTGATCTCTGTGTCTGTCCGTCTACCAATACCACACAATCTTGATTACTGTAGCTATATAGTAAGTCTTGAAATTTGGTAGAATTTCTCCCATTTTATTTTAAAAATTGTTTTAGCTATTCTTGGTCTTGTGTCTTTCCATATAAGTTTTAGAATAAGTTTGGTTATGTCTATAAAAACCTTGGTAAAAATTTTATTACATCTATAGATCAATTTGGGAAGAATGACATTTTTACTATGGAGTGTCTCTACCATTGGATTTTAATAGATTGGAATGAGATTAGAAAGAAGTAATTATGTAAAGAAAATACTCAAATTACTTAAAATTGTATGGAAAGAATTCTTTGTAATTAGCAAAATGTTAAACTTTTTAGCCCTCCCTCCCTTTTTGATGTTAAAAAACTATCATTAATAGAGCTGTGAAAGTAGAAGCAATTGTTGATCCATTTCATTTCCTTTCGATTCTGTGTATTTATTTATTTGAGACAGGGTCTCACTCTGTCACCCAGGCTGGAGTGCTGTGGTGTGATCTCTGCTTACTGCAACCTTTTCGTCCTGGGTTCAAGTGATTCTCCTGCCTCAGCCTCCCAAGTAGCTGTGACTACAGGTGCATGCCACCATGCCCAGCTAATTTTTTGTATTTTTAGTAGAGACAGGGTTTTGCCATGTTGGCCAGGCTGGTCTCAAACTCCTGGCCTCAAGTGATCTGCCCACCTTGGCCTCTCAAAGTGCTGGGATTACAGGCATGAGCCACCGCGCCTGGCTATTCATTTATTCATAAAATTTTCACTCAGCATCTTTATGAACTTCTGTTATGGGCCAGGCACTGTTTTAGGCACCAGAATACAGTGGTAAAGGTCCCTAATCATTGACCTTACATTCTAATGAAGACATAGTATATGAGTAATAACGATATACCTCAATTAAGTGCTATGGAGATAATCGAAACAGGTTGACCTTGAAATAGTGGGGTGGCTGATTGATTGATTAAATCAGGGAAGGCCTCTGAAGAAATCTTATTTGTTTGTGGTGGTGAGATCTGAATGTCAAGAAAGAGCTAGCCTTTTGAAGAAAAGGGAGAAGACTATTCCAGGCAGAGGGAACAGCTAGTGGAACAGCTAGGGACCAGTGGGTGTGTGGAAGGAACTAAAAAGGAGGACAGGGTGTCTGGAGTGTAATGAGCAAGAGGGAGAGTAGTACAAATGAGGTTGGTGAGGTAGGCAGGGGCCAGATCACCTGGGACTTTGTAAGCCAAGGTAAGGAGTATGATTTTTATTCTGAGGGTGATGAGAAGCCACTGGAATGTTTCGATTAAGGGAGTGAAAAGGTTGCTGTATGGAGAGGGACCAGAACAAAAGCAGGAGGATGAATCAGGAAGCTATTTCAGACCAGGTGAAAGGTGATTATTCTAGGAAAGGATTCAGGATATATTTTGAAGGTAGAGTCAACAGGTTGTGTTCTGTATTTCATGGCCACAGGAAAAGGGAATCAAAGATAATCCCTAGTTTTTTTTTTTTTTCCTTTTAAAAGTTGGGTGGATGATTATTGTTGTTCAGTGAGGTTGGTAAGACTTGGGAGAGGAACAAGGTATGTTTTAGAGAAAAAAAGAATTGATTTTTTTTTTTTTGTGCGGGGTGACAAGGTCTTGCTCTGTTACCCAGGCTGGAGTGCGGTGGCACAATCACGGCTCTCTGCAAGCTTGAGCTCCTGGGCTCAAGTGACCCTCCCACCTCAGCCTCTCGAGTAGCTGGGATCATAGGCATGCGCACCACCACACCCAGCTAATTGAAAAAAATTCTTTTTTTAGAGACAAGTTCTCCCTTTGTTGCCCAGGCTAGTCTTGAACTCCTAGGCTCCAGGGATTCTCCTGCCTTAGCCTCCCAAAGTGCTGATCCATTTCATTATAGGCGTGCACCACTGTGCCCAGCTGATAGTCCTTTTTTAATCACTTTATTTTATTTTATTTTTTTGAGACGGAGTTTTGTTCTTGTTGCCCAGGCTGGAGTGCAATGGCGTGATCTTGGCTCACCACAACCTCCGCCTCCTGGATTCAAGTGATTCTCCTCTGCTCCCGAGTAGCTGGGATTACAGGCATGTGCCACCATGCCCAGCTAATTTTGTATTTTTAGTAGAGATCAGGCTTCTCCATGTTGGTCAGGCTGGTCAGGAACTCCCAACCTCAGGTGATCCGCCCGCCTCAGCCTCCCAAAGTGCTGGGATTATAGTTGTGAGCCACCATACCCTGCCAATCACTTTATGTTTTAACTGATGTCTGCCATCAATTGGATATACAAATTTGGAGTCCAGGTGGAGGTCAGGATTATTGATATAGTGTGGTGATTTGTATATAGACATTATACAGAGTTACGAAACTGGGAGAGGCCGCTGAGAAGACAATGTGATACCAGAGGAGGGGGCCTGGGGCAGAGCCTTGGAGCATTGGCACATTACGAGGTCTGGAGGAGGGGAAGGCAGAGCCAAGAAAGCCTAGGATGCTTTAGCCATTGATGTTCTTATATGTTTGCGACTAAAGTTATAGAAAGATGAGGATATAGAAAAATGAATTCTGTCAATGCCTTCTCTGAAACCTGAATTTTGTGATATCCATTGATTCTATCAATCCTGTTGAAAGGTAAGAGGAGACAAATAATAGAAACTACTTTTTGTGAGAAAATTAGCTAGTGATATTTGCTTTTAGTGAAATGCTAGTAAAATACATCCTCTGTGTTTCTGTCTCCTTTTGCTTTGCCTCCTTGAATTAAAAGACTTGATAACATTAAAGAAAATGCAGGATCTCTAAATTTCAGTGTGGTGGGCAGATAATAACATTTTTATACATAATAATGTAATTAATGGTTTCATCAAGAAAGCATCATATACAGTATATTAAGTGGTTGAGTAACTACTCTGGGTCTAGCATAATGCTAAATTGAAGGAGACAAAAGGAATGTTAAATATAGACCTTGCTTTCATTGAATTTTGATGAAAGGAGATGTAAAAAAGTATAAGCTATGGTAGTTGAAAAGGATTTCTTGGAGGAGTTGGAACTTGAAGAATAAGTAGGACTTAGGTGGGTAGAGGAGAAGAGCAAATCCCATAATAGAGTAAGGTATGGTGGAAAGAAAATGAGCTTATTTTTTTGATCAGAAGACCTGGTTTGAGTAAGGACTCACCTAATAGTTTGTGATGTTGGATGAATCACTTGACTTCTTTGGGCCTGTATTCCCTTAGGGGCATACCTGTACTTGCCTCATAAGTCTGCTGTGAAGGTAAGACTGTTTATAGGTTCAACAGTAATAGTAATGTAGTAGTTCTAGTGTCAGGTGGCTAGTTTGCAGATACTCATTTTAGGAACATTTCATAAATTCAGATGCTACATTGAGTCATTTGTATTTATCAAATATTTTATAACCTTTAAAACTTATGTGTATAGTTCCTTGCTCAGTGCCAGACATTTAGTAAATTGTAGGTGATATTGTTGCTCTGCTGTTGTTATAAGAATAGCATAGGAAAAAGAGATTACAGTCTTTGCCCTTCAGGAGTTCTTACTTTCAGTAATAAGTCATATTCATAAGAAGTTGGGGGAAAATGCAAGACATTCTGTGCCCTGGTCCTAAATTTGTGGTGTCAGGTACAAATGAGGTCAGAGTAGGCTTGTCATTGGGACAGGCCTTTTTTTGGCAGTGAGTCTAAGGAAAAAAGGCCCAGGAAAAAAGATAAGATTTGGATAGACAAGAGGAAAACCCAGTAGGCATTCCATTGTAATTTTCTTTTTCTTTTTTTTTTTTTTTCCCTGAGACGGAGTCTCGGAGTCTTGCTCTGTCGCCCAGGCTGGAGTGCATTGGCGTGATCTTGGCTCACTGCAAGCTCACCTCTCAGGTTCATGCCATTCTCCCGCCTCAGCCTTCTGAGTAGCTGGGACTACAGGCGCCCACCACCACGCCTGCCTAATTTTTTGTATTTTTAGTAGTATTTTGTATATTTTAGTAGTGTTAGCCAGGATGGTCTCCATCCCCTGACCTCGTGGTCCACCTGCCTTGGCCTCCCAAAGTGCTGGGATTACAGACGTGAGCCACTGTGCCCAGCCTAGGCATTCCATATTAAAAAGATGTTTATTTATTTTTGTTTATTTTTTTGAGACGGAGTCTCACTCTGTTGCCCAGGCTGGAGTGCAGTGACGCAGTCTCGGCTCACTGCAAGCTCCGCCTCCCGGGTTTACGCCATTCTCCTGCCTCAGCCTCCTGAGTAGCTGGGACTACAGGCGCCCGCCACCATGCCTGGCTAGTTTTTTGTATTTTTTTTAGTAGAGATGGGGTTTCACCGTGTTAGCCAGGATGGTCTCCATCTCCTGACCTTGTGATCCGCCCGTCTCGGCCTCCCAAAGTGCTGGGATTACAGGCTTGAGCCACCGCGCCCGGCCAGAAGATGTTTATTTTATGTATTTTTATTTTTAGGGTCAGCAAAGCATAAATGTTACTGCCACTGTTAAGGAAATCTTTAGTAATACTTAAAGATTCTCATCCTGAAACTTTTGTAATATTATAATCGAATTTACCTTCCTGCCTCTACAGTTTACTGAACTTTTGCCTGTTCCCAGATGGCATTCTAATGTAGAATTTATTTTGGGGGGGGGTGTCTCTTTTGTAAAAATATGGAACTGTTTTTATTATATACTTAAGTGTAATTCTGTTATAGCTTTTCTCTTTTGTGTGTAAAAATAATAAAGCTCTGTTTCATGCTGTGAGATTTATTGTTAGAAAGGCAGGGCAAATTTCTGAAATTTCCTTGGGTAGTCTCCCTTCTCATCTTTAGCTTATTTGAATCTTAACTATTTATCAATTCATTTGCATATATGGGATGTTAGGATGACTCTTTGTTTTGAAAAACAGTGCTATCAGAGTTCCTGTACAGTCTGTGCTGAATTAGGGTGCCCTAGTACGATGTACTGTTCTCTCTTAGTCACTATAATGGTTTTGTAAGTAGCTAAACCCTAGGTCATGCTGCTTTTATGCAGCTGTCTTCCTTGGTTACTGAAAGTTGGATGGCTCTTAGTTTGCCTTTAAGGGAATCTAGGTTTAATTGTATTATCTCCTAGGACACTTTGCACCACCAAGTAGGTTGTAGAGAATCTTTGTTAGCATTCTAGTAGCCTTATTGATACATGATCACCTCACTGAAATTGTGCAGTATCATGTATTCTTTTATTGTATTTTTTAGAAATGGGAGTCTTGCTATGTTGCCTAGTCTGGTCTTGAACTCCTGGCGTCAAGTGATCCTCTGGTCTTGGCCTCCCAAAGTGCTGGGATTACAGGCATGAGCTACCTCATTTGGCCAGATTTCCAATAAGAAAAACTAACATTTACTGTTACTGCTGTGTGCTATGCACTTTGCTAAGCGGCTTTAAAATGTGGAGTTTTATTTTCATTTAAACATCACAACAATTAAGTGAGGTGAGTCCTGCTTTTATTCTCGTTTTACAGAGACAAAGGTTAAGTTCGGATCCCAAGGTTACACAGGTAGCAAGTGGTGGAGCAGGGATTTGAACCCAGGCAATCTGACTTCAGGGCCTATTCTCTTATCTACCATGCTTCACACTCCCCTCAGGTAACACCTTTTTGGGAAACTCTGTCCTGTTGAGAACTTTACTTTTTTGTGTTACCTTGTGTGTGTGAAGGCATTAAAAGCTTGTTCCTGTTTGGGATTTTATAGTTGCACCCTTCTCCCTCTGTAAGGGGTTTGCCATTGTATTAGTTAAGTAACCCAGTTGCTGAATTAGAGCCCTGAAATACAATGGCTGAAACCCCAGAATTCCGTGCACAGTAGTTGAGGGCAGGTGTTCCACGTCAGCATGTGGCTGTCCTTTATAAATGCAGGCATTTGGGGACATAGGTGAATGGGGACTGTATCATCTTGAATGCACAGCTTTCAAGGTTGTTCTTGTTAGAAGCACAGGGTAAGAAATTTTATCTTAAGGAAGTGAGGTGAAAGTTGTACAAATATAATTTCTCCTCCCATTGCTGAAGGCTTAGTCTCATTGTCTCATCTAGCTGCAGGGGATTGGGAATTGGAGTGTTCTTTCTCTTTGCTGACACTAGGAGGTAAGGTGTCATTCTGTACTATTTTGAGTATTTCATCTGTGTTGAAATGTTCTTGGGAGTGCATTTTCTGTTACAGAATGTAAAGGTGAGAGTTTTGTCCTAGCTACAGCTCTGTTATTTGGAAGAAACAGGGTGGATTTTGGTAGTTAGCAATTCTCTGCCACAGCTGTAACACTGTAGATTTCAGTAGGAATGTTAGAATAGCTCACTGCTATGGTTTGCAAGTATTATTACACACATTCAACTCTTGCTTTTTTTTTTTTTTTTTTTTTTTTTTTTTTGAGATGGAGTCTAGCTGTGTTGCCCAGGCTGGAGTGCAGAGGCTCAATCTCGGTTCCCTGCTACAACCTCTGCCTCCTGGGTTCGAGTGATTCTCCTGCCTCAGCCTCCTGAGTAGCTGGAATTTCAAGCATGCACCACCAAGCCTGGCTAATTTTTGTATTTTTAGTAGAGATGAGGTTTCACCATGTTGGCCAGGCTGGTCTCGAATTCCTGACCTTAAGTGATCCACCTGCCTCAGCCTCCCAAAGTGCTGGTATTACAGGTGTGAGCCCCTGCATCCAGCTGGCTAAGTTGGGTTTTGAAAGATGAATTCAAGTACAACAGTGGCAAGGAAGGATATTCCTTATAGAAGAACAGTAGGAGAAAGATAGGAAATGGCATAGTGTGTTTAGGTAACTGTAAGGAGATTGGTACATTTGCAGCATAAGTTTTGAAGTGGGGTAGGTTCATTAGAGACCAGAGAGAGAGGGAGATCCAGGCCAGTTTATGGAGAACCCTATCTTGTTAAGATATGGGGAGTCAGGGAAGGTGGGTGACAGATTTGTTTCCTTAAGAGATCATTTCATGGAATGAACTGGAGGCAAGTGGGGCAGAGACAGAAAATCTTTTGAGGGCTTAGACTAAGAAAATGGCAGTAAAAAAGAGGAGGGGAGATACTTAGGTAGTAAAATCTTTAGTACTTGTGATTTATTTGATGTCAGGAGAAGGGGAGGAATCTTAAGATGATGTCCCTGGTCTCTTGACCTGAGTAACTGGATTAATTAGTATACTAGCTAAGATAAGAAATATGGGAGACTGTGGTGTTGGCAGTGTTATATTTCTTGATTTGGCTGATGACTACAAGGGTACTGTTTAAGGATATTAAATTGTGCTTATATGGTTTATGCATTTTTCCATTTGTAAATTGTATTTCACAATCTAAAAGACCAGAAAGGAACAAGAGAAGATAAGTTTGGGAAAGAAGATGCTGACTTTAGGATTGGACTTTTGCATTTGCAGTGTCCATGCAACCCTCCAGATGGAGATGTGTAGAAGGCAGTTGGAAGTGGAAGTGCAATAGAGGAGTATGGGCTGCTGATACAGGTGAAAGGATTAAGTTAGGTCTATAGTTCTCAAGCCTTGTTGTACATTAAAATCACTGTAGAGTTAAAAAAAAAATATTGATAACCTAGATTCCACCCCAGATGAATTAAATTGACCTCTAGGGGTGTGAGGGTACCATGTCTAGCTTAAAAAGCTCCCTGTGCATTTTCTTCTAATACACAGAGTTAAAGAACTACTGGGTTACAGAAAGATCACTTACTCCCTACATTCTGTGACTGACAGAGTTCTGCAGAGAGGATTTTGTAATTGCTTTAGAACTCAATATAGGTTTAACCTTTTTGTTTTGGGTACAATTATCGTACCCTGTGTTTTCCCCCTACTAATACCAGAAATTTTAAAAAGTATGTATGCTTTTCATTAAAATAATGATGCACATGCGTTCTTGAAAAAAGTATGTGGAAGACACAAGCTGTTTAGTTAAAGCAATTTTAAAACAGAAACTTTCCTGTTATTAACTGAAATGGCCATGTCTTACCTAGTTTTAATTATTAATAGTGGATAGCTTTTGCAGCCAAATATAGATTGCCTCATCAACTACAGTGTCTTTGAAAAATAAATATAGAAGACAGTGATGGGTAAATGAATTGGGTGATGTAGTCTGGAAGGCAGATATCTGTAAATGGTGAGCAACTGTCTGTGATGTATCTGATACGGAAAGGACGGTTGCTTACTTGTCTGTCTTTTCATTCCCTCACTGCATGGCTTTATAACCCATCAGGGTCCTGTATCTGTATCCATCAATAAGTATTTATTAGCACTTACTATCTTCCCAGAAGTGTATTAGGAAATGTATGTAAGTTACCAAATAAGTAACTAGATAAAATAGACAAAAATACATGGGACTTGCGTTTGAGTTGGGGAAGGCTATGTAAATTACAGTTGAATGTCAAGTTATGTGATAGTTATAATAAGAACTGCTGTTCAGAGACTGGAATTATTTCTTGTGCTTGAGAGTAAAGAATGATTCCTGCAACACATTGGCCTCCTATTTTCTTGAGCGCTATTCATCTAGTGATCTTGTTTTCTGTGGACATCTGTCAGACCATGGACCCCAGATCCATTGATCCTACCGCTTTTTCATCGTCCTTTATATCCTTAATGTTCACATTCCCTTCCTCACTCAGCTTAAATTCCGTAGTCATTGTGCTGACTCCTGTATAGTCCTCAATTGCGATGCTTTAATCATACTTACTTGGCAAAACTTACAACCCTGGTTAAATCTGACTCTCTTCCTAATCTGCACCTGTACCTGTGCATCTGAACATAGCTGGAAAACACATGCCTTCACACACCCTATGCTGAATGATCTTATTTATTTTTTAAAATTCATAACCTTGAACCTCAAATGGGTCCTTAATGCTCCTAGGCAATCATATGTACCTGGCCTGTTCACTCTGTCACTCTGTTAGACAGTTGTTTGGTTACCCCAACCCCTTCCTTTTAAAATCCATAATACCCTCTCTCCCATTCAACTGATGACCTTGCTTCTTCACTAAGAAAACTGGAGCATGTACTTGTGCATTCTGCCCTCATTCCTCTCACCATAGATAAACTATATGTGCTTCTCTGAAAGACAAGCTCTTTACTTGTGTACTAGATATTATCCTCTATCAACTTCTCAAGGATATTGACCCGAGAATCCCTCTCCAGATTTTCCTGCATCATCAATATTTTGTTTTCTGTGGGATCATTCATCAACATTTAAACATGTTATTTATCCTACATTAAAAATATTTGATCCCACTTTCTTTGCCAGCTACTGTCTCATTTCTTTGCCCTTCTTTGCAGTGAAACATCTAGAAGGAGTAGTCTCTATTCAACTGTTTTTAATTTCTTTCGTCCCATGATCCCTCTTCTATTTCTTTATTGAGATATGTCACATGCCCTAAAATTCGCTGTTTTAAATGTGTGATTCAGTGGTTTTTAGTATGTTTACAGAGTTGTGCATCCATCACCACTGTCTAATTCCAGAACATTTTCATCACTGAAGAAGAAACTCTGTACCCTTTAGCGGCCACTCCCTGTTTCACCCTTCCTCCAGTTCCTGGCAGCTACTAATCTACTTTCTGTCTGTGTGGATTTGCCTATTCTGGATGTTTCATGTAAATGAAATCATACAATATTTGGTCTTTTGTGACTAGCTTCTTTCCCTTAGCATAATGTTTTCAAGGTTCATGCATATTATAATATGTATGAGTGTTTCATTCCTTCTTATGGCTAATATTCCATTTATGAGTATGCCACATTTTGTCCATTCATAAGTCAATGGACATTTAGGTGGTTCTACATTTTGGCTGTTACAAAAAATGCTGCCGTGAACATTTGTGTTCAGATTTTTGTGTGGGTGTATCTTTTCAATTATTTTGGGTACATACTTAGTAAGGTAGACTTTCTGCGTCATGTTATAGCCCTGTATTTAACATTTTGAGGAACTGCCAAATTGTTTTTCAAAAATGACTGTACCATTTTACATTTCCACCAGAGTTCAAGTTTCTTCATTTTGTTCTCTCTTAAGCCAACTTTAATCAGGTTTTTCCTCTATTTCCCAAATTTCTCAGTTGAACGTGCCCTTGACAAGGTCCTTAGTAACATCAAAGTACCTAAATTCAACAGTCAGTTCACAGTCCTCATTTTGTTTGACCTATGCATGGCATTCGACACATTATTCATTCCTTCGCAATTCACTTTTTTCACTTTTGGCTTCCAGGATACTGCATGTTGTGTGCCCCCCCCACCCCTGCCCCGCCAACACACACACACACACACACACACACACACACACACACACACACACACACATTTTATTGGTCAATCCTTGTCAGTTTCCTTTGTTATATACTCCTTTCTCTCCTACCTTTAAAAATTGGAATGTCCATTGGGGATCTTTATCTAGACTTACACATCTCTAAGTACTATCCTTGAACTGGCTCTCAAGTTGATATCTCTAACCTGGATCTCTTCTTTTTGTCCTTCTGAGCCATGTATCCTGCTGCCTACCCACCAGGATGTTAGACATTTTAAATGGAACATGTCTAAAACCCAAATCCTTTTCTTTCTTTAAAAATATGCGCCACCCATAGTTCCCCCATCTCTGATCAAGGCAATGCCATCCTCCAGTTGTTCAGGCCAAAACCGATGGAGTTGGCCGGGCGCGGTGGCTCAAGCCTGTAATCCCAGCACTTTGGGAGGCTGAGGCGGGTGGATCACGAGGTCAGGAGATCGAGACCATCCTGGCTAACATGGTGAAACCCCGTCTCTACTAAAAATACAAAAAACTAGCCGGGCGTGGTGGCGGGCGCCTGTAGTCCCAGCTACTCGGAGGCTGAGGCAGGAGAATGGCGTGAACCTGGGAGGCGGAGCTTGCAGTGAGCCGAGATCACGCCACTGCACTCCAGCCTGGGTGACACAGCGCGAGACTCCGTCTCAAAAAAAAAAAAAAAAAAAAAAAAGAACCGATGGAGTTAACCTGCACTCCTTTTCTCCCATCCCACATCCAGTCTGCTGGGAAGTTTCGTTGACCTCACCTTAAAGTATCTGCAGTGTCATAACACTTCTTACCACCTCTGCTGTTGCCATTATCCTCGTCTGATTATCGTGTCTCACCTGGATCGTTGTGATGGTTTCCTAATCCTCTGCTGTATCTTTACCTCCAACAGTCTAGCTCAACATAGTAGCCAGAATAATACTTCAAAAATATGTCAGATCAGGCCAGGTGCGGTGGCTCATGCCTGTAATCCCAGCACTTTGGGAGGCTGAGGTGGGTGAATGACCTGAGGTTGGGAGTTTGAGACCAGCCTGGCCAACATGGTGAAACCCTGTCTCTACTAAAAATGTAAAAATTAGCCAGGTGTGGGGTGCATACCTGTAATCCCAGCTACTTGGGAGACTGAGGCTCAAGAACAGCTTGAATCTGGGAGGCGGAGGTTGCAGTGAGCTGAGATTGCGCTACTGTACTCCAGCCCGGGTGACAGAGTGAAACTCTGTGTCCAAAAAAAGGAAATATGTCAGATCATATGCATTTTCTGCTCAAAACCCTGCACTGTCTCCCTGTTTCACTCAGTAACAGCCAAACTAGGCCCTACTTCATCTGACCCTGTTACCTCTCTGACTACATCTGCTGTTGTTATCGCTTGGCTCACTGCATTCACCTCCTTGCTGTTCCTCCAACAGGTGTGTGTTAGACTCAGGGCCTTTGCACTTGATGTTCTTTCTGCTGGAAATGTTCTTTACCATTTTCAGATCTCCTCAAAGCTTACCATATTCAGTAAGCTTACCCTAGTTACCTTGAATTATGTAACTTGCTGCTCCCACATTCTGGATTCCTCTTACTCTGCTCTTTTAAATTTTTGCATAATACTTAAAATTGATTGAGTACATTGTTGACTTATGTTTATGATGGCCATGGTTTGAATGCGTCTCCCAAAAACCACGTGTTGGAAACTTAATCCCCAGTGCAGCAACTTGGGGAGGTGAGACCTAATGGGAGGTGTTTAGGTCATGAGGAATTTACCCTCATGAATGGATTAATGCTGATTATAAAAGAACTTGAGGCTGTGAATTAGATCTCTTACTCTATCTCACCCATGTGATGCCTTCCGCCATGTTATGCAGCAAGAAAGCTCTCACCAGATGTGGCCCCTCAGTCTTGGATTTCCAAGACTCTAGAACCATAAGCCAAATATATTTTCATTTATTATAAATTACCCAATCTGTGATATTCTGTTATAATAGCATAAAACAGACTAAGACAGTGATACATTATTCTTCCCCCCCATCCCCCCCCGCCCCCCGCCAACCTGAAGCTCCATGAGGACAGGGATATCTGTTTTGTTTACAGATGTAACCTAAGTGTCACAGTGCATGGCACGTGGTAACCTTTCAAGATAATATTTGTGGAATAAGTAAATGGATGGCTATATGGCAGAGGTGGGGATCTGAGGCAGGCCTTGAAAAATTTTGATAAACTTTTGGGGAGAAAAGGACAACTTAGTTTCTTTTATCTTTCCCAATCTTCTCTTTTCTGTGCCTTTAGCAAGATCTCTTTAACCTTCAAGGCATGGCATCTGAATTAGAACCTGAGTTTGAATCTGCTTCTTAGTATATATGTGACCTTGAGGAAGATTTCTGGCCATTCTTGAGTCCCTTTTAATAATAAAAAGTCATTTTTATTGACATATACTTTGAATATAGTAAAATACATTCTTTTTGAGTATGCAGTTCTGTGAATTTTGACACTTAGTCATGTAACCACCATCAAGATGTATTTCTATCACTACAAAATGTTCCTTTCGGTGCCATGTAGTCAGTTCCCTCCACCTCCTGCTCCTGGAAACCATTGATCTGATTTCTTAAGTGTGACTCATTTTTAGTCAAACCGCTTTCATTTAGCCTCTGTGCTTGTGAGATGCGTCTGTGTAATTGTGTGTATCAGGAGTTCATTTCTTTTTATTGCCCAGAAGTATTCCAGTGTATGGATTTACCACAGTTTATTCATTTACCAGTTGATGGATTTTGGGATTATTTCTAGTTTTCGGCCATTATGAGTAAAGTTGCTGTAAACATTTTCATTTCTCTTGGGCAAATACCTTGGGTGTGGGAATGCTGGATTGTATGATAAGTGAATTTAACTTTATAAAAAACCACCAAACTGTTTTTCAAAGTTATTAGTTTTTTTTCACATTTATCACATGGGGTAATAGTCAAGACTTTTAGTTGCGAGCAGTAGAAATTGAGTCTGGGAAAGGAACTTATGAATAGGGTGTTAGGTGGCTCACAGAATCTCTTGGAGGGCTGGAGAAATAGGCTGAGAAGTTAGTATCCAGGAACAAGATTCTAGGCACAGACACTGGAGGTTGAATCACCAATACCATCAGGGGGTGCTAGACACTGTAAGTAGAATTACTGTCTCTGGAAACTGGACGAAGCTGCTGTGCTTGCTGCTTTCACTTGCCAGAATAGGTTTTCTGAGGACCGAGCTTCTTTGAATCACCATCTGGAGGTAGGCTCTGCCTCATAAAGTGGGGGATTCCCCAGACATAGGAAAGAGGATTCAGATGTGGGGCTGAAAAAAGAAATAACACGTGTATACCACAACCTCCAGAGGTGGCTGTTATTAGATAGAATAATTTTCATGGTGTCTAGGAACTTACTAGAATGTAAATGCTAGTTTACGTTTCTGTTTTCCTTTTTCCCATCTGTCTTTTGTAAGTAAAATTTTTGTTAAAGTGTAAAACAAACTACATAAATCATAAGTGTGTATAGCTTGATGAATTTTCATGAAGTGAATTCATCCTTATAACCAGTACCCAAAAGAGATAGAACATTGCCAGCACCCATAAACTTCTCCCGTATCCTGATCTTCATCACTGCACACTCCCCACTCTACCACGTAATCACTGGTTTTGACTAGTTTTGCCTGTTTTCAAACTTTATATAATCAAAATTGTGTGTGTGTGGTTTCTTTCTTTCAGCATTTCTTTCAATATTTGTGGACTTCATTTTTTATTGGTTTCATATTGTTCCATTGTGTGAGTATAGTACTATCCATTGTGTTATTGATGGACACATGGACTATTTCCAGTTTTTGACTAATATAAGTAAGTACTGCTATGAACATATTTGCACATTCTCTGGTTTACATATATATGTTTCTGTAAGTATGTAACATGGAGTGAAACTAATAAGTCATGGGTTCTGTGTATGTTCAGCTTTAGGAGAGACTCCTGAAAAATTTTCTTAAGTATCTTTTTCCACTTTCCACTACTACCAGCAGTACGTGTAAGTTCTAGTTGGTCACATCTTTTTGACATCTTACTGTGTTTTCAGTAGGACTTTGTACCCCAGTATAGTACTTGTTTGAGTCTACCTAATCAGTTACAAGTATCTCTTTCCTATAATGTTATTAACTCTTTGAGGTGGGATTTCTTGTTTTATCTTTTTCCTCTTAGTACCGAGTACAGGCCTAGAACACATAGTAAATGCTCAGTGAAAGTTGCGTGAAAAGACGAATAAAGAGTATGTCTGTGGGTGGAAATTATCTTGGCATTTTTTAGAACAGAGAACTAACTGCTCTGACTGGAATTAGAAGTGATGGGAACATTGGGTGATAGGATTGAATTAAGTCAGGTGGAATCTGATTCAGTAAGTAATAGGTAGCCCTGTTTAGTTCCTGAACTGCGAGAGAGTTAATGAAAGTATCACTTTACAGATTACTTTCTACCTAATAAAGGGAAAATAATTTTACAATATGGAGATCTGTCATTCACCACCTTAATGGAGTGATTAAAACTTAAGATCAAGGAGCTGGCATTAAGTACCCCCTGACTTGATGTAGTAAGAACTATGCAACATCACATCTTTGTTTAAATCATTGCCAGAAATGAAGAAACAATCAGAGAAATCAGAATGTGGAGCATTCTATAAAACACTTGGCCTGGATTCTTAAAAAAGACACTGAAGTATTTAGGGGTGAAGTCAAGATGTCTGTAACTTACTTTCAAATGGTTTCAGGAAACACAGAGATACAGCAAATGTAGCAAATGTAGCAAAACGTTAACTATTGATGAACCTAAATGAAGAGTACACAAGTGTTAATTGTAATGGTCTTTTTATTTTTTTGAGGGTTTTTATGTTTTCAAAATGTAGATTTTTAAAAGTTAATTGATAATAAAATATGACTCTGAAGGGTCTTAAGAGATCTTCTAATCCAACCCCTCATTTTACAAATGGGGAAAGTGTGACCCAGGGAGACTTGTCTGAGGACACATCAGCTGGTTACTGAGAGCGTGAAGAGTATGCCTATTCTCTTTTGCTGCCACCCGTGGAGGATGTGAGTGGCAGGATGTGGGAGGGATGGCAAAGGGACAGAGAGAGTCTTTGGGAGGAAGGGCTCTCCGGAGTCATGGTAGGAAAGGGGCACCCCTTAGTAGGAGCATGTTGTGGGTCACAGCCACAGCCAAGATGAAGGAGATTATGACCTGAAACACAGGCAGGCCCAAGAGACCCAATGCTTCACCCAGCTTAGCTCCTTCTTTTCTCTTTTTTAAAAATTCTTTGTTGTTTTATTTCTCTCTTTGTTGTTTTATTTCTCTTTGTTGTTTTATTTCTCTCTTTGTTGTTTTATTTCTCTAGTTACTCTTTCCACTACCTTAAAAAAAAAAAACTTACCTCTATTTTGTTGTCAGTTGGTCATTTTGCTTTTTCCACCAAGAATTAACATGATGTCATGGAAATAATATAAATTTTGGAGCTAGACAGAACTGATTTCAAATTCCAATCTTACCTCTATTCCAAACTTCCAAACAAATTCCAAACTTCCAAACAAATTCCAATTCCAATTCCAAACTTCCAAACAAATTCCAAACTTACCTCTATTTTGTTGTCAGTTGGTCATTTTGCTTTTTCCACCAAGAATTAACATGATGTCATGGAAATAATATAAATTTTGGAGCTAGACAGAACTGATTTCAAATTCCAATCCTGTGTACTAGCTCTACAACTTGGAAGTCATTCAACCCTGCTAAGTCTTGGTTTCTTCATTTTTGAAAAGTTACTTCTTCCTGCTTTGAAAGAAAGTGGCATTGTACTGGGGTATTTTAAAAAATAAATCATGTTTTCTCCTCAGTTATTTGGAAGTTAGTTATACAGTCCTTATAGTGGTTTTCTTAGAAAATACAATGATACATCGTTGTCTTGTTGGAGTCTATTGTTAATTGGTAACTGGTAGTACTGACAATGTCTGCATCTTAGAATACTTTAACTTCCTTTACCCTTTTTCAACTCACATGCCATTTCAGTTGTGTACATTTTTGTATACATTTAAGCCCACAAATTTAGTCATTCACTGTATAATGATGTTTCAATAACAGACTGTACAATGTACAATGGTTCCATGAGATTATAATATCATATTTTTACTGTACTTTTTCTGTGTGTGGGTACATTTAGATTGTGTTACAGTTGCCTACAACAGTATTCAGTATAATAACTTGCTGTACAGGTTTGTAGCCTAGAAGCAATAGGCTATAATAACCTAGGTATATAGAAGGCTATACCATCTGGGTTTGCATAAGTACACTTTATGATATCACACAATGATGAAATTGCCTAGTGACACATTTATCAGGTTGTATCACTTTTGTTAAGAGATGCATCACTGTATTAAGTAACATTTATCGTTTAAAAAATACTGTTATAACTGTTCATATTCACTTAGATTTACCCATATGCTTACCACTTTATTTGCTCTTTTTCCATCTGAATCTGTAATTTTTTATCTGTAATAATTTTCTTTCTGCCTGAAGAATACCCTTTAGAATTTCTTTTAATACAGGTTTGTCTGTGGCATACTCTGTTTTTGTTTATCTGAAAGTTCCTTTGCAAACATTCCTGAAGGCTATATATTTACTAGATATAGAATTGTGTATTGGCAGTTATTTTCTTTAAGCACAGGGAAGCTCCCATTCCTCTGTTTTCTGGATCCGTTGTTAATATTGAGAGCTGGCAGTGTGTCCCTCCTTTGAAGGTAATTGTCTTTTTTCTCTCATTTAAATTTTGTAGCAACTCTGTGAAATACAGGTTTTATTTTTGTTAGTACAGATGAGAAAAAAACTCTGGATAACTTGTCCCTTTCACACAGCTAGAAAATAGTGGATTTAAATCCAAGTCTGTGAGACATCAAAGCCTATACTTTCCCCCACTTTGCCTTACTGTGTCTCACTAAATAAAAGTACACGTTCATTGATTTAACAATATTTATTAAGCTTCTCTTATATGTATAACTTTGCTGTGAACTGAGGTGGATAGTGGATTTTTGGACATAATTCTGGCCTTCAATTTATGGTTTGGAGAAAAGCATGTTGAAAACATTCAATTTGTAATATGGGCAGTATGTGATTAATAGCTAAAATGGTGATAGCCTGTGGTAATTACTAAAAGAGTTTAATGCAAAGAGAATTTTACAATTGACTGGATATGCCAGAGAATATCCTGTGAAGGAAGTGGGACTTGGTCCGAACCCCAGGCAGAGTTTGTGGGGGGTTGAAATCGTAGAGGCTCCCTGGGTCAGGGGGAAGTTACGTGAATAAAGGCTTGGGGACTGAATGCTGGATTTGGGGGAATGGCAGCGAGGTTGATTTGGCTCTAGCTGAAGTTTATAAATGTTGAAGATAAGGTTGTATGTGAGGTGGTGTCTCGTTATGGAAGTCGTAAACTCCTGTTCTCTGTCTTTTAGGGCATAGAGAGCCCTTGTAGAATTGTTTAGGAGTAGGGTGATACAGTGATTATTTACAGGGCAAGAGCTTGGCTTGGTTTTATCTTCCAACCTAAATCTCATTTATGACTTTGTCACTTCCTCATTTATACTATGCGTTAGTTAAATTTTTCAGGCCTCTATTTCCTTGTCCGTGAACTGGAAGTAATAGTACTTATTTTATAGGGTTGCTGCAAGGATAAATGAAATGATATGTGCAATGTACTTAGAACAGTAAGCACTATGTAAATGTTAGGTGGCATTTTATTATTATTGTTATTGTTATTAAATTAGGTTATATATGTTAGTATTCACCCTGATGCCTGGCACATGGTTAATCATAATTCTAGTCACCAATGGAATATATATGGGATAATTACCAAATTATATTTTCCCACCCTGCACCTTATATAGGAAATTTATGTCCTTTAAAAGTCATATTTAATGTATAAATAAGCTGTATACTTCATTTAGGTTATTTCCTCATTGCATTGTTTTTGATTATGTTACATATCATTCCCAGTCCACTCCTCAACTCATTATATTTATAAAAATAATGGTGAAGAACACTGAAGAAAACATTCTATGCTAAGAATGTGTAGTAAGAAGAGAGAAAAGGAGGTAATGTTAGTTAAATCTGTGATAAGACAGTGTATCATAGACAGAAGCTGTGAAGATGCCATGGGAAAGATGTAGGAATTGTGCTGGGTGCTGAATTTAGAAACATTATCTATGGGCATTGTTTAATTTGGTTTCTTTAGAAATTGTTTGCAGTGTGAGGATGCTCACTGAGCTTCCACCGTAAGTATAAAGAATAAAAAACTGCCTTGTCTGTTAAAATTTTATTCCAAGAGAAATTGTATAAAGCCATTGAAGCATCTGGACTGACAAGTTAGAAATGCATTTAAGTGAAGGCTCAGTAATCTTTAAGAAGTTGAAAAGCAAATGTATGTGGCAGAGAAGCCAGTGTGGATTTGCAATACTAAATGCAAGCATCTTCAAATATTGTCAGTAAAGGACAGTGGGAAATAAGAATGGACACTACTTATATGTTTAAGTTTAAAATGGTTCAGCATTATATCAAATGCCTTTATTGAAAATAACCTAGCTAGTAGCTAATTATAATTTTAAGGGAGGTTTAACTTTATCTGGTGACTGTTTGCATTAATTAGAATGATTTCACGAGAGAGTATCCCTTTAAGTGGGCATGCTTTTAATTTCAGAGGAAGTAAACACATGGTGCTGTTTCTTAGGTTGTATTTCAGATCTTCTGTGATCTAATTGCCAATGTTTTAAACAAGTACCTTGTTTTAATGGACAACTTAGAAAAGACATTCTTTAAATACTGTCTTATTTTTCCCATTTCTTTTTCACATTCTTTGTGTTTCTTATAAATTGGCAAGGGAGTATCTTTGCATATGGTTTGTTATTCTTGGAATAAGATGCTTTTTTTTTCTTTCTGGTCTGTTTTCCTAACCTTTAACCACCCTGTTAACAGATGGTCAGATTATCCTTCTACTCTATCATTTCGAATAACTTTGTTTTGAAAAAGCCCAACTTCTAACGGTGACTTAATTTTTTACATGGTAGTATCAGTAGCTTGTTTATTATGGCAGCTTTGATTCTTGAAGTTCCTTTTATTTTTTGGGTTGAGTTTGTATTTATATATCATACTAAATGGGAAGCCTGACTTTAAGTTATTGGGGGATTATTTCTTCCTGACACCGGTAGCTCAATTTTTAGTTGATTCATAGCATCTTGAGAAGCAGGTAAGGCAGGTATCTTTTACTTGAGGGCACTTAAAATTGTAGAGAACCATAGGTTTTGGCACCTAACAGACTTGGATTTAAATTGTAGATTTTCCCTTGTGTGCCTTTGGACAAGTGACTTAACTGAGTTTCAGTTTGTAAACCTTAAAATGGAGACTGATCATATCACATTTACGTTGTAGAGTTGATGTAAATATTAACTTAGATAATTAATGTGAAGTGTCCTGTATACTCTATGGAACATGGGAGATAAAAAATGAAGGCTCACTTGCCAAGGTAATCAGTTTTACAAGATGGGACATGTAATTGTACATGATATCCTAGCTGCATTTGCTATTTATATGGGTAGTTCCCTTTATCTGGGAATAAAGCATCTTCAGAATGAATCGTGGTCAGGACCTCAGTTCAAGTACACTCTGTTAAGCTTGGATTTGCTTCTTAGTGACTAAAGGATGGTAAGCACAACAGTGTGGTCACAGCATATATTTGCATGGAGCATGATAGACATCTCTATGGCAAGACTGTCTGTTGTAAATTATGAGCCTAGCTGTGCTCCAGCTGTAAAGAATGATGAGGAGTTGCACATATTTCCACCCTGAAGTATCAGGAGTTATAATTGGGTCATCAATCATTTATTCATTTGATTATTCACTTGACAATTGTTTGAGAGCTTACTATCTAGGCATTGTGATATATACTAGGAGTATACAGCAAAGAGCAAAACACAGTATCTGCCTTCTAGGAACATGTAGTTACAGAGCTGGTAAAACATTAAGGCAAAATTAGTGCAGTGGGAGATAATGAGAGGTCTACTTAATTCAGTCCATGTCAGGAAAAGAATTGAGAAGGGGGTAGAGGTTCAGCTCAAGATGAGAGGACGCTTCCTGCGGGAGAAGGCACTGTCTTAAGTTGAATGCAGGATAAAGGTGGAGGGTTTAAGATGCTAAGGATGGTATTTTGAAAAATTTCATTCCAAGGGTTAAACGTCTTATTTCTGTGAGTAGGTTATTGAGTAAGCATGGTTGAGTCTAATTTTCAGCAGAAGAGTGGGAAATCAGATTTGCGAAATCTTTGTTTCACTGTTATCAGAGATTAAGAGTAGACCTAATTTTGTGCTTTGGAAAGACAAGAATCCAGAATCTAGCTTGTAAGCTGAGGGCCTTCTTGTTGATGGAGTTTAGAATGTTACCAACACTGTATTTATTGAATTTATTTATTTTATTTTTTTGAGATGGAGTTTCTCTCTTGTCTCCCAAGCTGGAGTGCAATGGCACAATCTCGGCTCACTGCAACCTCCTGGGTTCAAACAATTCTCCTGCCTCCGCCTCCCCAGTATCTTGGATTACAGGCACGCATCACCATGCCCGGCTAATTTTTATATTTTTAGTAGAGACTAGGTTTCACCATGTTGGCCAGGCTGGTCTTGACCTCCTGACCTCAGGTAATCCACCCACCTTGGCCTCCCAAATTTCTGGGATTACAGGCGTGAGCCACCATGCCTGGCCTTATTGAATTTTTATGATTTATATACAGTAGATATTTGTTAACTGAATAGTAAATGAGATTGGCATGGTTCTGGTTCTTACCCTAACCCCAGCTTTAAGAATTAAGATCAGAGTGGCTGTAATGATTGGGTGAGCTATGTAAGTAATGGGCTTCAGACTGGGCACAGTGGCTCATGCCTATAATCCCAGACCTTTGGAAGGCTGAGGCTGGAGAATCGCTTGAGCTCAGGAGTTGGAAACCAGCCTGGGCAACATAGCGAGAACCTGGCTCTACAATAAAACAATTAGTCAGTTATGGTGGTGCATGCCTGTAGTCCTAGCTACTTGGGAGGCTGAGGTGGGAGGATCGCTTGAGCCCAGGAGTTCAAGGCTGCAGTGACCTGTGATTGTGCCACTGCACTCCAACCTGGGTGACAGAGTGAGATCCCATCTCTTTAAGAAAAAAAAAAAAAAGAAATTGGGTTTTGGCATCAGGCAACTCCACTGACTCAGTTACATGCTTGCCTAAGACCACTAACCCAGGAACAGTGGAATCACTCCCCATACCAAGTGATTATTAACGAGAGGAACAAAAATGTGGACACCAGAAACTATAATGTGAAGCAGTCTATAAAATTTTGTTTTAAAATATCAGCCAGGATTTTGTACATATAGATACACCCACACACATATGAACACATGTACATAAATGGCAAGATTGATAATACTAAGATTTTCATATTTGTTCATATCGTATGAATATAGTATAGGTAGGTACAGGTGTTAGAGAGGAAATAAAACTTTTTTGAGAACGAAGAGGAGGGAGAATTAATATTACACTTGGGATGGGATGAGGGAAGTCTTTCTGGAGAGGTCGCGTTTGACCTGACTCTCAAGAGAGGGATGGTCTTTTTTGCAGAACCTTTATTAGCATAATGAGTCATGAAGAGTCTCAGCTCTGTAGACAGGTGGTCTGATTCTTTTTTTTTCCTCTTAATTTTTAATTAAAAAAATTATTTCCATAGGTTTTTGGGGAACAGGTAGTATTTGGATACATGAGTAAATTCTTTAGCTGTGATTTGTGAGATTTTGGTGCACCCATCACCCAAGCAGTATACTGAACCTGATTTATAGTCTTTTATTGCTCACCGCCCATCATTCTTACACCTTTGCGTCCTCATACCTTAGCTCCGACTTATTAGTGAGAACATACGATGTTTGGTTTTCCATTCCTGAGTTACCTCACTTAGAATAATGGTCTCCAGTCCCATCCAGGTTGTTGAGAATGTCATTCATTCCATTTTAGGGCTGAGTAGTATTCCATTGTGTGTGTGTGTGTGTGTATATGTGTATGTGTGTGTGTGTTTATACATGTATATATACCACACATTATCCACTCATTGATGATGGGCATTTGGGTTGGTCCACATTTTTGCAATTTTGTGAATTGTGCTGCTGTAAACATGCATGTGCAAGTATCTTTTTCATTTAATGACTTCTTTTCCTCTGGGTTGATACCCAGTAGTGTGATTGTTGGATCAAATGGTAGTTCTACTTTTAGTGATTCTTTTTTTTGAGACGTAGTCTTGCTTTGTCAACCAGGCTGGAGTGCAGTGGTGCAATCTTGGCTCATTGCAATCTCCACCTCCCAGGTTCAAGCAATTCTGCTGCCTCGGCCTCCTGAGTAGCTGGGACTACAGGTGCGCACCACCATGTCTGGCTAATTTTTGTATTTTTAGTAGAGACAGGGTTTCACCATGTTGGCCAGGCTGGTCTCAAACTCCTGACCTCAGGTGATCCATCCGCCGTGGCCTCCTAAAGTGCTGGAATTACAGGTATGAGCCACCGCGACCAGCCGCAGGTGGTCTGATTCTAGTCCTGGCTCTGTCGCAGACTAGCTGCTTGATCTCAGGTAAGTGACTTCATTCCTCTAAACTATTGTTTCCTCTGTCCAATTGGTATAATCATATTCTCCACAGACAGTTTTTGAGGATTAAATGAAGTAATTCATGTAAAAGATGTAGCTGAGTATCTGGTCATTTTAACTATTACAGTTTTGTGGGTAGGCCTTTTGAAGCTGAATTTAGTCAATTCTGTTCTCCTGCCTTAATAAAGTTATCAAGTTTCAAAAAATGAACCTGGTGGCTATACTTTTCCATTTATCAGTTACACACTCTGAATAACTGAGATTTTGTCAGGATTCTTCTTGAATTGGAGAATTTGTTGCAGACTGAGAAAACACCAGTCACAAGTTCATTGCATTGTATTGCTCTCCCTTGAGTTTCAGTCCACTGATTAGGTTGGAAGGGTGAGCTTCCCTGCTTATGTAAGACTGTACTTTTCAAACTACTTCTGTGACTGTTAGTAAGTGGACGTTCATTGTAGCTTTGGGGAGCACATAGGCGGGTGATGATTATTTTTCAGGAAACAGAATCTACAGAGCCGGGGAAAAGCCTTTATGGCTGAGTGGCCATTTCAATACTATAACCCTGATCTCCTGACATAGTTCTATTTTTTTCTTTAATTTTCTGTGAAGTCTAGTCATCAGACCTGAATTTGCACTTAATCTCTGCCATTTACTAGTTGCATGATCTTGTAAGAGTTTTACAATTTATGAGTCTGGCTCTTTCATCTGTGAAACATTGAGATTTTGAACCATACAGGAATGTCTTGATGCAGGATTTATTTTGCTTAATTTTTAATAAGAATTGCTTCATATAATGCTGTATGGGAACATGTATTTGTGTGTTTAAGACTCAAATTTATTCACTTATTGGTGTCTTGCCTGGTAGGAAATGTCTCTATTTCTAGATTGTCTTCAGTGTTCTTATCCTGCTTATCTGTGGATAATATTCTTGATAGTGGTGTTCTGAAGGATCTATCTTGGGAAAGCCAAGGACATCTGGGAATGTTTGACAGGTGAATAACAACTAAATAACTGAATCCGCTTCTCACATCATTACTGGTGTTGCTTGTTCTTTCGCCTTTTTCTCTCTCGTTTTTGGCTAGGGAGGGGGCTTAGGGGTGTCAGTATTATTCAAATAGTTGGACAGTTTAAAATCTTGCAGCTAATAAATACACAAATTTTAGTAGTTTGAAGTTTGTTTTCCACTGGAAATTCAGGCAGGAGATCCTTTTTACATACGAAAATCACTCTACAAATGCTTATCAATTATTAATATATACTGTTTTCCTCCTGATCCCCTGTCCGAGGTAGGTGAATATAAAGTTCTGTAAGTACCATATTGGAAATGACAAAATACGGTAATTGAAACTCATTAGAGCAAATTCTTTTTATAGTCTTACCTTCCCCTGAAGTGTTAAATGTATAACCATGCTTTTATTTATTAAGTGGCTGAGTTGTTAGGAAAATCCTAATGTTGAGTTTTCTAATAACTGAGAAAAATCTGTATTAAGGAAGAAGTTTTGCATTTTACTTTTCTTTTTCAGAGCAAAAGATTGGGAAAAATACTAAGGTTGACTTGAAAGTGTCATTCAGGAGTAAGAAGGTTCTTTTTGAGTTGGTGTCTATTTTAGGGGTTAGGTGAGAAGTCATCTTGTAAAAAGCAAGATTATTTTCTATAGATTATGGAAGTTTTTGTTCTCTTTCTAGTATGTAGCAAACTGAGTACTTATTCAGTTGCAGTTTATTAATACTATTATATTGGATATACCATGAGTCAAATTATAGTCTGTGAATTATTACTCTGATGTGATAAGTAAGTTAGGAGAATACTATATTAGCAATTCATTATTTTAAAGTTATCCATATTAGGAAAATAGTATAGCAGCTCTTTATAGTTGAACCGATTTGGCCTAAATTTAAAAAATTATACATCAGTCAGGAAGACCAAAACTTAATTTAGCAAAAATTTAATATAGGCTGAGAAGCTTTTTAAAGAATTGGATATAATGTGCACAGAATTAGATAATGGATTAGTTATAATCCTTGTTTATGACAAAGTTTCATTGGTCTGCAATAAGCACTTGTTTAACCACCACTGGGAGGGAAAATAAGGTAGGTACTTACTGTAATAACCTATATGTGACTTCCAGGTTTCCCCAACCATCCTATCGCCATGCCTTCCCCCGACAGAATTGAAGCTTGAATTTTGTATTCATCCTCTTCTGTTTTTATATGTCTTTATCACATCTTTATGGATTCTTAGAAGGAATCCTTTTTTATTTTTATTTTATTTTTTATAAAAAGGTTATTCTATGATGTAATTATTTGGGACTTAGTGTTTTTACTTAGTGTAATGCTAAAATTTATTCATATTGTTGCATGTCATTGTAGTTCATTCACTTTGTCAAATAATCTATTATCTTAATGTACGTAGTTTAATTCATTTACCTGTGAATGGACGTTTCACATTTTTTCTGGGTTTTTGCTATTGTGAACAGTTTTGCTGTGAACATTCTAATATGTGTCTCTTGTTTGTACATGATGTGAGTTTCTCTTGGCGTATACCTAGGAGTAAAATCCCTGCATAATAGGTTATGGGACTGTTCAATTTGTGGAAGTAAGACTGAACATTTTTTCCCACCGTCAATACGTAAAAAGCCCCTGTGGGTCCACATTTTTTCCAGTTCTTGGTATTTTTAGACTTCTAATGTTTTTGGAACTTGAATAGATGTAAAATGGTATTTCATTTTTATTGCATTTAGTTGATCTTTTTTTTTTTTTTTTTTTTTTTTTTTGAGACGGATTCTTGCTCTGTCGCCCAGACTAGAGTGCAGTGGCATGGTCTCGGCTCACTACAACCTCTGCCTCCTGGGTTCAAGTGATTCTCATACCTCAGCCTCCTGAGTAGCTGGAATTACAGGCGCCTGCCACTGTGCCCAGCTAATTTTTGTGTATTTTTAGTAGAGATGGGGTTTCACCATCTTGGCCAGGCTGGTCTCGAACTCCTGACCTCGTGATCCACCTGCCTCAGCCTCCCAAAGTGCTGGGATTACAGGCGTGAGCCACCGCACCCGGCCTGCTTGATCATTTTTTATAATAATGTTTCTTCTATTTTTATTGGTTTTGTGTTTTACCTTCTGTGAAATGCTTGTTCTTGCCTTTTTTTTTTTCTGTTTTTTTTTTTCTTCCCCTACTCCTGGATTTTTTTTTTCTTTTCTTTTGGATTTTAAGACTTCTTTTTATATTCTTGATGTTTATCTTTTGTTGGATGTATGTATTCCAAAAATCTTGTTTGTAACTTGTTTTTTCACCATCTTAGGGTATATTTGATGACCAAAAGTTCTTGATTTTAATACTCAGGTTTATTTTATAGTTACACTTTTGTGTCTTTAAGAAATAATTGACTTTTGTTTCTCTCATTTTGTATGCCCATTTCTGTTAACTCTATAGCTGACACTTATTTAAAGGCTTGAGATTGCAGTGGTAGAGTAGATGAAAAGGAAGAAGATAGTTTAAGAAAATGAAAGAACAGGAAGCATTTTCAAATATACTGATATGTATTACTACAAATTGCTCATTCCCAATCCCTGAATAGAAAATAAGCCTCTGTTAAAAGTTAGATTCACATTTGTTTTTTTTAATACAAGTATCTGAATAAGGTTCACTGGTCTGCTGCCATGACTTTGCCCTAAACTCTCAGCAGCCTGTATGTTTCTTGAATGATTTACCCTTTCTCTGAACCTTTACACATATATATATATATATATTTTTTTTTTTTTGGTATGGTGACCATTGGTGAGAAAAATGAGTATGACCTGTGTGATTTATCTAGACAAACTTATTATTTATTTTGAAAATTATTTTTATTGCTGAGCTTGAAAATATTTCGTTCTGCTTATCAACATTGTATGGTAAATACCCATATCTCCTGTCACTTCCATATATGCACTCTGTTCTCTAGCCGATTTGAAATCTGGAAACCTCTCTCACCAGCACACATGTGCACACATACATGTACACATACACCCCATACTCTTTTAGAGCCATCCTCTTTACATGTTGTTTCTGCTGTTGGGAAAGTGTACATGGTGAACTTCTTGTGGTTTACTAATAAGAGTATGATTGTTGCCATCACAAAAATAACATAATGTATAGTACTTTATCAAATGCTTTTACATTTTTTCATTTAATTCTTAGCACAAATCAATGGGATTAGCTGGGCAGGTTATCATCCCTCTTTAGGGTGTGTTGTTAATACCGAAGCTTGAAGACATAAAGTCAAGTGCTTTCCTGGTATTTGTAGATGCCTAGTAAGTATTTGTTGGTTAGATGGATGAATAAATGGCTAGTTATGCTCACCCTAATGTTCTTTTGATTACACCATAGCATCATATTTAACTGTGCCCCAGCTGAGGTCTTGATATGTAGTAGAAAGTAGAATGTTTATTGACTAAGACTTCTAAGTATTATGGGTAACTAGTTCTAGACTAGCCTTCTTGCCATAACCAACTATGAAACTCAACAGAATATATGTGGGGACATTTTCAGGCTTTGGGCAACAGGCATCACAGGATTGTAATCTTGACATTGATGAGGAGGGCTCAGTGATTACTCC
This sequence comes from Macaca thibetana thibetana, assembly GCF_024542745.1. Lineage (NCBI taxonomy): Eukaryota > Metazoa > Chordata > Mammalia > Primates > Cercopithecidae > Macaca > Macaca thibetana. The sequence continues at coordinate 15,447,273 of NC_065592.1, forward strand.
TGTTCTCTGCCTGAGGACAATTTGCTGAACTGGAGTGCAAGCAGAGCGTGGTCACCTAACCATGCCAAGGAGGCAGAAGTTAGAGTTTGGTACACTTGAGACAGCTAACGTCTTCGGGGAAGGGAACCAGACAAGAAGAAGCTGTACAAGAGAGGTTCTCAAATGTTTGTGTGTGAGCCTCTTGTGAATTCTTGGCAGTTTTGGGCTATCCATGATTGGGAAAGACTGTGGAGGGTTTATCAGGTGGCTGCCACAGGGTTGGCAGTGGAACAAATACTAGAAGTATATGGCTAGGGGATGTTATAACTTTGTCTCAGCCACAATTGAGAGACCTCCCAGGCATCTGGATGAAATGCTAGGGAGACCGTGTGGTAAAGCTGGGATAAGCAATACTATTAAATCATAGCCATACTTATTAATGTATATATTGTTTATGGATGCTTTTATACTACAATGGCAAGGGTCAGTAGTTGCCAAAGAGACTGTGTGGCCCACAGAACTACAATATTTACTATTTTGCCCCTTAAGAAAAAGTTTGCTGACTCCTGCCCTAGAGTAAGTCCTACTCTAGGACTCTCCTGACGACTGACTGTGCACTAGCTAAGGTCTGTAAGCAAATCCTGACAAAATCTGCAGGGAAGGCAGAACTTGGCGGCTGAGTTCTGCCAGGTTATAGGACTTGGGAAACATCTTGGGCTTTCCATAGATCTGTCCTAACAAAAGTATTACTGGAGTTAAAATTAGAATGTTTTGGAACAGTATTACCTTCTTTTGTGCTTTTTGCAACCTTCATAGTAGTGACAGTGACTTTAGCCAGCACCCGCTAATACTTTGAATATCTTGTTTACTCCCCTAGATAATTCTGTGTTGGAATATGTCTCATTCCACTTAAAAAAAACATCTTACAATCTTCTTTGATGGAGAACTTTATTACATCTTCTACTCAATATCAACATTTAGTTTACGTTGAGTACTTATTTTGCTAGTACTGGAAGGCTAAAACCAAAGCTAAAGTAGCTTCTTGCTAAAGAGGAGCAAAGTTTGTTTTGTTTCTACATATCTTAACATATTCACATGATTTTAAAAATATTTTGAAATTAGAAATTGTTTAAAGCTTATAGACAATAGAATATGATAAACAACTGTGTATTCACCACAAATATATCTCTCATATTCTAATGTTTTACCACACTTGTTTCAGATTTTTTACCCTAAGAAATAGTAGCTCAGATATGTATTATGTGTATATCCCTCCCTGATGTGTTCTTTTTTTGAACTTTTTATTATACTTTAAGTTCTGGGATACATGTGCAGAAGTTGCAGGTTTGTTACATAGGTATGCATGTAGCCATAGTGGTTTGCTGCACCCATCAACCAGTCATCTACATTAGGTATTTCTCCTAATGCTATGCCTCCCCTAGCCCCCCACCCCGCTTCCCTGATGTATTCTAATCCTTCTTTATTGGGTAAAATAAGGTAACCACTCTCCTGAATTTTTTGTCATTACTTTGAATGTTTTTTATACTAAAAATGTATGTCTGTATCTCTCTCCATAAATGATATGTAACATTATCTTACGTTTTTTGGAGCTTATATTCAGGGCATCACTTTGTTCATGCTATTCTGCAACTAGCTTTTTCCTCCAACATTGTTTTTGACTTTAGATATGATGAAATGGATCACTGTCATTCATAAACCATGCAGTGTATATCTTTATTCTCTTGTTGAAGGACATTTAGATTGCCAGTATTTTGTGATTATGCGCAAAATCAGTGCTACAATAAATGTTGTTGTTGTCTGTCTTACTGGTTTTCTGTGTTGAAGTTACTCTAGGTGCTGTAACCAGAAGCAGTGTCTTTGCTTATAGGGTATCCACATCTTTGACGTTATCAGTTATTATTAATTGCTCCTCGAGCTGTTTTTTTTTATTCTTTTACAGTTTCACCTGCTTTGGTTTTCGGCAATTAGACATAATGGACTTTCCAAAGCAGACGTGCTGTGCCTGAAGAAAATATGACATGAAAATCTCATTTTACCACAGAAACATGGAAAGTTGGTTGTTTAGATTCTTGATAAATTTGTTCATGTTTTGAAAAATCTTCTTTGCTGGGCACGGTGGCTCACGCCTGTTATCCCAACACTTTGGGAGGCCAAGACAGGCAGATCACCTGAGGTCAGGAGTTCGCGACCAGCCTGACCAACATGGCGAAACCCTGTCTCTACTAAAAATAGAAAATTAGCTGAGTGTGGTGGCGGGCGCCTGTAATCCCAGCTACTCAGGAGGCTGAGGCAGGAGAATTGCTTGAACATGGGAGGCGGAGGTCGTAGTGAGCCGAGATTGTGCTATTGCTCTCCAGCTTGGGCAACCAGAGTGAAACCCATCTCAAAAAAGAAAGAAAAAAAAAATCTTATTGTGGAAATGTTCAAACATACACAAGTAGCAAGAACCCCCTGTCATTTATTTTCAATACCTATCAACATATGGCCAATTGTATTTTACTTCCTTGCCCCTGCAACTGGATAATTTTTTTAAAATCCCAGATTTCCACATACGTTCATCTGTAAGTAGTTTGGTATGTATCTCTAAAAGGTATGACTCTCTCATCCCAAAATGAAACTCACATAATACCATTATCACACTCCAGAATTAATTCCCAAATGTCAAATATTCAGTGTCCAAATTTCCCCAGTTGTCTGTTTTTTAGCTTTACGGTATTTAAAGTATGATTACATTGCAAAAACGTATACTTCTAAGGAATAGTTTTAATTGATCTCTTAGGAATGTACTTGCAGATTTCTCATGTATCATAGAATCATATTTAAGTAGACTTAAAAAAGTAGAAAATAATCTAGGTATAGTTCACCCCTTTTCCTTTATAAACGATGGAATTGAGGCTCAGAATTGAGGTTTGTTCATAATTGGTGAGCACATTAGGAATCGAGCTGGAACTATAATACAGATCTTTTGACCCCGATCTATTGCTTTTACACCAATTACATTGGATGGCCTATCTTAGATTCTTCTTTTGTCCGTTACCTCAGAATTATTTTTCCAGTGGCTTTTCATAAATATCAGTAGTACTAATCTTGTGATTTATGTCAGGTTTTAAAAGGAGTTTGTGAAAGGGTTGAATTATAATATCAACACTTGAGCCAAAGATATTGAATTGTTCTGAAAAGCTACTTGTCTTTTCTGACCTAGATACACAGTTTCCAACTGTGGCAGAGAATGCCAGAAAGAGAAGAATGCGTATTAGCAGGAGCCTGGAAATTAAGTTACTGTATTACTGAAGGATCTAATATACTTATTAATTTTTAGCACTTTTAAGTAGTATAAGAGAATTTTCCTGTATGGACACAATATTGGTGAATCTATGTTTTTTTTTTTTTTTTTTTTTGGTAGGTTAAAACCTATTTATTTTGCCAAGCTGAAAATAAAATGACTTCTACTTGTTTCAGAATTGGTAATTTGTTAACATTACTGCTTGCTTATGACTGGATTGCAAGTTCTAAGTTCCTTTTGCAAACTTGCCTCATTAAGAGAAATAATTGTGTCCATTCTGTCTCCAGATCACGAGTTTTGTTTTGTTTCATTTTGTTTTGCCATGCTTTGTGGTACAGAACGGCAACAGAAGGTCTTTTGAGAATCAAAGACACTGTTTTAAGCTTGTTTACCAAGGTATTGGTTTACCCTTCAGTGTTAAGTGTGCTTCAGCAGACAGAGGAGTACAGAGAATATTTGAATTCTTTTTGTTTTTGAGACAGAGTTTTGCTCTTGTTGCCCAGCTAGAGTGCAGTGGTGGGATCTTGGCTCTCTGCAAACTCCACCTCCCAGGTTCAAACAATTCTTCTGCCTCAGCCTCTCGAGTAGCTGCGATTACAGGTGCCTGCCACCACACCCGGCTAATTTTTGTATTTTTAGTAGAGACGGGGTTTCGCCATGTTGGCCAGGCTGGTCTTGAACACCGGACCTCAGGTGATCCGCCCGCCTCGGCCTCCCAAAGTGCTGGGATTACAGGCGTGTGAGCTACTGTGCCCGGCCAAATATTTGAATTCTTAACTGTTTCTTGGCACATTACCCGTTTTTCCTTTTGGTCAGATTGTCACAAAATCTGTAAATTCTAAAAATAGTCTGATGACCTCTATTACTCCCTTTTAGTTAGAAAAAAATAAATAGCTACAGAGTCATGTACTGTTCTGGTGCTGTTTCATGTTTGATCGTGGTTTAAAGGAATAGATGCCAACTTGAGCTTTTTAAAGATCACTGTGTGAAATCAAATATCTACCTGCTCTTTGATTTGTTTGTGGAGGCAGTGATGTGAATTGGAAAAGATGATGGGTACCCCAATTCTAGGGTTAGTTCTGCAAGTACTTCACTGTGTGATCATAGACAAATCATTTAACATCTTTGTATATTTGTGCTTTCCCGTTTTAAAAGATTATAAAACAAATTTGTTCTTTACTACTTTTCAGGATCATGTGAGCATTGAATGTGATCCTGTATGAGAAAATATTTGAGAAATTCGTTTGTGTTTCTCCTTTATGCCAGACATTGTTCTAGGTATGCAATACAGAGTAAACAGAGGCACCATCTGCCAGTGGTAAATCCTATGCAGAAAAATAAAACAGATGTGCTTCGGGAGGGGCTGCTGTGAGAGAGGTTGCTTTTTTTTTTTTTTTTTTTTTTTGAGACAGAGTCTTGCTCTGTTGTCCAGACTGGAGTGCAGTGGCACGATCTTGGCTCACTGCAACCTCCGCCTCACAGGTTCAAGCAGTTCTCCTGCCTCAGACTCCCGAATAGCTGAGACTACAGGCACCTGTCACCATGCCTGGATAATTTTTCTAATTTTAGTAGAGATGGGGCTTCACCATATTGGTCAGGCTGGTCACGAACTTTTGACATCAGGTGATGCACCTGCCTTTGCCTCCCAAAGTGCTGGGATTACAGGTGTGAGCCACTGCGCCTGGCCAAGGTAGCTATTTTACATAGGGTGGTCAGAGATAGTCTCATAAGATGACATTTGAGCAAACACCTGAAGAAGTGAGAGAAGGGGTGATGTAGATATTGGGGGGGGCAAACTAGCAAGTGGAAAGGCTCTGAGGTGGGAGCCTCAGCAAGGATACTAGTGTGAATAGAGCACAGTGAGTGAGGAATAGTGCTAGAGATTGAGGCCAAGAAGTTAATGGGAATCAGATTATTAGGGCCTTATAGCCTTAATTATTATGAAGTATTTACTCAGAGACAGGAAACTATTAGAAGGTTTTGAACAGAGGAATGCCGTTACCTAATTTAGATTCTTTTTTTTTCTTTTTTAGGGATGGGATCTTTCTGTGTTGCCCAGGCTGGCATGCAATGGAGTGATCATAGCTCACGGCAGCCTCAAACTCCCAGGCTCAAGTGATCCTCCTGCCTCAGCCTCCCAAGTAGCTAGGACTAAAGGCACATGCCACTGTGCCTGGCTAAATTTTTTGTAGAGAGAGAGAGGGTCTTGTTATATTGCCCAGGCTGTCTTGAACTGCTGGCCTCAAGCAGTCCTCCCATCTTAGCCTCCCCAAGTGTTAGGATTACGGGTGTGAGTCACTGTGCCTGGATGCTAATATAGATTAGCAGGAATACTCTGGATGCTTTTGCTGAGAATAAACTCTGGGGAAGGGTTTATTTTCAGGTGGGGAAGTAAGATGACTAGTTGGAAGGCAATGTATAATCCAAGTGAGAGATGGTCATTGCTCCGACGAGGTTGGTTATAGTGGATGTGGTTAAAAGTCGTCAGATTTTATTTTTATTTTTTAGATTTTTAAATTGTAATTTTCAGTGTTTAAGGGTATATAGTAGGTGTATTTATTTATGGAGTAGATGTGATGTTCTGATAGGCATACAATGGATAATAATCACGTTAGGGTAAATGGGGCATCTATCACTTTAAGTATTTTTCATTTCTTTATGTAACAGACATTCCAGTTATACTCTTTTATTTATTTTTAAATGTACAGTAAATTTTTGTTAACTGAGGCAGGAAAGAATTCTCAAGCCAGTAAGACAAAACCATCAGATCTACAAAGGAAAACCTATCAAAGTAACAGCAGACTTCTCAGCAGAAACCTTACAAGCCGAAAGAGATTGGGGGTCCTGTCTTCAACCTCCTTAAACAGAACAACTGTCAGCCAAGAATTTTTTATCCTACAAAACTAAGTTTTGTAAATGAAGGAGGAATAAAGTCATTTTAAACAAATGCCAGGGGAATTTGTCCCTACCAAACCAGCACTACAAGAAATGCTAAAGAGTTCTAAACCTTGAAACAAAAGCCTGATATGCACCAAAATAGAAAGCTTAAAACCCACAGGATCTATAAAACAATTACACAATGAAACAAACAAACAAACTAGGTAACAACATGATGAAGAGAATGATACTTCACATCTCAGTATTAGCATTGAATGTCAGTGGCCTAAACGCTCCATCTAACAGATGCAGAATGGCAGAATGGCAGAATGGATACGGAATCCAAATATCTGCTGTCTTCAAGAAATTCACCGAACACAGAAGGAGTCCTATAAACTCAGAAAAGTGGAAAAAGGTCTTCCACATAAATGGAAACCAAAATCTAACAGGAGTAGCTATTATTAGACAAAACAAACTTCAAAGCAGCAACAGTAAAGACAAATATAGTCAGTATATAATGATAATCAATTCGACAAGATTTTACAATTTTAAAGTTATACGCACCTAACACTGGAGCTCCCGGATTTGTAAAACAATTACTACTAGACCTAAGAAATGATAGATAGCACAACAATAGTAGTGGTAGATTTCAGTACACCACTGACAGCACTAGTCAAATCTTTGCGACTAAAAGTCAACTGAGAAACAATGAACTCAAATGACATACTAGAACAAATGGACTGATATTTAGAGAACATTCTACCAAAGATCTGCAGAATATACGTTTTTATCAGCACACGGAACATTGTCCAAGATAGATCATATGATAGGCCACAAAGCAAGTCTCAATAAATTTTTAAAAATCGAAATTATATCCAGTATCCATGCAGACCACAGTGGCATAAAACTAGAAATCAACTTTGGTTTGTACTAGTCAAAGAAGTACTGTTCTGGAAGTACTAGTCAAAAAGGAACTCTCAAAACCATACAAATACATGGAAATTAAATATTCTGCTCCTGAATGATATCTGGGTTAACAATGAAACCAAGATGGAAATTTAAAAATTATTTGAATTGAATGATAATAATGAGACAAGTTATCAAAACCTTTGGGATACAGCAAAAGCAGTGCTGAGGGAAAGCTTATAGCACTAAATGCCTACATCAACAAGTCTGAAAGAGCACAAATTGACAACCTAATGTCACACCTCAAGGAACTGGAGAAACAAGAACAAACTAAAAGCTAGAAGAAGAAAAGAAGTAACAAAGATCAGAGCAGAACTAAATGAAATTCAAGCACACACACAAAAATACAAAAGATCAGTGAAACATGCTGTCGCTTTGAAAAAATAAAATTGGTAGACCATGAGCTAGATTAATCAAGAAGAGAGAAGACCCAAATAAGCTCAATTAGAAATGAAACTGGTGACATTGCAGTTGACATCACAGAAATACAAAAGATCATTCCAGACTACTATGAACACCTTTATGTGCACAAACTAGAAAAGCCAGAGGAAATGGACAAATTCCTGGAAACATACAACCTTGCTAGATTAAATCAGGAAGAAATAAAACCTTGAACAGACCAATAACAAGCAGTGAGACTGAATCAGTAATTTAAAAATTGCCAACCAAAAAAAAAAAAAAAAAAAAAAAAATCCCAGGACCAGATGGATTCACAGCTGAATTCTTCCAGACATTCAAAAACTTGGTAACAATTCTACTGACACTATTCCAAAAGATTGAGAGAAGGAATCCTCCCTAGATCATTCTGTGAAATCAGTATCACCCTAATTAGAAAACTAGGAAAGGATACAACAAAAGAAGAAAACTGCAGATCTATTATTGTGATGAACATAGATGCAAAAATCCTCAAAAAAATATTATCTAACTGAATCCAACAACACATCAAAAAGATAATTCATCATGATCAAGTGGGTTTCATGGTAGAATGGGTACAGAATCAAAATATCTGCTGTCTTCAAGAAACTCATTTAGTAGGAGTAGTTTAACATATGCAAGTCAGTAAATGTGATACAACACATAAACAATTAAAAACCTTATGATCATCTCAATAGATGCAGAAAAAGCATTCGACAAAATCCAGCACACTTTATGATTAAAAACTGTCAACAAACTATTGAGAGTAGGCATAGAAGGGCCCTACCTTAAAATAATAAAAGCCATCTATGACATATGCACAGCCAACATCATATAGAATGGGGAAAAGTTGAAAGCATTCCCCCAAGAACAGGAACAAGACAAGCATGCCCACTTTCACCACTCCTATTAAACATAGTTCTGGAAGTATTAGCCAGATCAATTAGGCAAGAGAATGAAATAAAAGGTATCCAAACTGGAAAAGAGAGAGTCAGATTATTGCTGTTTGCAGATGATATGATTGTATGGCTAGAAAGTCATAAAGACTGTTAGATAAACAAATTCACTAAAGTCTCAGGTTACAAAATCAGGGTACACAGATCAATAGCACTGCTATACACCAACAGCGATCAAGGTTAGAATCAAATCAAGAACTCAGTCCCTTTTATAACATCTGCAAATAAAATAAAATACCTAGGAATATACCTAACCAAGGAGGTGAAAGATCTCTACAAGGAGAAGTACAAAGCACTGCTGAAAAAAACTGTAGATGATACAAATGGAAACACATCCCATGCTCATGGATTGGAAGAATCAATATTGTGAAAATGACTATACTGCCCAAAGCAATCTACAGATTCAGTGCAATTCCCATCAAAATACCAACATGATTTTTCACAGAATTAGAAAAAACAATCCTAAAATTCATGTGGAACCATAAAAGAACCTGTGTAGTCAAAGCCATTCTAAGCAAAAATTACAAATCTGGAGGCATCACATTACCAGACTTCAAACTGTACTACAAGGATACAGTTACTAAAATAGCATATGGTGCTGGTATAAAAGTAGGCACATAGGCTAGGCGCGGTGGCTTGCGCCTGTAATTCCAGCACTTTGGGAGGCCGAGGCAGGCAGATCACAGGTCAAAAGATTGAGACCATCCTGGCCAACATGATGAAACCCCATCTCTACTGAAAATTAGCCGGGTGTGGTGGCATGTGCCTGTAGTCCCAGCTACTCGGGAGGCTGAGACAAGAGAATCGCTTGAACCCAGGAGGCAGAGGTTGCAGTGAGCCCAGATCGTGCCACTGCACTCCAGCCTGGCAACAGAGCGAGACTCGGTCTCAAAAATAAAAGTAGGCACATAGACAAATGAAACAGAATAGAGAGCCCAGAAATAAGCCAGATATGTACAGCCAGCTGATCCTTGATGAGGCATACATAAACATAAATTGGGGAATGGACACTATTTAATAAATGGTCCTGGGAAAACTGTCCAGCCACACGTAGTAGATGAATGAAACTGTGTCACTCACTATATACAAAAATCAAGATGGAACAAGGACTTAAATATAAGATCTGAGACCATAAAAATTCTAGAAGATAGTGTTGGAAAAATTCTTTTAGACATTGGCCTAGGCAGAGAATTTATGGCGAAGACCCCAAAAGCAAATGCAACAAAAACGAAAATAAATAAACGAGACCTTATTAAACTAAAAAGCTTCTGCACAGCAAAAGAAATAAGAATAAACAGACAACCCACACAATAGGAGAAAATATTTGCAAACTACATATCCAACCAAGGACTAGTATCTAGAATCTATAAGGAGCTCAAATCAAGAAAAAAAAAAAAAAAAATTCCCACTAAAAAGTAGGCCAAAGGCTGGGTGCCATGGCTCATACCTGTAGTCCCAGAACTTTGGAAGGCTGAGGTGGGCAGATTACCTGATGTCAGGAGTTCAAGACCAGCCTGGCCAATGTGGTGAAAATGTATCTCTACAAAAATACAAAAAATATTAGCCTGGCATGATGGCAGGTGCCTGTTTAGCTACTCAGGAGGCTGAGGTGGGAGATTTGCTTGAACCTAGGAAGTGGAGATTGCAGTGAGCTCAGATCGTGCCATTGCACTTCAGCCTGGGTGATGGAGTGAGACTCTGTCTCAGAAAAATGAAAAATAAGAAGTAGGCAAAAGACATGAATAGACGTTTCTGAAAAGAAAATATACAAATGGCCAGGATACATACGAAAAAAATACTCAACATCACTAATCATCAGGGAAATGCAGATTAAAACCACAATGAGATACTACCCTACTCCTGAAAGAATGGTCATTATTAAAAAGACAAAAGGGCCTAATCCCAGCACTTTGAGAGGCCTATGCAAACAGGTAACTTGAGGTCAGGAGTTCGGAGGCAAGCCTGGCCAACAGGATAAAACCCTGTCTCTACTAAAAATACAAAAATTAGCTGAACGTGGTGGCAGGTGCCTATAATCCCAGCTACTCGGGAAGCTGAGGCAGGAGAATCGCTTGATCCTGAAGGTGGTTGCAGTGAGCTGAGATTGCGCCGCGCATTCCAGCCTGGGTGACAGAGCGAGACTCCATCTAAAAAAAAAGTGTGTTTCACAGCAACTTGTGTGGAGCTAGAGGCCATTATTCTAAGTGAAGTATCAGAGGAGTGGAAAGCCAAGCTATGAGTAAGTGAAAACTGAGCTATGCGTACCCAAAGGCATACAGAGTGATATAATGAACTTCAGAGACCCAGAAGAGGGACGGCGGGAGGCAAGCCTAGGATTTAAAAAAAAACTACAATGTACACCACTTGGGTGATGAGTGCACTAAAATTTCAGAATTTACCATTATATAGTTCATCCATGTAACAAAAGCCACTTGTACCCCAAAAGGAACTGAAATAAAAAAAATTACTGACTGTAATCACCCTGTTGTGTTATCAAATACTAGACTGTTCATTCTGTTTAAGTATGTTTTTTATACCGTTAACTATCTCCACTTCTTCCCCACCCTCTTGGCCTCTGATAACTACTATTCTGCTCTCTATTTCTTTGCGTTTGTTTAATTGTTAGCTTCCACAAATGAATAAGAATGTTCAAAGTTTGTTTTTCTGTGCCTGGCTTACTTCATTTAACATAATGACTTCCAGTTCCATCCGTGTTGTCACAGATAACAGGATCTCATTCTTTTTTGTGGCAGAATAGTACTCCATTATGTATATGCACCACATTTACTTTATTCATTCGTCTCTTAGTGGACATTTAGGTTGCTTCCAAATCTTGGCTATTGTTAATAGTTCTGCAGTAAACACGGGAGTGCAGTTACCTTTTTGATGTACTGATTCATTGTCTTTTGGGTATACACCTAGCTGTGAGATTGCTGAATCATATGGTAGTTCCATGTTTAGTTTTTTGAGGAACCTTCAAACTGTTCTCCAAACTGGTTTTTCTAACTTACATTGCTACCAACAGTATACAAGGGTTTCCTTTTCTATATACCCTTGTCAGCATTTGTTATTGCCTGTTTTTTGGGTAAAAGCCATTTTAACTGGGATAAGATTATATCTTATTTTATTTTGCCTTGCACTTCTGTGATGATCAGTGTTGTTGAGTACCGTTTCATACACCTGTTTGCCATTAGTATGCCTTCTTTTGAGAAATAACCTATTTAGATTTTTTGCCGATTTTTAAATTGGGTTATTAGGTTTTTTTTCCTATTGAGTTGTTTGAGCTCCCTATATATTTTGGTTATTAATCCCTTTTCAGATGGATAGTTTGCAAATATTTTCATTTTCTTCCATTCTTTGGGTTGTCTCTTTGTTGATTGTTTACTTTGTTTTGCAGAAGGTTTTCAACTTGATGTGATCCCATTTGTCCATTTTTGCCTTGGTTGCCTTTGCTGTGGGGCATTACTCAATACAGCATGGCCCGTCCAATGTCCTGGATAGTTTCCCAACGTTTTCTTTTAGTAGTTTCATAGTTTCAGGCCTTAGATTTAATTATTTAATGCACTTTGATTTGATTTTTGTATATGATGAGAGATAGGGGTCTAATTTCATTCTTTTGCATATGGATATCCAGTTTTCCCAGCACCATTTATTGAAGACCCTGTCTTTTCCATAGTGTATGTTCTTTGCACCTTTGTCACAAATGAATCCACTGTAGATGTATGGATTTACTTCTGGGTTCTCTATATGTTCCATTGGTCTTTGTGTCTTTTTTTATGCCAGCACCATGCTGTTTTGGTTACAACAGCTCTGTTGTATAATTTGAAGTCAGATAATGTGATTCCTCCAGTTTTGTTCTTTTTACTCATGATAGCTTTGGCTCGTCTGGGTCTTTTGTGGTACTGTATAAATTTTAGGATTTTATTTTTTTCTATTTCTGTGAAGAGTGTCATAAGTATTTTAATAGAGATTGCATTGAACCTGTAGTAGATTGCTTTGGGTGGTATGGACATTTTAACAATATTGATGCTTCCAATCCATGAACATAGAATATCTCTTCAATTTTTTTGTGTCCTCTTCAATTTCTTCCATCAGCACTTTATAGTATTCATTGTAGAGATCTTTCACTTCTTTGGTTAAGTTTAGTCCTAGTTATTTAGTTTTATTCAAAGCCATTATAAATGGGATTATTTTCTTGATTTCTTTCAGAGTGTTTGCTGTTGGCATATAGAAATGCTACTGATTTTTGTATGTTGATTTTGTATCCTGCAACTTTACTGAATCTGTTTATCAGTTCTAATAGTTTTTTGGTGCAGTTTTCAGATTTTTGCAAATACGAGATCATATTATCTGCAATTAAGGATTTGGTGTCTTCCTTTCCAGTTTGAATGCCCCTTATTTCTTTCTCTTGTCGGATTATTCTAGCTAGGACTTCCCAGTGGTCAGATTTTAGATAGTGTTGTAAGGTTATAGGTAACAGGATTTGATGATGGATCAAATGTGAGATGTGGGAGGAAGAAAGGAGTCAGGAGTGACTTTCAAGTTTTTGGCATGAACAATTGAACGGATGAAGTAGTTGCCTTCTCTTGAGGGAGGGAAGACCAGGAGGAGCAAAGTTGTGTGGTTTTTGTTTTGTTTTGTTTTGACACATTAGGTTTAAGATGCTTATTAAACATCCAAGTGGATGTGTTGATTATTTATTTGAATGGGAATTTGGAACTCAGGTCCATATGAATTTGGGAGATCCTTAGTATATAGATGGTATTTAAAGTCTCAAACCTAGATGACATTGCCAAGGGGATGTTGAAGGTAAGATAGAGAAGAGATGAGTCTTGAGGCACTTCAGCATTTAGAGGTTGTGGAGATAAAGAAGAAAAGGATACAAGGGAGTAATTTATGAAGTAGGAGGAGAACTAAGAGAGTGGTGTCTTGGATGGAAGCCAAGGGAAGTAAAGTGTAGGGAACAGTCAACTGTGTCACCTTTTGCTGAGAAGTCAACTAAGAGGAGGACTGAGAATTGTTCACAGCATTAAATACCATGGAAATCCTAGGGGACCTTGACAAGAGCAATTTTAATGGTGCATCGGGATGAGAGGCTGATTGGGGTGGATTTAAGAGAGAATGGAAGGAGAGGAAATAAAAACCCAAAGTGTAAACTCAGTTGTGCTCTAAAATGAGAGCAGAGAATTGGGCTAGTAGCTGTAGCAAAGCAAGAGGTCAAGGAAGGTTTTTAATGTTTTTTCCCTTTTTATTTTTATAGATGGGTGCTATTACAAGATGTGGGAATGCTGATAGAAGTGATCCAGTAGAATGGGGAAAATTGATGATGCAGGAGAGGAGAGAGAGAAGAGGGGATGATTACTGAGTGACATCCCAAGTAGACAAAAGGAGGTGGGATCTAGTAGAGTTTGAGTTCAGGTATTTGCATTAGATAGGAACGGGGACCGCTCATCTATAACAACAGGAAGGAAGAATATATGGTTAATGATGCAGCAAGGTTGGCAATTTGCGTGAAGTAGGAAGCAGGGTGACCTGTTGAATGTGAGGAGGTAGTAGTATAGATGTTTGAAGAGACAAGAGAAGTGTGAGAAAATCATTAGGAGAGTGAGGAAGTGAATGAACATTTAACTTTTTCATTGAGACTCCTACTTGCATTTTAGGTGGGACAGATCTTGAACATTGCAGGATATTTCGCATTCCAGGGTACCAGATGGCAGGGTTACCTACCTGGTCATTCTTACAGCCAAAAAAACTTGACTTCACATTTTCAGATCCCTTTAGAACTATTGATTATTGGGCCTTTTGAGGCTAACGGTTATGAAAAAGACTAATTAGCATGATTATGTGATACTTTTTTTTTCTTAGTTATATTTAATGGTACTTGGTTAATGGTGTGGTATGGCCAAGAGGGTTGAATTTAGCAGGGTTAGAATTTTGCCAGGACCAATTAATTGCTGGTGTGAATGATAAATGATGGATCACGTAATTTCGGTTGGATAAGGACAGAAATGAGGGCATGAAAAGGATGAGGGACTGTGAAAGGTGGTAGCATTAGCGATTATAGGTCCTGGTGGGGCTTGTTTGTCTACAATAGGAAAGAAGATGAGAACATTGGAGGAAAGGAATACAAGGACTGGAGAAGCCAGAATTTTAGAAGGGTCATCTCTGCAGTTATTAAAATTCTAATATTTATGCCAGAAGTAAAGCTGAGTGTGTGTCACTGAGCTAAGTACAGTACTAAAGTCCTGAAGGAATGGAAGAGGGTTTGGGGGATTAATCCAACATGGATAAGTCAAATAAGTAATGAAATCTGTTGCTTATGGAGGATGAGTCAGAAATTCCCTGTTAGTCACTGTGGTGATGACTGCCAGGGAAATAATGGGAAGAGATGGTGACCTTTTGGATGGAACCTCCTTAGATTCTGTGGTTATGGCACTCTAAGGAAGGATAAATTTAGGGTTGAATTCAAATTCTGTTGAGCCTCTGCTGAGTGCAGGGTGATGTACTAGGTGCTGTGGAGATAATAGTAAATCTTATCATTAAAACTGAGTAACAGAAATATAAAGGAAGCTGAAAAAGTGCTGGATAGCTCCAAGGAGGAAGAAATTATATAAACTAAAGTATTAGGTAAGGCTTCATGGAGGGGTAGATTTGAGATGGGCATTTGATGAATAGAACAATGACAAATCAGGATGGTGTAGTGGCTGCAGTCCAGGTAAGGGAATCGTTTAACTTCAAGCTTCGCAGTAGCACATTGCAAGGTGTTCTGGAGTAGAGTCATTATTCCCGTGTTGACTGGAGCTATGGTGGTGAGAGAAATGACAAGAATTACGTTAGGACCTTGGATGCCACTGAATATTTGAGTTTAGTGCCAGTTTCTTAGGTAATTAGTGGTTATCAAAGGTTTTGAAGAGGCGTTTGATATTCTCAAGGTAAAATTTTCCTCAATGATGGGCTGAAGTGGTAATAGTATAGTGTAGGAGAGGATAAATCCCCGTAAATGGTAAAATATAGTAAAACAACTTTACACAGTAGTATACAAGACTTCCAAATATGTAAGTATCCTTGAATTATTACATATCTATAGTAGTAAAACAAGGATTAAAACAAGATTCCTGTTCCTATGCAGTATCCCCCCCTTCCCTTTTTAAAAATTGAGACGGGGGTCTCTGTATGTTGGCTAGGCTGGGCTTGAACTTCTGAGCTCAAATGATCCTCCCCTGAGCTCGAATGATCCCCTCACCTCAGCCTTCTGAGTAGCTGGGACTATAGGCCTGTGTCACTCCACCCAGCCCTTTGTTTGTGTTTTAATTTAGACATCTTGCCTCCTTCGTAATTTTTCTTCAGTTGACTTTCCAAACAGCAGTCTCATTTTCCTCCCATCTCTCAGGTTACTCCTTCTCTGAGTATAGTTGTGCTTCTCCTTTTGCTTTTTTTGTATTCATTGGTATACCCACTCCCTTGGCCATTTTGTGCCTTAACATACTAAACTACTGAAAACTACCAAATTTATATCCTAATCCAGACCTCTCTGCTGAACACTAGGTCCATCCAGGAAATTCTTGGATGTCTAATATATACCTCAAATTCAATGTCAGCATGTCCAAAGCTGAATTTCTGACCTATTCCCAAAACCGCCTCTCCCTGGTGCCTTCCTTAACTCAATTGCTCAGGCCAGTAACCTTGAAGTCAATCCTGATGCCTCCAGTTCCTTCATGTCCCACATCCAATCTATTGGAAATGCTGTGGCTTTTACCTTCAAAGTATATCCAGATCACTAAACCTCCTTAAGTGGCCTCCTTCCTTCCACTCTTATACAGTGTTTTCAACATAGTAACCATAGTGATCTTTTAAAGATATGACTTAGATGTTGTCACTCTGTGCTGAAAACCCTTTAAGGGCTCCCCATCTCAGAGTAAAAGCTATAGTCTTCAAAGTGACCAGAAGGACCCTAAATTAGGACTTGACAAACTGACCCATGACCAAATTTGGCCCATTGCCTGTTTTTGTATAACCAGTGAGCTAAGAATGGTTTTTATACTTTTAAGTGGTTAAAAAATATCAAAAATTGATCTTTTTTGATGTGAAAATTACATGTAATTCAAATGTCAGTGCCCATAGTTAAGTTTTATTGGAACAGAGCCACACCCATTTGTTCACATATTGTGTATGGCTACATTTGCACCACAAAGGCAGAGTTGAGTAGTAGAGACCTTATGGCATCAAAAGCCTGATATGTTTACTATCTGGCACTTTAAAGAAAAAGTTTGCCAGTCTCTGCCATATATGGTCTGGTCCCATCACCCCCACCTTTCTGATGTCTCTGCCCTTGTCTTCCAACCCACCCCACTGCAGGCACTTTGGACTCATTATTATTCTTCCACTTAATGCAGGCACACCCTTCCTTGGGACCACTGCTTTAACTCTTTCCCCTCCAGAAGTCCTCAATTCATAGATAATCTGCATGGCTAACTGTTCACCCCATCAAGTCTTTGCTTAGGTGCCGCCTTTGCAGTGAACCCTTAATTATCTGTTTAAAATTGCACTCCCCCTCCATGTATTATCTATGTGTGCTTACTCTGTTGCCTTCTCAACTTCCTTGCTTTTCCAAGCATTTCACACCTTCTGACATACTGCTTAATTTTCTTATTTTTTGATTATTTCCCTCTTCTGGGCTTAAACCACAAGGGCAAAGATTTTTGTCTGTTTTGTTCACTGTTGGTAGCCAAAGTGCCTAGGACAGTACCTGGGGTATTATAGGTGTTCAGTAATACTTGTTGAAATACATTGAATTTTTGGTTCTTTCATCAAGTGAGTCATCTGTCTGGCTGAATGTTGTTTTGTCACATAAGGTGCCAGTGATTGAGAAGGGCTAATAACTGTTTATTTTAGTGAAGAGATGTGTTTTTCTGTTTTCCACTCCTTTGATTGGTTATTCAATAAGAGCTTTTCCATTTTGCTCACTGACAGTCAATATTCAGGAATCTCATTCTGGTTCGACTTAGCTGGCTCATTCAGTTTATTTTAGGTTTGGATTATAGCCATCACATCATCTTTGTACATACCGTTAGTTGAGAAAAGACCTTTTGGCCTCTGCCCATTATTGCAAGCCTTCAAGTGATATGATAGAATAGAGCTTTTCCCCCATTTTAGGTGTTTTTGGGTAAGGAGGAATAACTGGAGTTTGGAACTGGGTGAGGATTTTATATTAGCTGTTGATTAGTAATTGATAGGTTTAACCTTCTTGCATGTGCCTTAAAAAAAAAAAAAAAAAACATAAAAAGGAAACTTCCAGAAGAAAATATGGAAACTCAGTGTTCTTTTCACATTAGTAGTGCGTAGAAATAATGCCACCATGTAGAGAAAGTTGAATTAATTTGAAGGGATTTGGGGAGAGTATTGGATTTATTATGTATTTCCTCTTTTTTTTTTTTTTTTGAGATGGAGTCTCACTCTGTTGCCCAGGGTAGAGTGCAGTGGCACGATCTTGGCTCACTGCAACCTCTGCCTCCTGGGTTCAAGTGATTCTCCTGCCTCAGTCTCCCGAGTGGCTGGGATTACAGGTAGGTGCCACCACGTTTGGTTAATTTTTGTATTTTTAGTAGAGACAAGGTTTCACCGTATTGACCAGGCTGGCCTTGAACTCTTGACCTCAAGTGATCCACCCACCTCGGCCTCCCAAAGTGCTGGGATTACAGGTGTGAGCCACCGTGCCTGGCCCCTTAGTGTCTTCTGAGTTGATTCATCTTTGTATTCACCATACTACTAAGCATATACATACAAACTAATAGGCAATTAGTAAGTATGTATTTACTTGTAAATCTCACATAATTTATCTTAAAGTGATCTTCTTGGAGAGCCAGTGAGGTGTCTTTTTCTATTTTTTTC
This sequence comes from Macaca thibetana thibetana, assembly GCF_024542745.1. Classification (NCBI taxonomy): domain Eukaryota; kingdom Metazoa; phylum Chordata; class Mammalia; order Primates; family Cercopithecidae; genus Macaca; species Macaca thibetana. The sequence goes on from NC_065592.1 coordinate 15,465,657, forward strand.
TTGCCCATATTTAATATAATAGATGTGTGGTGGTTCTTTCATAATGAAATAAAACCTGTTTATTTTTACATAGCTTGTTTTAGAGAGGTGGCTTGTATTAGTATTAGCAAAATTGAAGGTTTCCTATGCAGTTACTGTTTTGAGAATTTACTGGATTCCATAACAAACTGTTTGCAAAACATTACTTGGGATTTTTAAAGAAGGTATTTTTATATTCTCTCCATTGTATTTTAGGGGAAAAAAAAATCCCTAAATATTTAAGTTTCATAGTTTGAATATAGGTAACATAGTTGTTTGTTAGTTTTCAGATTTTTATTTTTAGTTTTGAGATGGAGTCACGCTCTGTCGCCCAGGCTGGACTGCATTGGTGCAATCTCAGCTCACTGCAAGCTTCACCTCCTGGGTTCACGCCATTCTCCTGCCTCAGCCTCCCAAGTAGCTGGGACTACAGGTGTCCGCCACCATGCCTGGCTAATTTTTTGTATTTTTTAGTAGAGACGGGGTTTCACCATGTTAGCCAGGCTGGCCTCGATCTCCTGACCTTGTGGTCCGCCCACCTCGGCCTCCCAGAGTGCTGGGATTAACAGGTATGAGCCACCGTGTCTGACCTAGTTTTGAGATTTACCCAAAAACTTGGAAAACTTATGTCTACACAGAAACCTGCACATGAATGTTTTTGGGAATTTATTCATAAGTGCCAAAATTTGGAATCAGTCAAGATGTCCTTCAGTAGGTGAATGGATAAATTGTGGTATATCCATACAACAGAGTATTATTCAGCAATAAAAAGAAATGAGCTATCTATGAAAAGATGGAGAAACCTTAAATGCATATTGCTAAGTGAAAGAAGCTACTCTCAAAAGACTACATATGACATATAATTCCAACTATATGACATTCTTGAAAAGGCAGAATTATAGACTGTGGTAAAAATTAGTGGTTACCAAGGGCTTGGGGGTGGGGAAGGTGGGAAGGTCAGATAGGTGGAGCACAGGGGATTTTCAGGGGCATTAAACTAAAACTGTTTTATATGATACTGTAATGGTGAATGCATGTCATTTGTAAAAATCCATAGAATGTGCAATGCGAAGAGTGAACTCTAATGTAAACTATGAACTTTAGTTAATAATAATGTATCAACATTGGTTTATCAGTGGTAACAAATGTACCACATTAAGGTAATATGTTCAGAACAGGAGAAACTATGTGTGGTGGGTAGTGGGGAGAAGAGGTATATGGGAGTTCTTTCCACTTTCCACTCAACTTTTCTATAAACCTAAAGCTGCTCTAAAAAATAATCTCCATTAATTGAAAAAATGTGCTCAATTAAAAAGTGACACACATTCCTTTACATGTAATGCCACCTTCTGCGTAAGCTGTTCTTACTAAGGAGAGCATAGTTAATATTTTTCTAGGCTCAGTTTTTCAGAGAAATGTACATATATCTGATGTATAAACAAAATGTTTTTTTTTGATAGGAAATTTGAGATGTGTTTTTTCCCCTGAAACCATTTATTGAGTGTATACTATTTGTAAGATATTATTAGGTATTTTAGTTTGGAGTAGATACCTGTCCATTTAGTTTGGAGTAGATACTAGTCACCCCATTTCGTGGGTGAGAAAACTCTGACTCAGATAAGGGAAGTGGTAAAGCTGATGCTTGACTTCAAAGCCTCTGTGCTCTATGGTCACATAGAATTTTTTTTTTTTTTGGAAATAGCTGAAGTTTGTCCTCTATAGGAAATGTAAGTCCTTTGGAGCCAAAACAATATTAAAGAGATTGTCTAGATATGAATCTTGGCTCTACTGTTTATAGTCTTATTTAGGTTGTGTTACCTGTTTATGCTTTAGTGTCCTTATGTGTTAATTGGAGACAGTAATTGAGATTGTTGGGAGACTTGAGTTAATATATGAAAAGTCTTAGAACAGTGCCAAGTGTAAGTGTCTGAGCTACATACATGTTATCTCCTAATTAATAGTGGAATTATTTCTCATTTTGTTGAGAAAGGAAACAGAGACCCAAGGAAATTGACTCTTTGAGTCACATAGCTTCTAAGGTCACATAGCTATTAACTAGCAAAGTTAGTTTTTTAAAAAATTTTAAGACCAGAATTTTATCCCCTAAGTTGACTTTTTTTTTTTTTTTTTTTAAAAGAAAAACTCTTAAAAGCGATTGTAGTTTCTCCATGTCAGTTTAGAGTAAACCAGATATATTATAAATTTGGCCTTTTTCTCAATCAGATTGATAAATAGTGGGGAAAAAGCATTGGTCTATAATTCAGATTCCAGACCATGTCTTGTCCCTGGTTTGCTGATTCTGTTTCATTTGTAAAATGAGGGTAGAGTTGGTCAGATGATTTTTAAGTTTGTTTTAAAGCACCAATAGAACATACAGTGATATTACAGTGAATAGAGATACAGGTTTTTTTTTGTTTTTTTTTTTTCATGAGTTGTTGCACTATGCTGTCATACTCTGAAGTTCCCAGAGGTTCTTGATGTTAGGGTAGTTACCCTCCATGCTAAATGACTGTGGAGTGCTGTACTTTTATATTGGTGATCCGTGATTTTTCCACTACATCTGACGCTGTTTCACATAGTATTGTTCTTCCTCTTCTGCCTTCAATCTATTCAATTATTTTGAGACCAGGGTCTTGCTCTGTTGCTCAGGCTGGAGTGCAGTGGCGTGTTCATGGCTCACTGCGGCCTCACCCTACTGGGCTCAAGTGATCCTTCCACCTCAGCTTCCTGAGCACCTGGGACTACAGGCATGTGCCACTATGCCCACCTAATTTGTTAATTTTTTTTGTAGAGATGGGGTCTCACTGTGTTGCTCAAGCTGCTCTTGAACTCCTAGGTTCAAGTGATCCCCCTGGCCTCAGCCTCCCAAAGTGCTGGGATTACAGGCATGAGCCCCCATGCCTGGCTGGCTCCACTTTTTTTTTTTTTTTTGAGACAGAGTCTTGCTCTGTCACCCAGGCTGGAGTGCAGTGGTGTGATCTTGACTGACTGCAAGCTCCGCCTCCCAGGTTCATGCCATTCTCCTGCCTCAGCCTCCTGAGTAGCTGGGACTACAGGGGCCCGCCACCACGCCCGGCTAGTTTTTTTGTATTTTTAGTTTTTGTATTGTTAGTTTGTATTGTTAGTTTCACTCTATTAGCCAGGATGGTCTAGAACTGGCTTCACTTATGTAAAGAAAGCTTGTGTACTTTGTTTCAGTTATTGACTGAACACATAGCAATCCTTTTTGGCTGCTGGATTCACAGCTAAATAGTGAATAGCCGAATCCCTTAGAATGGAATAGGGTTGGGAATGGGAGATGCTGAAGACTTTAGTTATATAGTAAGGTCTTTATATGAAAGGTATAATTTTAGTATTATATTTAGTATTATGTTAGACAGAACATTTTTGAGATATCTCTTGTGGGATCATATTTTAATCCCTGTTTTTTGATTGTCCAAAAGGATCCCATGAATTGCAGCACTTGTGCATTCCTTCTTTAATGTGATATGAGTAGTAATAAAGTAAGTCCCATTTATTAGAACCTGTTCTGTTAAATAGTATCATTATTTTTTTTAAAGAGATAGGGTCTCGCTTTGTTGCCCAGTCTGGTCTCGAACTTCTGGCTTCAAGCAATCCTCTCATCTTGGCCTCCCAAAACACTGGGATTACAGGCATGAGTCACCTCACTTGGTCTAACTGATAATATTAAGAAACTGTTACTGACAATAGGGTGTTTCCTTATTAAAGAAAAGTTAGTTTAAAGGAAAGATATTTAAATGAAGAGAAAGTTATTTTCTTTGTGAATTTATATGATATATGGTATGTAAATTATGTCATCTTATAGCCACATAGTTAAAGCATGTGCTGTATTTCGATGTTAGCTCTGCTTTTTTTTTTTTTTTTTTTTTTTTTTTTTAATTTTTTTCTTCTTGTAGCTGGGTTTATAATAAGGTATTTCATCCGTGCTCAGAAAAGTTTACTTTTACTCTGTCTGGAATAAAATTTCATAAAAGTGGAACAAAATAGATAACAATGATTAGGCCTCTGGATAGAAATAATGCGGTGGAATTCTGGTGAGAGACATCCAGGGGTAATGAAGTCAGGATCTAGTGAATATTCAGGAGTCTGGCATAGCAGTGCATACAGGCCCAGGGATAAATAGGGTCTTTTGGGAGTTAGGGAGTAGAGTCAACAAAGCATGCTGAATTTTAGACTGAAAAAAAAATTAAAGAACATTGTGCCAACATGTACTCTTTAACGGCAGTATCCAATGTAAAAGCATCATGGAATAATCATCATGGTGTTGTATTTTCAGGTGTCTTTACTGAATTTTCAGATGGATCTGAGCAATGACAATTTCTAATTGAAAATCCGATGGTTAATTGCAACATTGTTGCCATCAGTAGTAGTGTTACTCTTTCAGGTGGTGCTTCTTGACTGAATTTCTTTGCAAATGTATTTATCTCATTGAGTACAAGTCAGCCATCTGCCACATTGTAGCTACAGGAGGCTTGCTTTTCTGGCCATATCACCTAGGCTCCTGGGCCCAGACCTTCAAATATGTGTTAGCTTTTTGTTCGAACTTAGGGAATTTTCCTCTGTTGAGTTTATTTCTTTTTTATCAGGAACATGTTTATGGGCTGCACACTCAGATTGGAAGCTAATAGTAAATAAGCATTTTTGAAGTTGTTTTCCTCTTCTCTTGCAGGTGTGTTCCAGAGAACAAGCCTTCAGACATATTTGCTATATTGACACTGAGCTGTCAGGGGACTCAGGCTTATGAGGAGGTATTGTTACACAAAACAGTGTCTAGTGAAGACGACAAGAAAGAGGGGAAAAGATCGGAAAAAGAAGCTAAAATACTATATAGAAAACCATGGTAGGTTATTGTGGATATTTTCATAATTTAGTTACAAAAGACTCTAGTAATTTAAAATTGGGAATGTTAACAGTGAGGGCAAATGAAAAACAATGGTGTTAATTTTTGGCTTTAGTGTATCATATAAAGATGGCACTCTACTATTCAAAGCGAATGAATTCAGATTTATTACAAGCCCTGTAAACCACAAGGTAGGGCCCCGTGAGCCTGTTGACCATGAATTATTAAAGGAGGAAATGCTCATAAATAATATTTTCTAATAAAACTGGCATTAGCAAACTGATACAAATAGCTATGTTTTTAAGTTCAGTTTTTTTCTCGTGGAAATTAAAAATTCTGAACCAGTCCTTTAATTAGTGATATGAATGATGTAGAAGTTTATAATTTGTGTGAATGTTTAACTGAAAAAGCCACCTCTTTCACATCCTTTTCGAATAATAGGGTCAAGTGCTGAGTATAGTAGGGGCACTGAATTGAGAATCAAAGAAACCTTGCTTTTTGTGAAGAGTTCAGACCTAAATTGAATTTGTGATGTTAGATGAGGTCATAATCTCTGGTGCCTAGGCTTTTAATTGGTAAAATGTGCTGATTTTTTTTCCCCTTAGTATTATGAGTTCTGGAGGGTGTTATGTGAATTTTTTTCTCCTAAGTAGAAGCGAGAAAAGGTTTCTTTTTTTCTTTTTTTTTTTTTTTTAAGATGGAGTCCCACCCTGTCACCCAGGCTAGAGTGCAATGGCGTGATCTCGGCTTACTGCAACCTCTGTCTCCCAAGTTCAAGCGATTATCCCTGCCTTAGACTCCTGAGTAGCTGGGATTACAGGTGCCCGCCACCATGCCCAGCTAATTTTTTGTATTTTTAGTAGAGACGGGGTTTCGCCATGTTGACCAGGTTGGCCTCGAACTGACCCCAGGTGATCCACCTGCCTCAGCCTCCCAAAGTGCTGGGATTACTACAGGCATCAGCCACCGTGCCTGGCGAAGATTTTAAAAACACATTACAAATGAGAGAAAAAGCAGAAAATATTAATCACCAGTATGTTTCGAATATGTTGTTTAGCTGGTCTGTTGGTGATTATGTTTTTTGATTTTTTGTTTTTGTTTTTTTTTTTTTTGGGACAAGGTCTTGCTCTATCATGCAGGCTGGAGTGCAGTGACATGATCATAGCTCACTGCAAACTCCAACTCCTTGGGCTCAAAGTATCTTCTTTCTTTAAGCCTCCCAAGTAGCTGGGCCTTATAGGTGCATGCCACCACATCTGGCAAATGTTTAAATTTTTTGTAGAGACAGGGTTTTGCTTTGTTGCCCAGGCTGGTCTGGAACGCCTTGGCTCAAGGAGTCCTGCTGCTGCCTTAGCCTTCCGAAGTGCTGGGATTATAGGCATGAGGCACCATGCCCAGCCTGGTGGTGGTTTTTTAAATGTTACTTGCTTTTAAAAATATTTGTGCCAAGGATTATAACTTAATCAGCTGACTCCTTAGAGAAGAAATTCTGATATTTTAGATCTAGATGGTGGGAACAAATGTTAACTTGGGATTTTCCCTGTCATTTAGTTATGTGGTGAAATGTGAAAAAACCACACTGATTCTTGTGTATCTTACCATGTGAATTATTTACCTCTCATTCTGCTCATTTCTTATAGTCTTGATATTCTTAACAACTAAAAGAAATGCTTTATTATTTGTCAGAATGGATGAAGATGTCTTCCTTAGTTTATTCTTTTTAAATTCAGCTTAGATTTTCTGTTGTATAAATTTTGTGTTTTTATATAATTTAATTGATGAGTATTTTCTGGTTTCTCTTATTACTTACCTTTTAGATCTCAGATTGCAATGAGAATTTTCTCTTTCTGCATAGTTCTTCTGATAAAATTTTTTGTCTTTTTTTTTTTTTTTTTTTTTAAGAAACGGAGTCTCGCTCTGTTGCCCAGGCTGGAGTGCAATGGCACGATCTCGGCTCACTGCATCCTCTGCCTCCCAGGTTCAAGTGATTGTCCTGCCTCAGCTTCCTGAGTAGCTGGGATTCCATGTGTGCGCTACCACACCCGGCTGATTTTTGTTTTTTTTTAGTAGAGATGGGGTTTCACCATGTTGGCCAACTCCTTGACCTCTGATGATCCATCCTCCTCGGCCTCCCAAAATGTTGGGATTACAGGTGTGAGCCACTGTGCCCAGTCTGATTTATTTTTTTAATACTCAAAGAAAATCTGTTGTTTAGCGCTTATTTGAGTAAATAAAATTTCTCTGCATTTCTTCAGTTTTTCCTGTCACCGTTGTTTCTTTTTTTTTTTTTTTTTGAGATGAAGTTTTGCTCTTGTTGCACAGGCTGGAGTGCAATGGCGTGATCTCAGCTCACTGCAACCTCTGCCTCCTGGGTTCAAGCGATTCTCCTGCCTCAGCCTCCCAAGTAGCTGGGATTACAGGCATGCACCACCACGCCTGGCTAAATTTATACTTTTACTAGAGACAAAGTTTCTTCGTGTTGGTCAGAGTGGTCTCAAACTCAGGTGATCTGCCTGCCTTGCCCTCCCAAAGTGCTGGGATTACAGGCGTGGGCCACCATGCCCGGCGTGTCTACTGTTGTTTCATAATGCTTATCCTGTCACATCCAGTAGAATGTTAGATGTCACATGTTTAGATTTAACACTGGCAGTGTTATTTGTGTGATAAATGACAAATGTTTATGTAATGTAGCAGGATGCAGTTTTGCTCAGGTGTGGCCAGTGTGCAGGACCAGGTAATTTAGCAAGTACATAAGCCTAGCTAACAGCCTAGCATTTCCAACTCTTTTGTTCTCTAGTACTTATTTTGGAATATATGAATATGTCTCACTAAGTGTTTAAAAAATTTGTTTCTTTGTGGCAAACTGCACCAGTTGGAAAACTGGTTGTGGACGTTGAGCAGGAAAAACATCTGGGCAGGTGATTTTTATTGAGAAAAAGAAAAGCTTTATAATCTATTTTAGCTGTGTTTTTATATAATGATGGAGGTTTTCAAATGATTACCTTTTCAACCAAAGTTTTCTTTGCTTTATAGAGGACAGTGACACTATAGTGTTAATTTACTGTTACCCAAAAATAATGTGATTTTTAAACATAGATATTCAGACAAGAACAAAAGAGACAAGACTGTTCATAAAAATTGAGAATGTTTTAGTTTGCGATGGACTTCAAAACAAAATATTTACCATGTACTAACACATAATTTCATGTAAGTAAAGACAGTATAACCAGCTTTTAAATAGAATATTTTAGACTTTATGGAAAACTCACTAAGTTATCCTTGTTCATTTTGCTGTGTATTGGTATAAGTGTGTTCGTGATATTTGTAAATTTGGAAAAATTTAAAGGTTTTTGCATGTGTGACTCATGAGTGTATAGAATCTACTCTGTTAAATTTTCATGAAATTCATTCATTTTCTGGGTGCTGGTCTGTTCCACTGATTTGATATTTCATTTTAGTTAATGGTACCACCCATCCATCTTTGTAGAGTATTTCTTGATACTCTCATTTATGTTTTTCCCCAAATGAGCTTTAAAATGATTTTTGTTGAGGTTTAAGTAAATCAATCCTGAGGAGATTTTGATTGAGAATATAATGTATTTGAAAGTTAGCTTGTCATTTTGCAGTGTGTATTTTTCCCACTCTGCATTTGGAATGTCTCCCACTAATCTATTTAAAAAATTAAAGCCTTGCACCAAAGGTTTGAATGTTAAATAGTGAACACTATTTTAATGTTTTTTAATAGTTTTCTTATAGTGTTCACAGATAACTTTTTATTTTGTATTATTCTATATTGTGAAATCCCACATTCTAAAATTTAAATAGAGATATGGGTCTTACTCTGTTGCCCAGGTTGGAGTGCAGTGACAACAGTGGTAGTTCACTTAACCTTGAACTCCTGGGCTCTAGGGATCCTCTTGCCTCAGCCTCCTGAGTAGCTAGGACTATAGGTGCCTGCTACCATGTCCAGCTAACTTTTTTTATGTTTTGGAGAGATTCTATCTTGCTACATTACCCAGGCTGGTCTCCAACTTCTGGCCTTCAAGCGATCCTCCCACCTCAGCCTCCCAAAGTGCTGGATTATAGGCATGAGCCACCATGCCCAGCCCTGAAATCTTAATTTTTTTAAGGTTAGAAGTCTTTGGCAGTTTGGAAAGGTTAGAAGTCTTTGGCAGTTTATGAGTCACTCACCATCTTGCATGGACTCTCTTGAAGCTAAGAAGTATCTAATTCTTGTAGATGATGCATGATGTGGATGACATTTTTGAAGTATTATTCAGAATATGTCAGTTCAGCTAAAAGATAACTTTATTCATTTATTTTAGAGACAGAGTTCACTCTGTTGCCCAGGCTGGAGTGCGGTGGCATGATCTCGGCTCACTGCAACCTCTGCCTCTTCAGTAGCCGGGACTATAGGTGCATGCCACGACACCCGGCTAATTTTGTATTTTTAGTAGAGACGGGGTTTTACCATGTTGGCCCGCTGGTCTCAAACTCCTGACCTCAAGTAATCTGCCCACCTCAGTCTCCCAGAGTGCTGGGATTACAGGCATGTGCCACTGTGCCTGGCCAAGATAACATCATTAATAAATAATGCCAAGAGTGACTGAGGTGAATCTTACCAAAACATGAGTGGAAGATCTCTTGTTTTCTGGTGAGGAGTTCAATAGAATGCGGTTTTACTTCCCACTCCTGAGCAGTTTTTTCTTGTTTCAGTATTAACTCTTACAGTAGACAGTCAGTGGTATGGATTGGCTAAAGATATAGTTGTATATTATCCTTTTCAGGTGATGTTTCTTTTGTTGAAGTAATTGTTTTCATTCTTCTTAACAGAGATCTATTCGATCTTTTGCTAATGATGATCGCCATGTTATGGTGAAACATTCAACAATCTATCCATCTCCGGAGGAACTTGAAGCTGTTCAGAATATGGTATCTACTGTTGAATGTGCTCTTAAACATGTCTCAGATTGGTTGGATGAAACAAATAAAGGCACAAAAACAGAGGGTGAGACAGAAGTGAAGAAAGATGAGGCCGGAGAAAACTATTCCAAGTGAGTGTGGACTGACCTCTGGGACGCTGTGCTAGAGTGCACAGCAAAGCTCTAAGGTCTGCTGGATTGAGTGTGTGTTAATGCTGTTTTTTGGATTTTGTCTTATGCTTATATAAGACTATAACCAAGGAAGTAAATGTTACATGGAGATTTTCTGAGTTAAATTTGAAAGGAAAGCAAGAAAAGAATAAAGATTAGAGCCAGAGAAAGAAAATGGACCTGTTTAGGATCCCTTTTGAGAGAACACCAAGTCCTTTAAAATCATTATGTTTGAAAGTTATGATCTTTTTCTGGTGTTGATTCAGCCTCCTAAATTTTGAAATAAATAGTAGTGTTTTTGATCTCTGGGGAGATCATAAAGTATCATTTTTGTAAGGCATTTAAAAATCCTTGTATAGAAGAAAGAGTGTAGGAAAATATATTTTAAAGGTATTTTTGACTATATCTACCTCATTGATTCCCAGAAATTTGGCAGTGTCTTGCATATCGTAATTGCTATTTGTATATTTGTGGATTGGATAAAGATCTAATGGGAGCCACACCCTTCAACAATTATAGTAGCATATTCTAAGTGCTGTGACAATAATAGATTAGTGAAACTGAAATGGTACCTGGAGTTAGATTATAACCTTTTTATGCCAGGCTAAACTTAAAGTTGCTGTTTTGAGCAGTTGTCACTATGATTGGAATAAGTGTCTTAACTTTGAAAGATGGAACTCATTTGACTATACTGTATGAATAAATTTAAAAACATTGCTTTGGCTACAGTTTGTAAATGAAAGAGGTTACAGAGTTTTTGCAGCTTTTAACTTTAAATCAGTGTGGTAGATAATAGTAGGAAAGTATTGATAAATGGATTTTCTTCACTGAAAGGTAGTATAACCTTTTTTATCTTCAGATGAAAGATAATCAGTGTGTCAGTTTTATTGCTGAAGAGCATAATTTTTTTTTTAACTATTTACAGGCAGTTCATACATTGTGTCTGGTCATAGTCTTGTCAGTTTGAAGGTTCTTGGAAATGTGTAATTTTTCTCATGTATGATGTCTGTACAAATGTTACTGTTAGATTTAGAGTTCATGTTCATTAGTAGTAGTATCTAATTATTTAGTTCTATGTGTATCTCAACTCTTGTGCAAGTTAAATAGTCATGCATTCTAGATTTAAATTGCACTTTGCTACATGTTTATGTCATGTTAAAAACTTTTTTTATTGTGGTAAAATATATAACATAAGATTTGCTATTTTTACTGATTTTAAGTGTACATTTCAGTGAAGTTTAGGTCTTTTTAATTTTCTAATTTTGTTGCTTCTCAAGCCTGGCATATTTTGGAAAGCACTCCTATAGACTTGCTTAACTGGATGAGGTCTGTGATTTAAAGACTTTTACAGGATAATATGCTCCACACTTTTATTTGAAGTTTTATTTTTATTTTTTTAGAGATAGGGTGCTCTGTTGCTCAGGCTGGAGTGTAGTGGTGTGATCATAGCTTATTGTAGCCTTGAACTCCTGGGCTCAAGTGATCCTCCTGCATCAGCCTCTTGAATAGCTAGGACTGTAAGTGTGTGCTATCATGCCTGGCTAATTAAAAAAAAAAAATTTTTTTTTTGAGAGACAGCATCTTGCTACATTGCCCAATCTGGTCTCGAATTCCTGACCTGAAGCAATCCTCCTGCTTTGGCCTCACAAAGTGCTGGGATTACAGACATGAGCCACCATGCCGTGCCTGGATTTTAAAATACACTTCTGTGTGTGGATGCTCTTGGTTGTCTATATACAGTCTTTCCGTTTTGTGGAATAGTCCCTGGTTGAGCCCTTGCCTGTGATCCTTCCCATGTGGTGGAACTCAAGGAGTGCAGAATGATTCTATTCTTATATCAGAGGCAGGCATGTCTTCCAAGGACAGAGTTGTATTCTGGTAATAAACATATATTGTGTGCCTGGTGAGTGTTAAACACTCTGAAGGACACAGAGATGGGTGGGGGGTAGCTTGTATTTATTAAGCAATTAAGCATTTTCCATTGCTAGGCACTGTTAGGCAGCTTTTACCTATGCACTCTTAATTTGACTTAATGCTTTACCTTTTTAAAAATGGATTCAAAAGTCAACTTATACAAGGTCCTACAATATATATTATTAGGAATATTATAATTTTGTTAATTTTAAGAAATTTACATATACTAAATTCAAATACATTGGGTTGCTTGCTTTACAGTAATTGCTATGGTCCGTTTTTAAATTCAAATTCAACTGTGTGAATTAGGAATTTATTTTCTGCTCAATCATGCTGTCTTCTACCTGTGGGCTGATAAGACCAAGTATATCATAATTTTGGCTTAGAATTTAATAACTGAGCTAATAATAGCTACTGTTTATTGAGTGCCAACTATTGTACCACAGTACTTTTCCTATTTATCTTTCAACAAATCTACTAGTCTCTAATATTATTATCTTCCTTCCTCCACTCCTGTTTTACTTGTGAAATTTCCTGTGCTCCAAACTTGGTTATAAAAAACGAGTGACTCAGAATCATTAGCAAACTTTAACTTGCTTAAGGCTACTTAGTAAATATGTGTGGTTGAGCCAGGATTCATATTCAAGTTTCTCTGACTCCAGATCCAGGTTTCTGAGCATCTATGCTTCAATTTCCTGTGAATAACATGTGAAAATACAGAGCAGGGAGAGACGATGATGTGCTGGTTCTGGGAGTCTGCAAAAGCTCTATGAAGGAGGTAGCACTTGGAATAGGCTCAGAGGATGGATGGGTGGGTAGGGTTTTGGCAGGTGGTGAAAGTGAAAGAAAAAAATAAATCTCAGCACTGATCTGGGTATGAGAAAGTATAGGAATTGTTTGAGGAATAATAACTGTTATTTACTGAGCTGTTAATATCTCTTGGGCTCTGGTCAAGGTTTATTACATATATTCTCACTACCACTCTGTGAGAAAGGTATTATTCCTGTTTTACAAATGAGGAAGCAGGTTCAAAAGAAGTCAAGTTATTTGAAATTTGTCCAGTGTCACACAGTAAGTAGCAGAGCCAGGATTTGAACCAGGAAGCGATGTCGTTTTCTAAATTGCTTTCCAATATGGTAGGTGTCCAAGTGTTCAGTGGGACACCAAGGAAATAGTAGGTAGAGTGTTATCCAATCTGTGCCTTTGGAAGATTATTCTGGTTGCTGTAAACAGTACTTTGGAGATGACAGAGGTCAGTCAGAAAGGCCAGTGAGGAGGAGGTTATTGAGGTGGTCTACATGAGAGGTAATAAAAGCCTGAAGAAACTGGTTTGCAAGTTTGATGGTGATTATACAGAGAGAATTTATAAACCATTACAATATTAGATTTGGAAGAATGAGAGGACAAGGATACAGAGGAAGAAGAAATCAAAGATGACTGATTCTCTATTGTTATTATCAGACAATTGCTTACACTTGGGTCACCTGCTTTAAAATGCTTTTTATGTCTATATACCACCTTTATCGTTTTTCATTGATTTAATGTTTATTGAATCTCTATAAGTGTGCCAGGCACTGAACCCATGGCTGGATTATTTATAACTTCCTTTCTAGTTTCCACTGCCACAATTTGTTTCTCTCCTTTCTCTCTTTCCATTTTATTCTCAACTCTACTGATTCTTGCCCAACTCTGCTGATTCTTTGCTTATAGCTAGAATGACTGTTTTCCATCTAGGCAGATCAAGATTCTGCTGAAGTCAGACTTTCAGTTTGCCTTGCTTGACATCTCTAATTTTGACCTCTCCCTTTTCTGAACTTGGGAAGCAATCATATAATGTAAGGGACCTGAATGTTGTGGTCAAAACAACTTAGGTTTGAATTTAGGCTTTGCCATTTTACTTTCGTGGTGAACTTGAACAATTAACTTTTCTGAGGCTCACATTTCTTGTCTTCCAAATGGAAGCTTGTGGTGAGATTTAAGTGAGAATATGTGACACCTGTTTGTGCTCAGATGTTACTTTCTTTTCCCCTTTTAAGCAGGGCACTTAAACTGTTACTGCTTTTGTTGCTTAACTACAGAGTAAGCCTCAGGAGCAAGAGAGACTGCAACTCCTGTAATATGTTTGCCATATTCAAACAGTTGCTTATTTGTTGAAAGACGGTTAAGCTTAGTTAATATTTTCACTTGTGATTAAGGGAAATGAACCAATAAGAAACTTTTAGAATTAAAATCAAGGATAGATGAGCACTTTTCTTATGCACCATTCATGAGTTGATGTTCTTTGAGTGTTTGCTCTTTTAGCTACTCCTGGATTTGGAATACATATGCTGGCAGTTTAATCTTTCCTTCCTTAGCTCTATACTTTTATCACATTTTTCTCCCTTCCCCATAAGCTGATATAGAATGGGAGGCATTTTAGAGTGATATAGTTGGGAGGAACTTTAGCTCATCTAGCCAATAGTCATTTTACTGTTGTGGATACTGAGTCAGCAGGCACCATGAGTAGAATCCAGGTCTTTTCGATTTCTGTGCTGATATTCTTTCTCAATATACTGTGGTATTCATGTTCCTCACAAATTCCCTAATTACTCCTAAAACAGAAGGAAGTTTATTTTATTTTTATTTTTTGAGACAGGATCTCATTCTGTCACCCAGGCTGGAGTGCAGTGGTGCAAACATGGTTCAGTGCAGCCTCGAACTCCTGGGCTCAATCCTCTCTTCTTAGCTTCCTGAGTAGCTGGCACTACAGGTGCATGCCACTATGCCTGGCTAATTAAAAAAAATTTTTTTTTGTGGTGACAGGGTCTTTCTGTGTTGGCCCAGGTTGGTCTTGAACTACTGGGCTCAAGTGATCCTCCTGCGTTGACCTCCCAAAGTGTTGGGATTACA